>NC_137225.1:15011155-15719905 GCF_949987685.1 Ammodytes marinus | reverse complement strand
ATAATGCACCAGCGCCTGAATGTTTGTATTTATATTTCCCTTCTCCTGCAGCCTCCTCTAGCTTTATATCTTAAGCCCACAGTTTGAGTATCTGACTGGAGTTGAAACTGTAGTCATCTACACTCAACAAAAATATAAACGCAACACTTTTGTTTTTGCTCCCATTTTTCATGAGATGGACTTAAAGATCTAAAATTCATTCCAGATACACAATATTACCATTTCTCTCAAACATTGTTCACAAATCTGTCTAAATGTGTGATAGTGAGCACTTCTGCTTTGCTGAGATAATCCATCCCACCTCACAGGTGTGTCACATCAAGACGCTGATCTGACATCATGATTAGTGCACAGGTGTGCCTTAGACTGTCCACAATAAAAGGCCACCCTGAAATGTGCAGTTTTGTCTCACAGCAAAATGCCACAGATGCCACAAGCATTGAGGGAGCGTGCAATTGGCATGCTGACAGCAGGAATGTCAACCAGATCTGTTGCTCGTGCATTGAATGTTCATTTCTCCACCATAAGCCGTCTCCAAAGGCGTTTCAGAGAATATGGCAGTACATCCAACCGGCCTCACAACCGCAGACCACGTGTAACCACACCAGCCCAGGACCTCCACATCCAGCAGGTTCACCTCCAAGATCGTCTGAGACCAGCCACTGAGACAGCTGCTGAAACAATTGGTTTGCATAACCAAACAATTTCTGCACAAACTGTCAGAAACCGTCTCAGGGAAGCTCAACTGCATGCTCGTCGTCCTCATCGGGGTCTTGACCTGACTCCAGCTCGTCGCCGTAACAGACTTGAGTGGGCAAATGCTCACATTCGATGGCGTCTGGCACGTTGGAGAGGTGTTCTCTTCACGGATGAATCTCGGTTTACATTGTTCAGGGCAGATGGCAGACAGCGTGTGTGGCGTCGTGTGGGTGAGCGCTTTGCTGATGTCAATGTTGTGGATCGAGTGGCCCATGGTGGTGGTGGGGTTATGGTATGGGCAGGCATCTGTTATGGACGAAGAACACAGGTGCATTTTATTGATGGCATTTTGAATGCACAGAGATACCGTGATGAGATCCTGAGGCCCATTGTTGTGCCATACATCCATGAACATCACCTCACGTTTCAGCAAGATAATGCACGGCCCCATGTTGCAAGGATCTGTACACAATTCTTGGAAGCTGAAAATGTCCCAGTTCTTGCATGGCCAGCATACTCACCGGACATGTCACCCATTGAGCATGTTTGGGATGTGCTTGACCGGTGTATACGACAGCGTGCACCACTTCCCACTAATATCCAGCAACTTCGCACAGCCATTGAAGAGGAGTGGACCAACATTCCACAGGCCACAATTGACAATCTGATAAACTCTATGCGAAGAAGATGTGTTGCACTGCATGAGGCAAATGGTGGTCAAACCAGATACTGACTAGTTCTGAGTCCCCAGAAACCCCCAATAAAGCAAAAAAATGCACATTTCATTTTCCTTTTATTGTGGACAGTCTAAGGCACACCTGTGCACTAATCATGATGTCAGATCAGCATCTTGATGTGGCACACCTGTGAGGTGGGATGGATTATCTCACCAAAGCAGAAGTGCTCACTATCACACATTTAGACAGATTTGTGAACAATGTTTGACAGAAATGGTAATATTGTGTATCTGGAATGAATTTTAGATCTTTAAGTCCATCTCATGATGGAAATCGAACCCGGATGCTGGGGGGGGGGGGGGACGCCCTACAACTGAGCTAAGGGCGCCCCCTTGATTTCCTTTTTCAAAGTGAACCTTAACAAACATATTAGGTCGACATAGAAACACACTGTTATGAAGCTACCAAATAAGCTGTCAAAAGATAATTGGAATTTTAAATTCAATGGAATTTTTTGCTCCCTGCAGCCTCATCAAGATGCAGCCATGGACATGTGCTCTCCTGTGTCTTCTATAATTCATTTTGTTACATTCTCCAGAGATAACTCAGGTCCAACACTAATCAAACCGGTGTGCTTTCCCTTTGAGAGTCCTTCCTCCATGTAAAAATAATACGGTAGACGATCAGAGGAACAGGACTCAATTAAGAGGGAGATTGGGAGATGAATGTGTTGAGATTTTGAGTATAACTCGAGTGTTTGAGACAGGTAAAGCCCATTAGGGTGAAATGCCAACATGGAGAGTGGTCCAGGGAGAGATTTACCTATCACATGTTTGTGTATGTCTATGTCTATATGCATGTGTGTGTGTGTGTGTGTGTGTGTGTGTGTGTGTGTGTGTGTTTATGTATGCGTGTAGATGTGTATAGGTATCATCATCATGATGTTGGTTCTGTTTGTCTTGTTTTGTCCTTACTTTATCATTTAGTCTAGCATTTACCTTAGCGTCTACTTTGTATGCATTAGCACTTTGTCTATTTTGAATGCATTAGCACTTTGTATTCATTGAATTGTAATTTTTATCCTGTGCCTTTCCACTGCTGCTGGGCTGTTGCAACGAACACATTTCTCTTACGGGGGATTAGTAAAGTTGTATCTTATCTTATCATATGATCTCATATATGTACAGAGTTCTTCAGTAAGTTAATGCTGAAATAAGTGACGTTTAAAGTTTGACAGTTAAAATCAAATTACTTTTAGTGAGATTTGCAAAGAGTGGAAGAGTGGAAATTGTTTTTCTGTTGTGCTGTTTTCAGTTAACAGGAATGAATATTGAGGGAGGGGGAGGGGGAGGGGAGGGGAATGGGTGTTGTGTATGTATTGTATGTGTTTACTTATTCTGTTTTTTTTGTCCATATGTAAAAAAAAAACATAAAACCACTAAAATAAAAGTTTCAAAACAGGAATGAATATTACATTAAAGCCTAGATGCCAAGATTTGCGTGCACCTCTATTTCAGAACAGGTGTGTGCATAATATGTCTGAAATTCTCAGTGTTGAGCCAAATCAGATGCAAGCTGGAAAAAGAATTTTGATTCCAAAATGTCCGAAAAGGAAATACGGAGATGCATGCATTATTCGGCAACAGTGTTGCGTGAAAAAATGAAAGAGTAAATGAAGAGAAGCCAAAGAATTTGCAAACATTTTTACTGCATGCAACAACTAGTTTATCTTAGTTTGCCTACGCTTCCAGTGTGCGGATGATTTGACACTACCCCACAAAAGACCATTAAATTGTCTGACCAGACAGGGGCACACTCAGTCTATTATTGTCATTGTGTTATGAAGATGTTGTCAGTCCTCCACATAAAAAGAACAATTGAGAAAGACTTCCCAATGCCACCCATAACCTTGCTTTATTCTCATCTACATGCCCTTTATACAAAAGTCAAAAGCTAATTAAACGCCACAATGTACGGGTCAAATTGTATGTCAGCTGAGTGCACCTCTTTTTAATACAACACTCTTAGGTTCACTCAAACTGAAGTTAATCACGTCACGTAATGACTTGTACTACTTCTGACCATACAAAGGTTTTGTACACTACACAACTGAAGTGTCAGCGATTGAGTCCATGTCTGTGCCTCCCTGTCCTTGTGTCTCTACTCAGCCTAAGTCAATAGGTACTCGAACATTCATTGATGAATTAATCCATAAAAAGGTTTCCTCCGATGCCCCGAGCTGAAGGGAGCACTCACATAGGACCAGTTTGATGTTTTAAAGAATGCAAATGACTCCCATCATCTGACCCTGCAGTCGTAAAGCTACAGAACCATTAAAGCTCCCATATTATACACTTTTCGGTACTATTATACACCACCATTATATGGTCTTAGTGGTCCCTAATACGTTTTTCTTTAATTGTTTGCTGAAAAAAACTTTCAGATAATTTATTGTACCATGCTGATGTTCAGCTAATCTCACAATGGCCTATTTTTTTTAAAAGAGCTGCAGCTCCCCTCGTAAATATACAATCTTTGAGCTCCCCCCGCCCCCTGTCCGGAAGCGAAGCCAGATACGCCTCGCCCTCTGTCTGTCAGGGCCGTGGACCAATAAGAAATAGGGGTGTGGGCTGCACAGTGGAAGCTTCTGGCTTTCCAGTTTGTGAGGTCAGAAAAGGGGAGAATTCTGACTGGAGTATATTGGGTGGGGGAGGGGTGGGGGTTTCAGAAAGGGGGAGAGTGAGAAAAGGAGAGTGTTATTTTTTAAAATATTTTGGCAGTCTCTAGGCACACCGTGGACCCATGGATATGTTAGAACACATTTAAAAAGTGCATTTAGCATAATATGTGACCTTTAAACATCCATAAAACAGTAGGCTCCCCACCTGTGCCAGGGCCGGATCAGCCCGTTAGGGGGGAAACTAGAAGCCCCTGTTTAATACTTGTTTTCAACTGCTAGCTCCAAACACTACCCTGTTTATCATAATGCTCAGTGTCAACAGCTGTAAAACGCAAGCAAAATTACCTTGTGTGTAGATTGCCTAACAAAATCAAAAGTGCATAAACGTATGTTACATGTGTCAGTAGGTTCTGTTAGCTGTCAAGGGAGTGACCAGGATGTAAGACAAACCACTGGGAGTACAGGGAACCGACGTAGTAGAGTTCAGCCGAGGGTGTGCAACTCTATTACCTGTTGTGTTTAATTTGACGTTTAAAGTTAACAAAAGTTAAAATGAACAAAATATGGAAATCATACTCAATGTTTGCAAATCTGAGACAGAAAACCAGTTTAGCTTTGTAGAGGACAAATTAATTCTTGGCATGCAAACCTCAGAGAAGCAAATACCGTGGAATTAATATTCTATGGTGAATGGAAGTGACAAGCTGTTGCAACGTTTTTGTGTCATCTGTCACCAGATTTATTGTTCAGAAAGAGGCTTACATTAGCTTTTGCTGCCTTGATAAAAGAAAATTGTTTCAGATAGGTGGTTCCCAGATGATGAACCCTTTTGACATTGGTAATTAGGATTGTCAATGAAGGAGGAAGATAACATAAGCTACAATTAAGTCTACAAATACCTTGAAATGTAAAACAAACTATGATGTGTTAATTTATCGAAGAAACAAATTCCTTAAGAGCCACAAAAAGGAAATGTTGAATACTCCATGAAAACAGAATTTGCTCATTTTGAACAAAAATATATTTTTAAAACAAGTCACTCATCCTCATCCAATGTCTTTCAAATGAACAACGAGAAGATGTAGCCTATTGCAACCATAACTGCACAGATGTTGCAGCATAATTGGTCTTATACATGGTTCATAATTAAAGACCTGGGAGGTCGGCCCAGTGTACTGTATACTGTTGGCAGAGTGAGGCAGCATCCACTTCTCTGCAGGAGACCCTGGCCCGGAGGCAGTCAGACTGCTGGTGCTCCACATTCAGCTAAAGTTAGACATTCAAAAGTGATAAATTATCAAAGTGGCCGGCTGTTAAAGCTCTCTGCTGTGGAGAGCACACTTTTAACCTTTGTTTTGTTGGAAATGTGTGTGTGAATGGTCAAGGCTTATACCAAAATCAAAAATCAATTCCAAGGTTCTCCCAGTATTACGAAATATTATAGGGACAACCCTTGTTTGCCATAAATTAACAATAATTTTTAACAACAGTTTTATGTAAATTATACCTTAACCACAAGGTGTTTTCCTAGCCCCAGTGTGGCCACTGCATGCTTAAAGAGATTGGTGTCATTGATTACTGATTGAACGGGTTAAAAATCGTTACGATGGTACTTAATCTAAGTCTTTGGAGATTTTCGGAATCACTTTCACTTTTTTTATTTATTTTTATCTTTTAGACAAAACCAATGTCAAAATAATTTAATTTCATAATAGATTTAGTGTATATCCTTTTTCATAAAAAAGCAAAGATGATTTCCAACAGTTAAACTTTTAAATGCTTCTGTCACCACTACCTCAAGGTTGTTTGTCAGGTGCTGGTTGTCTGCTGCCCTTCACTGCGGACCATGGAGTTCTTGATACATTTCTTTTTAGACTTGAATGCATGACAGTAGGGGTGTAACGGTACACTAAAGTCACGGTTCGGTACGTACCTCGGTTTTGAAGTCACGGTACGGTACAGTACGGTACGGTTCATAGTTAAGGGAGAATGAACAGCTTTAGCTGTCAGTAACTAGCTGACAGTAGGGCTGGGCGATATGGACCAAATCTTATATCACGATATAGGTAATTTTATATCACGATATGGATATATATCACGATATAGTATTTTTCCTTAAAATTCAATGGATTACAATAACCGTACTGAACTTTAATCACGTAAGATTATTTTCATCTTTTGCTTGGAACTTAAATTTCCATACAAAAGAGAAACTGGTGCAAAATACCACACCAGTCTGGCTTTAGTCAGTCAGTGAAAAATAAAAATGACAGCATCAACCAAAGAGCCTACATTTTCCAATTGATAGTAGCCTATATCAAAATAATGAAAGACTTGAATTTTACTGCAGTATTTGCTCATCTTCATTTAAAAAAGCTGTCAAAATTAACTAATGAGCAAATGCCTGGTAATACTTTAACTCCAGCTTCAACACAAATAATATTTTCAAGTTTGACATGTTTTAAAGTTACATAAAACCAGCCTTGCTGGCTGTCTCCAACAATAACAGCACGGGGGTGAAGCCCCGAGTAGGCTAAAGATGTCATTATTAGCCAGCTAGCTCACGAGAGCTAACCCATGTAGTTTGCGGCTTAAAACAAGCCAACTCTGCGTCACGGCAACAGCACGCTGAAGCAGCAAGCAAGTTTCCTTTGCCCGATGACATTTTTGACCGTTAAAACCAGCTGCTCTGCCACCGTGACACGGAGTTGGTTTGTTAAATTTAGTGACGGCGCACCAAAGCTAGACCATGAGCTAGACAGCTAGAGCAACAGATCAGGCTTCTTCTGTTGCGGGTAGATAAGCTGTATTGCAGCCCAGAACTCTGCAGCAGAGCCCCCGTGTGGCGCGGCGGTGTAACTGCAGTGTAATTATAGGGACTCGGAGGGACAGCTGCCTCCCGCTCCATATATGCTCCCGCCACATCAACTTTGTATCTCCGCGATATAAACGGTATGGCCAAATCTCTCCCGGTAGACACTTTTATATCGTCCACGATATGATATCGTCATATCGCCCAGCCCTAGCTGACAGTATGACAGTGATAACACATTTGTTGTGTTACTCTTCCGAAACAGAAGCAAAAAGTAGTGCAGTACATTTACCCAAGTACTGTTTTTAAAACACACTTTTTAGGTAGTTTTTCTGCAACTTCTTCAACACTACATTTCAGAGGGAAATAGTGTTAATGTATACTTGTTTATTTCCAGTACTTGTGTACATATTGTAGTATAATGTACTTATTTATTTGCTTATATTATATTACTATTATCAGAGTTTTGTTATTGTAAGGCAATAAGCACATATTCTTAACACATATCTATTTTATACATGTTTCTATTCTATATTGGAGCAACTGTACTCAAAAGTGACATTTTAGAAACAAAGCAAATCATGTTGGAAGTTTGAAAAAGGACACTTTATTCAGGCTAATAAACAATTACATTTTTATTGTTTTTATCTACACAAAATTGGCACAAAATGTACTTATCATTACAAGCACAGATAGGCATAAAAATAGTTCATTACTTACAAAAACTTACATCCAAACATTTTCTATTTACACTTGTATCAATACAGACACCAAGTCAATTAAAAAATCAAAATGAAGTCACACATCCCAAGTAACCTTAACATATTGAAGGATAGGGTCATTTCTTTGAAATGTGTGGGTGGTCCTCCGGCTGCTACTCATCTGACAGGTTCAATCTAAACATTCTGCAAGTATCCTGCTGAAGAACAGTACTGCAGGCTGTGCATTCATGTTTTTGATGCTGTAGGCATGTCCTGTGTGAACAGAGCAGCAACGTCAATCAAAAACAAGATCATTTTAATTTAAAAAAAGGTAACCAACTAAAATGTGTAAAAAAAAAATCTTGTAAAATAGACTGCTAATACAAAGAAATACAATTAAATATTTTAATTCTGCCTTTATTTTTGTAAATATATCATCTACTTACCGACTGGCACCATAAAGGATTGTCCAGGGTGGAAGCGGGACTCAATGTTGTCGATGGTAACCATCACCGAGCTTGTTAATAGGTGGAAAACCTTTAAAAACACAACAATTAAATCCATCAATTTTGAAAGACGACTGGCGTACACAAAGGGAGACAAAAGGACACAGGAGTGGAAGTGAGAAGAGTGAGAAGTGTACTGACTGATGATGCGCTGTGGTCCACCCACAGAGGCTTCTTGGTGTAGGAGCCCAGCAGGATCTTTCCTGACATGATGGAGCCACAGTTCAGGTCGGCCAGGAAACCAAGAGCTCTGCCTTGATAGAAGTACCAGTCGAACTGGTCCGGCGTGACATCGGGACTATCTGAGACCGTGTTAAATGCATGATTACATGTGTTTCATGAAAATTATTTGATAATATTACAGAGTTTTTAAAAAAAACACACTCTGGCTACATAACACATAAAAAGCAAAAAGGAATTCAAATCTGTTAGATGGAGAGATTGAGATATAAAATAATGAATGAAAGAAGCTACGAAGAACCTTGAGTTTCTGTTGATCCTAGCGGCCACTTTGGATTAAAGCTGTAGTATTTTTACGGCACCAGCGTCCTAGCCAGTGCCGGCGGTGCAGTCATTTGTTTAGGAAGCGCATGAATATGTCCATGAAGAGTACTGCAGCGCAGATGCGTCACAATGAGGTAATTTCTTTATTTTTGACTTTGTAAGATTCATAAAGGTAATATATGACGATGGTAAAGCAGATAAAATCGTTATGGAAATATAGGCTGTTCCGGTATGGCTGCGATAAATTAAATCTTCTCGCAAAAAATTGGGCATGTGCAATTGCATTAGTAATAACTACATCAAAATATAGTTGTGTTTTGCTGTTCCAGGTTATTTATGATCCTCAGAGGAATTTTTTTACTGTTTAATTATTTTTTTTTTTAATTTCCTCATAAGAAGCTTAAAGGTGAAGTAAGCGATTTATTTATGTTAATATAAGTGTTAAATCGCTCTTTATTCATACAGTGATCACTTATATAGTGTGCGCGTTTCATGAAGCCGATCTCTCAGTCACTCGCTCTGCATGTAATCGGCAAATAAACTTTTCAGGGATCCCACTACTAATAAGAAGAAGAGAAAACGCTACAAACCGGCACCCGTCTCACTGCCGGTGCACGAGCAGAGCGACAGATGGGTTAATGTGTATGCGCCTACAATGGTGGAGCAGGTAAAAATCTTTCCCAATGTCTGTTTTGATTGTTTTTATCATGTTTTATCACACTTATGGATCTGAGATGATGCTAGATAACTCGCTGCTTGAAGACCGCAGTGCATTAATGTGGGGACGAGGGAGGGGACTGCTGACTGCAGTAACTGACTGGAAATTAGCTAAATTGACCATTCCACTTACTGAAACTTTAAGAGAAAACTTTATTCATTATTATATATTTTTTAAAACATCAGAGTTATTAATATTACTTTGCATATTACATTGTAGCTCATATTAAAAAAAATCCCCATGTTTCTCTTGTCTTAACTTTCTGGTTTGCTAAGATATCCTTAGAAATTGAATTGTATTTTGTTATAAAGATAAACACTGGGATGACTATTGTGCAGACTTCTCCTTTCATACAGAATGTAAAGGGGGGACCCACAATATAACACACAATAAATTAAAATATAAACAGATTTTACTCCAGGCAACAGGCAAATAAAAAAAACATTTATAGATGATTTGAAACAGTGGCTTTAGAGACATGATGTGTTCTTACCGTTGACGGTGTTGGACCAGAGGCTCTTAAACCACTCTGCCAGGTTGGCCTTGTCCTTCGGCTGCAGGATGAGTGGTTTGAGAGGAGGAGCACACAGATCGGACACACTGAGAACAGTTTGGACTCTGGATGACGGCACAACTGGAATAAAGAAGAAATAAAAAGCCAAAACAGTTCAAAACATTTCAAATATATCAATAAATAGAAAGGATGGATGATGCAGATTTTAGTGAGGAGGTGTCTGGTTTTAAAGATGTTGATTTTAACACTGAACATAGCAATGTGTCCATTGACAAGGTTATGGTTTAAAAACGTTTCCGTGGTGTCAAGGAAAGGCTGTGCAGCTGGCGAATTTTTTCTGCTCTATTTTTCAGCTGTCCTTACAGCTGCATAAGGTTCTTCGTCTCTGGAAGGACTCGATCACTGTTCCTGTGCCAAAGAACAACATACCTAAGGCACTTAATGACGTCAGGCCAGTGGCACTTACCTGCCTAGCCATGAAATTACTTGAAAAACTGGTGAAAAATGCACTTATGGACAATGTACAGGATAAGTTGGACCCTCTTCAGTTTAATGTTGACACCACTTTTATGAAAATGTTTTATTCTTGTTTTATTGAATCTGTTCTCACTTTTTGTTTTGTCTGCTGGCACGGTTCACTTTCTGTGAAGCAGAAAAATCGGCTGCAGGCAATTGTCAAAGTGTGCAGCATGATTACTGGAACCCAATTGAGCTACCTCAATGACCTGTATAAGGTTAGGTCATTGAGGAAGGCCTGCTCAATCATGGCTGACTCAACCCATCCCCTAAACCTTGAGTTTTCCCTGCTGCCATCAGGGCGCAGATACAGGCTTCCACCTTGCCGAACTAACCGCTTGAAGAAATCATTTATGCCTGCTGCCATCAGTCTGGTCAATGACCACATGTAAATATGATCTGTTTGTATTATGTGTTGTCTTATACAGTATGTTATATGTATGCTGTTCTTTTTTTACTGCTGGCTGTACAACAAATTGCCCCTAGAGGATAATAAAGATAACCACTTGGCGAACAATCAGAAAATGAACTGTTCCCACCATTTAGCACACACACAATGACACAAGGAACTAATATTTTTCATTCTGCTAGGTCGAAGTTAACACCAGATGAGGTGGTTTAAAAGGAACTAGAAAGGGAACGAAGTAAATATGGCAGTGTAGCATTTTAATTGTATCTATTCAGGACTCAGCTCATACTGGCATTTCTTTCAAGTGTATCTACAATTAGGTTGGAACTTCTGCTGTTCCCACTCATGAGCTGGAGTTACACATCCACTGGGCTGTGTCAATCTTTATAGCCCAGTCGGTTCATTTCTGCAGACTGTCCAAAAGAAGCAAAGCGCTTCAAACCTAGTTGATTTTTTTCATCCGTTTCATATAAATGTAACACCCATTCAAATGAAATGTGTCGGGATACTGTTGCAGATATTTTAATCTGAGTGATAGGGTAACCACTGTTGAAATATCAGCATTTGTATTCTCTGGGTTTTTGAATTATTGATCTATAAAAGTGAATGTTTAGTATATTGAGGATCATTATGCACGCCTTAAGAATAATGTATCAAAGGAAACGTAGAATGTGGTTTCTCATGCTGAACTGCGATTTCCAAGCGGTAAATGATTTATGTTAACACAACTTTTCACTCATGTTGTTCAATCAGCAAATTTAACCAAGAAAATGTTTGGAGAAAAGAGCAAATACATACTCAAATAATCATCATTCTCCTCGTGTTCTTCCAGGTCAATCATGGAGGACGGCCCACTTCTCAAGGTTCTTAACCTAAATAAAAAATAATAAAGATATATCTAATATAGACAATACAAAGGAAAGGTTAAGAGTGACAACATTTAAACTTGTCCTTACATGTTCTCTGAGTGACACTTGCTGTCATGTGGGGTGCTGTGGTTCTGGGGGCTGTTTGGTTCAGCAGCATCATCCACACTGAGAAAGGCTTTGACAGTGTAACCGGGTGGTGACCGGTAAGTGGATACCTCAACGGGACATGCCCTGACTTTATTTCTTTTAGTCTGACCAGGGACTTTGCTGCTGACTACAGCCGGGGTCTCTGCAGCCAAACAGAAAGTGTCATTAAAGGTGGACAGAGAGCGCTTGCCCCTCTTCCGCCTCGCTGACGATAGCGTTACTTTTAGAGGTGACACAGGAGCGCCCCCTGGTGCTTTTAATGAGACTGGCACTTTGCCATTTTTAGGAGTCCCAGTTGGTCTGTTTGGAGCGATTTTTTGTTTCTCCTCCGTATGAGGTTTGGGCTCATGCTGCAGAGGCTTTGGCGAGACGCTCTCCAGCTCCCACCAGTTACCGGGCGGTTTCCTGCTCCTGCGTTTCTCTGCATCTGCTGCGCTGGGCTGCTCCCTGGGTCTTCTGGGAGAGACGGGTGCTGAGGTGACGGATGTTTTTTCATTTGGACTGTGGTGGTAAACTCTTTGAAACAACTGGTCCCCTGTAAAACACAACATGTGAGTAGGTAACAGAGCTTATTGGTTATTTGTACCTGTAAGAAATTCTGAAACTTAACTGATGGCAGAAAGTACCTAAGTACATTATACTTTACTGACAGATGCACTATAACTTTGGGTGTGTCAGAGAAGTGAACATTTTCTAAGGTATATTCTCATTACTGAACAAACAAACTTTTCTTGCAGGGAAATTGGATCCCTGGAAAACTCTTTTAAAAAAGGTTGAAAGTTACCTGAAAAGTTAATGTTTCATTGTTGTTGTTGTTTACAGCAGAAGTTTTGTTTTAAAACATTCTAATATTACGTTTGTTTCCAAGTGTGTCAAAATAATTCCTTTTTCATTTATGATGATAGAATTGTTCAATACTAAGAATTACATGTAGGGTAAATATGTTTTGTAAACTTAACTGCAGGCCCTGCAAATGTAATCAAATCCCCCTCCCTCAAAACTGCATAGTGCGCCTTAAAAGTACAAGTACCTTAAAAATGTAGATGTTTTATGATACTTTAAACTTCTTTTCCATTACATTCATGCTACAGTTATAGCTATTAAGTCCTTTGTTTAAGGAGGGCGAGTATTTTCAATGTATGGTATTGGTACTTTTTCTTGAAGTTAAGAACCCGAGTACTTCCTCCACCATTAACCTCACCTGAGTTATTGCTGTGTTCTCTGGTTGAAAAGACCAAAGGGCTGGACTGCTCATCCGGGTCCGCGTCAAATACTTTCATATGGTCTGGTGCATCTCCTCTCGCATTAATTTTTTTGCTCAGTTTGGTTTTCTTTGCTTTCGCTTTATTTGTGTTGTGACTGGAGGACGTTGCCGGCTGTGTCTGACTCCTTCTCTTTAAAACTCTGTCCTTCTCGGCCTTCACAGGTGCAGATGTTGCTGCTGCAGCGCTCGGCTCTTTGTGTTTCTGCTTGGACTTCTTGACCCTGTGCTGGTCGTCTGTCGCCTTGGTTTCCCCGGAGCTCAACCACCACGGTCCAGGCAGAGACCTTTTCCTTTTGGAGCGAATCTGATCGTCTTCAGATAGACACTCCTCAGACGTACCCGCTGGTTTGTTCCGTTTATCATTTCCATCAGCTAAATCTTCCATCGTCTGTGCTTTGGAATTAATATTTTCTTCTGTAGAAAAGAAAAAAAAAGGTTTAGCCTGTATAGATCAGCCCATGGTGTACTTCAAACAGCTTTACACACAAACAGGAGTATTTTCATCTTCTTAAAATAAAGCAATACGTTAATTTGGACAATTTGTTTTCACTACCAATGACTTAACTTATATTTTGTCCATCTTATGTTTAGGTTTGCCTATGTTTAGTATGGACCCCAGGGAGATTAGCATCCACTTTGAGGAAGCTAATAATGATTTATTTATTTTTTAAACAAGGAAGGAAAAAGTGGCATATCTCATCAATAAGAATGTTATGTGGACATTCATTTTGAGGCACAGCTGTTAATCCAATTCAAACATCAAGTTATTTAGAGTCTGAATTTTGAAATACACTGGCATACAAATTCATTCACCACCTAATCGTTGGTGTGACTTTTTATTTCTAGAGTTAAAATATTTCTAGTAACAAATATCAGCATATTACATTTACAAACACTAAAGTTGATTAGCCTATGATAATTAGCGACATGACGATTCAATGTCGGCACATAAGGAGAGTTTAAACCTTAAGCCCTGTACGGGAGCTTGATACCTGGAAAAGAGCCTGGGTCTTCAGCATCTGGATGCTCCGGACTCTGTTCCCTGCCAGACTCGACATGCTCCATCTCCTTCGCTGCATCAGAACTCAGTGCCGCTTTTTGATTCTTCTTTAAAGCCCTGCTCTTCTTGGCATGTTCGTTCCCATCTTTTAATGACTTTGATCTCTTCACAGTGGACTTCTCTCTATCAGTTTCCCTGCTGGATCTATCTTTATGTCCCTTCTTTCCATCCTCACATATTTCAGATGTCGTCTCCTTGAATCTTTGCTGTTTCTTTTTGTTTGGTTTCTCTTGTTCCATCAAAGGAGGATCCTCAGGAAGGCCCAGTCCATCCACCTCCGGTCCAGGCTCTGTCTCCTTATTCTTCTTCTCTTTCCCTTTCTTCATCTTTTCAGAAGTTGTACTTTCAGGTTTGCCGTTTGCCTGTCCGGCTTCCTGCTGTTTCTGTGCTGGCTCCAGGGAGCTGTCCTTCGTCCCCTTGTCTGTCGAGCTTTCTTTGTCAGTGCTGGACGTCTTGTTCTGTTTATGTCTCTTACCAGTGGTGGCTTTTCTTGGGATGGAAAAGCAAAAAGGTTCATCATCTAGAATCAGGAATTCCTCATATGGCTCAGGTGGACTGGGCTCTTTTACTGGTGACATCCTGGAACTTAAAAACACAAAGATTGTATGCATTAGTTTTATTTATACACTTTCTTGTTTGTTTTATTTTCCAATGGGAAGACACCATATTAGATTATCATAGTGTTCTTCTGATCTCACCATGCAGGTTTGGCCTGTGCAGCATCTCGAACCTTCTGTAGAAACGACGAAAAGCTTTTTTCCACACGTGTGGGCGCCTCCACCGCTGGCTGACTGACAACAATTGGGGACTGTTTCTCAGGAGCTGCTAGTTCAGGCTCCTCTCTCACTGTCAAAACAGGTGGATCTGGCTTTTCCTGCCTGAGAATGAACAAAAAGAAAAACAGAATGGACTAAATTAAGCCTAAATTCTGTTCAATTAAAAATCGTGTAATACGGGGGCGCCCTTAGCTCAGTTGGTAGGGTGTCCCCGCCTGCGGTCGTTCTCTGCATGCCACTCCCCTCTCTGCCCCATTTCACCTCTGTCTCTTCAAAACTATCAATAAAGCATGAAAAATGCCCAAAAAAATCTTGTAATGTAATGTTCAGCTGAATTAAATAATGAATGTGCAAGTTTTTCCTGTATTACATTTTTATCATCAACTCAATTATCAAACTGAGAAACCTTTTTAAAATGCTGCCCATTCAAGTGTGTTTGACCCTTTATTTTTAATGAATCACTTTGTTATCACATCACATTTTTTTGTCATTTTTAGTTATAGTTATCAATAGAAATTACATTTTGCACTTAAAATGTAGGATTATAGTTTAATTATACTTTTCTTGTAGTATTGTAATATTCAGAATTTAAGTTTAGTGCAATAAAAAGTCAGCGCTTCGCACCCTTGTGTTTTCCCTTTTTCCTCCAAAACAGCCGTTTTAGGTTTCTTCGATGTTTCCTCATTTACTGGTTGACTCTCTTTGCTGCTGCTGCAAAAAGGTAAAATATACACAAGTACACAACATGCACATCAGTACAACATATAAAAAGGCACAAATCCAAATACAGCTACCAAATAATAGAAAGTCAAACATCAGAACTTGTGTATTACAAACCATCGGATACTAATAAAGTGTATTGGTGCTTAAAGCAAACTATTAATCCAGTGATTTTTGAGAAGTGGGACAAAACCGGGTGCAATGTTGAAAAAAAGACAAACCCTATATTTAGGCAAATTAAATTACATGTATGTTTCCAACATATACTAAGCTCCTGAGCTAAGCTTTGACACAACCTTCCAGCTTTTGTCCTTTTTTATAAAAATCTAATTTCAAAACACATTCTCATGTTAGGTGACTGGTTAGATTTTCACATATGAGTCATGACCAACCATTCCTCAACAACTATGAAATATCAATATGTATTGTTATCAAAATAATTTGTATTTTAATTATGATACAATTAAATTTTAGGGGATAATTGTGCTCCATACATTCTATTCTTAATCCCTAATAACATCTACAATTTTAAATATTTTTATTTTTAAACATAACAGCAGTTACTATTGCAAGACAGTCTTTTGTCCCGCTTCTCAAGAATCACTGAATCATCACGCTGAGAATTAAAAAGGCCTTTACCATGATCCTTCCACCTTGTTTTTCTGAGTGGACATCTTGGATTTGCTTAAAACAAACCTCTTTGGAGGAGACTCCAACCCAGACACATCACTTCTAGAGAAAAGGAGAATTATTTAAAAAACAAAACCGTGCAGTGGATTAACGAGTAACAATGTTATGGCTCCGGTGGTACTGTTGACTATCAGCAGCATACAGTACTTACTCGTCCCCATCGCACTGAGGTTTCTGTTGGGGTAGAGGCTCTGTCTTTGCTTCTTCTTTTCCTTCATCTTCACAGGCAAAGAGAATTGGGGACACATCATTAACTTTTCTATTGTCCAGTTGGTCTTCACTGTTCACAACCATATTCCCCCCAATAGGGCTGGATGTCTGGACTGGCCTGTGCGCTTTGAATTGGACTTCCAAGTCTGCAACAAAGAAAAGCAACACCGTTTACACAAGAAAAAAATGTTTACACTACAAAAACAAAAACAGCTAAAGACTAAAGAAAGTGAGAGAATGTTTAACATGTGTAGCAGTATTTCTCAATGAAACACAGGTATGAGTCGCTTACCAATGTCTAGATTAGAACTTGGTGACGTTGTTGCAGGATGAAGGACATCTCCTTCAGGACCCTAAACAGTTAAAAAACATACTGTTAAAAGATGGACACATCTAAAAGGCATCAAAGCTTGTCTTACTCAAAGAGATAAGCAAAGCCTATGAAGAGATGTGCAAAGGCGGCGCTGAGTCTTACAAAAGCATGTAAAAAAAATATTGGAACTTGGAAATATGGCTTTTCTCCCCTAAACTCCCTATAGTGACTGCACTGATTGCAAAATAAATATTAACTATGCCTAAGTACCCCCATACAACCCCACTTCAAATATACTGAACTATCCCTTTAAGATACTTTGCCTTAATCATCCTACATAAAAGCATGTTGTCACAACTTATTTGTAGCATAGGTCACTGTTGTGGTACATTACCACATGGAATTGTTGTTCTTGTAGGTGTGCTTCCTGTGGGACTGGTGAAGCCACTTTCTCACAGTGGTTGGTCTCAGTATCAGAGGTCTGGAGATGAGGAGATTGGGGAAGTATGTCATCATTAGCATGCGAACATGAATCTGAAAAAAATATTTAAGAACAGGTTAACATAATGGAAATGGAGAAAAAAGCACTTCCACATATTAAAGCGGCAACGAGTAACTTTTAAATATCTTTTAAACAGCCTCATGTTTCCTCTAATAATCATAAATTACCTTTAACAGCAAACGAGACCATCAGTGCAAAGAAAGACGTTTTTATATAGTTTTTATTACTGCATTTGATCTGGTCGTACACCCAGTCCGATTTTCGGTTCACGCGTGCATGCTCTATATTCACATATCCGTATTGGTCACAGATTTCAGTGTGGCGCAGGGACGCGATTTGAGAAGCCTATCACTCCAGGTGAGGGAAGGGGAGCGGGAGCCTTGTTTGAGACAGTTGTTTGTCGTCATAATGACTGATAACGGGGCTGAACCATCAAAGAAAAAAAAGAGAATGCAATGAAGAAAAGCTAAAAGGGAGAGTGATAGTCAGGCGGGAGGGCGTTCCCAAGCAACGTATACACAATTTCACGCAGCGAACCTAGACTGCAGTGTTTACTCCTAAATGAATGAGCGGTAGCCTACTAAAACAAAGTTTACTTTGCCTCACCAGCATCATCAGATGACCATTATTCATCTGAAATAGTCATTATTTACAACATAAACACATTACCTCATCGTGATCCATAGAACTAACTGCCATCTCTCGTTCATTCGCTTTGTGTGAGGACACCGGGACTCGTTCAGCTCCGTGAGAGGTGACAATGCATCAACTCATTGCAATCAGGTGTGTTTAGCACTTACTGGCATTAGTTGATGCTGTGTCACCCATAGACTCACGGAGCCGAAAAGAGTCCGGTGCCCTCACACTTTCAACACACGGACACGCACCATATTGCTTCCTGATTATTTGAATCTGCACTCCCTGCACGAGCTAGAAAACAGCTTCACGACAGCTGGCGTCGTAATAATACTACCGCTTTTGTTCAAAGGTGTCGCCAACGTGCCGACTTACTCGTAGTAGCTTTAAAAGCAAGAGAATCAATCACTCAACTCACCCAAGTCGTCAAACATCTTATCAACGTCTCCCAACGACATCGTTTCTGTCCATTGTTTAGACGGACTGAAAATACAAATGTTCAAGTTAAAATGTTTGCTGAACGCCAAAATAAAAACTCAAAAAGGACAATGTTAGAGAAGGTACAACATACTAGTGACACGTTCGTTCTTGGATAACACTCAGGAAACGTATTCAATATAAAAACACACAGAAGCTCATGTGTTATAAAAGTAAAATTAGACATATAATTCCAATCTTAATCTCTTTTTCTGCTCACTGACTGACTGAAAGAATCCACCTGAAACATTTTCAAACGTACCTTTTCTTGTTTGCAAAGTAGCAGAGTTTCCTTTTCGGCTTCGTCTGTGAACGGACAAAAATAGAAAAAAGGGGTAAAATAATCGTAATGCAACTGCCATTTAGGCAAAATAATGTGATCTGTCCTTCCTCTTTTGGTTTTGGTTAACATTAGAGGTTTATCGAGTTCTCTTTCTTCATCAACTGATGCGCCAGCAGGCCGGCGTTGCTTGGTTCTGTGTAAATAACACAGAAGCGAGCAAAGCTGGCATATTGGAGTGATGTTGTTCCGTCAATATGCCGCAATCTCAGTGTAAAAGGGGCTATAGAGTCGTATAGCCTACAGGATTTTGATTTGATTTGATTTGAATATTTTATTATTGAGTCATGCATTAGCATGCCCAGCCCACAAGGGCTTACAAGACACCATTATAAAACACAGACAGACCAAAAACCAAAAATAGATGCTAAACAATACTAACATTAACGATATAAACCATCCTGACGTTTCATCCAGGCTTTAGAAACAAAAGAGGCCAACTTATAAACATTAAAGGTAAACAAACATTCCATCCTGACATCATCATTACTCCAAAATATTTCAGGGTTTTGAGCAAACAGTTCATTTACAAAAGGTAATCTCAGTTCATCATAGAAGGGACAGTATAAAAGAAAATGAAATTCATTCTCCACTTCTCCTAGGTCACACAGTTCACACAGTCTCTGTTCCTCAGGGATATTCTTAAATCTGCCAACCTCAAGTGCCAAGGGAAGGATTCCCATTCTTAATTGGGCCATCAAGGATCTCTGATTTCTTGGTAAAATAGTTTTAACATATAATTCTGTTTCATAATTATGCTTGATCTGGATATATGTCCGTAATTTTGGTTTTAACATTATATCATTTAACCATTTTTCACTTAAACGCGACAAGTAACTTTTTTCTAATTTTGTTGATGCTGCATGATAAAGTATTTCTGTAGATATACTGAAAATCGGCTTCTTCCAAGACAGCATGAATCTCTGCAGCCCATGGAGAGTTCTGAACTTTACTCCAAAGGAAAACTTTCTTATTGATCCTGTCATCTGACATATTAATAAAACGATTCCACAGTCTAATCATATCACACTTTCTCCTTATTGTACCAGGAATCCAACCCATGTCACCCTGAGCAGCCAAAGAGGGAACATATTTATGAATACCCAGAAAACAACGTATAGCTCTGTTTTGTACTGCATCTGAAATCCTTCTTTCTTTAAATCCCCATACCCCAGCAGCATAATTCACAATGGGAGAAACACATGCATCATACAATTGAGAGTAAGTAGAATAACCAAGGTCTTTACATATTTTTAACTTGTTAACAACAGAACCCAAAGCTCTGCCAGCTGAATCAGCCAGGAGTTTAATTCCATTTTCATAATTCATAAATTCATCAAGTGGAAAACCTAAATATTTATAAACAGATGTATTTTCTAATGGCATATCAGAAACAGTAAAGATGTTCTCACTTCTTGGGACACCTTTTTTTCTAAAATGAATTATCTGTGTTTTACTGTGATTTATAGACAGCCTCCATCTGCAACACCAGGTCTTTACTAAGTTTAACATATTCTGTAAATCATCCTCCGAGTCAGCCAGCAGAACAATATCATCCGCGTACAACAGAGTACCCACAGTCAAATCATTCAAATGTATACCTAAATTAGCATTCTTGATTTCAAAAGCCAGGTCATTTATATAAAGAGAAAACAAACTAGGGGACAGGACATCACCCTGTTTAACACCAAAGGGTGTTTTAAACCAGTCAGTTTGGAAATCATTTACCTGAACACATGCAACTGAGGAACTATACAGTGACTTTAGAGCTTGATATAATTTACCATCCACACCTGCTTTTAAAAGCTTTAATGCAAGCAGATCTCTATTAACCCAATCAAAAGCCGTTTGGAAATCCACAAAACATACAAAAGTAGATTTATTTTCTGCAATTCTTGTCCTGGCAATTGTTGAAATTGTATGAATATGATCAATGCAGGCTCGATTCCTTCTAAACCCATTCTGTTCATCAACTAAATATTCCTCAGTTTCCAGATACTCGGTCAGCCTAGCATTCAAAATACTGCTATACAATTTATACACTGTACTAAGAAGGCTGATTCCCCTGTAATTGAGTGGTATCCTAGGGTCACTCTTAGATGACTTTGGGATAGGTTTGATAATAGACTTATACCACACTGAAGGAACAATACTGTGTTTGAAACAAAACCTAAACAAACAGAAAAGCATGTTCAAAAGAGGAGGTGACTTTAATACTTCATTTGGGATATCTTCCACACCTACTGCTTTTTTCAGCTTAGACTTATTTATAGCAGCTTTCACTTCTTCCAAGGTAATATCACAATTCAAAAATAAATTTGGTGAATAGTTCTCTCCACCCATATTTCTCTCTAAATTGTCCTTTGATTTACATGCATCTTCAAGAAAAGCATCTTCAAAAATAGGTGGAATATTACTCCCTGAAAATAAATCAGCAAAATCGGTCTCCCACTTTTTAATTACACAGTCTTTCCTGCATTCCAGGACATCATTATTTAGGACAACTTCCATAGGTATTTTCTGTATTCTCCTTGGGCCTAGTTTATTAATTTCCCTCCAAAATTGTTGAGGATTATTAGTTTGTAAAAAATCAAATTTCAAGGACTGCCCTCTACTAAACCTCCTTTTATAGAACCTTAATTTTTTATCAAATATAAACTGTGCTTGCCTGTAATTTTCCCTCAGTTGTCGTTTCCTCACTGGATCACCACATCGAAGAAAGTTCTTTTCAACAATTTTTCGATCATTCCACAGTTTTTGGAGCTCAGAATTCCAGAAAGGTTTAGCTAACTGCTTAAATTTGTATTTATTTACATGTTTGGGTTGACATTTATCTATTTCTAGAGTCATCATATCACAGAACTCATTGTACCACCGATCAACACTATTTTGTGTACTTCGACAGGATTCAAGTTGTTTTATTAACTCTAATAATGCAAAGCGACACATGTCAGAGGACAAAAAGTTATCAGGAAAAGTTCTGCATCTCTTTTTTGATTGTGAAACTGATTAATTTTCTTCTGTTATTTGAACTCCAACTTTAAATGTTAACAATAAACGTGAGTGATCCGGTAGGTGACATCTTTCTCCAATAAGGTTCATACAGGTTGCAGCATTTTGATCCATAAGGTCTGTAGCAGTAATTACTTTTAAGGCAAGACAAGACTCAAGGCAATTATGGGGTGTGACTATATAGTCCACCACAGCTTTTCCTCTTACTGATAAGGAAGTAAAATTATCATCATTTCGATTTTTCCTACCATTTAGAACACAGCATTTAGAGTCCCTAAGAAATTCAAGGAAGGATTCACCATGGCTATTTAGTGACAGATCCAAGGCCACTCTCGGTGGAACATTGTCTAAATCCCCAATACAGTCCTCTTTATCCGAAATACGACTATTAAAGTCGCCACAAATATAAATTGCGTCTGTATCCAAAGAATAAACTTACAACAGCTAGTAGGAACACAAAAGCAGACCTTCACTTACCAATGTGGGGTACTTTGTTTCCATTTATGTTTATGTCCGTCTTTTATCGTTACGACTGTATACGACAGAATTAACTGTTCATAATATATTCGTGTGAAAGGTTGTGAGCTAGGTCTTTCGCTAATTTAAAGACCAACGTTAGCTTTAGCGTTAGCAAAACAACGGCGCTGTTGGCAATTTGTAAATAACCCGCGCACTGTGGTAAGGCTAGGGATATCCTGCCCTGAGTACAGCACCTCAGGCGTCAGAATCACAATTAGGCAGATGCTTAGCCAACAAATAACTATAAAGTTAACTTCAATATAATAGAACTATAACATCTACGTATCTATGTGATTGGTCGAGGGTGATACTGTCGAGCAAAGCACTGGTTGCTGCCTGAAAGATCATACTTAGGGTCATAAATAAAACTTCAAACGATCTACTTCTTCTACATTTTCCGTATTGAAAACGGCGCTTCGCTTCGCTGCCCTCTACTGGTGAATAATTAAACCACCAGTAGAGTCCATGTCAAACTCCAGACATCCAATTTTATGTCAAGTTACAGAACATTTTAAATATTCTAGGAAATAGAAAACAATTGTCAATTCTCATATTTGATAATGTCCATTTTGCTTATACCGTTGGAGTAGTAACAAATTTGTTCTTGAATTGTGATATCCTTGTTCATCTGTCACACACATGGTATGAAAAAGAGAGCCCACTCAGCTGATTGCATGAACACTTTATTACAAATAAATATAACAAGAAGAGAAAAACCACAACTAGCACTGGAAAATAATTAGGCATTTTACACAAAATAAACATCCTGTAAACCATGGAAACTGTTTAAAACCTATAGTATACTGTAAGGTGAATGTTTACAGTGCACCCCTGTGTAGTGTTGTACTAGTCTCTTATCAGTGCCTAATTAGTTGAGATAGCATTCAAGATATCCCAGAAGAGCCATATAAGGTTCAGAGATCGGTCATCAGAGGAAAGTTGAAAAGGTAAATTAGTGAACTTTGCATAGATAGGCCTATGCTGGAGTGCATGTACAATATTGTATATGTATAATTTTATAACACTAATATGTTTGTTTATTTATTGACTTATCTATGATGGTTTACAAAATAAAACATTTGTCCACGTGATCATCTACAGAGTAATGCTGAACAACTGCACAACTAGTGTCCATGATGGAGAAGATGAAGGGTCTGTGTGTTAGCCTATATCATTTAGCTAAATATTTTTTTCTGTTTCACAGCGATCTCTGATGGTTCCATGGATTCAAAATCGACATCTTCGTACAGCGGCTGTTTGATGTGTCTCCAAATCACCAAAACAATCCGGACAGCAAACAGCACACAGGCTATAGCCAGCAGCACAACTAAGAGGGAAAAGAAAAATTAGTTAGTGAACTTTTAAGGAGATGTTTGTGGTCCCAGATAATCATGCTGTGTAAACCAAGGGGCATTTTCTGTACAGGAGTAAGCTACAATACTTCCTCATACATTAGAGGCAAAAAGTTAACATTTGATTTTAAGTGGGACGACTGTTTTAAACGTGTTCTATATTAAATTGGCTTTGTGTAAATAAATCCTCTAAAGACGTCACAGTGTAGTACTTAGTAGTGCAAGTGATTTATTAGTGTTTATTTTCTCTTATTACTTTCCACCC
Organism: Ammodytes marinus; assembly: GCF_949987685.1. Taxonomy (NCBI): domain Eukaryota; kingdom Metazoa; phylum Chordata; class Actinopteri; order Uranoscopiformes; family Ammodytidae; genus Ammodytes; species Ammodytes marinus. Next base: position 15,696,017 of record NC_137225.1, on the reverse strand, counting down.
ATGTTTCAGGAAATGTGTTGATGTGATTTTTACAAGCTAATTGTAGAGATCATACATTATATAACATATTTTTAACCCCTTCAGTGTCTCACCAATGAAGATGCCATTGATATTGGGAGATTCAGCATTGTAGTTCTTGTCCAGGTTTCCACATAGAGCCCAGATGACAACAGGGTAATTGATGAGGATGTACCGTACATGTTTGTCCAGGACAAGGTTTTCCAAAACAAACCTGTAAACAGGACACACAGTGCTTCAGGATTTCACTGAAGATTTTACATTTCATTCTAATGAGGCTTTTTCTAATTGAAGGGCACTCACCACACAAGCAGCACGCCGGACAGAATAGAGTAGGAGATTGTGGCAGCTTCCTCCGCGGCCATCTTTACGTCATAAGTCAGCACAATAGCCAGGTTGATAAGTGTTGCAATGGTTGTCCATGTTGTGTAAATCATCACCCCATTCTGAACCTACATATACGGTATAACAAGAGTTTTTTAGTTTGATACATTTACGAAGAACACCACTCAATAATGCAAATACTGTATATTTGTCATACTTACAAGTATACGGAGGAGCCAAAGGTCTACTCTGTGGTATTTCTTAAGCCAGGCTCCATAAATATGAAGTCCATGGCAGACAAAGAATATCATGGAGTAGTTTGTGCAGATGACCAGGACAAGGAAAACCAGCGCGACAATCATATTTCTTCAGCAAGGCACAAGAAAAACACACAATTGATATTGCAAAACATGAAGTGAGAGGTAAGACATCATGCACTGCAGCCAGCTACATTTTTAAAACTGATAATCACATAGTTGAGACTCGTACCCTTTGTCCCAGACGATCAGCCAGCCAATATTGAAACCCAGATTGATGCACCAGCTAATGAAGAATCCGTAAGGCAACACTGCGGGGCTGCAGTAAACATAGCCATAACCATTTCTGCAATTAGAAAAAAGACAGGTGAGGATGTTATCTGCAACACTTCCCTAATTTTTCTCAAATGTGGTCATTGGCATTTGCCCTTCCTGCCAGACCCAGGTTTGGCCTTTTTTTAAAAAGAGGTGAATAAGATTTTAAGATTTTGAACAAGAGAAATATAAAGAGTTGGTCTCAACTTTCTGCAAAGTCCCGCAACGATGTAGACGACCATTGCGACCAGCCAAACGTAGATGACACTCCAGATGTTAAAAGTCCATCCTGACGGTGTGATCTGGGTGTCAAACACAGCGGACACATTGGCTGTAGTGGTTTCATAGGGACCTATAGGGAGACACAAATGTAAACAATGAGTCAGAGTGGGAAGGAATGTGTGACATGTTAAACTAAACAATCTCGCAGTGCCCATTCACAATGTTACTGTATGAAAAAAACAAAAAAAGAGAACTAAACACAAGACAAGGGTTGGTTGCTTAACTCACCAATTCCAACCACAGACAGCCCATTGAACACCAAACTAATTAAGAAGCCAACAACAGACACTACTACCGCAGCAAGACGTCCAGGATTGTGTTCTACCATTATGGACAACTGAAAAATGAAAACGATTGAAGAAACAGGGAAGAGGTTTTTAGTTAAAACACATGCCTGACCTCTGATCCCTCTAGGAAGATAGAGAAACTACTTGTGTAACTTCAGGAAAGGTCCATGTGCCACTACTGCACGCTGACTTTCCTTCAGACTGATAAAAACAAACAAAACAGCAAGTCAAACAAGACGTACCTTTCTTTGAAGTTATACGTGTAAACACCCAGAGGAACTGAGTAGAGGACGGGAGACTGCCTGTTTTATAGAATCCATAATTATGTAAGGACAAGGTTTTATTGGCCTCTTGAAGCATCACGTGTACCTCTTATCTTGTATACGTTGCTGTCACAGCGCATTGGATCATAAAAGACTAAAAAAAATGTGAAAGACCCCATCCTGAAAGAGCTATATGTTTTTAGGTGAAGTGGGAGTATCACGTTGAACTTTGTACAGTCATCCTTGTTTTGGTGTTGTCCATTAATTAACTAAAGCTTGAGACAAACCTTTAGACTAGCTGAAAACTACACATTAAAACAAACATGTACAGGTATATATACCTTAATGTTTTGACCAACTTGTAAAGGTTATTTATAGGGCTGTCAAGCGATTAAAAAAAGTAATCTAATTAATCACAGGCTCTGTGATTAATTAATCTAAATTAATTATTATTAATATTTCGCATACTTATATGACACTTGTATATGCCTGTTTATAAACAACTGTATGCTACTCTCTCTCTCTCTCTCTCTCCCCCCATCTCTCGTAACTACTTCTTGCTAAATGACGACTGTCTATCTTCCACACAACAGACAGCGCTGCACTGCCACAGGTGCGGTGCGCACATAGACAGACTAAAATGGTTGTGTGGACCAGGCTGTAAATAGGTTTAATAAGACTTTGAAAACAGCCTGTTTAACAAGTGAGTCAATGAGAGATGGGTTGCGTTCCGAATCGCATACTTTCTACTATATAGTATGTAGAAAAAAGATTTAGGATGTCCCGATTCTTGTGGCCAGATTTAGGATGGTTAGAATACCCGGATGGTCTACTTCATGCGGCCAAGATTGTTAGTGTTGAAAAGTGCATCCTATTTGGGCGATTCTGACCCACAATCCAGTGCGCACGTGAAGTGACGTAACATCGACGAAGCCTATAGGTCCATGTTATGAAAACAAACGGGGATGCGACGGATATAAAATCAAGAGGCAAGATCAAGGCGCAATGTTATGATGAAATAAGAGAGAAAAGTATGTCCCAATAGTATGCCTACTGCATCCTAACTAGATTCTTTTTATCGTCAGATGTAGTATGTAGAATAGAAAAAAGAAAGAGTATGCGATTCGGAACGCAACCATGGCTGTCTTCTGCTTCCACCCCCCTAGTGGCACTTCCGGTTACTACCGTTGTGGTCACTTCCTTATTGGATGCTGGTAAAAATCGCTGAGGTTGGGGCTTGGGTGCGCATAGCCTATGCCGACTCATTCACCGTACTACTCATAGCCAAAAATATTGAGACACACACACACACACACGAAGGAGGAAAAAATACAGGCATATGCCAGCTAGGAAGAGTGAGAGGGGACGGGTGTCCGTTTGTGGGAGACGATCGCAGCTAGCAAACAGAGACACGGAGGAAGATTGAGAGATACTGTTTTGAACCTACATTGTTAATTAGGCACCCACTAAATCAATAATGCACAGACACTGCGGAGAATAACAAAAGACATATTCCTACCTTCATGCTTATTTGCCCGGAGCAGCCCATAACACATCCATAAAGCCCTCGGCCTCTTTCCCCTGCTTCTTTCTTTACTCTTTAATCCCGTGCGGGCCGTGTCAGCAAGCTACAGGTGCAGCTCCGCTATCGTCTCACCTCTTTTGCACCGGGTCAAAGGGCAATATAGAAGTGCGATTAATCTGCGTTAATTTTTTTAATCGCGTTAATTTTTCTGTGATTAATTAATCGAAATTAACGCGTTAATTTGACAGCCCTAGTTATTTAGTCTTCGATAGTCAGTAAGGAGCATAAACCTCACGAGTAAATACATTAAACAACACTGCATTGGCAGTGATGGAGGAAGTATCCATCACTTGAAGGTGCAGTCAGAATCACTGACTCCACCTTTTAGTACATGTAGGGGAGAGTGGGGTGAGTTGTGCCACTTTTTACTCAAAGTGACTTTAAAGTGAGGCCTTGAAAGTAATGTCTTCAACTAAAATATGTATGTATATTTCAGGATGTGGTGCATCCCTGGCAACAATAACTTCAGATCTGAAATAAAATGTTTAAGAAATATAGCTTTCGGAAAAAAAGTGGTCTTGTGGCACAACTTGCCCCCGGTGCGGTATAAGTTGTGCCTTTGGAGAGAAAACCATGGGGTAAATTGTGCCATTGATATATATCTCATAAACTGTAATGCAAGACAAATCCATTAGACAATAACTCATTTAAGGTTCATTTAAAATAAATAGTTTGCAAAGATTGAAGGTAAATTTTCTTAAACAAGGCCTAGCAGATCTAAGTGGTTTTACCTGCAAAGCTCACAATGACAAAGTCACCATCATCATCATTCTAGCCATCTAAACTCTCATCAGTGGTTTAGTTAAGTGGAATGGAGATTTCAGTTTCTTCTGAGCTACTATAGACAATCACTTTCTTTTTGGTGACCGGCGTATACAACCATGCCACTAGCACAACTCTCAGAAATTTACTTCGCAGTAGCTGCTCCGCACTTGTGGAACTAAATGCGACCTGACATACCTGATGACCCCTCCATTTCTGCCTTTAAATCAAGACTCAAAACTCATCTGTACAGCCTGGCTTTTCCTTCCCATCAACTATCTTACCTCTGCACTACTATCTTTGTTTAAATGTGGATGCCTTGGTTTTATGTTTTTATTCAATTTTTGTTATTGTTGTTTTACCTTAATTTTTTACATACTGAATGCATTATGTACAGCACTTTGGTCAGTGCGTAAACTAGTACCAATTCTTGTTTCTACTCAACTATGTTACAGAAGGAAATATTGTACTTCAACACATACAATATGTACATGAAAAACTATATGACACATTGTTATTTTTGAACCAAGAGTAGGCCTACATGAAGAATTTGTAGAAGCCACACATTTAAAATAAATCATTGGTTATGATTATCAAATCATATCAGATATTTTATACAAAGGGGTCATTAGGTGTCTCTTGTTTAGTAACAGCAATTAACTATCCAACTTGGAATGATTCCAGCAGGTGTGACCAGAGTTTGCTCTTTTATAAGTATGAATGAAGGAGTTATGAAATGCATCAGCAGCCATTATAAAATGACAACTATGCTACCTATTACATCCTAACTCAATCACTTATGTGTTGCACTTGAACAAATAACATTCTGCCGCTTTAGGCTTTACTCCGCCACATATCAGAGGAAACTGTTGAGTTTTTGTTCATTGATGTTAGATGCCTAATAGTTAATTGTTGCCTGGCGACCACATAAAGAGGCAGGTTTGTATTATTTTGCACACAAAAGAGATCTCAGCAAAACTAACTGTGATTGACCAAAAAGTAATAGTTAGCCTAATAATCTTTAACATTATTATAACCTTATTATAGCCTAATAATATTATTAATAATAATCATTAGGGTTTCTGTTACATTAAAAACATTTAGTTTGAAAGAAAATAGGCTATATCTAGGCTCTAGTTTGTAACAGCAGAAACTTAGCTTTAGCTTCAGGGTGACCTTCGGAATGTTTTCAAACTCAAATGAAACACTTCAATAATAAGATAACATTTCCCATATATTATATGTGGATGTCTGGGGTTTATGTATTTTATTTTATTCTTGTTATTGTTATTTAACCTTGATGTTTTAGTTACTGAATGCACTATGTACAGCACTTTGGTCAGTGCGAACTGTTATAAATGTGCTTTTATAAATACATTTTACTTACTTACTTACTTACAACTCACCCCAGGCCCTTTGGCACAAATCACCCCAACCCCAGCATTTTGGAAAAACTAGCATGATAAAGCAGTTGAATGTAGCATACTAAAGCACTGAAACATGTGTCAAATGTTTTCAAACGTGTCTATAATTGTTCAGACACAATAATAAAAAAGCCTTGATCATAGAAATTTTACATTGAAAGGCAAGAAAACTGTTTTTTGAGCTTAAATGTGCTTAAATCTAATTCCATGTGTCTCCCTTCTTTACAGGATGAGTCAAATGGATGGCTCTTGAAAAATATGTGGTCAGACGACCAATTTCTTCTATGGTTTTCTAGAAACAAGGGGTGACTCTACTTCCCTGCTGGCACAACTCCCCTCACTCTCCCCTACTACTATTAAAAATAATACTCTGTAACTATCAAGGTACTGTATTGAAAATTATCTTTACGTAAAATAGGCTACAAAAGTACTATCGGGGAGAAGAACATAAAGAATCAAAGTATGGTACAGAGATGGTCCGTGTCAGTCTAGCATTCCTGATTATGTAGGCCTACTATGAACTTACTATTATCTGGTATATTTTGTCATTGATTAATGTTAAAGCAGCACTATTTCAGTATCTTACTTAGGTGGAGCTTATAATAATAACTCATTCACATTTTCATGATGGATTAACATCATATGGCACATGGTTCTTTCACAAAAGGATAACATTGAGGGAAAACAATATTTATTTTCAACAGTTCACAAAACAAAAGTCCAAATGCACAAACAAAAAACACCCTTTTCATGTTTTTATAAGTAAAATAAGAATACACAAATAATAAATTCAGTTATGTCAGTACAACTAAGTGCATGAGACAACTTACACTGGACTTCAGCCTCATATCATTTCATACATCTCTGATAGTGTCTCTCAAGGCAGAATTCAATTACATCAATTACAACATTTACAAAACATTTCGCAAAACATCTCGGTAACACTTTACAATAAGGTACACAAAAAAAGAGTAGTTACCCTTTTAAAAAGGGTAGTTTACCTTTTAAAAGGTAAACTAACCTTTTTAAAAGGGAAAATACCTTTTTTAAAAGGTAAACTTACCTTTTTTGAAAGGTAAACTAACCTTTTTTGAAAGGTAAACTTACCTTTTAAAAAGGTAAACTACCCTTTTTAAAAGGTAAACTACCCTTTTTAAAAGGTAAACTAACCTTTTTAAAAGGTAAACTACCCTTTTTAAAAGGTAAACTAACCTTTTTTGAAAGGTAAACTTACCTTTTTAAAAGGTAAACTTACATACAGAAGCAATGCAGCATTGATACAGAATGGTTTATCATAAAAATCCATTCAGCATTCTCACATAAATATCTTTTTCTGATTCTCTGCGACCTCCATCGGAGACATGACCTCTGGTCCTGGATCTGCGTACAATGGCTTTTTGATGTGTTTCAAGGTGACCAATAATATCCGTGCGACACAAAAGAAGCAGGCCATAGCCAAGAGGGCAGCTAGTGGTAAGAAAATATCAGCAGCATTAGTGTGAATTCCATCTGTCTTCCATTGCAAGGCAGAGTTGTATAAACATGTATGAATTCCTGTTATGAACTGAGATTGACTTAGTTGTTCCTCACCAATGAAGATGTTGTTGCGAGTGGGAGCCTCAGCATTGAAGTTTTTGGTGAATACCCCCGTCAGTGCCCAGATCAACACAGGATAAATGGTGACGATGTACCTCACGTGTTTTTCCAGGACAGAGTTCTCCAGGAAAAACCTGTGAGAGATCCAACACTTTTACTCAAGAAATATTTTTAAATAATCTAATTTATAAAAAGGTATACTTTGCATATTTGTTTTTCTTACACTTTTCTTACACTTTGCACTTACCACACAAACAACACTACAGCCAAAATGGAGAGTGAAACGGTGGCAGCATCCGTCTGTGACATGTTTACATTATAATTCAGCACGATGGTCAGGTTAATACAGGTTGCAATGGTTGTCCATGTTGCGTAAATGGCAATACCATTCTGAACCTGCAAAAGAGACAACAGAAAAGACTTGCATTTAGAGATGTACATGCAGGATATCTTTAAGAAAAAAACCTGGGAGAATGGAGCTGTCACAAAAGATGCTACTAGGAGGTGGAAGGTCAAAAGCTGCTGCACTATACTAACCAGCACACGATGGAGCCACAGGTCTACTTTGTGGTATTTGTTGAGCCAGGCTCCATAGCTGTGGAGACCGTAGCAGGAGAAGAATATCATGACGCAGTTTGTCAAGGCGATTAGGATGAGGAAGACCAGTGCAACGGGCATCAACCTTTGATAGGGATGAAAAGTAGGATAATGTGTACTTTATTACCCCTCTGCATATGGATGCTGTGTGTACAGAATAGACAGAATATAGAGAAACAGATTCATGCCTCAATAATCCGACTAACTGCAAGTGATCAGAATATTGTTTGGACTGAATATAGTTTCTCAATGCAATGCAGAGTTCAAAATTACGTTTTAAGGGGGAAAAAAAGGTCCCATCTCACCCTTTGTCCCACACGAACAACCATGCAGTGTTTAAGCTCAGGTTGGAGCACCAAGCCACAAAAAATCCATGTGGCAAAATAGCTGGACTGCAGTAGACGTAACCATAAGAGTTCCTACGGACAGGAGTCACAAAGAGGTAAATATTAGACCAAGGAGGAAGAGACAATGTAAACAAGAAATGTAAAGAGACTTTTTATTTAGTTCTTACTTTCTACAGATTCCGGAGAGGACATATACTGTCACCAAAGCCAGAAAGACGTAAATGATGGACCAAACGCTAAAGGTCCATCCTGAGGGTGTTATCTCAGTCACAAACTCATCTGAAACATTACCAGTGCTCTTCGAAAATGGGTCTGTGGGAGACAAATGCAAATATAAATCCTGACACTCTTCAAAGGAAAAAGCATGCAACATTATTCCTACAGTTTTTTGTTAAATGACCAAATCGTATATATCACAAAATAATGTGCATAAAAAGAGCGTTAAATCATACATATTCCCGGCGCTGCCAGAACACTGAACACCATAGTGATGATGAAGACAACCAATGCCAGCACTATGGTAATCAGACGGGTTACGTTGTGTTTTGCCATCTTGGATGGAGTCAACTGATCTGAAAACACACATATTACAAATTAAAACACACAATGTGAAGTTTTAAGAATGTGCATAGTTTCTACGTCAGATTACTTGGCAACATTACATGAGTAAAGAAGCTTTTCACATACCGTTCACTGTGCGTTCTTCGATTGACACAGGGACAATGTTACGATATGACTGCAGCCAAAGAGGGGTTATATTGTGTTAAGAGCTGGTTGTGCAACCGTTGGGCTTTTATGACGCCTCTGCAAATGTATACGTTTATAACTTATATAATCAAAGTGAACATTAGACTTTGCCCTGGTAGTTGTGTTCTAACAGGTATGTGTCCCAGCAGGTGTGAACAGAGTTTACTCTATTACTAATTGTCACAACTGTCAACAAATAAATCTGGGGCCATTCAAGGACAGAGGCTTGTTCCGAAGCCACTCAGGTTCTGTCCTGGCTGTATGCTTTTGGGTCATTGTTGGGGTTGAAATTTGAACTGTCACCCCAGTGTAAGGTTATGTGTCACTCTGTCCGTGCAACTGATCATCAGCACCCTCCCATAGCATGATGTTGCCACCACAATGCTTCACTGGCTTCACTGGTGATGTGCAGTGCCTAATGTTCACCAGACATAATGCTTGGAATTCTTTCCAACGGGTTACATTTTTGTCTTATCAGACAATCTGTTTATGATTGTTTTGCGTCCTTGGTTGCTGTGTGGCTTTTTGCATTACTTTTACTTCTCTTTTTGTTGTTTCTCTTTGAGATGCAATTGCTTTTTGACCAGGAGCCTCCTGAACTTTACTTGAATATTTACATTGTAAGTTAATTTACATTTTAAGCTTCTGTACTTTATACATAGACTCCAGTAAATTTCAGGGGAAAATGTTGTCCAGCATGTCCACTTTATTTATTTGTATTTAAAAGTGATTTCACTGATACATTTCACACAATATATAATTGAGATTTTTAGAATGACATTAATTGTTAGGTAACTTAGTTATTTACTTTGTACTTTTGTTGTATTACCAATTCTTGTTTCTATACATTAAAGAGGGATAGACCTATATTGTACTTTAACACATAACGTAGGCCTATATCTAAAAACAATATGACACATGGTTATTTATGGACCAAGATTACATGAAGAATTTGTAGAAACTTTAAATCAAGGCTCAAAACCCATCTGTACAGCCTGGCTTTTCCTTCCCATCAACTATCTTACCTCTGCACTACTATCTTTGTTTAAATGTGGATGCCTTGGTTTTATGTTTTTATTCAATTTTTGTTATTGTTGTTTTACCTTAATTTTTTACATACTGAATGCATTATGTACAGCACTTTGGTCAGTGCGTAAACTAGTACCAATTCTTGTTTCTACTCAACTATGTTACAGAAGGAAATATTGTACTTCAACACATACGATATGTAGGGGAAGGTGGGGTGATTTGTGCATTTTGGAAGTTGCAAAACCCCTTGTTTCTAGAAAACCGTGGAAGAAATTGGAAATGTGACCACATATTTAAGAAGAGCCATCCATTTGACTCATCCTGTAAAGAAGGGAGACACAAGGAATAAGATATAAGCACATTTAAGCTCAAAAAACTGTGTTTTGCCTTTCAAAGTAAAATTTCCATGATCAAGGTTTTTTGATTATTGTGTCTGAACAATTATAGACACGTTTGAAAACATTTGACACATGTTTTAGTGCTTTGGTATGCTACACTTTGAGTCTATATAGTTAGCACGATGTCAACCCTAAATTGCTGCATCATGCCTATTATCCAAAATTCTGGGGATGGGGTGATTTGTGCGCAAGGGCCTGGGTGAGTTAGAAGTAAGTAAGTAAGTAAAATGTATTTATAAAAGCACATTTATGACAGTTTGCACTGTCCAAAGTGCTGTACATAGTGCATTCAGTAGGTAAACAATGAAGGTAAAATAACAATAACCAAAATAAAAGACGTAAAGCCCATACATCCACATAAACACAGATAGTAGTGCAGAGGTAAGTAAGTAGTGCAGAGGTTAATGGGGAGGAAACACCAGGGTGTACATATGGGTTTTGAGCCTTGATTTAAAGGCAGAAATGTAGGGGGAATCACATTTGTCAGGTGGCAGTTGGTTCCACAAGCACGGAGCAACTAGTGCAAAGTACATTTCTGAGAGTTGTGCCAGTGGCATGGCTGTATACGCTGGTCACCAAAAGAAAGTGATTGTCTACAGTAGCTCAGAAGAGAGTGACATCTCAATTCCACTTAACGACACCACTGATGAGAGTTCAGATGGCCAGAAAGATGATGATGGTGACTTTGTCATTGTGACAAAATGACGCACAAATCACCCCACTACGTGGGAGCGACAAGACAACTTTTTTTCCGAAAGCTATATTTCTTAAACAGTTTATTCCAGATCCAAAGTTTTTATTGCCAGGGATGCACAACATCCTGAAATATATGTACATATTTGAGTTGGAGACATAACTGTCAAGGCCTCACTTTAAAATCACTTTGAGTAAAAAGTTGCACAAATCACCCCACCTTCCCCTACATGAAAAACTATATGACACATTGTTATTTTTGAACCAAGAGTAGGCCTACATGAAGAATTTGTAGAAGCCACACATTTAAAATAAATCATTGGTCATGCTTATCAAATCATATCAGATATTTTATACAAAGGGGTCATTAGGTGTCTCTTGTTTAGTAACAGCAATTAACTATCCAACTTGGAATGATTCCAGCAGGTGTGACCAGAGTTTGCTCTTTTATAAGTATGAATGAATGAGTTATGAAATGCATCAGCAGCCATTATAAAATGACAACAATGCTACCTATTACATCCTAATTCAATCACTTATGTGTTGCACTTGAACAAATAACATTCTGCCGCTTTAGGCTTTACTCCGCCACATATCAGAGGAAACTGTTGAGTTTTTGTTCATTGATGTTAGATGCCTAATAGTTAATTGTTGCCTGGCGACCACATAAAGAGGCAGGTTTGTATTATTTTGCACACAAAAGAGATCTATGTTATGTCTTTACTTCTTCACAGGTTCTTGTTTAACTCACATAAACACGGACAACAACGTTTTGTTAACGGTTTATTCAGCCACCATGGCACATGAGCAGTGGTAACAACCCATGGAACAACCGAGAGGGACATTACCCAGAATAACCCGGGGGTTATTACTATAGTAACCCCCAAAATACACAACAATCTCAGCAAAGGGGTTAGAACTTTGATTGACCAAAAAGTCGTAGTTAGCCTATACTAAACTTTAACATTATTATAGCATTATTATAGCCTTATTATATTATTAATATTAATCATTAATTTTTCTGGTACATTCAAAACATTTAGTTTGAAGGAAAATAGGCTATCGTCGGGGTTCCGTGCTTGACACTAGCCTACATGACCCAGCTGGAAAATTATCATAAAATACAACCCAGACAGAACAACATATATTTTCTCGACTAGGCCTTCTGTTGACAGGCAGACTTAAAACATGGCACTTGAAGGTGAATCTAAAGCCTGTAGGTGACACACAAATAATGTATTATTGCAATACATTTTGAAAGTTATTGCCAAGACAAAGTTAATGGATGGATCCACACACAAGGGGGGTTCAGTGAAACAACTCCTCACATTGATAATATAGGAAAATGAACGAGACAAATAGGTATCCTTTTATGTAAGTCCCTTTGTAGTGTGGGTGGCTCAGCTGTGTGTGTGCAAGTCATGTTGTGTGTGTGAGTCTTTTTTTGGTTTTTAGCAGGTGACTTATGAACTATGTCTGACCTCTCAGTCAAAGCAAAACAGTTGTGCTGTCTGCACAATTTGAAACTTAATGATTGAGGCACACAAACACACACATGCACGCACACACACACACACACACACTTACCTGCAGACATAAACGCATAACTCAAATGTCATCATTAGATACAACGATAGTCTATTGTAAGATTAAATTAAATAGTTTACGTTTTATTTCAGCCTGCTGTAAAAAATAATAATAATAATAATAATAATAATAATAATAATAATAATAATAATAATAATAATAATAATAATAATAATAATAATAATAATAATAATAATAATAATAATAATAATAATAATAGAGCGAGGAGCAGGAGATCTTACTTTATCAGAGGAAATGGTTGTGTTTTTGTTCATTGATGTTAGATGCCTAATAGTTAATTGTTTCTTGGCGACCACATAAAGAGGCAGGTTTGTATTATTTTGCACACAAAAGAGAACTCAGCAAAATGGTTAGAACTTTGATTGACCAAAAAGTCGTAGTTAGCCTACTAATCTTTAACATTATTTTAACATTAGTATAGCCTAATTATATTATTAATCATTACTTTTTCTGTTACATTCAAAACATTTAGTTTGAAGGAAAATAGGCCATATCTCTAGTTGTTAACAGCAGAAACTTATAGCTTTAGCCTCAGAGTTACCTTCGGACTATTTTCAATTCAAACTCAAATGAAACACTTCAATAAGAAAACATGTCCCATATTTATTTGTTTAACATGTTAAAGCGGGTTTTAATTTTGCAATTTACAGGGTGTAGGCTATTACAGATTTCACAGGTTTGAACAGGTTGTTTTTGTTCCTTTTAACGCTGGACATGCTGGTGATGAAACTTTGCAGTGCAGACGGTCTACAGCAGAATGACAGCAACATTTTAACGTGAAAACAACGTCAAACATTTCAGTACCAACTGAACATGTTCTGTACACCTCGAGAACCTCCAACAGACTTCATATGAACACAAGTCCAAAACATTTTTTTTTAAGTATTAATTATATACAGTCTTTTCAGTGTCATGAGTCTTTCAGTGTCTCACAATTGCAGCCTGTCCAGCTACCGGAGCCTCCTGGACCCTCGCAGCATCCTCGCCGCGTCCTGCCGCTGCGCTTCCGGGCAGTAGCGGCGTGTGTGAGCGTGGTCTCCGGTGGCTTCGCAGATGGGACAAGTGTAGTTCCAAAGGATCGGGCAGATGACCTTACCCTCTTCTGACTTGAGCTTGTGTGATCGATACACCCGCGCAGATTCCCCGTTCTGCTTACAGAAGCGGCAGAAGTCTGATGAAGTCCCGCTGCTGCTGCTGTTGTCGGACAGGCTGCTCACTGAACTGGTCTCTACGGAGTTCTTGCAGTCCTCCGGCCGCGGGCTTTGGAGCATGTGGCCCCACGGTGCTGGTGCTGCTGCTGCCGCTTCCGCCTTGTCCTCCTCGGCTCCTCCGTGGTGGTGGTGGTGGTGGTCCTGGTACCCCTCATCACGAATGCCACGCAGCCTCACCAGCAGCTGGCCCAGCTTCATGTAATCGTGCCACATGTCGAAGCAGTCCTCGTCGTCCGAGAAGAGGGAGCTGCTCTGGACCTGTCTTTGCATCGCTGTCATCTTTAGATAGAAACTTTACGCAGAGTTTATGCACCCGTTTGGAACGTCTCATATTTATAGACGCCTGATGGCTTCAAAAGTGCAACAATGTTTGGTTTTAGCAGATCGTTGGCAGGTGTCTGGGGGTAAAATGGGGTCACTGGGGGAACGTGTCTGGGTTCCTTTAATCTCAAGAGGCCTGTGATGTGGGGTCGTGTGCCTGGCGCGTGCGTGACACTAGCCTAGGCTATATGACCAAGCTGGAAAATGATCAGAAAATACAATCCAGACAGAACAACAAAGATTTTCTCGACTAGGCATTCTGTTGACAGGCAGACTTAAGACATGGCACTTGAAGGGTGACACACAAAAAAACGTATGATTGCAATAGATTTTGATTATTATGGTAGACTATTTCCAGGACAACGTTAATGGATGGATCCACACACAAGGGAGGTTCAGTGAAACAACTCCTCACATTAAAAATATAGGAAAATGAACGAGACAAATAGGTATTCTTTTTAGTGCCTTTGTAGTGTGGGTGGCTGTGTGTGTGCAAGTCATGTTGTGTGTGAGTCTTTTTTTCTTTTTTGCAGGTGGCTTATGACCTATGTCTGACCTCTCAGTCATTAAAGCAAAACAGGTGCACTGTCTGCAAAATTTGAAACAATATGATTGAGGCACACAAACACGCACCACGCGCACACACACACACACACACACACACACACACACACACACACACACACAAATGCATGTTATCATCAGATACAATGATAGTCTATTGTAAGATAAATCAAATTTAGACCTATCAGCAGGCTGATAAAACTAAAAAAATCAAAATAATAGAGCGAGGAGCAGGAGATCTTATGTTTTCAAGTTTGAATGTAATTATAATTCCCTGATATTTATCTGATGATTTCCTCTGTGTTTTTTATTCCTGTTTGTCATCTCCCTAAACATAGGCTATATCTTTGTGTTGTAATACAAATATTTAAAAAAGGTCTGTAACAATTGTATTTACTATTTAGGAATATGGATGATAATGAATGTGAAAAACGAGATATGTTAGTATGAACGTATAGCCTACTTTTAATACAGGCCTCGTTGTTATAGCCTATTATTTTCATTAGGCCTATTGTTTTTCAATATTGATAGACAAATGTTCTATACATGCAGCTGTATAGCCATTACTCTCTATTATGCGTTCTGTTGGAAGCAGTAGGCTATGGTGTGAGACCATAGAGTAGGCTATATAAAAGGCGAGACACGTAGCCGCCGCGCTGGCGCCAATCAACATCAAAACAGCAACATTGTTTGAAGGATTCATAAGGCCTACTACTTTCATAAACACGCAAACTCACAGCTGCACATTAAGTCTGCACACTCACAGAACTGAGGAGCCGACGAATGCATCCAGTCCTCCTTGAAGTTATCCCTGGTTTAAACCATAGTAGCCTATATAAAAAAACGCATTTAAACGGTTTAAACGCATGATGGCTACAACTACCATGCACATGTGCACATGTCGTATTTGCAGTGTTGTGCTGTGTCTGTGCGTATTTCCACTGCGGCTGTGCCTCGGCTCGAAAAAGTCAGCCCCCAACGAAGTGTGTAACGCTGCTTAACATGTTGTCAGACCGTCATATTTTGGCAAATGTGTTAACTGCGCATTACACGCTCAAAACATGTGTAAAAAGTATTTTTTACGTGAGGATGGAAGCTTTTGGTTATCTACATAGATAGTAGGTTATTTAGCCTACAATAAGCAGAAGCGTCGTGTGGGTGGGACGGAATGTAAGTGCGTAGGGGGCTGTAGGCAGGTTTGTGTGTGAGTGACAATATCGCGCATGCGCAGTACCATACCGGCTACGACGGCTTGGAGAGACGGTGGCCTAGCCTAGCCTAGGGATTACGGAGCCCAATTTGACAGGTCAGATAATAATTAGGTGTGTTTTGGACTCTACGTATAGTAACGTATTGACAATCGTTTTTTTTTTATATATTGGCAACGTTTGGGAAATATTGGGCGGTAGCATTAGCTCAAGTTAACGTTGCATAAACTAGCGTTAGCTAATAAGATAGCCACTATTCGCCGACAAGCTGCTAATAACGGCTATGACATTGTTATTGTGTAGTGTAGCTCTCCCGTGGACCTTTTCTTCATAAATGTATTGTCGTTTTGTGTTTTGCCCTTATGTGAAGCAGCACACCGGATTATTTGATAATGATAATAATGTTTTGTAGCTAATTTAGCAGTGTCAAGACCTTCAGTCTATGGTCAAGACACTTAAAGCTAGCCAGCTAGCTGTTAACTGTTGAACTGCGATAACTAGAAGAATGATTCCTTTTTTAAGCTATAAAAACTATATAAATTCTGGATATCAACCTGGCTAGCTTAGTCAGTGTATGGCACACGCTGATAACTGGTGAAGGGTGCACTCCTCCCAGCTAACTCTTCTAGGCTTTGGTGAAACAGTCAAATATACACTCACCGGCCACTTTATTAGGTACAGCGGTTCATTTTCTTGTTAACACATATAACTAATCAGCCAATCACATGTCAGCAACTCGATGCATGTAGACCTGGACGGGACAACTTATTGAGGTTGAAACCGAGGAAGAAAGGGGTTTTAAGTGAATTTGAACATGGCAATGTTGAGGGTGCCAGGAGGGCTGGTATGAGTATTTCAGAAATTGCTGATCTACTGGGATTTACACTCCAAACCATCTCTAGGGTTTACAGAGAATGGTCCGAAAAAGAAAAAATATCCAGTGAGCGGCATTTGTGTGGAGGTAAAATGCCTTGTTGAAGTCAGAGGTCAGTGGAGGATGGGCATACTGGTTCGAGATGATAGAAAGGCAACAGTAACTCAAATAACCACTCGTTACAACCAGGGTATGCAGAATACCATCTCTGAATGCAAAACACGACTAACCTTGAAGCAGATGGGCTACAGCAACAGAAGACCCCACCGGATGCCACTCCTGTCAGCTAAAAACAGGAAAACGAGGCTACAATTCTCATAGGATCACCAATATTGGAAAATAGAAGATTGAGAAATCATGCCTGGTCTGATGAGTCTCAATTTCAGTTGCGACATTCAGGTGGCAGGTTCAGAATTTGGCGTAAACAACATGAAAGTATGGATCCACCCTGCCGTGCACCATCAACCATGCCATGTTCAAAGTCACCAAAACCCCCCCTTCTTTCCCATTCTGATGCTCGGTTTGACTTCAGTACATTGTCTTGACCACGTCTAAATGCATTAAATTGCTGCCATGTGATTGGCTTATTAGCTTTTTGTTTTTATAAGCCATTGAACAGGTGTACCTAATAAAGTGTCCGGTGAGTGTACATGTACTCTTATACAACTGATGATGTCATGTGGGATTTTGCCATCTGTCAGTTATAATATACAAGTTAGAAGACTTTATCCAAATCTTATCTAAATCTGTTCACACAATAAAACATAATGTTTCCCCGCATCTTCCTAGGCTACACAATGAGCCAGGGTAAGGACAATGCACGACTTAAGAGCTACAAGAACAAGTCCCTCAACACAGATGAGATGCGAAGGAGGAGGGAAGAGGAAGGCCTACAGCTGCGGAAACAGAAGAAGGATGAACAGGTGGGCAAAGTTTTGAGGAAGTCATTGAGGGTGTATTCACACATGCCGTGTTTAGTTCGGTTGAAACAAACTCAGGTGCACTTCCGCCTTCGGTGCGCATCTTTCAGGCAGATGTGAATACAGCATTCGCACTCGGGGGCGGACCAAACAAGCGCTCCGAGACCCAGCTGAAGAGGTAGTCTCGGTGCGTTTCCAAACGCACTCTGCTGCAGTTCGTTTGTGGTGTGAATTTGTCCGGACTCGATCCGACCCAAATGCAGGAAGCACTGTGCCTTTTCTTGTTTAATAAATTGCCGTCAGCTTCACATTATGGGAAAGTGTTGTTGTCGCCATTGTTAGGACGATAAGTTGTGGTTTGACCAGGAGCCCAGAACAATATATTACATTTGATCGAGAGGACGCGTAAAAATGCTGAATGTGTTCAGCGATCAGATGAAGGAGAGGGGAGCATCTCCCGCACAGTGCCAACAGGTCCATGCTGCGCAAGAAGTGTGTGTTTTTATTTTGCTTCCCATGTACGGGACCGTCAATACTATCCCCGTGTCAGTTTGGAGCTGAACTGCGCCGAACTGACACCCAGCTGATACACAGCTTAATCAGCTGAGTGTCGGCATGAGCCTATTCTTCTCGCGAGCTGTACAGTAAAAAATTATGTTTCACATCGAAGACTACAAGCCACATAACGTGGCATTGTCATAGGGCCTCATATTATAACCATATGAAACAACAATAATTTGATTTTTTTCTTCTTTATTTATAGGCTAGATGTAGGCCTTTTTATTATTTTTAACCCCATATTATATCAATTATATATTTCGCAGTTTTTAAAAATCAAAACTCTATTTGGTCTGGACCAAAGCAAGTGAACTAGCGGACTTTCCCTGTGTGAATACACCCTGAGACTTTTTCAGCAGAAGAGGATGGGCGTTTAACGTGTGTTTATTGTGGCGGTATAGTTGTCCTCAGGGCAAACTGAATGCAGTGTGACCAATTGTTACCGACATCTGTCAAACATAAACAGCCTCAATGATCACAAGACTTAATGTCCTGCCAGTGTTGCCAATGTCCCGGAGTTAACTTGAACTGTTGCTGTGCCCCTAGCGATGTAATAGTGACGAGAAAAAGGTTACTTGTAAAGACCAAAGTAATTGATTCAAATGTTATTCTATTGCAGCTTTTTAAGAGGAGGAATGTTGCCACAGTGGAGGACGATGGTCCCCCGGAGGACGATGGCATGGCCGATAGCGGCTACCTGGAGTCCCAGGCCAACAACATGGACCCACTCATGGTGAGGAGGGAATCATTCATCAAACCAGTCTGTGATACTAATTAAACTGATGCTGCTATCCATCAACATGTAGTGCCATAATCTACTACACGTATGAAGTCAGATGTTGGAGCATCTTTTTGTTTCTTTTGTCAAATATCCCTCTCTGTTCCATACAGGGTGGGGTCATCTCTGAAGATATGACTCAAATGATCTTCTCCAGTTCTCCTGAGCAGCAGCTTATAGGCACACAGCGCTTTAGGAAGCTTCTTTCTAAAGGTAAGGGTGCAATGGCTAGATGGCTGCTGTATGTTCACTTCTGCATAGTGACATTTGCACATGACTTTTACCATAAAACACTGTTTAATGCATAGACTATATATATACAGAGTAAATCAATTTCACAAGCAATTTCTTAAATAAAACCATTCTATTAAACTGCCTCTCCTGTAAGTTGCAGCATTAAAAAAAAAATGTAACTTTGAAATGAGCGTTTATCTTATGATACTTATGAATACATTTGTAGATTTTTCAATCTTTCAAGTGTTATCAGGGTAACATTTGACAATAATTTCTATATTAATTTCCGTCATATTGTCTTTACACAGAACCCAACCCACCCATCAATGAAGTCATTGCTACCCCAGGTGTGGTGGAGCGCTTTGTTGAGTTCCTGAGCAGGAGAGAAAATTGCACATTGCAGGTACATGTTTTCCCCTCATTCTGCTTAGTATAGGTGAAGGTGCTCACAAGCTTTGGAGGATCGAGGTAGTTTCATTTGTTTTGCAGTCTCCGCCCTTGTTTTTTACTGACTCTTCCTGCAGTATATGGGGCAAGTAGAATATGTTAAACTGTCTAACCTGTGCAATCACTATGTAATTAATAGATGTATTATGGCTTTTGTTTTAGTTTGAGGCTGCATGGGTGTTGACCAACATCGCATCAGGTACATGCCATCAGACCCGGGTAGTTATCCAGGCAGGAGCTGTGCCCATTTTCATAGAGATGCTCAACTCGGATTTCGAAGACGTACAGGAACAGGTAAGAAGGAGTCAGAAGTAGTGCTGTTTTTTCTGGTCATAATTTTCCCCATTCTAACAATATAGTAAATAACAGTAATGTAATGACCCAGCCTTGTTGAATAAACATTATCTCATAATTTAACATTTTACAGTTTAATGTTGTGTTTGACTGACCTGAATAATTTGCCCCTCAGGCAGTGTGGGCCTTGGGAAACATAGCAGGAGATAGCACAGAATGCAGAGACTTTGTCATAGACTGCAACATCCTGCCTTCCCTGGTGCAGTAAGTAGCTACTCAATGTCACATTATTTTCCACTCCTCGTTGTATTACACTTGAAAATAAATAACAACTTTTGACCCTCCTGTATTCTTGTTAAAATGTACTTGGTGAAACTATCTCTGCAGGTTGTTGGCCAAACAAAATCGTCTTACGATGATGAGGAATGCTGTGTGGGCGCTGTCAAACCTGTGCCGAGGAAAGAACCCACCTCCAGACTTTGCTAAGGTAATTTGTCAAGATAAACACATCACTTTGGCAACGGCACACGTCTCACATTGCTTAGGCATATCCCGTAAGGTCACAAGCTGTAAGAAGTTGTTTATATCTAAACTGGGTAATAGTCACTCCTACTGAACCTTAGACGTTCCCTCCCTTCACCTCCCACCACTTCTCTTTGTGGCATGTGTTTTTTTCCCCCAGGTGTCCCCGTGTCTCAGTGTGCTGTCATGGCTGCTGTTCGTCAACGACACAGACATCCTGGCTGATGCATGCTGGGCACTGTCCTATCTATCTGATGGCCCCAATGACAAAATCCAGGCTGTAATTGACTCAGGAGTCTGTCGCAGGCTGGTGGAGTTACTGCTGTAAGGCACACACTGTATATTTACAATACTAAAAGATTACACTTATATTTATTGATTGAGATGAAATTAGTAATCACTCAGTTAGTGACAGAAGGTCCCATGTGTGTCAATCTTCGACACTACATTGGGTGTGAAAATCCAGCTGTGAATAGTTTTTGACTAATGCATTAACAACTGTGAATTAGGGGTGTGAACGTTTACAAAAATGTCTAACCGTGTACACGACGGAATTGTTTTCGTGTACACGGTTAACCGTGACGTCATTGTCCTCGTGCGCCCGCCGTCCTGTAGGCGAGCGCACACACACACATACGCGTTCGCCTGTCATGTGCGCCGTCATGATCGCACTTCATTAATTTCCTGATTAATATAGCCTATCGCTTTCTACATGTCCACGTTTATGCAGGTTGAACAGGTGTTATAAAGTTCGGGCTACTTACGCGCGTAGTTCACGTCAACCGGGTAACTTTAATCTTTAGGTTATCTTTCATCACTCTTCCGTGGCTGTGAGTCGAGCCCGAGAACGGTGCCTCCCCGTGTGTGTGTGCGTGTGTTTGCGATTATACACACACTCACACACACACACACACGCCGAGGGACAGACAGATTGGGCAGACTAGCTTTTATCATCCCCAAGTAGTTTATTAGTGATGTAAAATCAATAAATGCGTGTCTCCAGAACATATTTAAAAACTTTGAAAAAAAGAACATTTAAAATTTGAAGATTTTTTTTTTTAACGGTTTTCGTTTATTGATTTTTCCTAAACGTTTATGATTTACTAAACGGTTACTCGTGTATACGTGCACACCCCTACTGTGAATACCTAAAAATGTGTCGAGGATCCACATTAACTACAATTACCAAAGTCCCAATAGTATTTCCATGTGAAAAAATTCAAAGATTTAGCCATTATTGCTATTGTCCTGACACCGGTGGGCAAACATTTAGATCTTACATTACAATTCTGCTTTGATCCAGGCACACTGATTATAAGGTGGTGTCCCCTTCACTGCGAGCTGTTGGGAACATCGTCACTGGAGATGATCTACAGACACAAGTAATGGCAGCATTTATACATACACACACGCTTACACAAGGGTATACTACATTTGCAGAAGGAAATTTGATGACTATTTCTCACCTTGAGTGTCATTTGTGTTATTGCCTAGGTGATTTTAAACTGTGCTGCACTGCAGTCCCTACTTCACCTCCTGAGTAGCCCCAAGGAGTCCATCAAGAAGGAGGCGTGCTGGACGATCTCCAACATCACCGCAGGGAACCGAGCACAAATACAGGTGTGTGACTGGTCGTGTGTGTGCGTGCGTGGCATCCCAGTGAATAGACTGGAGTGTGTTTTCTTACAGAGGTTTGAAAAGTTAACATGAGAATTTCCTCATCTCAATTAAGTTCTTTCCCTCTTTCAGTTGGTGCTAGAGGCCGGTCTGATGCCTCCTCTCATCAGCATCCTGCAGCTAGCAGAGTTTCGCACAAAGAAGGAGGCAGCCTGGGCCATTACCAACGCCACCTCGGGGGGTTCTTCAGAACAAATTAGGTAAGACCAACTGATGCCATCGGACTGTTGACTAGTTCAATGCAGGTGCAGTATATTGGTTATGCCACGTATTCACAGTAATTTGCTTTGTGTGAGTAATAAAAGTTACATTTATTTATGTGTGTGTGTGTGTGTGTGTGTGTGTGTGTGTGTGTGTGTGTGTGTGTGTGTGTGTGTGTGTGTGTGTGTGTGTGTGTGTGTGTGTGTGTGTGTGTGTGTGTGTGTGTGTGTGTGTGTGTGTGTGTGTGTGTGTGTGTGTGTGTGTGTGTGTGTGTGTGTGTGTGTGTGTGTGTGTGTGTGTGTGTGTGTGTGTGTGTGTGCATGTGCGCTGCCCCCTGCAGGCACCTAGTGGATCTCGGCTGTATAAAACCTTTGTGTGACCTGCTCACGCTTATGGACTCCAAGATAGTTCAGGTGGCTCTAAATGGCCTCGAGAACATCCTGCGGCTGGGGGAGCTTGAGGCCAAGAGGGGAGGAGGCATCAACCCTTACTGTGCAAACATCGAAGAGGCCTATGGTGAGTGTAGACACACATAAACACACACACACACAGTTTACCAGAGGCCAGCTGGTGACATCTCTTTTGAATTGAAATTTGAACCTACTTTAATGATAATTGATGTGATAAACTATCCTATTAATTGCTGCACTCCATTCCTTCTCTTCTTCTCAGGTCTGGACAAGTTGGAGTTCCTACAGAGCCACGAGAACCAGGAGATCTACCAGAAAGCCTTTGACTTGATCGAGCGCTACTTCAACACTGAAGACGAGGACCAGTCTCTGGCTCCTGCCGTGGATCAGCAGCAGCAGCAGTTCCTCTTCCAGCAGTGTGAGGCCCCGATGGACGGCTTCCAGCTATAATGCTAAATCTCCTTCCGTGCTTCACAGCCAGCCTCACCTCTGCTCATTTCTCTCACTCTCTGCCTCACTGCCATGATCCAGGGTCTACTGACAACCCCCTAGGCTCCACTCCTTCTCATCCTCCTCAGAGAGTTTGATTTAATCATCATGATTATGAAAATGTAACATGACGGGAGCACGTGTGTGTGTGTGCGCGTACGTAGGTCCATCTCGGGTCAAGTTCTACAGTCTTGTCATCCAGTTCGTGAAGGTTTCACTCATCATTCTGTTTTGCGCTGAGCTCACCTCTCACACACCTGCTCAGGCTCCAGCGTCTCCTAACAGCAGATCCTTCCTCCTCACCTCATCCCAAATAAAAAGCACCTTTTCGTGTTCTCGTAGGATCTCGATAAGGCGATTTGTAGGACTGCAATGCTTGTCTAAAGCTTTAATGACTCAAGACATACAAATATGGACGAGATGTTTACCCTCCTCCCACAACACACGCATTGGGAAGAATGATCTTACCATACACTGGACTGACCACAAGACGTATAACTGTGGTCTATGGACTGAACTGCCCACAAAGGAGCTCATGGCCAGTCCCAACCCACTAAACTCAGAACTCTACAAAAGGCACTTAAACGACTCAAAAACTGAAGTCCTCTCCACCTCTCTTCAGCCATTGGATAAGTGATTACAGGAGGAACAATTAGGAACTTAACTGTGTCGCAGAGGGGTGGAGCTTGTAAGCGACAAACCAGGCTGCTTGTGTTTCCCTCCTGGATCTCATATCATGCATTCCTTTATCCAGTAGCGGGACTTTCCTCCCCCCCCTCCTGCACAGACTCCATCCTGAAGAGTTAAGACAGCATCCTGCCTATGGTAAATAACCCCATGGAACCATGGGAAATGGAGTCTTCCCTCGCACTGAGACAATTGGACAGACTTGGACAAGACTAAACAGACTATTTTTAACCCTGGGATCTGTCGAACAGCAGGCCAGTGGGAATTTGTATTATCTTACCATAATTTCATTTAATTTGCAGCACTTTAGTTCAGGACTGACGCCTGCTCTTTGAGAATATAATTTAGTTTTTACATTAACTATTTAATTGGTTGCTGATGCGGCTCTTCCATTTGATCATCGGCCATCGGCTTCCCTCCTCAGGAAGCGAGGCGTATAGAGGTATGGTCTGAATCCTTGGTCCCCCTTCTGGTATGACAGGGACCGCAATGTACTTTATTGTTACCCTTCCCACTAAGGGACTCAAGCAGATTGTGGACTGAAACGTTTAGCACACTAATAACAATCAAAGATCATGCTGCCTCAGCAAAGCTAGAACAACATTTGTTGTGACAAAGGTATTCAGACTCAAATTGAAAAGCTGTCTGTTAAGTTGTGAGCCATCTTAAACATGAGTTTCCAACACATGGTCAGGTAATACTTTCCAATTTGATCATGCCAAAACATTGACAAATACAGTATATCAGCAATCTGGTAGGAGTTTGTTCTTGTTTGTGGTTAGCATCTGTCATGGGGCTGATGGTGCCATAATCTTTATTCAACAGAAATCCTTCCAGATCATTTCAACAAAAATCCAGATTTAAACTTGATAATACTGGTGATCACCTTAGCTAGCAGAACTGAATGTTTGTTTAACAATTTCTTTACATTACTTACTTTTGTTAAAATCTCATCAAGAGATAACCAGCTCTAAATGTTTATTATTGTTTGTTGTACTGAGTTTGCTCAGCTGTCCCTTGTTATGCCATTTGCATAAAAGCTGTTTCATGAACCAGTGTCAGTTTCATTGCAGTAAGTATACAAGCGGAATCTTTTTTGGATCAAATTACTGACAAAGTTTACTATCAAATAAAACTAAGAAAACCAGCAAATACTCACACAAGATGCTAGAATTTTTCAATATTTATGAGGAAATGATCATTCATAATTTCAATTTTAGCGTTTGTATATGGAACCAGATCAGGTCATTAAATCAGACAGGAATTGTCAAGCATTGCTTTATTGAATATTTTTGGGTGTTTATTATATACAAACATAAATGTCACAAGCCTAATTACAAGAGTATATCAGGACAGGACAGACTGCTGTGCAGATGGATCGTACATGATCCACTTTTTGATTTGTTTCACCCTAAGAAAATCGAAGAACACCTGAAAACCTTCTGGGCTTAGCCGTCTTCACATGGCAGATAAAAACAAAAGCCTGTTGCCTTTGAGGCCCATTTAAAAACAGAGGTCTCCCTAAGGCCTTTATTCTAGAGAGCTTGAGAGGTATGTGTTGGAGATTTACTAGAAGAGTTGATAGAAAATGAGTCTCAGTGAGGAAAGGAAAGGAAATCGGTGCAACGGTTCAACTGACTTCTGGTCTGGTTTCATAATCTTTCTGTTTGGTGAATGCAAAAAGGCTAAAACCTCCATTACAGTACCAGTGCATTTCATGTTTTGGTTTCTACTTTCGTGACCAAACGTGTGTGTTAATGTCAATCTCCAATTTGCAAAACTACAACCAAGTTTCAACATCAGATATCTTCAGCTCGCTCTCTATGGAGAGCACTGAAGTGATGCATACAGTACGAAGGGGAACATTATTGGCCTAATATGTGGGGAAACAACAAGGTTGTGTATGGAGGGACCAGTTAACCTCCATCACTGTGCCTTCGCTGCCAGGGCAAGGGCAGCCTCCTTGTCTCTCTGTAGTTCCTCCCTCCACCTCGCCTTCTTCTCCATGTTTTGACTCGTCAGGGACTCGTGATTGCGTGCAGCCTGTGAAAAGAATGGGATAACTCACGGGTAAGATCTGGAAAATTTCCGCATTATTTATATTTGCCCTGATATGTAAAAATATGCAGTGTAGTTAAGTCATAACATGGCGGACAAAGCTGCAAGTAGAAATGCAGAGACAAGAACTCCTTTGACATCGTATAAAACCATTCAACTAAGATTTCTCTCTTTGTAAAAAAAAAAACCCAACGCAGTTATATATTGTCACTCACCCGTTTGCCCATGAAGACTGTCACCAGACAGGCTATTATTGTGACCCCAATCATCACATAGCAGGCTTTAACTCTGACTTTGTTCCTGGCAGCATCAATCATCTCAAACCTGAGGCACAGGTGTACAAACAAACGTCAGTGTGCTTGTGTCATTGGTGTAAATCGATTACAGTAGTTAGTTGTACACTGGAGTCTTGGTTCATTGAGTGTAGGAGCTGGCACGTCTGCAGTTTGTATGCGTGACAATCAGGGTCTTTTATCACAGCAGCAGATCAGATACGATCTCCACCCTGATGTCAGGAACAACTTAAATTACCTCCAGACACGAACAGACGCCTTGTTTGAACTGCAAGCGTCTGTTAACACGGCCTACCCCCCAACAGCACCGCCGCTCATCCAGTTAGCTAGCTCGGTTATTGTGACGCATCTTAACTGAATCGCGCAAATGGCCAATCAGACGGGAGCGCGCTGGGAGGTCTGCTATAAACAGGAAGAGGCTACTTACGACACAAGCTCTGGTATCTTGTCCGCTGTCTTAAAGCGCCCCGACCACAACAGCATCCTCCTGTCCATGTCTGAAGGTTTGTAGCCTGGGAGTTTGAAACTGGCACGAGGTACTGTGTGAAAGAACAAACAAGCAGAGTTTAAAACCACATCTTGGATTTTTTTTTAAAACAAAGAGAAACTCAGTTTCACAAGCCCCTGTTGTTAACTCCATCACCCTGAAATGTGACCCTGCTTCCTGTGTCCATTCTCCCTGTGGGACTTAACAAATTTTTCACACACTTGCTACAGCAGCAACAAGTGAACGGGTGTACCAAATCCTCTGGCAATCAACACAGGCATGTTTCCTCTTGTTGACTTGTTCTGAGCAAGCCACTTAAAAGTGTCATAAGAAAATCATTTTAGATGTCATTTATGTAGGACTGTCATGGATCGATTTAAACCATGAGTTTTTAAATGCTTTATCACAAGTACATTAACAATATATTCACTTGATAGGTGAAAAGGGGCAAATGGTTGGTGGTACATTTCTGTGGTTGATATGGATCTTGGTTTGTGGTGTTGTGCATGTATGAGACCGTGGAAGCCAATTTTATATTGATTAGTTTAATTCTAGTCTTGTCTCCACATTCATTATTTGATCATTGTATGAAGTGTATTTCCTCTCATCTTAACTGCTGATGTAACCTGTCTGGACTTTCTGGTGTGGGCCATCCAGAAAGCTCCCAGATTCAGATAAGCATTGATGTCATCAAGAACCAAACTTGATTGTTCCATTGTTATTCTACCTATCTGACCATGTCAACCAACCAAGCAGCTCATTTTGTGTGTACAACTCAGACAAGACCCTGGCATTGCTATGAGTAGGATGCTCTGGTCTTCTCTCCACGCATGAATGCTGCTGACCATAATCATCTGTATTGTCTTTTGAAACTAAGTAAAGATTTGTTTTCATATTGGACTATAGTGAAGTTTTCTTCAACGAAAAAAACTTCTTCCACAAGACAAAGCAGTAGAAGAAAAGGTGAAGAGAATCTGTCTTAATGTGGTCTTAAACTCAACCTTGTGGTAGAGCTGCAGGAGGATGCTCCACTTTGGCCTCCTGTGGCTTGTTGCACATCCCTCTGTGGCCCCATGTTTCAGTGACCTTTCTGCACCTATGACCTGTTAACGCATAGGGAAAACAATGCTAAAACATATTACTAGGACTGCAACTAACTATTCATTCTGATGTTGGTTATTCATGCCAACTGCATTAACCATCTACAATGAATATATTGTGTTCTGCACTATGCACATTTTTCATTTCTGATGAACTTTTGCTGTTTGTTATCTTTTGCCACCTCAAAAGCACAATTTCACTTCAGTGATGAATAAAGTATCTTTCCAAACTGCTTAGTTATTTCTTAATTAATCGTTTGATCTATTCATCTTCATTTCCTAAAGCCCAATATGACATGCAGAAGTTGCTTTGTCCAATAAAAAGCACATAACATTAAGAAAAGCACGAAATCCACACAATCTATAGCTTGAAACTGCGTTATTATAGCTTGTAAAATTACTTGATTACTGATACATTTTCGGATCTGATCATCTCAGCGTTAAGCACTCTTAATTCGTGGCAATGAATAATGTCACAGCAACTAATTCTATGTCAGGTAAACAATAGTCTGGCTTGACCACTTCAGCCAGCGTCTATTAAGCGCTGGCGTCGGCAAACAACGCTACGCCTCCATTGGCTGCTTCCCGGGGTTAGCCCCGCCGTAGATGATTGTGATTGGTTTAAAGAAATAAAAACAGGCCAGCCCAGTTTCCCCCCGAATAGACGGCTCTAAACGGAGTGCTTCCAGACCATACTACTTGCGGTAGTTTGGTCTGGCTTTGCGAGACTAGGTAAACAAAGCCTCCTAGATATATCGTGTAAAAATAATAAAACAAACAAAAAATGCTAGGTCAAAGTATTTTCGTGATAAGATAGGCCTATTTAAACTTGATCTACACATTGCACAATACACAGGAACTATATCACTTAAATGAGGCAGCCACGCAGTCATGTAGCCTACCTATTAATTAACGTTGTAAAATACATAATAATTCAATGTATTAAGTTACATTTTAGGAAGACTTTTTTTTAACAGCTGCCAAATCGATTTAGGTATACATAGAAGCATTTAGGCTACTGCAGAAAAGTAAAAGAAACGTGACGATACGAACCGATAATGTTGCCAATGAAGAGGCGAGATCCGGCGAAATTCATGTTTTCCTTTGGAATAAGAAAAGGCTCAAAACGTTTCAGGAGCCATGAAATGAGCAGCACACCCCTTGTTCATGAAAGTCAACAAGCTGCACCGACTGGACCCCAGTCATATAAGGATAGGAGACTGCCATGTGCCTGATCAGAAATTACTCTATTTATTTCGCGTTTTGTTTCCCTTTCGGAATAAAAGTGTAGCCTCTATGCCCGGAGGTATATATGAATTTTGACTATATGCGCTTTCTTTTTCATGCTCCATTGGCATATAATAAGCTGTAGAATATGTACCTATGCACTACTGCCTTCAAGAAAACATGTTGCTGTTTATTATAACCTTGACTTGAGATGGACTTTGGTATGGTTAATGATGTATGCTGCTCTTCTTTTGGACTGTGTTATGGTTAATGATGTATGCTGCTCTTCTTTTAGGCTACTTTTTCTCCCTTCTGTATCTTCAATGTAGGATTGTATGATTTACTCAGATAGGTTACAATGGATTTTTAGAAAGGCATTATTAATTGGCAAAACATTTTTAATAATTGTAATAATTCTTAAACCTAATAGTATGTGGCCCTTGGTTGTGGAGGAGGGGGGCTCAAGGCTATTGCTAACCTGTGCCAACCATGGGGTGCCAACTCGCCTCTGTCTTTAACTGGTATTCAGCTTAGGCGAGATGGATTTTAGTCAGGCACTGTATTGAACAGTTACCTCGCGCTGTGTTCAGACGTGGACCCCGCAATCCACTATGGCGGCGCCCAGTGGAACTTTAGACTGTGAGGACTTTGCGATGTTTCAGGTAAAATAAACTTTGCATGAATCTGTCTGTAGTGACTTCCGAGGGGACGGCAGCGGTCCGAGCCGTGGCCTTTTGGTTATCATGTTTTTACACCCTGTTTACGTGAGTGGTGACCCTCTCTGTGTGTGTGAGTTCAAGGAGCCAGACTGGTCAAACAGAGACTGTAAACAGGCAGCATGGGGGTTTGAAAGTCGCTGTCACAGGTTCCCACACGAACTTACTCAGCCTGCATGTGACACATTATCCACATTTTATCTGAAAAAATGCCTTGGTTATTGGTATTGAAATGTCTTAAAGTAATATGTCAAAAGTCTTAAAATGCCAAGACATGGGGATTAGGAATTTAACAAACATTTTACCCTGCATAACTTTCTATTAGAATTTTGCACGTATACAAAAGGTGTGCTGCTACAGGCAGTGTTTCTGTGTTGATTCCCTTTTAAAGGTTGAAAAAATGGAGGTTGTGCTTCAACAATTGAGATTCTCACTGGAGTGCTAAGTGAAATGACAATACGTTGTCCTCCTTAACTTGGGATCTTGAGATGTTACATTTTATTTACTTTTTGGAACATCCCTTTGAGAAGTGTTGGCAGGAAAACACAGAGTCCCTCTGTTAGATGATCAAGAAGAAGTCATCTGTACAGCTTCACCAATTTGTGGAGTCAGTATTTGCCAGAGATTAATTTAAAAAAAAGAAAGAAGCATTGTATGGCTTGGCTTCATAAGATAGATTTGTGGTGAAGTCCAAATCATTGTTTTGATGGTTTAAGTGTATTTTAAACTACTGCCCGTCTCTTTGCCGCACTGTGTGTCTCTTAGGAGGTGCTGAAGGCGATGCGCACCATAGATGACCGTATCGTCCACACCCTGAACACCACCGTGCCTACAGTCTCCTTCTCTGGGAAAGTGGATGCCACACAAACATGCAAACAGCTCTATGAATCGGTGAGTCTGGCAGTCATGACCAATGACCAAAATTACGTGTCCGTGGAAGTTTTGTGGCTGTGCGGTGAAACATCCCTCACACAGCTCCCTTGACATCACAATACAGCAGTAACTCATTCAATAAAATAACCTCATCCACAGATGATGGAGGCCCATCTGAGCCGTGACAAAGCCATCAAGTCCTGTATAGCCCACACATCTAAGGTGGTGGGACACCTGCGTGAAGAAAGATCAAAAGATGATTCCAACCTGGCGCTCAACAAACAGCTCAGAAAGGAGCAGACCAAAGTAAGTCCTGCCTTTAAACTCTAGGGGGATCTAAACGCCACCAGGTTGTAAGACGTGAGGTGCTATTATGTTTATCACACAGCTGGATGACTCACTGGCAGACACTACTCATTTGGAGAAGATTATGCTAAATTCACCCACATCACCAAAACCTTATCTCACTTACACATAGTCTTACACATGGTTTTAGTTTTATGCGACCAAGTTCTGAAATATATATATATTTGTTTTAATTTAAAGGAACACTCCACCAGGTACTTCAATTTAGACTTTTCATTTTACCTTTTGCAAGTATCTTAAAAAGCCAAACTCAATGACTGGTGCACTGGATAATATGTAACAGTGAGCACAACAAACAATGATTTTAAATAATTTTCTCCTCCATTGAGCTAGTTTGAATTGTTGGACATGGTAGGTCTCTCAACTTGGGCTAATAACCTGACCCACTGTCTGACTGTGTGGCTACATAGCCGACTGTGATGAAAGTCTGTTTTAGTTTTTGTTTGCAATTAAGTTGAACTCGGCCTTTCAGGGGAGCAAAACGAACAATTCTGTATGATTTTAAAAATGAGTAGAGGAGTATTATGTCATCACACTTACAATACTCTAAGTTATGTTTTTTCTTCTTCCTTGTCTCCAGTTAAAGCTCATGCAATCAGAGCTGAATGTTGAAGAAGTAGTCAATGATAGAAGTCTGAAGGTACGTTCACTTTCATCACTTATTTTTCCTGTAATGTCCTTTTCATCGCATATACATATATTATCGGCCATTATCTCCTATGTTACTTAGTCCTGCTCTCCTCTGTTTTTAGATTTTCAGTGAAAGGTGCAGAATCCACTACACGCCCCCGAAGGTGATGTGAAGCTCCCTCTGATGAGAGGAGCTGCTTGACTGGAGGGTTGAATCCAGACTGGAGCCAGAAGCTGAGACCTGCTGCTAAGGTCCCATCTGCAGGCTGTTTAACCATCCAGACCACGCCGACCTCTTCTCCAACACCCTTGTATTCCATTGTAATTATTGTACTGCATTGCCACCACAGCTGTGAAACTGTCCTCCGCGTGCTTCTTTAATGGGAAAAGTTGTACTAGAAACGTTTTTTTTTTAAAGACAATGAAATATTTTCAAATGACACTTGTTGTGTTGTCTGTGATTTAAATCATTTGCCGAACTCAGTGTTTTGAACATGCAACAAATCTAAGAGGGGCAGTGTAATCCACTTCAATGCATGAACAGGTTCAATGCACATTTTCAGGGATGACAATTTCAACACCCTTGGTTTTGACTGGATTATCTCAACCACCGTTGGGTGGATTGGCATTGAATTTTGTCTGGACACTTGTGCTGACCATATAATGAATCCTACTGACTTTGGTGATCCTCTGACTTCTCCTCTAGCATCACCTAAAGGTCGACATTTGTGGAAAGGGCCATTTCTAGACAACTAAAGGATGGATTGTCATGACACTAAGTACAGATGCTCATGGGCCACCAAAGGCAATTAGTGTAACTTTGTTGGTTCGCAACCTTTATTCTGGCGCCATCATCAGGTAAAAATGTGTATTTGTCTAAAATTCAGTTTATGACAATTGAAAACTCAAAAAACATTCCTCAGATTCTTTTTCAGTATAAAATAGGGCAACAAAAAAACAGAAATTTAAAGAAAATGTGTCACATTTTAAAAACAAACGTGATATTTAAGTAATGTTAGATTTCTATATAGAATATTAGTTTAGTAACTTGAGGGAACTAAAACAACTATAAACAGCTGCTGGGTTAAACGTTGAATTGCTCATTCTTTTCGGGGGAAAAAATCACTCACCATCATGCTTCCTCACAAAGAGGAACAGGAGTCACAAGATGAATACCGCTGAGACACATCCTAATGTGGTTAAGCATAGTTTTAGTGTGATTTAGTTATGATTTCTTCCATGACATTGGAGGCTTTTGTAAACAGAGGTGAGCAGACGTTGGTTGCTCTCACATTGAACCTGCAACTTCAGTTTCCAAATATCTTTAAATCTGCATTGAGAGATGTATTTGGTCATTTAGAGGCTGTGGACTGAATCCTGACCCCACTCTGGGTGTGTGCAGGTCGAAAAATGGTTTAAGTTTTTATATATAGACACTTATAGACAGCTGTTAATACACTGCTATTCCTCACTGAAAAATGTCAACTTATATTCTTTGGTTTAAATAACAGAATGGGCTATGCCTTAGGGACCTAAATGATCAAAATGTCCCTGTGTTTTTGCTGAATTTTTTCTTATTCAAATCGAGAGTCTTTAGACATAAGGTGTCCTATGCTGTACAACATGTAGGTTTTAAAGTGTTTTAATGGTTCAGACTTCATATGCCATAAGTGAACCATTAAACAGTATGAGCTGTGACTCAGTATAGATTCTATACTGTGTACACACCCAAGTCAGTAAGTGGAAGATTGTCAATAGTAGACATTCTTCCATTTTGTTTCAACAAAAAGAGTTTGTGTCAGCTAAAGTAACATTTATGAATCACACCCACTGCACTGGAGGTGAACCGTGAAACTTGATGACTGATCTGTGTGTAAAGGTTTACTGTTGGATTTTGATTGGTATGTACTTGAATGAAATCCCACTGACAAAGTAATAGTGAACTGTTTGACAAATCTTTGTAAAATCCTAAAGTGGATCTTTAGGTTTTCCACACATGATTAAAAGCAGACTAAAGCAGCTTCAGAAGAGACTGCTCAATCTTAAGACCCATAAAGCAATCAAACAAGTTGAGCAATGTCAAATGCAGATATCTAGCTGGCACACAATCTTTAAGTCGTTTCAAGCGTCTTTTTTGCATGTGTGAAAAAAAAATCTTTAAAATGTCCACAAATCAAATAGCACAGAAAGAAAAGCCATGCACAATAGAATCACAACCAATCAGATTAATTTTTTTAATACATCTCGTACAAAATAGTTCCCTTTGAACACACTTCATGATCTACAGTACATGTACAGTGTGTTGTTACATGTTAGCAATGGGGCCTGCATATAACATTGTTGTGTATAATGAGCCAGGATAAACTAATACATGATTACAATGAGACTACAGCCTGTAGGCACTGATGCATTGGTGGCAATAGGATCCCATTAGAAGTGTCCAATAGGGTCTTCATGGCTCTTGCCGTGCTGCATATCACTCAGCTCCATGTCTCCTCCATGATACGGGAGTTTCTTGTAAACACGAAGGTGAACGTGATCCTCTCCTCCAACATGGACCTGCAATAATAATTCAATGTTGTTAGGCCAAAGACATCCTGAATGATCAGCATTTTCCTGTCAAAGCTTTTGGTTTGTTTCTGTGAAACATAAATAACTGAGAAAGCTCTGTTAACTGTTCGATTTGTGGAAATTATTACATTCATCTTTTAAACGTGATCAAATTCCCTTGGTTGAGATTTTCTGGGCCCTTCAGCCAATCCCTGTTGTGGGTCATGCATATTAAGCAGTTTTCTTTAAGGAAATCCTTAGGAGGATTAATCTAGAAATGCTGGATGGTTCAAAAAAATGCAAACAAAGTTCATTTTTAACAGAATTCTAGCATAGACTTTACATTTTGAGAAACCAGATTTAAGGTGCTGTTGAAGTCTTCATAACCCCTAATGGCCTTAATGAGCTTTATTAGTTTCGAAATGCAATGTTTGTTTGCTTGTTCCATTTATCCAGTTTTTAACTGGTGTATTGTTTGATTGGAAAATGATCTGGCTTTGGTGGAATGTCCTGCATCTCCCTATCTCTTTATACTGGTGTCTAACAACCAGTGCTTGGTGTCCCTCCTTCAATTAGTTTATAACTAAAAAGTTACTGTGAATTAAAGGAACGGTAGAGTGCAGTGATCACTCTCTGTGGCTTCACTACAACTTCAGTACACACATGGTCATGTGATCCGTTGTTAATATTGGCCAACAAAACATTGATAAACGTCTTTTAAACAGTAGGCCTACAGAGAAAGTATGGCGCAACAACTTGGGGCTTCTTGGGCCCCTCAAAAGTCTTGAAATACCAATTTTTTTACTGAAATTGTGCTCTTTGCCGTGTAAATAAAAGTTACCTTAATGAAGTAGTTGGTCCCGGATACAACCTGCGTCGTGTAGGTTTTGGCTGTGAAAACGTCATAGGTCTTGCCTGCTTTTGTCTCTGCATGGGGCTTCATCTAAGCAGAAACGAGAAGATGAAGCGAAATTAAAATGAAACACAGGCTGATCACTGTCCGGAGTTGTTTTGACATAATAACAATGTCATTTTCTTTCTCTACTTACTTGATCACAGATCTTTTGAATTTCCGAGTCAGCATCCTTTGGCTGAGCAGTCCCACCACACATCATCGGCATTTTGACAGTTTTTAGTAGGCTAGCGAGAATTTGCAGAGAAACAAACAAAACCTTCTGACTCAGTGAGGCATTCACGTTGAGTCAGAATCATATGACCCTCCACTTTGGATTTTACCATCAGCGTAAGGGGCGGACTGCTTTTTTTAAACGTCGTCATAGAGCGACTATGACAACAAATAGTTCACAAGAGTTTTAAAATAATTATAAGAACAACATTTATATCCTGTTGTAAGTCGTTTCAGGCTCAGACAGGAATGTCTCTAAAATATATTTCAATAGTTCTCTTTACCTGCCCCCTCCGCAGACAATGTGGGTCAGTCCGGGGCGTGTCTGTGTGTGCACAGCTGATCATCGTGTTCACTTCCCGGTGTTGTGTCGAAAATGGATCTTCATGCACAAACCGATTCCCGTACGCGGGAACGCGCGCAGCATGTTAAAGCTATTTCTCCGTTCAATGTAAGTCTACAGACCTATTATTATTTTTAATAATATTATTATTGTTATTATTATGGTTGTTGTGGGGGTTGTGTTGTTGTTGTCGTTGTCGATATTACTCTGCATTATTTTTCCTGTCCTGTTCCCTAGCCAATCCAGTGCTTTTTACTACTTAAATATCTTTAAAGTGGCCAAAGGGCTTTAACCCTTAAAATGCAGCAGGCATAATGTGTACTTGCACGTTATGACTGATCCATATAATAGCAGCTGTTGACGTAGTGCCACTGAGCCTTGAATATCAAGGGTATAGCCAAAACTAGGCAGTACAACTGTGTCAGGCTGCGCGCGCTTCCGCGGACAGAAATCAAGTTTTTGGCGGTCGATCACTTTTTGGCATAACATCTGGAAGTGAGAAGATTTAGAAAAAACACTGACACACTTTTTTTTTCAGGAAAATGCCATGAAATACTTTTTATTCCATGTTTGTACATTTTTGAGGGTGCAAGATCAGTCATGCACCAAACTAAACTGCTTCACAAGCTTTTCTACTTCTTTCTTTTTTTAATATCCTCTTTTAAGTAGGCCTAGGCCTATTTCTGCTGTAGCAGAAACAAAAAACTATGACAGGTTGTGTGAATTGTGTTTTCAGCCTGTTGTATTTGTGGCACCATGTATATTTTAGTAATATACACAATTAGTATACGTTTTTGTTAATACCTTGATCTGGTTATATGTAAACCGAGAGTGGAACTTCAGGTTTTAAACACATGACTCAACGCAGACTGAAACATATGGGGCAGTGTCCTAGCCTGCAGATTTTTCACAAATCAGCTACCAGAGAAAGAAAAGCCAGTTAATCACAACAGAACAGATTCATTTTTAATGTATCTTGTACGAAATAGTTCCATTTGAAAACACTTCATGATTTACAGACAGTACACATACAGTATGTTTTTACATGCCACGTGGGGCTGGCTTATAATATTGTTGTGTATAATGAGCCAGGATAAACTCATGCAAATGAGACTGCACCTATAGGCACTGGTGTGTTGCTTGGCTTGGGATCCCGTTGAGGCGACCCTGAATGCCATGAAAGGTGCCATTAAATAATATGTACAATGTTTTATTATTGTAATTTAGTATTATGAGTGTCCAATAGGATCGTCCAGGCTCTTGCCCTGCTCTATGTGAGTCAGCTCCATGTCGACCCCAAAACATCTAAGTTTCTCCTGAACATGGAGGTGAAGGTAATCGTCTCCTCCAACATGGACCTGCAAGGAAGTAAAAAGTCAAGTTTCAAGAGATCTTTAAAGTGGCTACTACCCCCTCAATAACCCCTTACAGGTACAAGTGGCCGTGTCTCCATTGTATTACATAACATTGATTAAAGTTGCTTTTAATCGATACAGGATAAGTGAGGAGTCCCAAAAAAGTCCTGTAAGATCCTTTTGTTCACTCAAGATCTGAAATGGTGCCCTTTGCCATGTAAATAAAATTACCTTAACGCAGTATTTAGTCCAGGCCAACACCTGCGTTGTGTAGATCTTGGCTGTGAAAATGTCAAAGGTCTTTCCTGCTTTCGCCTGTGCATGGGGCTTCACCTGAGTGGCAATGAGAAGATGAAACACAGGCTGTCTGGTAATAGTTTGAACATAAAAACATTGTAATAATATATCCTTTCTATTCTTACCCAATCACAGATCTTCTGGATTTCGGAGTCAGCCTCCTTTTGCTGGGTGTGCCCTCCATTATTAATTTGCTCCATTTTGTCTGTTGAGAAGTAGCAAAGACCCAAACAATAGCAACTGAGTTTTGAATAAAGCGTTCAACTTGAGTCAAATCATTTTATAACATTTCTCTTTACCTGTCTTCTTCAAAGACAATGTGAAGTTGGAGGTGTGTCTGTCTAAACAACATGAGGAGAAAAAAAAGTCTTATCGGCAAGATCAGACAGTCCATTCAGCCCCAAGATAATGAGAGGAGGGCTGACTACTCCGACCAAGGCATGATGGAGACATCAAGACAAGCAAAGTTGTGCTGTAGTGAGGACAACTGCTGAACGAGTGTGATAAGGCACACCTTGAATATTCAGCTTCCTGACCTAGTTTCACAACATTGCCTTAGGGCTTCTGAGATGAATCACTTACTTTTGATGCCAATAAAGAATCTCTGCAGACGAAACAGCTTTCACTACATTTGAATGGACTTGTTTGTTGTTGCAGGGAACAAAGGTGAGTAAAAGAAGGAGTACAATTCTTGAAACAAGTAATTTTATTACATTGGTTTGGTTATTATTATGTGAAACATTTTGTGTCTGTCACCACTTGTAAAACAGTGGAAAACTCAGCTGAATTCACCTGACGCAGCTCTGGGTCGATATCCGTCCTCACCACTAGATGGAAGCAGCGGGCTCTGTTATGTGAGGGTCAGGCGAGGAAAAGTGCACAAACTGTCAGATGTTGAATCTAAACATAACTGCTTTGCAAACTACTGAGCAAAAACGTTGTGAATTGAAACACAGGTAGCAGGATAACCTCATTTAAAATGCACTTAAAATGTTATGTCTTCTCTTTGAATAAGCAGGAGGTTGGCATCCACCACTCAGAGTTTGAGATAGACGAGAATTTTTTAAAAAAATGGGCAGAAAGAAAGAGAAGGGGTAAATGGGTTTTATTTATCGGGCAAGTCCAACATCATTATTGTCCCAATTTGGTATTAACAAAAATGAAACTTAGGCCACCAACTAGTACCACATGTACAAATATAACTTCATTTCAAATGTACAATATCAAAGTTGTATTGTATAACATGTGTCATATAGTCTAAATATTGTTAAGCCCCTGGGAGGCAAGTTTCGATTTGTGATATAAGGCTCTAAAAATGAATTTGATACCTGCAATGATCAATGAAATACAAAGCAACATTAGAAGTGTTGGGCCATTGTATCTGCCTTAAAACTTACAATAAGAGTTTTAATGCTGGTTCATTCCCTGTTTATGTGTCAGCATCTTCAAATGTCAATATATATTATTTAATAATGCAGATGATTCTTTGCAAAATACAAAGGTTCATTCAAGGTTAGATTTAGGTTAGGTTAAGCTTCAGGCTTCATACTCACCAAGCCTACTATTAAACTGTATCTTAATGACTGTTTTTATTTATTTATTTGCATAGGCACTGAGCCATGAACCTTCCAAACTCAAAGATGAACCAAAAACTAAATAACTGATCAGTGGTCAACCGTTGGATATGGTATGAATGTGAGCAAAAGTCATGAAGTAACAATGGATTGGTTCATACACCTACGGACAATTACTATAGTGGATCTTCAGGTTTTGCACACATGACGCCAGATTCATAAATCAA
Organism: Ammodytes marinus; assembly: GCF_949987685.1. Lineage (NCBI taxonomy): Eukaryota > Metazoa > Chordata > Actinopteri > Uranoscopiformes > Ammodytidae > Ammodytes > Ammodytes marinus. Next base: position 15,656,868 of record NC_137225.1, on the reverse strand, counting down.
TCAAGCACCTGGCACCCTTTCTTTCATGAAAGGGTGCCAGGTCTGGAGAGGAGACTGGAGACTGTCTCTCCCAGCTGAAGACATGCAGCTATTTCACAAATCCGATACCACATACCACAAGAAAAGACATGCCCAATAGAATCAATAATTTTTTTTTTTTAACAAACTTGACTTGTGATATACTGCACGTCCACAGCATGTTGTTACATGACACCTTCAATTGGGTCAGAGTCTTGGATTTCTGAAATCCTTTTAGCTCAAATCCTTTTCTTTTATAAATAAAACCTGCATTCAGAGATTTTCTATGTTCACTTAGCAGCAGTGTAAACAGGCGGGAAACAGTTTTTAGCATTTAGTTGCGTTTAGTTGCCAAATAACTTTATTTATTTGGCTTCATCAACAGTTCAGGCTGTGGGACCATGATACCATACAGTAATATTTATATTGTCTATTCATTATGTGGTCAAAAACTTCTAAGAAAAATCTGTATATTTTTGACATGTCTAACATGATTCTTTACACCAAAGTTTGAATAATTAAAAGGTTAATGATAAACATGTTTTAAGGCTTCAGACTTCCCATGCACCAAGTGAGGCATAAAACATTGTCCTTAAAAACACTGAACACATTTTGCACATGTGGCACAGAGCCCAACCTTTCAGACTTGGGTGTGTCTCATACAGTACATAGACATTCTTCCGTTTGCTTCAACAACAAAAAACAGTGTCAATTAAAGTGGCATTTATGAACAACATCCGCTGCCCTTCGGGTGAACAGTAAAACTTGATGACGGATCAGTGTGCAAAGGATCACTGTTATTTATTGTAAGAATATGAAAAGAATCCCATGATCGTGAAGTAATAGTCAATTGTGTCACACCCCTGTGGAACATTTCTTGACAGGTTTTGAACACATGACTCAACGTTGTCTGAAACAGCTTCAGGGGGGACTGTATAATTTTAAGATCCATAAATCAATAAAGAACCTGGAATGGTTTTTGTTCAAACATACAGTAGAGCTCTAAGGACATACGCCCTGGCACACAACTATTGTACAATTCAGATATGACAGAAAGAAAAGACACGCTCAATAGAATCACAACAGATCAGATTTGTTTTTTAATTAATCTCGTACAAAATAGTTCCATTTGACCAAACTTTAGGATCTACAATACACATACAGAATCTTGTTACATGTTAGCAATGGGGCTTGCTCTAACATTGTTGTGTAAAATGAGCCAAAATACATGCACCCATAGGCACTGAGTGTATTGGTTGGCTCGGGATCCCATTAGAAGTGTCCAATAGGGTCTGCATGGCTCTTGCCTTGCTGCATATCACTCAGCTCAATATCTCCTCCATACACTGGGAGTTTCTGGTAAACACGGAGGTGAACGTGATCGTCTCCTCCAACATGGACCTGCAAAGAAGTAAAAAGTCAAGTTTAAAGAGATCATTAAAGCTGCATTCAGAGAATGCCAGTTCAATTCCAGGCAGCAACCTTTGATGCATGTCTTTCCCCCCTCCCTCTCACTTCAACAAAAATGCCTGAAAATATACGCATCTTTAAAAACAAAACAAAACCTCTAGTTATTACTTTTAAAACATATGATCATGAGTCGAGGCTTGTGAAAAAAAAGATCTAAAGTGTTCGAATTACTTTGCAGCGGTCATTTGATCCATTGTTAGTATTACAAAATATTGATTAAAGTCGCTTTTAATCTATTCGGTTAAAGCAAGGAGACCCATAAGATCATCTTGTTCACTCAAGACTTGAAGTTGTGCCCTTTGCCTTGTAAATAATATTGACCTTAATGAAGTAGTTGGTCCCGGCCACAACCTGTGTGGTGTAGGTCTTGGCTGTGAAAATGCCAAAGTTCTTGCCTGCTCTTGCCTCTGCTTGGGGCTTCACCTGGGTGACAATGACAAGATGAAACACAGGCTGTTCAAATGTCTGGTAATAGTTTGAACATTAAAACTGTATTTTTTATTTAACCTTTATTTACCCAGGCAAGCAAATTAAGAACAAAATTCTTATTTTCAAGTGCAGCCTGAAGGGGAAGGGGGAGGGGAGTGCTAAAAGTGAAAACAAGGTTATATATATATATTACACTTTTACAAAAATATATAAAATACACTTTAAAAAATTCAATATGATACAATACATACAATACAATAAAATAAACAGTTAATCAATAGTGTATGACAAGAAGGGCTACTAGCAGGTGCAGGAGTCAACTAAGATTTTATGCAGATTTAGTTTGAAGACAGAGAGAGAGGTGAAGACAGAAAGTTTAAGGGTGTTTTGAAGGGTGTACCAGTCAAAGGCTGCAGCGAACCGGAAGGCACTGCGTCCAAAGACAGTGCGGACAGTGGGGATGGAGAGGTTGATGAAAGCACTGGACCTTAGATTACGGGCAGGGTGGGAGAGGTGTAGAAGAGAAGAGAGGTAGAGAGGTGTTATGCCGAGAATGGATTTGTAGATGAGCAGAAACCAGTGATGGAGCCGTCTGGTGTGAAGGGAAGTCCAGTCTACCAGGTTGTAGAGGTCGCAGTGGTGAGTAGTGAATGGAGCCCCTGTAGCAAAGCGGATGGCAGAATGGTGGAGTGGGTCCAGTTTGCTGAGAGTGGAGTGAGATGCAATTCTGTAGATGGTGTCACCGTAATCAAAAATGGGCAGGATGGTCATTTTGACGAGTGTGTGTTTGGCTGCATGAGTGAAGGAGGCCTTATTGCGGTAAAGGAAGCTCAGACGAGCTTTGACTTTTGATTGCAGGTGCTTGATGTGGGTGGTGAATGAGAGGGATGAATCCAGCCAGAGGCCAAGGTATTTGTAACAAGAAACAAATTCGAGTTCAGAGCCGTCGGCAAAGAGGATTTTTGGGACAGAGGTGGGAGCGTGTTTCCGGTCAAAGATAATGCATTTGGTTTTTTTGGTGTTGAGGAGAAGATGAAGGCTATGGAAATGCTGTTCTACAGAAGTGAGACTGTGTTGTAGTGTGGCCGCCACAGAGGGGAGAGAAGGGCCCTCTGAGTATATGATGGTGTCATCAGCATATAGGTGGATCTTGGAGTTGCCTGCATTCCTGGTTATATTGTTAATGTAGATGGAGAATAGTGTTGGGCCTAAAATAGAACCCTGTGGCACCCCTTTGGTGATGGTGAGAGGGGCTGATTTAATGTTATCCGATTTAACTTGCTGGACTCGGTGGATTAAGTAGCTGGCAAACCAATTGCAGGAGTGTGGTGAAAGACCGAATAATATTTCCTTTCTCTTCTTACTTGATCACAGATCTTCTGGATTTCTGAGTTAGCCTCCTTTGGCTCGCCAGTCCCTCCCATCATTGGCACCTCAAATGGGAGACCCCCTCCACAGATCGTCTGCTGCTCCATTGTGACAAAGTTTGAGTAACAATAAGTAGCCAAGACACGAACAAGAACAAACTTGAATCTTGAGTGAGGCGTTCACCCTTGAGTCAGTTTTATTACTTTGCATCTTGGACTGTACCATCAATGTATAGGGGGGTAATGACACCACACAATGACAAACAATACAATTAAAATGTTGAGTTTAAAAAATAAATAATAAACTATAAAGAATAAGGATGGGTGGTTCTTAAAGTATATTTCAATTATTTATCTTTACCCGCCTTCTTTAAAGACATCGTGGAATAGTTGGAGGCGTGTCCGTCTTTGAATATGACAGCTGAAAAACATGTTCAACACACTGCTAGAAAGTGACAAGATTTGGATGACACAGGCTAGTTGTTCAGGAAAATCTCATGAAAATGAAGTTGAAAGTGTTCCAAGGGGGGATATTAACGCATGTGTACTGAACAATGGCACCAGGATGTTCTAAAATGATCTCTGATCTTCTCTATACGATCAAGCTGAACACCCACCTGGCTAAGAGGGCAGTGCAATACATTTCCATCATTAAACCAGGTTTTCAAGTCCTGGAGAAATGAATTAAGTCTTACTGGCAGGATCAGACATTCAGCAGGGAACAGAGATTAGTCATGTACTATGTCATATGAAAGTTATAATGTACCATATGCGATCAAATTATGTATCATTTTAGTGTATTTTTGATTAGATTTTTGTTTGAAAACAAGGCACAAAAGCTGTTTGGCCTATGAAACCTAAATTATTAGTTTCACTTTCTTTAGTTATTTAAGTTTTTTTTTTTTGTTTTTCAGGATGTGGGGCCATGATGTCTGCCTTACAACCTACACTTAGAGTTAAAATTATTGCTTATTCCCAGTTTATGGTCAGTAGATTAAAATACAAATATTTGTATTTTTTCATAATGTAGATGATGCTATGCAGCAAATAATGAATCATTCAAAGTTAGATTTTAAACTTTTGTAAAGCTTCATGCTTCATACTCCCCAAAGCCTACTATTAAAATATATATTAATTACTGTTTAATAAAATAAATAAAAAATGATCAGCCACTGATCCATAAAACACACCCAACCTTCAAGACTCAAGCGGTGAACCATGAATTTCATAACTGATTAGTGTGTAAAGGTTAGCTGATGGATATGCATGCTACGAATATGGAAGACATCCGATGATCATAAATTAATAGGGAATTGTCTCACGCACGTACGGAAAAAATTACTAGAATGGACCGTTAAGTTTTAGACACACGAGTCAGCGCAGACTGAAACAGCATTAGACAGGACTACGAATTTTAAGATCCATAAATCAATCAAGAACCTGGAAATGTATTTGTTCAAACACAGCCAGCAGCTATATCACAAATCACGTACCACAGAACGAAAAGACAAGCTCAATAGAATCACAACAGATCCGGTCAGTTTATTTATTCATCTTGTACAAAATCGTTCGATTAAAAAAAACTTGACCTCTTGATCTTCTGCACGTCCACAGTATGTTTTTGATGAAAGCTCATGTCTGATAAATGGAAATTCTCCAAAAAATAAAGTGTTACATAGCAAAGAAATGTTTAATGGGGTCGTCCCGAGTCTTTGGGGCCTGGATTCCTTTCAGCTTGAATCCTTCTCCATCACAAACATCTTCAAAAACTAAGAGGTGAATGTACTCGTCCCCTCCCACATGGACCTGCAAGGAATTAAAAGTAAAGTTTCAAGAGGTCTTTATACCTGCATTCAGACAACAGGTAAAGCCAGATTGTAAAACTCCCTGATGCAAATGTTTGTGGTACAGGGCTAACAACTTAAATGCTGCTCCCAATCTGCAGAATATTACAAATTGCAAAAGCTCTCTTAACTGGTCTTGTATCACTCCTTGTTTACCTTTTACCAGACTCCTTTGAGTAACACTAAATAAACTTCATCACAGAACATACGATCATGTGTTCAGTCTAGTAGTAACTAAACTGAAAGATTAGTTATACAGTGCATAATATAGTAAAGACATCTCTATAGTTTTGCAATTATGCCCTTTGCCTTGTGAATAACAAAATTACCTTAATGAAGTAGTTGTACCCGCACACAGTCTGCTTGGTGTATGTCTTTGCTGTGAAAACCTCAAAGGAGTGGCGTTTCATCATTGTCTCTGCATGGGACTTCACCTGAGATACGAGGAGGCAATGAAGCAGCATGAAAATCAAACACAGGCTGTTCAACTGTCTGGGAATAGTGATGGTAACATAAACATTTTTTAATAATTTTTGATATATGTTCTTACTCGATCACAGATCTTCTGGATTTCCGCGTCAGCCTCATTTGGCTGGGAAAGTCCTCCACACCCCATCGGCTCAAATGGGAGAGTCCCTCCAGGCATCGACTGCTGCTCCATTGTGATAGCAAAGACACAAACAAGAACCAACTGAGTTTTTTGCGAGGTGTTAACCTTGATTCAGGGAACTTTATGACTTTGCATCTTGGAATATACCATCTGTGTAGGAGGGGGGGTTTAATTACATCACAAAACAACTAAAACAAAAAACGGAATACTTCAGTTTTAGGCACTGTTTACTAAAAACCGAAACGGAAAATACTTTTGCGGATGCACCATATAATTTGCACGACAACAGCAAACGCAAGCTTGAAACCGCAAACTTTTGAAATCCCCTCCCAGGGTGGAATTACTTCAAAACACAACTATTTGGGAATCTTTTGAACTGGCGAAACCAGTTTATCTGGTAACGCTGATGTCACGGCTCCACGTCACACATGCGTAGTCTATCCCATTTGCTGTTGTGGGGGCAAACTAGCCAGACTGATACATCTGAATACAAACATATTGTTCTTACAGACAGCCCCTACTGTTCTCTGGCCAGCCCGCCCCTCCCATGTTTACAATAACAACGTACGCATAGCTGGCTAATTTGCCCCCACACTGTCAAAATACCCACACGTGAGTTATAAAGTTAGAAGACAACATAACATGCACGGTGTCTCCGTGGCACCATCACTGTGATCAGCGGAGAGTGTCGTGCTGGGCTCAAATATAACACTCGCCAATTTAGTCCAAGCGATTATTAAGTTATTGAGACCCCCGCCACTTTAGCTGGGGAAAGATTTGTGCTCTGCTGGTTTTTCTAGCTAAATAAACCTGTGTCACCACCTGTAATGCCAGGAACACGGCTTTCACAACGCTGAAGTTAGCATCTGATTCGCAGCAGCCAATTAGGCAGTTAAGGAAAAGGTTAAGAGATTCTTAACGAGCGGCATGGAGCGACTGGTATGATTGATAAATACAATATCTGATTTTCCTCTCTATACAATCAAGCTTTTTACTTATATAAACGCCGAAGAGGGCAATGCAATACATTTCCATCATGTAACCATGGTTTTTCAAGTCCTGGAGAATTGAATTAAGTCTCACAGGAAAGGTCAGACAATCTGTTCAGTCCCAAGCAAGTACACAGGGAAATAAATAAAGGAGGACTGACTACTCCAACCAACAATTGTGATCAGTCCAGGATCAGTAAGAAACTGAAACACCTTATATATTCAACTATCTGACCAAGTTTCACAACATTGTCCTTTTTACTTAATTTAACTGGAAGACATGTTGCAGGGAACAGAGATTAGTAAAAGAAGGAGTAAAATTCTTGAATCATGATGACTGACTTCCAACCTTTTACAGTCTACCTACTCCCACTCAAAGAACCCTGATCACATATTGCACACGTCTATGAATTGCAATCATTCCAGCTAAATATTAATGTTCCCTTCTAAGACAGCTTAATTTTAATAGGTTTTAGAGGCTCAGTATGTTGCTAGGTTCACCACTTTGGTCAAGATATAAAAGCAGCAGTGGAGAAGTTGGCCAAGCAGGCAGGCTACAAGACTATGGTGGGCGAAATAAAGTAATTTTGGCCCGGTCTTCACGGAAGCAGACACTAAACGCGGATGTGTGTCTGTCACATGCACTGCTCAGTTTTGAGGAGTGAAAGGCATTGTTGCTGTTAAAAACAAAGCAGGTCTGTGTCTGAAGACTTTGCAGGTAGTTGCTGCAGTATTATATGGGTGGTGGAAATTCGAAGGCAAGAGAAGAAATGCTTTAACAGTCACTGAGTACATTTCAGCTGCACCAATACATTCCCAACAATGGCTGAATTATGATTCAGACTTTTGAAGATATAAAAAAAGAAGGAAAGAAATTGAGCAGCACCTAAGGTTGGAAAGGGTTACATCCTCCATATGTCTTTGGGCTGCAGTTGATAAAAAAAGCTGATCTTGCACAGACAAAACTGTACAAGCTGAAGCCCTCAGGGTATTTTGTAAAGTATAGGTGTTGACTTCATTCCCATGCAGCTGAAATGCACAAATGCACTGATGTAGTGGATATCCAAGCTGGCTTTAAGATATGAAACAAAACTGTAATGACATTGAGCAACTCTTCCAGCAAATCTCAGGATGCAATAAAATCAAGAGTTTTCAGCCGGGATGAATCAATTGAACAGTTTGCAATCAAATAAAGGTCTGTTGGGTTATTATTGGCAAAGTGACAGGGGGAAATTTGAAGGACTTTTTTCAGGGCAGAGTAAACAGGAAAACATTTGTTTTGGTTACCAGGGTGAAAAGTCCCCTCCCATTTAATAATTGTTGTTTGCCTGAAAAGAAACAGCAGCCTAAAATGCTATGTCATTATTTAGAAATAATAAGTAACACATTTCATAATACGTTTCTCATTATTTTGAGATAGTAATTATTTTGAGGACATTAAGGAAACCTCATTATTTTGAGATACTAGGTCTTTATTTCAAGAAAGTTTTCATGCTTTCGAGAAATTTGCTAAATATTTCAAGATTTTCTCTAGGCCTAGGCTACTTATTTTGAGATGTGATTTATTCTGAAATACTAAGTTTGTTTATGAAATACTTTCATTATTTTGTGAAAAATATGTCAAATATTCTGATAAACTTTCTCACTATAATGTAACTGTTACACGGCAGAAACACAACATTACATTTGTTTTATACAAATCCTACGAAAAATAACTACAATTCCAATAATGCCAGGCGCTACCGGAAGTGGACAACAACACCAACGTTAACACACTTGAATATAACAAATAACTTGTTGCATGTAGGCCTATAGCTATATAGCAAACTATATAGGCTAAGTCCTAACCAGTAACCACCCCCATCATTATGTCATTAACGACAGAAGGAGCATAACAATTTACTCATAACGACTTGCAGGATCTTTTCCCCATCACTTTTGGCAGGAATGAGCTTCCATAGACCTACAACAGGATCGACCATTCATAATAATCCTGTCTGTGACACATGTTCCTTTTTCAACCTGAAGATGGCGGCAAATGCAGCGTGCGTGTGACGCACAATTTTCAAGAGTGCATCCGCCGTGTTGATAAACAAATAACTTGGGGGGAGCGGAGCTCCACCGGAAATACTCTACCTTCTTTTACTGGCGGCCAAATGGCCAGGGGCCTATTTCAGGTAGCTGGTTTTATAGGTGCCTCTCACAATTTTTAGTTTGGTTGGAAACGAAGGAGAAGAGCACCTGAGAAAGTGAACAGCTTCGTGAGCTGTGAGAAATGACCTCCCTTGTTGCCCTCGCGATGCTGTCTTGCGTGTTATCAAGAGGTTTATGCCAAGCGGTGGCGGACGTGAACAGCAGGCCTTACCCGACATTTGGTTCACTTTCTCGGGCCTTTACAACCATAAATCCAGCATGTGGAGAAGCGTCCAAAAACGGTAAGAACAAATAGGCTCGTGTATGTTATTATAAGAGGCTCAGAGGCTGGATGCATAGTAGAGGAATGTAACTGAGTACATTTACTTACTATAGCCTACAATTGTGAGATAGGCCTACTTTTAATGTCCACTACTTTATACCTCAACTCCAGAGGCAACTGTTGCACATTTTACTTCACTACATTTATTTAATAACTTTAGTAACTTTGCAGATGAGATCAATCTTACAAAATATAATAGGCCTACAACAAATCAGCGAGGATATCTTATTACAGTGTGAGATCAGACTTTCTTGATCCCAATGAGGTGCATTACTCATTTATAAAAATTGTTCAAATTTGCTACACCATTAAAGAGATTAATGCATCCTTTTATACAATAATATAGGCTACATTATTCTGCAATGGGACTTTCTGCATAATGATGATTTGATGGTTAAAAGTTATTTGGATGCTCATAGTTTTGTTCTTGAGTAAAATCTTGAAACTTGCAATAGACACTATACTGTGGTTGCCTACTTCTAAATGTTTTATGTAGCCTATGTAAGATATCTGAGTACTTCTTTCAACGTTGCTTCCAGCGTTGGCAAACTGAATGGACTGGAAAATGTGTCTCCAGTGTTTCTCATATGATGGTTTGAAAACAGAGAGTTTGGTTGACTATGGCATTTTTGTTTCAAATGGACAACAATGGTCTTGTCAGTGGTGAAAGGTCTAGGTTCTCCTCATAGCAAACAGCCACGTTGACCAGCACATCATTCTAAGTTAACACAGGTTACTGGTAAATCAATGGATGGTGAGTTTAAAGGACTTATACATGTATAAAATGTAGGCTATGCAACGTACGAAACAGGTTTGTTTTGGGGTGAATTTTAGCTCTCATACTTAAGTGTTGGTATTATTTCTGCCTCAGCATCAGTGGTGACCTACTCGCAGCTGAAGACCATGCTCTCCAACCGTGACATTCAGCTGTTTGATGTGAGAAATCCCGACGAATACCAGGCTGGACGCATTCCCGATGCTGTCAACATCCCGTGTAAGTGTTTAAAAAAACGTGTGTACAAGGTTGGTGAAAAGAGTGGTTTTCAATTTGGTCCTTACTTCTTTTTTTAAATATATATTTATATTGCTTGTTTGTATGAACCTGTATGTGTGTGAATATCAGTGGGCAGCCTGGAGGAGTCTCTGAAGCTGTCACCGGAGCACTTTCAGCAGAAATTCAAAGTGAAGGCTCCTGGGAAAGATGACAACAACATCGTGTTTCACTGCAAGAGTGGCATCAGGAGCTCCACAGCGCTGGACATCGCCCGGAGGCTGGGATTCAGCAGGTAAATTGACAGGGCGCACCACATGAAACATATCTGTCCATCCGGCGGTCCACTTATTACACGACCCATAAAAGGCCACCTTGGCATGTTGTTGCCTAATAAGAATTAAATTGTCATGTGTATTGTGGACCTATGCTTAACCAGGTAATGGGCTGTCGTGGAGCTATCTTTAATAGTCTGTTATTTGATTATTAAACCGTCCTGGTGCTTCGTCTGGAGTGCAATGTCCTCGTATGCGGCTCCGGTCAGTTGAACGTTGGATGAACTCTAGTTAGAAAAACAAACAGCAATGATAAGAGACTAAAGTCTTCTCTCTCTGCCTCTTTTTCTTAGGGTGAGACATTACAAAGGAGGTTACAGTGAGTGGGAGCAGCAAGAAGGAAAATGAAAGAACCCATGACTGAATGCTTCACTTTGGTTGCATCTTCATGTAAAAATAATAATAACGAAGGAATGAATGAGAGATGACACACTGTCAGCACAACATTGAGTTATCATTTTAAATAATTGATTTTTATTGTTAATAAGTTACAATTTAGATTCACATTGATAGTTTGATTATTAGTTACTAATTTCATTTGTGTTGACTGCTTATTTACCATATTACAATGTTTTAGCGACTGGTTTGATAATCCTTTTTATTCTGTGTAAGAACATATGGATCATGACCAACTGATTAATGTGCAAGTGCTTGATTTCAATTAAATTAAAACATTTCAACAAGACTTTCAAGACTTGCCATTTTTCCCAATTCACATCCACACAAAGTTTTTTTGAACTATATAGAAATTGTCGTAGTTTACTGTTTTCGGACTTTGCATCTAAAAACCAAATCAGCACTCTATACCTTTTTTAACTTTTTGTTGAACTTATTTTTAATTGCTCATAGCATAGTTTGCAGTCACAAGAATAAATAGAAAAACGAGCTAAGAGCAGTTTCACGTCTATTCTATGGGTATTTCACCAAAATTCAGTCTTATATAACATATGCGGAAATGTTTTGAGTGTACTTTATTGAGTAACTTTTCCACTGAGAACACACACACACACACACACACACACACACACACTCTAACCCTGCTTGGAATTATTTCAGGACACAGCAGCAGGGATGTTTCAGTTTGGGAGGAAAGCTATTCAGTCTCTGGACCACTAGATGGCAGCAACATTTCAACCAACTCTAACAATGGTTTATATCCATTTCCCTCTTACCACTGTCCTTCATCGTTATTGTAGCAATGTCCTCTCAGGCCTGACCTTCACGCTTGTCATGGTCCAGACAGGTATAGATCCTGTGAGTAACTATCACTAGTCCCATCGGCACAAATCCTTACAACCGTCGTTCAGCGGGAAAGCAGGTGCCACTTTATCACTCTCCACCTTTCCATCTTGACTCCTCTCTCGCTATTTGCAAAAACATTGAAAGCACAGCAGGCTTGTGTGTGTGTAGGAATCATTGCTCTGGTTACTATTTCTGTGTGGATGGAGGGAATGGTTTGTGATGGCCTACTGTGTTTACCTTCACCTCAGAGTTAATTCTCTCTGACCATGAAAATAAAAGAGATTGTAGGGGCCTCCATTCAAACACAGCTCTATATATATTTTTTTTTGCACGTTTAACAGTATGTCATAAATCACCATGTCTTTGCAGCGATAGCCTTCCCAGAAAAGATTGCACACTTCCCATAGCTGCCATTCATGAAGGAGAAACTGAGATTGATCTCCTAAATGTTGCATAATGTTACTTGGACAGACTGCAAAAGGACATCTGGATTAAAGGGCCACAATCGTGCTCACATGTAATGTCATCCACAATCAAAACCAGCCTGCCTAATGGATGTCACACGCCATCAACTTTGTCAAGTTATCAGGTGTTTTGATTCATGCTGCAGCTGCAGCGTCCTTTAGGATTTTGTTCACACAAGGAGATATGTGCCAGTAAGCTTCTTTGGGGAAGAGGGATAGGTCAACTTCCTATGAGCATCCAGTGGGTTGGTTTCGACCATAGTAAAGTAAACCAAAGTAGGGCTGATTATCAGCTGCTGTGGTTATATCCTACAGGCCATCAGCCCCCTGCTGCTCATGGCTTTTTAGATAATGTCAAATCAGTGAGGCAGTGCATATGCTGAATAAAAATATATTGGAACCCGACAGTTGCCTCCTAATGTAAAGATTAATGTAGTGATAAAAAAATATGAAGTGCCTCAGGAAGTAAGGTTGAATGAGTGTTTTTCTAATACAGTTTTATTGTATAAAACAAAGATAAAATTGGACTTTTCACAAGTTGGGTCTGGTTGATAAAGGGGGGAAGTCTTCCCTTGGTAGGCCTACACTTCACCTGGGTTTGGTCTAGATCTCATTAGTTATGTGTGGCTTCTCCTGCAACCTTATTAGTTCTTATCTTATTAGTTCTTAAAAGATAGCAACACAAAGTCGTATAGCTGGTACTGTGAGATACCAGACACAAGCTCTAAGTATTTTTTATCTTCACTGAGGGTGAGCTTTTCTTTTTGTTATTTCATGCCTAAACCCAGAATGCCCTCATTTATGCTATGAAGGACTTACTGGACCTCTCATCTGGTTGCTGTCTGAGGCCAACATTAGCCTATTTGTCTGCGAACGTGACTTCCAGCAAAGCACGACCCAGACTGGTTCAGGGTCATGCGGAGCAAAATAGCCAAAGGACACGAATGGAACATAATTAAAGTGCATTTGAATGTAAGTGTCTTTTGCACTTATAATTACAGAAAATACTTTTTATTCTGAAAATTAAAACAGTATTCCTTTTTTTATGTTTTTCTTTTTTCATTTTCTTTTTTTGGTTGATGTAATTAGTCACCTTCGTTTGCCACTGCATTACGAAGCGCGCAAAGGGAAAACACCTGACGTCTCTGCCACGCGCGCGCGCCTCCAGTGTGGCTTCATATTCAAAATGTGGAGAGAAAGAAAGAAGACCCTTAAAGCATGTTACCCACCGTCACGGAGCCTTTTTAAGCTGCGAGGGGGAGAAATAAGTGAATGAGTGCGCGGTGGGGTTTTATCTGCGCGAGCTTATTACATCCACATTGAGCCCGTGCGCAATGGCACCGAGCGCTCGCCTCGCTTTGCTGGACGAGATGAGAGGATAACTTTAAACTCTGCATGGATGATGCTTTCCCTCGATGGCATCTGATAAATTCTTCATTTGGAAACAGTGACAGGTAAGTAATAAGGGTGTTTACTTGAAGGGGGGAGGGTAGAGGGTACGGGGGGCATACAACCCATCATTAAACTCCCCTTTAAAATGTTGTTTTCTTGTTTCTGCTCAGTGTTTTTGCCATAGTGTGTTTGCAAATTGTCTTTCCTTTGGGTGACACTTCGGGGACGTTTTCGTTGCGTAAATCCTACTACCGGACAACATTTGACCCCAATATTTCTCGAAGCGTGGTTGCCAAACCTGATAAGGCGCGCTATCACGGGATTTAATTGAATTTTACGATTAAGATATGACCAACATCCAGATGACTAGGCAGCTATAATAAATGTAGGGGAGAAATTATCAGTTCGCCATCTGTGCCTGACCGTTAACTCCCAGGTAATTAGTTCTCGATTAATTTTTAAATCATCTTCTGATAATGTAACTAAGTTGTCCTTCTGTAGGCCTTCATTAGGCTACATTAAATACAGTAACAGCCCTATCCTTTCATTGCTGTATGTCCATCTTAATGGCACAATGTGTGTTTGTGTGTGTAGCCTAAATATACAGTATATAGGCACACACACATACACATGCATACATAGTAGGCTATATATTGGCATGTTTGCATGTTAGAGTCTAATACTGCCAATTTCGCACACACCTGTATTGTAGGTCAAAGCACTGCATAAGGACACTGAGTGAGAGGGATCAGGTGGTGGTTTATATGAGAGGCAGGTCCGGTGAACAACACAGCGAAGAGGGAAATCAGTTTCAATTAGCACTTGCTCTACAAACCCATTCACTAGAGCACTTTGCAGCCTTGTGTCACATAACCCGCGTCCTCAGATTTAAAAAAGCATGTGTGTACACAGGGGTCTGTGTGTGCACAGATGAGATTTTATGACCTGGCGTTCCTAATTCACTCAGTGATAAACTCAGTGTTGCAGGATGATGACTTCCACCTTGTGTTTGTTGATTGTGCATATCTGTGGCTTGATTTTTCTTCCTCCGCCTCCTTCCTTTGGATTCTCTGTGGACACTCATATGATACTGGGAGACATTGAGAAACGGAGAAATTAACGAGCGAGGAGATCTTTAAAAGACTGCTGGGCTGGAGCCAGGTCTAAAAATGAGGCTCATTTATCGTTGACTTTTTCCCTATTTCTGTCACAGAGACAGACAGAGAGGGTGAGTAGTGGGTGAAGGGGGCCTGTGTATAAGATGGATCAGTTTGTTTAACATCTAGACACGTGTGTGAGCATCACCACAGTGCTGTTGTTTGGACTACAGGGCCAGATAGGAAGGTTTAGGAATAAAAGGATGGGATAGGAAGGATGAAGTGCACCGAGCAGAGCCCGGGACCAGAGCCAACTGCACCTCTCAGGGTCTCAGCACTGACTTATTACTCCTCCTTGAAGAGCCATACCTCACAGACACTGCTCAAAAACGCACAGTGCCAGCCCCTTATTAAAAGTTATCATCTCAGGATCTGTTGGTTGGGATTAAAGCCTATTTTATGTAGAGGCAAATGGACAGCAATCATAAATGCTTCATCACATAAATGAATTGTGTTGTCAAGAGCATTTATTTCTGCTGAGTCCTAAATGGAGTTGATTGTCTACAAAGGAGCGAGAGAGCCACATTGAGGAGGGATCAATATGTTCTTCCTTTTTTCATTAAACACACGCAGGAAAAAGATTAAATCGCTTGTGTCAGTAGCCAAGAACATCACTGCTGGGTTGCATTTCAACCGTTGTATTGTGTCAGTAGCTAAGGAGCCAGGAGCTGTTTTGCCAGACCTGAAATGATAACCATCATCAGCTGGTGGCTAATATGCCGCACTCTCATCTGACTAATGAGCTGTGTTAGGAATGCATAATAAGATTCCAAAAGACAGTGGAGTTATGTGATTAATTGGATAACATCAAGCTATTTCCCCCTTTTTCTTTTTCCTTTTGTTCAGGTCTGCCAAACATCTCACCTCCCATGTCAGCGGGACGCCTCCATGGAGATGTTGAGCAGCGCCGAGCGTTTCTGGAACGAATCGGAGCGTCTGGGATGGGAGGAGAGGAACCAGAGCTCGGAGGCGTCGGAGCAGGACGAGAGGAACTACTACGCCATGCTCTACTCCCTGCTCATCCTGGCCATCGTGTTCGGCAATGTGCTGGTGTGTCTGGCCGTGCTGAGGGAGCGCTCCCTCCAGACCACCACCAACTACCTGGTGGTCAGCCTGGCCGTGGCTGACCTGCTGGTGGCCTCGCTGGTCATGCCCTGGGCCGTCTACCTGGAGGTGAGTGAGGTCACATGGCGGGGGGGGGGGGAGGGGGAATTTCACAAAAAAACCTAAAGGTGCAAACAGGAGCACCAAACTGATTTCCCTCTTTATTTCTCACATCAGTGCCATTGTTGAATCTCCTCTTTTTTTAGCAGCCTCCCTCTGAAATGGTCTGTTTTGTTTAAGCGCCTGTCTCTTCAAGCCCCGCCTTCCAAAAAAGCCCAGTCTAAGTTAAGAAGGGTTGCTTTATCGGTCATTGAAATTTGTGTTTTTTGCATATCCCCTCTCAGGGCCGTCGGACTGCGGGTACAAGTGCGACAGTCTTTAAAAAAAAAAAAAGCACAATATAGGCCCCCGATCTTCGAAGGCCCCGAGCAATGCCATTCCAAAAAAATAAATAATTGACTGGCTCATGATAGGCCCTTGACCCTTGCAAGGAGATCAGGGGCCTATCATGAGCCAGTAAATTTTTTGGTTATTTTTTAAATGACATTATTCAGTGCCAAGAAAACCAGGGGCCTATATTGAACCACTAAGAAAAAAGAAAAAAAAAATTCAAAGAGGGAAGGAGCTCTGGGATTATTAAAAAATTCACAAAGCGGACGGGATTTTTAAACCTGTAAATTTTTTCTTTTCTGCTTTTTGGTAATTCTGTGTCTCCAAATTATTCCATAAAATAATACTAAATAGTTCACATAGGACACAGTTGATTTAGCCTTAGTTTTCTTCTAAAAGTGCACCAGATTGATGAATTTTACTTTCAAATGTTCAAATTTTTCTTCCTCCCCCGGACCCCCCTAGACGGTCCAGGGTTCCCGACACAGTCTCCCAAAGTCCTCTGATAAACACTTTATGTGTGTATGGTTATTAAACGTCATTAGACCGGGGGGGGGGTGTTTATGTTCAAGTAACGATTTGGTCATTCCTCAAATGAAATATTGTGGAGTTGTCTGGCTTCAGGGGGCCCATCAGGACCTTTTGTATAGGGGCCCAGAATTTGGTGCTACGCCCCTGCCCCTCTCAAGATCCTAAGGGGGGACTGGTGCAGGGGCAGCCACAGTGCCGCTGGAGCAGTTTGGGGTTAAGTGTCTTGCTCAAGGACGCAAAGGGAGAGATGGTAGGGCCCCACATCTGATACCAGCCACCACTAGTTTCACAAATAACAGGGATTGAACCAGCGAGCTCATGGTTACTGGTTGGGCCTTCTTTCCTCTCTAGGCCATCTTACCACCATTCAGCTCTGATTGGCCCTGAATCGATCTGCCGGTGGTTTCTCCCCTTGACATATCATGCGGAGGAAAAAATCTGAACAGGCTGTTTGAACACAGGTTTTCAGAAAGGTAGAGGTGGAGAAAAATAGAGAGGGGTTGTTTTTCTCATACTTTGGTAGTCTCTTGTCACACCAGGGCCCCATATTAATGTTGAAACACCATAAAATAGTGCATTCATCCATTCCTTTGAAGTCATTAGTTCCATATATTGGTTTTCTCGACAGTTTCCATGCATTCTCTTTGACAAAAACATAGCCTTAAGGTATAAAAATCACAACCCCCCCCCCCCCCCCCCCCCCCCTCCCCCAGTACCACTAGTTGATAACCATTGATGTAGAAGGAAATAAGGGTTAAGAAAATTGAGATGACGACAGAGATTGAAAACCAGATGCATGGCTGGTGAGAAGAGTAGCGGAAAAATGAAACGACTTTGGGATGGAGAAAAAGGATGAAGGCAATTTTATTTTGGAGCTTGAGTGACAGGAGGACGGAAATGATGATAAAAGATCACTGAGGTAGTGCCTCACCATTCATGTAGATGGTGCATAATTGCTGAAGGACACACTGAATATTGAAAAATAATGAATTACTTTCTGTAATCGGCTGAGCTTCAAATGACATAGTAGCATCTGCAGACCTTCAAATTGATTGCTACTTTACGTGCACTTGGCAGATTGCTCCATAATGTAACATAGTTGGTTTTGCTAATTGTTCATTTCGTAAGCCTCCTTCCTTGTGATACTCCATTTACCGAACCTGCTCGCACCCTCAGGCTTTTACATTTCATCAAAGCAATACACTGCACACGCCAGAAGAAGGGAAAAAAGCTTGTTGGCTCAGTCTTGCATATGAGATAGGAATAGCATGCATGAACCTCAGGGGGAAACGAGCACGTTACTCAAAGACAGGTGTACATACATGAGGTCTAAAAGAGAAAAACAATTTGGTTGAGGTCAAGTTATGTTTAACAAGCAGCCACCCTGCTGCCCAAGGTTCGTTCGCTCGCAGCTGAAAGCGCCATTTCTCACAGCGTGCCGAAGATTCAGCGGCAGGTCAACCGGAAAGTAAAAATGATCGCAGTCAGTGAGCCGAGGCAGATGAATTAATTTTGATTACATCCAATGAAAGGCAAATGAAGGTAGACAGAAACCTCGACGGCCTTAAGTCATGGGTTTTTCTTCCATGCAAGCAGTCACGCAGTAAAAGGCATGTGCTTCATTTTCAATTTTAGATTCCATTTTAGGAGAGACCTACAATCCCATACGGAGCAGGTCATTAAAAGGTTGAATGACACAAAATAGTAATATTCATTCATTCAGAAGGACTGCAAGCCAGGAGAAGAGGCTGCGGGGAATAGAACCACTTATTAATTCAGCTCCCAAGACTTGCACTGCAAGTCCCCCAAGAGCTCCAATCTAAAGCACGGCGGATTAGTTTGTTGTGACCAGAGGGTTGTTGGTTTTCTTCTGCAGGTGTTTCTTGGCAGGAAAAGTGACTGAGTATCGCTCTCCCCACTCTGAGCAGGTACTAATCATGCGCCCTTGAGCAAGCCAACTCATCTCTGGATGGTACATCTGATGCATGACTTGTACTTGAAGGAAGTGGTTGCATTGGCAGAAAAGACTGAGCCCCTCCCCCTTTACACAACTCATCCTGAACGATGATAGCCTGACAGCAGAAAAAGCTCCATTAGTAGTGCAGAGGTAACTCCTCCACCAGGTCAAGGTATTCTTCCATAGAGTTTGATTATATCGAATACAGAGAGATCTGACATAAAATCAAGGGGATATGAGTACACTGCTGGCTTATTCTCGGGAGAATTATTTTAGTTGACTCCTAATAGTCTTTTCTCAGAGCACTCACACAGTATGAACATAACGTTTAGTATGTACCCACATGTGTACATGAGTCTTTCTGTGTGTGGGGGTGACATACTGTACAAGTACAAACAAGGGTAACACTTTATTTTGATAGTCAACTGGCAGTTAATTGAATGCATGTTTCTTATCTGTTGAAAGAGTTCTGTTGAATATCAACTAAACATCTACTAATAGTGCAACTTATAATTAACTAGCAGTTAGTTGAATACATGTTACTTATCTGTTGAGATAGTTCTGTTGAATATCAACTCTTTCACTGTTGACATGCAACTGCATATCTACTACTAATGGCTTGTTGAGTGTCAACAGTGGACTATCAAAATGAAGTGTTACCCAAACAAGTTCTGTGTTCATGCAGTGTATAGTTTGTGTGTGACTGTGTGATTTTGTTTGTGTCGTAACTTAAGAAGGTCAAATGTTCGAAGGTTTTTCAAAGATGATAGTGGCGTGCCACAAAGAGGACATTTTCTTGACCCTCACTTCTTTAAATAGCTAGTTTTGGGTTAGGAATGTGGTTTAAAATGTAAATTTAGTAATGATCATGGACATAATTGATGCAGCACATACTGTATGTTATCCTTGTTATCCGATCAAAAAAATAACAGTAGCCTTAATACTATACTAATTGACAAAGAATTCAGTGTTTTTTGCCGTTACTACATTAGAACAAAATCTATATACTCTTCCATTTTGTTTCCTGTTTTCTAATATCTGTCTCTTCCACCACTACCAAAAAAATATTCAATATTTTGCAGCTACAAGCAGCTCCTCCATTTCGTTTGTGCAATGCATTGGGGATCAATAGTGTGCACCAACAACACACTCGAACACCAAGACTGTTATTAGTATGCATACTCCTGAGCCCTGGCACACCTGCACTCAAACCTGCATTGCCATAGTATGAATGTGGACTTGGGGAAAAGGGCTAGTCTGGTTCAATCTGCATACATGTTGTTTTTTACTCTTCCATTGCGGTCAAGGTAAACTTTGGAAATGCACGTCAGCAGTGAATGTTTTCACATTAGTATGTGAAAGAAAACAAATGTGTATCTGTATCTGTCTCAGTGTATATGTATATGGGACAACTGTGATTTATGTGAGAGAGATTGCTGTTTGTTAGATCATTGTAATGTGTGTGTGTGCGTGTGTGTGTGTGTGTTTGTTTGCATTGTGTGTTTGTGCATATTCCCATGTGGGCCTCCCACCTCTCTGTGTAGGTAGGCATGCATTCCCATCTCTGACTTGAGAGATGCAGGAGTGAGGCGACTGAGCCTGGATCCCATTTATCTTAGTCAGACAGTTATTACCAGGCATTATTGAGCCTAAGTAAAGGCCTGTCAGTCTGAGCAGGACTCTGCTGGTGTGTGTGTGTGTGTTGGGGGGAGGGGGGGTGTGTGTGTAGGGGGGGGGGGGGTTATTAGTTTAGCTTGGGGCCAATGTTTTGTGAAAACTCTCTTGAGAATACTAAGATCCTGTTTCTGTGTTTGACACGCTCCCTAAAAACAACGTCATGTTTACCATCATCTCAGGACATTCACCCTTGACCATTTCAGACCTCACAGCTTGTGATATCAAGCACTGTATGCTGACATAAACATGTTTGCTCATTAATGCATGAATTATCATAATTAATATCACAATTTGCATAAATGCTGAAATTCATTATATCACAGGCGGCATCTTGTAGCATTTCTGGCAGCTTAGGCTTGTTTTTTTGTCAACCTTCCATGTAACTGTCTCCATGTTCAAAATTCCTCCCTTGCACTTGCCTTTCTGTCACATGTACAGGTGCGTGCGTTGATGTGTGCGCTCAATTCGCCCTTCACACTTCATGGCGAAGAAGTGGAAGAGAAATGTGTGTGTTGGTAATCCACCTGTCTGTCCTGTGCAGGTGGTCGGCGGTGCCTGGCTTTTCAGCCGGCTCTACTGTAACATCTTTGTCACGCTAGACGTGATGATGTGCACCGCCAGTATCCTCAACCTGTGCGCCATCAGCATTGACAGGTGAGTCTTTGTGTGCGTTTGTGCATGTGTGCGTTTGTACGTGCGTGTGTGCATTCATGTGTGTGTGTGTGTGTGTGTGTGAGTGAGAGAGAGAGAGAGAGAGAGAGAGAGAGAGAGAGAGAGAGAGAGAGAGAGAGAGAGAGAGAGAGAGAGAGAGAGAGAGAGAGAGAGAGAGAGAGAGAGAGAGAGAGAGAGAGAGAGAGAGAGAGAGAGAGAGAGAGAGAGAGTACAGTAGTAAGTAGTATCCATTTGAGACTTCCATTTTTCAAGGTCTTCATCTTACCTCATAGATACTTCAAAACTTTTGGGAGAAAGACATAATTTTATCAGCTTGTTCAGGTTCAGATTACTTTATTTGTACCCGGCGTAGGTAAACTTCTTTTGCAGTTTAAAAGTGGGCTTCCGTTACACAGTTTCAGACATCACATACACACAAACCCAAATGGGACAGTCACATAGGTAAAACACAAAAAGTACTCCAGTGCTCATACCAATTAGGACACTTAAAACTGACCTGCATAATTTAGATTTAGTAAAAAACAGATAAAATGATCTAAAAATCATCGTTCACATCCTCTTGATGGATGTGTGTCTGCGTGCATATCTGTGTGCTTCAGAGAGATGGTGAGGAAGACACTGAAACACACAGATCATGTGTACATTGTGTGGTTTGATTCAGAGTTCTAGCTTCCAACTCTGGTATGATTACGTATAATTGCGGTGCATTAAAACAGAAGGGCCCATGCATCAGCTTGAGCCTTCACTTTGTATGTGTATCTAGTATTTACATTATTTATTTGCTTACTTTTCTTTCCGAGTCACAGTAAATATTTAATAGCTCTCTAGAGACTTTGAACTTACAACCCCTCAGGCATCAGGAGTTCAACTATATAAAATTAATAAAGAACTGCATGAGGACATGTGCAACGGGAATTTGTTTGCACAGCACGCACCAAGGAGTATTTGTCTTCCTCTTCGGTGAGGAATTGGCGCTTTGACAAAAAACTAGCTTCGTCATGTACGAAGTTGAAAAACCAACAGGGCAAAGCAGCAAGTGCCCAATAGTCTCTGGTTCAATGTTCATGTTTATTATTCTGGTAATTTGATTAATTGCAAATTGAGCGGTCTGCATTATCATCTAATTATGTGCCCCTGTCTAGCAGAGTGTGGAAAGTAGTCTATTTTTTAACACCTAATTATTCTAGGTGATATAGAGTTCCCATGATTAATAACAATTTAATGGATGGTAAAACAATGGGACAACATGCGAGAGGGTTCGCTGATGATTCTATTGAGAATTCTCACCAGAAGCTGCTGCTCCCCTCGGCTGTACTAAGCTTTATAGAGAGTTTCAGCTCATTGCTAAGCTGTTTCGTTTGGATCCCTCAGTTCTCTATATAGTGTAGTTTTCAGATGCAGAAGGCTCAATAAGCTCACTGTACAGGCCCTTCTCCGCACCTCATGGGAAACATGTAAGAGTTAGGAGACTAGCTGGTGAATAAAGTGGAACATTTGGCAGCCAAATACCCATATATTATCTTCAAGAGTTGGTAGAGATCAAAACCAGAGCTAAAACAGGGTGAATATTGGACTTATATTGCCTAGGTGGTCAGAAACCCAACTCTAAATGAATTAGTGTTGTTTTTGTAACTTCTGGATGTGTAAAGAGGAACTGTTTACATACAAGTTCACCACATACACTTGCAGAGTGACACCCAGTTTACTGTAGGTTTACATTACCGCAAAGTAATTAATTCAAAAGCCAGGATCTTACTATAATGAGAACTCAGAGGCAACACGGTACATACACAAGGGTTGGAGGTATATCGGGGCCCAAATGCAAATGTTTGACCCAGGGCACCATACCTAGTTAATGAGGCCATGGCCATACAGCAACTACAGCAACATCTACTATACCGCCTTTTTGCATTTCATGAACACTATTATCATGTGTATCTTCTTAAATTGCAAATAATTACGAGCATACTTGTTTGTCCTGCAGTGATTTTCGCATAAATTCATAACTTGCGTCTGAGGGATGCAGTTCTGTGGAGCCCTGTGGTTCTCTGTGATTGATTATTAGACAAGTCAACAACATAGTTATCACACGCTTTGGGAATTGCTAAATTAAAGCGTAGCACTCATTCTGGGTCACTGATTGTGTAATACGCCTGTGTTACCTTTGAGACAGGATTTTCTATTTGTAAGTTCATAGCAAATAGGCCTAGTATCTGTGATGTACAATGAATATTGGAGCATACCAGGCTAGTCAGAGGCCGCTTAAATACACCTGAAAGGAAGTCTCGGCATAAGACTTTAAAGTGTAGTCTCTTTGTTACATTACAGCGGAGGTCATGTTTTGAGCAGCAACTCAGGGCGCAGGAGTCTTTGTTTTTATACTCAACTAAAATTGTAACTGCAAGCAGCACTCAATAAATCATGTACATTACTTTTTATCACCCCGCTTTTTCATCTCTGCTTTTATTTAACCAGGCATTGCATAAGGGTAACAACAGAGTAAAGTGGCGCGGGAAGAGTATTTTTAGTGAACGTCTGCGCCCCAGGTTTTTCGCCCTGCACTTTGCCCAGAGAAGAACCAGTGTAATTAGTCTGATGAGGGTAAACAATCATGGCAGTTATCTGGCTCTTCACATTATAACATCACATCCATTTTGGGTAGGGGTCCAGCGTAATTGCCGTTTCTTCTAAGCCATTGATAAACCTAGTTTTCCCGGACTCATTATACACTCGTATGCTGATTAACTCTTAAATCACAGCTCCTCTAGGTTTCATGCTGAATACCCGACTTATTTGTGGATAAAAATGCCTGGTTTGCTGCTTCATTTTTGGTCATTATGTTATCCGCTTCCCGTCAGCAGTGTTTTTCTTGGCATTCTCAAAGCGTAGTTCTTTTCAAGAAGGCTATTTTTCCCTCTAGAATTATTCCCTTTCACTATAATATATCAGCACTTTCCATCACATTGAAATGTCACCACGTATCCGCTGTACACACGCATGTTCAAAGCTGGACTCTAAGCTGTGTGTGTGTGTGTGTGTGTGTGTGTGTGTGTGTGTGTGTGTGTGTGTGTGTGTGTGTGTGTGTTTCTTCAGGTACACAGCAGTGGTGATGCCGGTCTTGTACAACACAACGCATCACTCCAAGAAAAGAGTTTTTGTGATGATTGCCTCTGTGTGGGTCATGGCCTTCGCTGTCTCCTGTCCCCTGCTGTTTGGTTTCAACACCACAGGTCAGGTTTAACAACATTGTGACTTTGTTCGAATGTGCAGATATAAATAAGACAAATGCTATCTTACTTAAATGAAATATGCACTCCACTGATTAAGTATGTCAGAATCGATTAATTTATAATTTACCTATAAGATGTTACGTGCCGTTTGTTTGTTAGTTTTTTTGAACTGTTTAAAAAATGTAACACAACAAAAAATAGGCTCTTAAATGCTTTGACTGCAAATGTATCTGTGGAGGTATACATCATCAAAGTATGTTTTGCAATTTTTCTGTGCAGACAAAATAACGTCTTATGCCTTTGGCCAGTTTGGTGTGGGAGCAAGAACAATCGTCTACTTCACGAAGAAAAAGGGACAGAGAAATGCAGGAGACTTGAGCTATTTTAATTTCAATAGCCAGCAGCAAAGATGCATGACTGCAGGTGTACAATGAAGAACATTAGTCAGACACGCTTTAAGGCTACTCAAAGAGTTACAGGCATTTTGAACATGGCATTAGAAAGAGGCACCAATGGGTTCACATCAGTTTCTACAAGACTTAATCATCATTCAAAAGAAATGAATCGAAAGCTATATAATAATATGTATAATACCTTTATTTATGAATCGCTTTTCAAAAAACAAGTTACAAAGTGCTTTACATTAAAAAGACAATAAGCAACCAGTAAAAATATGAAGCAAAAGCAAAGTGAAAATTATTAAACAAACAAGAACAAACAAATATGAAAAGGCTTAAAAGTGATCTTTTTAAAGAGTAGAATTTTAAAATCTACTCTAAAACGCACTGTGAGCCAGTGAAGTGATTTTAAAACTGGTGTTATGTGTTCTCTCCTGCTGGACCTGGTTTTGAGTCTGGCTGTGGCATTTTGAATGTCATAGGGCCGGTTTCACAGACATGGATTAAGCCTAGTTCTGGACTACATTGTACTTTCAATGGACAATCTCCATTCAAAATTCCATTTAGTCCAGGACTAGGCTTAATCCATGTCTGTGAAACCGGCCCTTGAAGTTTGTTCAGGTTTTGTTGAGTGAGGCATGAAAAGAGTGCGTAGCAGTAATCTAACCGGGATGAAATGAATGCATGTACTCTTTCTGGCAGATAAAAATTATCAATTTTTTTGAAATTGTGGTTCTCTGATAATTCGCAGCATGTAAATGGCAAATAGCAGTGACCCAATAACAGAACCCTGTGGAACTCCATATTGTTGTGGTGTTGATAATGATTGAAAATGTCCAAACCACCAAAAGTCTAAACCACCCCTGAAATACCAAACCAGTTTCAAAAGCCGCAGACAGGTCAAACAGGAGTAAAACAGTGTGTTGACCACAATCAGCTGCTAAAAGAAGATCGTTGAGAACCCGAGGAGTGCAGTTTCTACGCTAAAACCTGCTCGGAAACCAGATTGAAATACTTTGCAGAGGTTATTACCGTTCATAAAAGAGATGATCTGTCCTGCCACTAACTTTTCTAAAAACCCTTGAAAGGAATGGTTTCAAGATTTGAAAGAAAAGTGAGAATATCTGGGTTAAAAGTGTTTTCTTTTAAGAAGAACTATAGCAGTTTTGAAATATTCAGAGAGTGAAGAATTGAATAAATCCAATAGGAATGGCCAGGTTCTGGCCAGGGTTTCTTTTAGGAAGTAGGTGGGAATTATTTCGAGAAAACAAGTGGAGTTCTTCATTTTGGAAATGGCTTTAGTTATTTTTTCTATTGTTAGCTTATTGAAATAAGTTAAGGTAGAGTTGATGCTAGGAGGACAAGGTTCAATGAATGTCTGGACAGCAGATGAAATATTGTCTCTGATGTTTTTGATTTTGTTTGAGAAGTTGTGTGGCGTATGAGAGGAGTCTTGGACTGGATGTATGATTATTAATGAGGTGTCTCTTGCCATTTTCACTGCTATATAAGCTAAATAGTGTGAATCTAGTCACTGAAGGTCACAGAATTGGAATGTTTCTGTCTGGGCTTATTTCGTCTCTTTGTGTATTGAAGTATGTGGTATTGACCCAGGGGACTATCCAGGGAGAGGCAAATCACATGCCACTGACATGCATGAAATATGCATTTCACAGCTATGGCCATTGCCTTTGCCTGTGTGTGTGTGTGTGTGTGTGTGTGTGAGTGTTGTTGTTTTTTCTAACCTCAATGTACAGCACCATTAGCTCACCTGATAGATCCACCCAGTCTCTTCTGGAATTATATTCTGATTGAACAGTCGGCCTATAGGCTACACTATTATTCTCATGTCAAATTGTCTCTTATTCTGAAGTCATGGCGCAATTATTGCCAAATCACACACCTCTCCATCTCACAATCAACGCTGTGAGTGTACGTGCGCCGTATGTATTCAGAATACAAAAGGGGACACGCCAATCAAGGCAATTTTCAAGATGGAGAGCATGCACATGGGTCAGCAGTGAATTACACCTCCTGTCACTTTAATTACCCTATCATTTCCGGGCTGTTTTGCATAAAGATATTTCCCATTTTTGACTCAGATGACCCCATGGTGTGCTCCATCTCCAACCCTGACTTTGTGATATACTCCTCGGTGGTGTCCTTCTACCTGCCGTTCATTGTCACGCTGCTGGTTTACATCCGCATCTACGTCTACCTAAGGATGAGGCGGAAGAGGATCGCCTTTGGCCAGGTCAGCAGAAAGGTGCAGCCGGGCTCCATTCCGCCGTCTGTGGTGAGACCGTTTTCTTATTTCTGTTTTCCATATACAGTATTTCCTTTGTTCCTCTGTATTCTCAATTTTTGAGGAATTAGATGTAACTAAGGCCTTTATTTATCGTTAATCATTTACAAATGCTTTATAAATCATTGACCGGATAATATGAGCAATCTTTGGTTGGTTTAGTAGTAGACATTTGTGTTTTTAAATTCTGATATAGGGCTGGAGGGCATCTGAACCGAAAATGAACATGTTAATAAGCTGTGTTAATGACTTAACAACATTTAAAGATGCTCTTCTTTATGTAAAGCACTTTGTGTTACATTTTAGTGCATGCAAAGTGCTATATGAATAAAGCTTGATTTGATTTAATATTAGATATAACTGATAAAGCCGTTATCCAACCACTACACCATGAGCAACCTCGATATTTACTGATTCTGTCAGAAAAGAAAATACCATTATCCTTGAGATGTGATTGTATTTAATAGAAATCCGTGGTTGTCAAACTCAGAATAAAGTTTCTGTTTTTTCAGCAGATTCTTTGTTGATGCAATTGCTTGAAACCATTTTTCTCCGAACAGCGACCTTATATCCCTCATATAGATACAGTGTCCCTCCCACCTTCACATTCACTCACATTATGCTCATAATGACTTGCAAATTACTTTTCACCGTTCCATTACCTTTCCTTTCCCTTTCACACATCTCACTAGAAAAACTTTCCCCGAAGCCTTCAAAACTGCTTCCACTACGTTATAAAAAAAAACTCTACCGCTGCCTGGGAAACACTGGGTAAAATACTGTGAGTAAAAAAAGGGAAAAATAAAGAGCGTATGCGTGACATTCTATAAGTCACTTGCAGGTAAAGGTTTCAGATGAGATGACAGGTGAATCTCAGGAGTATGGTTTGGCCCTCAAGAGAAAATACGCTGTTTGGTGTGAGCCTGCTCTACACATGTTGGCCTCTCAGATGATCACAGGTCAAAGTGGAAATGGAAATGTGCAGCTTGCCTTTCACTCTACAGCCAATAAAAGGTCAAACAATAGTCCATTCAATCAGGAGGAGTGTTTTCTGTAGTGTGTCTTTGAGCATACATACTGTAGATAGAGGGATACATAGATAGATAGATAGATAGATAGATAGATAGATAGATAGATAGATAGATAGATAGATAGATAGATAGATAGATAGATAGATAGATAGATAGATAGATAGATGGATGTTACTTGTAATGTGATTCCAATCAATGTATGCGCCTTCATTGCACAAACGTTCACAGTCCAGTGCTCTTTTTTTAACAGCAGTTAACAGATAATTGGCTAGAGTTGAGCCACAGTTTGGGATCATGGCTCCATGAGTGCAGACACCCGTTAGTGTTAGATCCGAGCCCTGGAGGATTTCAGGCTCACAGGGTTATAATGGAAAAAAAAAATTCAAAATAAAATAATGGTACTCGGCTGCAGACACATTTGATACGGCTTCCAGTTTTTTTTTCGCTCGCTTCAAAGGCATCAGGATTTATTTCTGATTGCTTGGCTCAGTAGTGGGCATGCAAATACAACAGACATGAGTCCATGGATTTATTTTTCCCGTGACACTTGACAAGATTTGCTGGTGTTAATAAAAAAAACATCCTCCCGTATGAATAAAGAAGAGGCAATGAGTTTGCAGGTGAATGTCAAAACAACTTTCTGTATCTATAGCTTGGATTGATGGTGTGGGGGAGATTGAGAAATCCTCTGGTGAAACAGTTTCTATCTTGAACTTCCCTCTGCTCCCCAGGAGATCTGTCTACAGGAGGAGACTCCCAAGGCAAAGCATGACCTGTCACCAATAAAGATTAAAGTGGTAGGTGTACTCTTTTAAATGAGAGATCCAATTTAACTGTGATATTTCTTGATTCCTCTTAGCGTTTCTAGTTCCCCTGAATATAGTGCTGGCCTAATGCCTGACTAACTCTCAAAGTGACTGCGTTGGCGTATCGTGACATGGCTCCGTTTTTAGCTTTTTGTGTGTGTGTGTGTGTGTGTGTGTGTGTGTGTGTGTGTGTGTGTGTGTACATTCACACACGCTTGAATTCGTCAGCACTGGGGGGTCTGAGAAGGAGCCGAAAATTGCGATTCCGAAGCGTGGCTCGGTGCCTTGTGTCACCTGGTCACTATCAGCTGAGCAAAATCTGTTGCTGACGCACTGCACCACCTGCATGACACCACAGACTGCCCACATAGGTGCGGGAATGACAATCTGTAATTTTCCCCCTGTGAAAAAAGGTGTGAAGAGATTAGAGTGAGATTAAGCGAAGAAAAGTCCTAGCCACACTGGGAATACACATTGCACCGTTGTATTACTCCAGAGTGAATAGGCTCATCGGAGCTGAAGTTGTTGAAATTGTGGATGTTTTAGAAAGTGGAATTATTTGCCGTTACTAGAGGTTTAAAAGAAAAAATCAGGCTATTAGAAATGAAACATTGAATTCGAATTGAATGGCATAAACAGCAGTCACATTGAGGTGGTGCTGAAGACTAAAACTGTGCATCTGTGATTTAAATGCTTGGACTAGTGCAGGAAATCTTTTCCACCAATTTCAGCTGTGTGGACGGTTCAGCTTTAAAAGTAAAATATGTAGGGATTTTGCATTAGAACTTCCCAAAATGACAATATCAATGTTATATATAATGTTGAGCTGTGTACTAAAAAACATAAAAAAAATTTCAATACTTTTTCAAAATCATAGAAATCATTAATTTAAATAAAGTAACGCACTGTTTAACTCACCCCTCTAATTTCTTAAAATCCCGGCAAAACCCTAGACCAGTGCTTCTCAAATGGTGGGGGCGCCGTGAGTTTTTTTTTTTTTTTTAAGTGCTAGCAAACGCGATGTGTGCTTGTGTATGGTCATATCCGCGCGAAAGGCCGCGATTTGCATTAAATAAATGTCCACATGTGTCTCCAAGTGTCTCTGTAGGCTATTTAAAAAGAAATCAAGCAAGTAGACTAATGATAACATTAATGAATTATAAGTTATTGCATCACAGAAGGCCTATTGGCCTATAATAATACAAAAACACCACCATAACTCTGTTTACAGTTAAAAAAATGTTTTGAATGAAATGCAAACCTCAGTTAATCATTTGCTCTGAGATTCACACAGACTGAGCAGTCTTTTTTAAATGTTACAAATTGAGCTAATAAACTGAACTTTTAATGTTTTTGCTGCAGAAGTTATCTCAGCTAATTTTTGTTATCTAATTTGATAATAAGGTGATTGTATGCAGAATGCTCGTGCCAGAAACTCATACAGTGGTTTTGTACAGATAAATAAATAAATATTAGCAAGTTCTCAATAGCATTTCAATTTAGGGGGGCCGCGAAAAAATTTCTGTCCCCTGGGGGGGCATGACAGAAAATTATTGAGAACCACTGCCCTAGACTGATGAACCACGGGGAGGACCGGATGCTATGGGTTGTCACTCCACAACAGCGCTAAAAAGAAAATGTAGTAACTAACTGTAGTAACAACTATGTGAGTTATGTACAATTCATGTACAATATGCTGACAATCGTGAACCATTTATCCCCACAGCAGTGTGTAGAGCTCTCAGACCCCTCCAAGCCCTACCTGCTGTCAGGATGCCTCTGGCGCAAACGCCCAAAGACAGGACCTGTGGAGACCTCAGGGTTGCCCCCGGTGGACACGCAAAACTGCTGCAGCCTGAGCCACGCCTCTTGCGGCCCCACCGAGATGGATGTGGAGCGAGGGGAAGCGGAGGAGAACAACCAGAGAAAACAGTCTTCTAACGGGATGAGGTGTGAGGTGAGAGGTCTGTCCAATGGACGGACTCACACGTCACTACGGCCGGGCCCGCAGTCGCACATCAGCAATCAACGATTCAGGAGCATGCACGCACGGGAGAAAAAGGCCACCCAGATGCTCGCCATCGTGCTCGGTGAGTGGAGGCTGTCTTAAGTGGGATACGCTGAGGAAATGAAAATGTAAATGCCATGCTATCAATTAATGCAGGCAATTTCTTAGATGCAATATTTGAAGGAGGAGCTTGTTCCGCTTCAGCTCCTTTAACATATGTTTTTTTGACTTTTTCTTCTGTGCTGCCATCTCGACTGGTGGGAATGGCACCAGCACAATTTCTTACGCCTTGTTCATTTGCTGCATATTTTGCTGAACCACAATAAATCAACCTGAAATGTAAACAGGCCCAGCTGGCTTCAGGTTCAGAGTGTGTACAGACACATGCTGTAGCTCCTGACACGGCTTCAATTATCAGCCAGGTTGCTATGGGCCTGTTCAAGTTAGCTCTGGCAGAGAATCCATCTCTCGGTCAGAAAAGTAATCAGAGGCAGCTGTTTACATTACAGTGGCAGAGAAAATTGGCGCACAAACAGAAAGTGATTTCAGTCCGGCCCACAACCCACTTGCTTTTCAGCCAGCTGACCACTGCTTTGCTTCGATAACCTGACCCAAATTATAACACTTGAATATGATAAGTGTTTCAACTATACTGCAGAATGCATAGCTGTTTATATACTACATGATAAACAATGTTATATTGGCTGCCACTAAGTATACCAAGCGACTGCAAGACATTTGTGTAAATACCACACAAAGTAGCTTATAGGTAAATTGGGAACCAAAAGTGTTTTTATTGACCCTTAGCTATAAACAATTGCTTATTGCTTGATTTTCTTTCTAGCACGACACATAACAGGGGCATTTACAACTCAAGGTATTAATAACTTTTGAAACAATGGGTCTTTGATTTTACACAAAAGTAAACTAAACCAAGTAGCGCAAACTGCAGATTCTATGGCTAAAAGAGGTTCTGTTTTATGAGTTAGATAGAGCTAACTCCATAAGTTGGTTGAAAGAGCTAGTTGTGAATGTTTCTATCAGTTTTTGATCATTTTCTTACACAAAGTAGTTTTTTTTCTTTGTTGTTGTTTTTTTTAAATACCAACCTTCAAACTCTTAATGTTGTCAGTATTAAACTGGGATTTTTCAAACATAATTATCTATGAATTATTTTCATTAGCTAATTAT
Source organism: Ammodytes marinus (assembly GCF_949987685.1). Classification (NCBI taxonomy): domain Eukaryota; kingdom Metazoa; phylum Chordata; class Actinopteri; order Uranoscopiformes; family Ammodytidae; genus Ammodytes; species Ammodytes marinus. The sequence goes on along the minus strand of NC_137225.1, from coordinate 15,624,784 downwards.
GAATTGTTCCATATTAAAAACTACTTCACAAGTATAAGTTATGTTGGCATGCTAACATTAAAAACTGTTTAAAAACCCATTCCTTACATTTCTGCTCTTGTCTTTTTGGTCTCATCCTTTTTCCATACCTCCCCTGCTCTCCGGACACTCCAGGGGTGTTTCTCATCTGCTGGCTGCCTTTCTTTGTGACTCACATTGTCAACACCCACTGCAGGACATGCTACGTGTCTCCTGGGCTTTACAGTGCTTTTACCTGGCTGGGGTATGTCAACAGTGCCCTCAATCCAATTATCTACACCACCTTCAACATCGAGTTCAGGCGGGCTTTCATCAAGATCTTGAGCTGCTGAGAGAAAGGCAGGAGATTGGTAAAAAAAAATGGTAAATGGACTTGTATAGCGCTATATCTCCGTTTATCACAGACCCAAAGCGCTTTACATTGTTTTTGTACACAGTCACACACACATTCATACACTGATAGCAGCAGCTACCACGCAGGGTAGGCTTAGCACTAGGGTGCTAAGCTAACTAAGCTAACTATCGGGAGCAATTCGGGGTTCAGTGTCTTGCCCAGGGACACTTCGACATGTGGCGGGGAGACGAACCTCCGACCCTGCACACCAGAGGCGAACTCCCTAACCACTTCGCCACTGCCGCCCCAAAGATTCGAATGGATTGAGGCAAGGTAAACTTGAGCTGCCTCTCTGGCTCGGTTTGTAAAGAGTGACCACAGCCTACAATGATTGAGGTCCAGGGGAAGAAAACCTGCTGTGTGTGCTGCAGTAATTAAACAGTAGCAGCAAGATGAAGCATGATACAAAAAAAACACACACTGAATGCAATAAATGCAAGGAAAAGAACAGACTCAAGCTTTTGTTTCTCTTCAGGGCTTGGACTCCATTTAAACAGTATTACTCCTCAAATGAGACTTAAATGTTCACTTGCATACAGTCTTATTGATAGCACAAGTTGATGGACTTACTAGTGGATACATCTTGTTCAATATGTGTACTGCTCATTGACAAAAATCCAGGACTTTTCAAATGGATGTCATTCTGGTAGGTCTTTGGAGGCAAGGTGGAGCTCTCAGGTGGGTAAATAGATGGTAAAAACAGCGGGTCATTTCGTCATGAGCACCCTTGCCACCGCGCTGTGTGGATTAACCTTTCTTTATATGTCCATGGGATTAACTGATGTCATGTGACTCACCTTCCTCCTTCATGGTACAGCCCCATTGGTTACTCACCAGTGCATGCACACATCAAATTCCGAGGGCGTTCACTTGAATTACGCCGAGGGGATCGTATTGGTTCCTGCCAATAGTCACATAATTTAGAAGATCGTCATATATATCGATGTGGAAGCATTGTGGTCAATGTGGATTCATTAGAATTATTCAATGTGAGATTTTGATGTACTGCACATTCGAAACATTTTGAGTGTTGCTTTTTTAAGGGACAGTCTGTTCATTGGCAAAACTTCCCACATGATTAAGAGCTGCCTGATGGCTGTTCTGAAGGCAGAAGCTTTGCAATCTCAACAAAACAAGCACAATTGTAAACTGTGTGGTGGGCAGGGATGCCATGGAGCATTCACTGCACTGTGTTGTAAATAAAAAGAAAATTATGAAATGTTCTCCTTGCAATCCTTGCATACGGTTTTACACAGCTCATGTGTGTATGTGTGTTTTTCTCAATGTTGCAAATGAAGGGAGACACCGACAGGTATTTGTGGATACAAGCGTGAGTGGGCCTTCTCAGAGAAACACAAGAGCAACAGAGCTGAGTGAACAGGATATTGGGAGATTTGGAAACAAATATAGAGGGATGAATCTGGGGGAGAAGAGAAACATGAGAAGAGAGATAAATGATGACAGGAGAGCTGAGTGGGAAGGGGAAAAAAGGATAGAAATGAACAAAAAGAAAAAGGATCAACGATGTCTGTGGATGTATTGAGGATACCTGCACAATGGAGGGGGAAGGGGCCCGTCTTTCTCAGACACATCTCAAGCTCTCTTAATCCTCTGAGAGGTATAAACACCTGCTCCCATGACACTTTGAGCCATTACTTCAACTCAGCCTCATTCCACTGGGACTACTTATAACACACCAGGTGTGGATGTCTGCTGCAAAGTGCGGAGGCCAACCTCCAGGTCGTGATCATCACAAGGCAAACATCAATAACCCATAGCGCCGATTTATTTTCCCCTCTAATGTAGGGACTCTTTGGCAGGGCTGTATCAAGCATATACAAACTGAGGTTGAGCTTCCATGGTGACTGCATGAAGTGTTTGCTCTTCTGGTATTTAATTGAATTTAAGTATGAGTTAATATAAATAATACAGCACAGCTGTGCAAAACCGGCCTCTTAATTACATTGAATCATTCGGAGACCAAAATAGTTACTCACCTGTCAAAGTAAATGAACAGCACATACGCTTACAGCCCCAAAGGCCTAGACCCCCAGACACTGCTGTGTTACTTCAACAATTTCAAATCAGCTTGATGGACAGGGATGATGATGATGGTGATATTGCTGTGCATCTTTTTTAGCAGTGAGGCTTAAAAATTTGTTTTATTTTCTTTAGATGCTTCCATCGGAAATGTTACAGGGTCATTGAAAAGAAAAGAGTTTATCCCTTTGGGAGCATATACTTGCTCATCCAATTTCATGGCAATACGCTTTTTGCATGAAAAGATATCTTGTGAGCAAAATTGACATTTTGACCAGAACGTGATGCAATCTAATGGAGAGCTGAGCTCTGACTGTCTGAAGTTGTGTAGAAGACATTTATCTTGATAGTGTAGCAGGAATATTTCCACACGTTTCCAAACCTCAAGTATACTTGTATAGAAAAATATATATTTTAACACTTGAAAACGCTTCATCTATATATTTTTCTCATTCGTTTTTTAAAGTTCAGGCATTTCTTTAATGGCTAAATACTTTTCAATGGTTCTATTAAGATATTGGCATTTGTTTTGTGTCATACCAGCATACTTATACCAGCACAAAATATCAAAATAGTGGAGATTCTGGCTTCCTGGTGGCAAGTGGGAGAGGTGCATGAGTCCCAGAAAACATGGGAAATCATATTCACGGGACTATGAATATCAAACACCAATGCGATCTAGCAACATTTTACAAAGCCAAATGTCTTGATGCTCAACACTCAAGTTGCGCAAAAGTGAAAAGAAAAAAACATATCATGATGGTGTTATTTCTTATAAAATAACATCCCATTTGACTTACTTTGTTATGCTACAAAGATAACAATTTCAAATGAATGGATCCAGCCAGTAGTTTTGTGGGATATCGTGCTCTGAACCACAACCTCTTTGATCTCAAAAGCATATAAATGAATATTTTAATGCTATGGAATCTGATCTTTGCGTGTATAATACTCTAGCCGACTTGATGTCAGGGTGTAAGCTGTGCAGCTATGCACAGAATGCCTGGATTGATACTTACAAGAGCTTTGGGGATAAAATTATTTGCTGCGTGACATGCAGAGTCTGTTGCATTCATGTCTGTGCACTCACAAACAGGAGCCTACCATCTTTGTGTCTAAGCACATTTACGAGCAGTGCATGATGGGACATAATGAAATGAAACAAATGAAGGAGCCCATCCATGGTTGAAAGGCTGAGGGAGGGTTAAGCTGCAGCGCTCACCGCTGCTGACTGGGGATGACACATCAGAGGAAGGAAAAGATGAATGCGATGCAGCGTTTGCATGTTCATTAGCAGGTCTCAGAAGGACGATGACTGCTCTGCTCACTGTTTGATTACCCAGAAGTGATCAAGTCCTATGAGCTTTTTCCACACTTCAACTTTCAGTTTCTCAAGCCTGTGTGACTAGGGAGACGAGACACGCATCACAAAAAAAAGAGTTGATGTTCGCACACAAATAGCAATTTTCCCCTTGCTTCTTCCCTTTGTCTTAATATATTCCAGGCTTTGTGCATGGCTGTGGGTGGACGAGCAGATGTGATGGGCACTTGAAGGGTTTACCAGTGACTGATGACAATAGATAAAGATGTTGATTACAGACATTGGGCGGCTCCACGCCTTAACTGACATTCAGTCTGTTTCTTTTCGTCTTCTACCAATGCCTCTCTCCCCCCTTTTTTTCCTCCCACCAGGGAGTCAAACCAGCATGATAATCATCCTCCCATCTTCTGCTGCTCTGTGTCGTTTACACACATGCTGTCTTTAACCGTTCATTTGATGGCCAATCCTGAAGTGATGGGTAAAACAGTTCTGGCAATTTGACTACACACAGGAGTTGACCATGGCCTGTATATAAAGTGGCACATAAAGTCCTGGCTGAATACACCACAGCAACTCCATTGTTGTCCTCATTTTGTTTCTAAAAAACAAAATTAGGACAGCGGACAGTGACAGTGACAGTTAGTCCCCTCTCATCTTTCTCATCTTTGTGTGTGGGCTGTGAGAATCAGGATGGAGGCAAATAATTACTGTATATGATCACACAGTCTCATTATGGGGCCTCATTACTTTGCATGTAGGGATTAAAAGCACTTTCTTCCTGTAAGTGACATGAAAGTTCAACCACTTATCTGTGCAGTAAATGTGTAGCTAGTACAACATACAGACTGTTAGCTTAGCTTAGCAATAAGAATGGCGAAAACAGCCATTTTGGGGGGGGGGGGGGGGTATTTAATCTCTGAAAGGGTTAAACAACAAGGTAGACTATTACAGTATGTGTAAAATATGATGCATTCATGGGATGTATTAAGAGTGGTAAACAGAGGTCATCACCTTCAACATCTCAGGCGCTGAAGGAAGTCGAGGACTTCAAGTATCTGGGCTCATGGGTCAACTCAACCGAGCAGGACCTAAAGGTGAGGAAGGCACTCGCATGGAGGGCCTTGAACGGAATGACCTGTGTTTGGAACTCTAACCTCCCCCGTCAAATCAAACTCAGCTTCTTCTATGCAACGGTAGAGTCTGTTCTCCTCTACGGCAGCGAATGCTGGTCCCTGAAGCCAACCTTGCAGAAGTCTCTAGACGGGTGCTACACCAGGATGCTGCGTGCAGTACTTAACATCAGCAAGAGTACTCATGTTACCAACAGTATCCTGTATGAAGGAATACCAAAGGTTAGTGAGAAAGTAGCTTCTAGAAGAATGAGACTGGCGGGACACTGCCAAAGACACCAAGAGCTGCCAGCCAGCAAACTGGTACTATGGGAACCAAATAATGGTTATCGGTCTCGAGGACGTCCTATACTAACATACGTGGATGTACTCAAGAAGGATGCAGGAGCGCAAAGTACCAATGAACTGGCCAGATGTATGGAGAATCGGGATGACTGGAAGCAAAGATGGAGGGCTCGTCTGAGGACGACCTAGAGAGGGAAAATTTGGGAAACCAGCAATATTTCCCGATTTGGATGTGTTCAATAATATTACAGGAACCTTACTGCTAGCTTCGTATTCACACCGGTTAAATAGCATAAATTGGCATTTTTGGTTGTGTAATTTTTTTGTTTCGAATCATTGGCAAGAGGAGACAGGAGGTTGTTAGAAAATCCCATAATCTGCTAACAACTCGGAAAGGGTTTAGTGATTTTATTAGCTTCAAGCAGAATCAAGCTATGTTTTCCCCGTTTAACTTAATACTTTACTCATCAAATGTAAGGGTTAGCCTATGTCTTAGTCGAAGGTTAGGTTTAAATAGAGATCAGTCTTAGTCTCTGAGGAAGGTCTATCTACAAAGTGACAAAAACAAGTCTCTGCGCAAGCATGTACTGTATGTGTGGTGTGGTGTGCGTGTGTGAGGTTCCCCTGGTAACAGGTTTACACCATTAGATTGCTAATGAATACGTAATGTAGCCAAGATGGAAGTATCAACCAATTAGAGGATCAAAGAAAGCCATCCCACTCATTCACACTCGCATGAAAACACTGGCATACATAATGTGACAAATATAATCACAGTAAAGCTGATGGGTTCAAACATTGGAAGGTTTCATTCAGACATAATCAGTTGGTTCTGCAAGATTTGTGTTTATTTTTATTTTCAAACAGGCTTCCTTCTAGGGGGATAAAGAATAGTACTAATCTCTGTATCAAGATTGGATTTTAGTTTTACATTTCCAACATCTTTACTTTGTCAGCGTTTTAAAAGATCACTTGAGGAGAAGAGTGGGATGTTTCACCAATATCCTAATGCGAAATGCAAAAGACCTAAATCAGAAACTAAATCCCCACAGCTTTTTATTTGCTTTTTATCACATTTCCACCATCTGGTTACATCATGATTCAGCTGCTAGATGTTGCTGTTGTTTTCAAATCAGCATGTTATGTTATACCAGGGATGTAAACAGAATTTCTGAAGTACTTAGATCAATATAATTGAGTTCTATTACCTATTCCTATTAGGACAGGGGGGATACAATAAAAGTATATCCTCAAAGGTATAAACAATTACGAAATGTTAAGTCAACATTTTAGATAGTGAGTTCAAATTTAGATATTTAGTCAAACCAGGTACTTGCTATGAATCAAAATTATGAGCTTTACTTATAGTCAAATTCTTATTTATACTGTATTCTCATAATTGTTATCCACTTTCTTATCCATTTGAGATTTGTTTCTCGTACTTTTAACTCATAATTTGGAAATAGCCTAAGTCAAAAGTGACTTTATTTTTAACCTTTTTTTGCATAAATTATTTTTTTGCATAAATTATATAGATTTAAATTTGAACAACCGAAATGTCTACACATAGCCTACATCAGTGACAACTTGGGGCTGAAGGTCTTCAGGGACAGATATGTGTGCAAATCACCAATCCTACGATAAATGTTATAACCTGCTCAGTTGTAGCTATCATACATACATTTATGTACATATAATTAAAAGTGGTATCTATGTTGTGGGTTTTCGTGTGTTGACCCTGCTTTTTTCAGGGTTATTCTGCAATGATTGGCCAATAATTCATTCACCATAGTTGAACTGTTAAAAACAAACGTGACCAGACTTTGTGGTTTATTTATCTTCAGCCGCAGTATGGTCACTTCCTGATAACAAGCAAATATTCACATGTTTCTGCGTGAGCGACTGCCTGTAACGCCGTATTGAAAACAAACCCCTGAAAAGTCCCCCTCCCCCCACACACACCCACACACACGTTCTCCATGTATCCCCTCCCCTGCTGCATCTATCTCACTCCTGTGATAAGCCTTTAACAAGAGGACCAATAGAGGCCTCAAGAGAAGAATATTCCTAATGTGTTTCGTGACTAGCATTCTCAAGTGGCACTGAGGATTTGAGGTAACTGTTAAGCCTGATTAGGTTTGATCAGTTCTGGATGGCTGGTGATGAGTGTTAGTAACATAGAGTTAAAAGGCCTTTTTAAAGAGTAAATTACTACAATGAGGCACCTTTCAAATCAAGGTGCAAAGAATGAACTTGCCGTTTCTTCTTTCTCTTCGAAAAAAAAAAGCTGTGGCTAATGTTCCAATGACATGAGCATGCTAATTAAAGTCAACATGCAGTATAAAGCCTCTAACTACCGTTCATTGTGTGTGCTGCTGTGTGAACAGTCAATTAAAACCCATGCACTGACAGATCCCTTGATTAACCCCAGAGAAACCTTCACCTACAAATTGCTCCATCACATCCACACTCACACACCAATTCAAACTCTGATACGCACAAAACAATAGTGAACACAGTATCACGCCCAAAGGGTTTGCACAGTAGCCAACGTGCTCCACCTCTTCGGGGGCAGAGTGCTTCCTTCCAACGTCTCTAAAGATCCTCTCCCGTAGAAGTGATTAAAGGGCAAACGCTGAAGAATTACCATCACAATGCGGCCATGTGATTATAATCGGGAAGCCGGGTCTTAACCACGGTGCTGCTTTTAGAGATAATGAGCAATGGGGAGGCGGGAGAAGCTGAACGACCACACCACACCGATCAGGATTTATCTGAGAAACACCTGCTCTCCCTCCTTACCTGGAGACAGCTCAACGGGGTTAAGCCCCCTCAAAATCCTGTATTTCCACAGAGAAAAAAATAATTATGCCAAGAAAATTATAGTTTTACTCAATTGGAAAGAGTGACTTTTTGCACTTTTTTTTTTAGCAAATTGCACACTTGCAGATAAGCTGTGCCTCTAAGACAAGCCTCACACATTCAATACTGTATCAGGAGATAGGATGCATAAGTAATGCTTTCTATATGCACGGTTTCAAGTACACCTTGTAGTTGTACCTCTGTAGACCCTCAGCACCTACGCTCCCTTTATTCTGTCAATCTGTTGGGCAATTAAGGCCCTAGGGTTGAGGGTTGACGGGAGCGATGCGCTGTGCGAGAAGTTGCATGTGAGGCAGAAGAGAGAGAAAGCAATGGAGATGGAGAGATGGTCACGTAAAAGCTTGATAACGCTTTTTCCTATAGGCTCAATTTCACACAGCATTAAATATTGTATGATTACATCCCATTTCAACTCGATCCGCCATAATGACTACTAATTATACACGTTTTTCTTTTAGGCAGGTAACTGAAACTTTGACAGAGAATACGTCACCAGATCCAAGACGAGCAGCAAATATAATTCATATTTTCTCATGTGTGCCCTTTCAGAAAACTTATAACATTTCCAGAGTCTGTGTTCCTATTGGGGTTCTTTTATCACACCCTCACAAGCACCTGGAAGCAACTGTAGACACACAATCCATCTTCCTGCTTAATGATAGGCTCCTCTGCTATCTAGCCTGCTTGCTCTCAGTTTTAATTTTCCCCATTCTACTTGTTTCCTCTCTCTGCCGGCTGATAAACTCTGCGCACGTGACTCCGGCGCCGAGCTACAGAGGGTTGCGAGCAATACTAAACTGGTCCCATGAAGGAATCACATTTTCTTGTCTTCTCAACAACATTTCTTAATTCTTCCCTCCCCAGTTCATTCTGTTTTGCAATCATGTGCACTTTATCCATGTGTCAGGCATGTCGTGGATTGATTGTTAAGAGATTATGAACAGGTTGGTGTTACTCCGAGGCGATATTGACCGCTTTGTAGCCATGTGGTTAGAAACGAGATTGGATTTAGAAGATTAGTTGTAAAAAATTGCTGAGAAGAGTTCATCCAGAGTTGGATGAGAAGATTGATACCACTACTTGATACCAATACCACCACAACATTGAGTAAGCTTAGCTTAGCATAAGATCTGGAAAGAGCGGGAAAGGGTTCTTCGCTCAAAATGTATCTGATTATATCTCTTTTGTTTATTTTGATATTAAAAAAACAAAAACAAAGCGGAAACTGAACTTAAAACTTTTGGTCAAGGCGCTTTATCAATCTTCCCGTCCAAATAATCAGCAAGAAAGTAAAGCCAACTTTTCCTCTAAATCTTTAAATTGTGTGACTGGTTGTGAGCTCCTGAATTTATAACACTTTCAATTTGTTGAGCAGGTTCTTCACCCTCGTTAAATCCATCAACTTCTTTAACTCACATTTTGTTACCTTATGTTCTCATATCTCACCAGGATGTTGTTGTTGTTACCTTCCAGCGGGCCAGCTGTTTCTCTTTATTTTCAGTCTTTATGCAAAACTAACCAAACCATCTGCTGGCCGTACTGTATTTTCATTGTTAGCACACTAATTAACGTGTAAGCAAGTTTTGGTAAAAGGTGTCCTATGTTTGGAGAGAGACTAGAAAACTGGAAGAAAAAACTAGCCTGTGTAAAGATATTGCTATCTCATTAATGGAGATGCTACAGTTTGTTTAATCACATTCAGAATACGTAATTTCTCATTTCTTCATCTAAACAAATCTAAAAAGATCATTGGTGGATTAAGTTACCTTCTGACAGAGCCAGGCTAGCTGTTTCCAGCCTTTATGCCAAGTTTAGCTTAACAGCTGCGGGTTGCTTCATATAGGTTAACGGACTTACAGACACGAGGGAGGTATGAATGTTCTCATCTCTAGCTCAGCAAGAAAACGTATAATTGTATTTTCAGTAATTAACAATCCCTTAATGTGTGTTACTGATACGTGAAACTGAATTTAAAGTACTTCTTCCCCTTAGAATCTAAATATATATTTTTCTCGTACCAATCCCATCTTTGTCAGGCATGTCTTTCCTTTTTTTCATATTGTGCTTTTCCTCTCCCCCACAGTACACTCTGGTTCCACAAGCAGCAGGCCCCTGCAAGTCGCCTGTTGTTCCTGTGAAACTTGTTAATTAAAGTTGCATATTAAAAGACCGCGGGGAGCAATGTTTTGTCTGACAGAAGTTTCTGTGCATGGGCCCCCAGTACAATTGCAAAGAAGCTAAACAGTGAATAAATTACTTAATGTGAACTAACACCTTCTGACTAGGAAAGTGAATGGTTTCTCTACTGCTCAACACGTCCCTTTGTTGTTATCTTTCTTTTCTTTTTTTGCTCTTGCCTTTTCCCCATTTCCCTTGGGTTGTGTTTCCTCCCTTCTCTGCTCTCCTCTCTGGCTGTTGATCTGCCAGCTGAATCAGGAGAGACGGAGCTTCTACTGGGGACTTAATGAGTAGCCTTCCTGATGTGTTGCAGAGGTGGTTTCCTCTCATCTTATTCCCAAGGCTGGACCAGCATAACTGGAGATTCATATGAAACAGAACAGAGGTTACATGCAAATTAGGTTAGAACTGTGTCTACTCTTTACAAATGGAGACAAATATTCATGCATGGAGCATGATCACGTGTGCACTCACACACATACTAAGCCTAGGCATACTCTGTAGCTTTCGTGCTGCAGGCGGTATTTCATCTCACCCAGCTGTTCTTTTGCCCCTTCAGCTAGCTCTGTGTCCGACCTCCCCATCTCCGCAAACAACAGCTCGACCCAGCTGGCTCACATCGGCAGCACCCACAACAATGCCCGAATGCAAAGTCACAGAGAACACATGGTAGTGAATCATCACAGACAAAACAAATATCTCTGAAAATAGCCAAAATAGACCTAAAGCGCTAGCAAAGATGTCCTCAGTGACCCGCGACAAATGTTACACTTTCATAGGTCAACTTCTGAGGCTGTTTCATAAAAACCTGTTCGACTGGTTAAAGTCCTATTCTTAGGTTTAGTTGTGTAAGTTAGACGGCTGCACAAAAAAACTTATTTGAGGTCACCTCAAAGACGTTTGAGACCTGTGTTTCCAAGCACAACACTTAGCTTGGCACAATATGTGGTTTTACAACAATGACCTTGAATAAGAAATATGGAGGATATGAGTCGACAAAAAACCCTTCCAAAATATAAACCTTTTTTAACTGTTTTACTATGGCTCCCCTTACTACCATGCAATCTCCTTTGTTCGGTTTCTTTGCTTTCTATGAAGGTAGCTGAGCAACTGTATTTCCTCAGAATAGCCTATATAAGATAGTTGAGACTCAGCAGCTGATGAATTCAGACATCTGTTGGATTTAAGTCATATTCAGGGTCTGCCGTTCAATAAAACACCAGCTGTGATGCAAAAATAAAAATAAGTCTCCTCCAGAAATTGTCTCAATTTGAGAAACCCTGACAACAGAGGTTGGTTTTGAATATGAAAGGTTTTACAGATACTGTTTTAACTAATTTTGTGTAGGCCTATTAATTGTATAAGCTTGTTTATTGTTGGCTTGTGCTTAGGTTTTTTTGTGGTAATTTTCTCTGATTTATACTGTATATACTTTTAGTTTTTTAGCAACTTCTACAAATCAAGTATAGCCTCCAAGAGCCCTGCTAGCTCCACTTTACACTGAGCTGAACTTGAGCACACTAGCGCTTTGAGCATATCACGCTTGCATCAGCATGCTCACACAATGATGCTGATGCTGAGCATGCTAGTGTTTAACAGTTAATAATCGTCTCAATTTAGGGTGTTAGCATGCTAATATTTGCTTATCGACACTAAAGACAAAGTGCAGCTCGGGCTGTTGGGATTGTCATACGTAGCAGGACAAGCAGGTACTAGGTCATAAAACAAAATATTGGACGAAATTGTAACCCTAACCCTTAACCGACCAACCATCAGACAGATATTGAGCCTTATCCCTATTGCTAAAGCAATTTTACAATACAATAATAATAACACTGCAAATGAATCTATCAAGAATGCCAACACTCAAAGTCATACTCTCAGAGGACATAGTGACATGTATGCATTATATCAGAAGGCAGCGTCTGCTTCGATTACCCATTGATTAGATTTCTGTCATCATCTTACGATGTCTTATAAATAGTGATGCAGATACCTTTGGGAAAAAATGCTAATTAAGGCTCCCTTGTGTACTTGAACAGAACAAGATGTTGCAGCAGCAGACTAAAGGCCACTGTTCAAAAGGCAAGTGGCCTCAGGGACCAACAGGCTGAAATAATAATATTCTGCTCCTGTTTCAGCTCCTGTACTTGGAATTATTTATATATATTTTACATGTATTTTGTGCATTTCTTTGTGCACTTTTCTTGATAAGCTTCTCTTTATTTGCTACAAACATTACCGGCTACAAACATTACAGGAACAACTACTATTATGTCACACACATTTTCAAAAAAACCTTATCTAACATGACTGAAATGACTCTGAAAGTCAAATTAACACTCACCACTGTGCACATGATTTCATACTCTAAATTATTTAGTGTCACATCAGGTCAGGGATGCAATTATACTTGAAGCAGGTGGGATACTTCTGATTGGACATGAGTTTACTGTGGCCCCATGTTATGCATTTTAAATGACTGGTTGTGCAGGTGGATGCACTTGAAAAACCCAATGCAAATGTTACTTTTTACATTTTTACACTCACATCAGCCCCATAATTCACTGCCAAATCTCCCAAGTGGGGCTGAGTAACTGAGGCGTGCTCAAGACTTGAGGTGTGAAGAGGTGGACGACAGCAGAGATTTGTGTCTGCGCTTGGCTGCCTCACAGCCTTTCCATCAACAGCATGGAAACGCTGGACTAACACCAGGGTTTCAGTGAGCATTTTCAGCTCCATCATTCACAAAAACCCACAAAATACGTTTTCTTAGAGCAAAAGGAGTATAGGTTGGTCCAGGTTCTATAGGCTGAATACATAGTACCCACAAATGGACATCCGTCTCTTGATTTAATCAAGACGCAAGGAAATTGCCTTCAAACTCAATGAATGTCACAGCATCCATTATATTGGCAGCATTAAAGCTGAGGTTGTGGATTTGGGGAGAAAATGGCAGTTGGGTTAGAGATTCGAATCCAAATACCTCAACCGCTCAACTTGTTCTCTTTGGTCCCTCCCCTATGGTCCCTCCCTGACACGCTCTACACCAACAACGTCTTGCCAAAGTGAATGGACAGTCCCAACAGCCAATAAGAACAGAGAATTGGAGCCTCACTGTGATTGGTCAGTGTACAGCTCATGTTAACTTTGACCAATCAGAAATCACATACCCCAGCTTTAATCACTCTACTGGTTTCCATGTACACACCCAGAACATATTTAGATTACTTAAATACCACTCCAGTCAAATATGCTACTGCTCTTGACTTTTTCCCCCCCATGCCTAGGGGCTAAATATGCAAAATGCAAAGAACTGGTTCGCAATGTAGGCACTGGCTAACCCCATACACTCAAAATGTCTTGGTGTATGGGGTACTTAGTTCCTTTATTTTTGTTATATAAATACCCATATCCAAGGAATAACATAAGGAGAGAAAAACATGTGGACTTATTTTCTAGCGAGTTGATTGGCGTGAGGCCTGCAAACTGTCCTGAGGCAACGACTTCATATGCAATTCTCAAAAAGGAGCAAGATGTGCTTTCAAAGATGTTTCTCTTGTTAAATTAACTTGTTTTTGCATTTAAAAACATTATAAACAACACATTTTTCAATGCAGAGTACTTTCACATGTTTTTATTGTATCCAGCAGATATCTTTAAGTGAAAAATGTGCACCATCATATGCAGAGTCAACTCTATATGTTGAGCAACAGATTTAAATCTGCTTTTTATGTTCCTTCATCTACAGATGAATCATTCTCTGCTAACTGCCATTTCCACTCATAAAGTCATAGAAGAAAGAAAACCCCCATATAAGCGCAGGAAGGCTTGTATTCCCCTCTACACTCCTTGTTCCACCCGCTCAAAAATTCACTCTTTTATATTGGTTTCCTGCTCCCTCAAAGAAGGTGGCTATCAACTATCTCAATCATATCCTCATTCCCACTTCTTTGCATTCAACATTCAATGGTTAATGAACGTCTAGCTAGTCCTACAAAAGAAAATAGGGAAAAGTATCTTTGTTTTCTAGTAACAAAGATAACCCCATCTGTGCTGTATCTTACATTTTAGCACCATAAAGAAATGATGCCACGCACACACGCCACAAAGAGGCTACTGCAACATTGGGCAATCCTCTCTTCGTTGGTGCCTTTAAGGCAGAGAAGACAAACCTTCACTGATGCCTCACTTATTCACTACGAGGAACAACAAGACCCTTGTGCGAATGCGATCATTATTTAATCAAGGCTCAGCCTGTATGCCCATCAGGATGTTGAGTCACACACTTGAGAATCAAAGCCTCTTAGCTGCCATTCCAATCCAATACTATTGATTTATGCCTGATTGATAGTTACATCATGGTTGATGTTCAGCCTCCTGCCAGTGTTGACGTACATGACTATGGTTGTACATGAAAAGACAGTTTAAAAGTCCAATATTTTCTGGATGTTCATTTACACTTTGTACTAAAATAAGGCATGAAGTCACACGTTTGATAAAGGCTGTGAATGAGGCAGTACACATAGTCACATTTTCCAGCAGTGTCATTTCTTGAAGCCCCATTTTTGTTCATGCAACCTCTGCAGGAGAATTTCTCGAAAAAATAGATGAGACCATGTTGCCAGAACAATAATTTATTTAGAAGTAACAAAAAACCATTGATGGCATCATCTCCTGTCAAACAACTGCCACTTAAGTCAGCTATAGACGTCAGTGGCAATCAAATATAACCGGTTTGAAGGTGAATGGTAAATTACGAGAAGACACATCCATCAATCATCCCTAGTTGTTTAAGAGGGGTTTCAAACTACGGTCTATTTAGAAATACTTGGCAGAAGCATCCTTGGATGTACAGTATCTACAGCTGTAAACACTTAATGCACAGCAAACCACTTCAGGCACACTCCCTGGGCTGTGAAGCAGTTGCACAGAACGTGTTCATTTCTAACCTAACGCTCCTATCCTTGACGCCTCTCTCCCTCCTTCCATTTTTAGCAAACAGCCGCCCAGACCTGAGATCACTCCGAATGAGGCGTTTGTTCCCCATTTTTCTTCGCACCTCGCACTGATGCTCATCAGCAGAAGGTCAAATCCTACATGGCCTTTTCATCCGTCCGCCGTCCCACTACACTGAACACAGCTGACCTTTCGTTCAACTTCCTGTGACCTCTAGGTCGGGCAGAAGAAAAAACGCCTGCTATAGCGAAAGACAGAAACGACAGAAGGAAAAGCTCATCTGACCTTCTGAATCACTTTGAATGAACCCCCACTTAACAAAAACGTTTGGAGCAGACTTTCCAAATGACTCTTATCCAGTAAATCCAGACAATTACATCCTCTCAGGGCTTGAGCTTCCTGGACACTAACAGCTACATTCATAATATGATAATCAAGCATTTGGGAAGTGAATCACTGCACAGATGGATCCTCACTCCCACAATTTAAAAGTGAAATGAGACTGTTGCCCTTGTGTGCTTGTTGTGTATATTGTTCTGTTTTTTTATTAGGTTTCACTAGGGCTGTCAAATTAACGCGTTAATTTCGATTAATTAATCACAGAAAAATTAACGCGATTAAAAAAATTAACGCAGATTAATCGCACTTCTATAATGCCTTTTGACCCGGTGCAAAAGTGGTGCGGAGCTGCACCTGTAGCTCGCCGGGCCGGGCGCGTGGGTTAAAGGGAGAAAGGTAAAGAGAGAAGCAAGGGAAAGGGGCCGACTCGAGGGCTCTATGGACGGTTTATGGGATGCATGAAGGTAGGAAGACATCTTACTTAATTCTCCGCAGTGTCCGTGCATTATGGGTGCAACAATGTAGGCTAGGTTCAAAACAGTGAGTAGGCCATATCTCTCAATCTTCCTCCAATTTTGTTTGCTAGCTGTCTAGCACCCGCCCCGTGTGTGTGTGTGTGTGTGTGTGTGTGTGTGTGTGTATGTGTGTGTGTGTGTGTGTGTATGTGCGTGTGTGTGTGTGTGTGTCAATATTTTTGCTTATGAGTAGGCTACGAAATGGTGGCAGTGCAGCGCTGTCTGTTGTGGGAGATGGAAAGTCGTAATTTTGTCTGCCTGTTTTTTTGAGAAAATTCGGCGCTAGTTCATGTATAAAGCTGGCTGAGGGGAGGAGACAGAAGTTACGAGAGACGGAGAGCGAGCGCGTGCGCGAGAGAGACAGAGAGAGAGAGACAGAGAAACAAACTGTAGGCTATACAGCTGTTTACAAACAGGTATAAAAGTGTCATATAAGTATGCGATTAATTTAGATTAATTAATCACAGAGCCTGTAATTAATTAGATTATTTTTTTTAATCGCTTGACAGCCCTAGGTTTCACAGATGTATGTCAGAAAAGGCTTTTATATATTAAACGTGTATATTTATATAATTTAAAGAATGTTGGACATTTTTATTACTGTTGAGTGCCTTTTTGCTGACTCAGAGGCAAGTAAAATCCAATAAAACTTGATTTAGGGCTAAATCAGCCAACCTTTACACTCTCTCCTGTAACTCTTTTTTCTTAGTCTTTCATCGAAATTGTGTGTACACGGGCAGTCGAATGTGTAGTTTCCTCCTTTATTGCTATCCTACATCAAGCATAGATATGGCCTAGATGTAGTCGAGGGGGGCCAGTTGTGGCGCACGCTCTGGCTGAAATATGACTTAACTGTTTCCTGGAAGTTGTGAAGAACCTTTTGAGTTATGTTGCAGGCATATCTGGTGTGTACAAAGTATACAAACACACACCATGGTGTTAAATCTGCTCCAGTACAACTACAAGAAAATAAAGGGTCTGCACACAGTGTTGCAATGTAATCCATACATCATGATAGTGTATGTGTGATCACAAGCTGGACGGAATGCAGTTAAAGAGGTGCACAGACCCAGAAAACAGGTGGAATATACTCACTTTCACAAAGGGGAAACTATTCTGCTTTTACTATATATATATATATATATATATATATCAAATCCCATGAAATTCACACATGACACCAGGGAGCAAGGTCATGACATAGGTTAACCGATAACTCTGGAGCATTTATCTACTCTGACCTTTTTTCTATATTTCAGCAGTGTATTTAACCTACACTTATACATTATGATGTGCGGATGTCCCTCCCTGATCAAATATTCACTTATAGGGCATCCGGCAGGGGGAGCCAATTTAAAAAACTGTTGGCTGATGATTTATGGTTATAAATGAATCATGAAGTACATCCGCAAGGTAACAAGGCGTTTGGCCTCCTGTTTAATGTGCGTTATTAATAGTGTTGAGAAGCCCTACTGCTCCTCGATGGCGATCAAAGGTTACAATGAGGACATAGGTGAGGACCGGGAGCTACTGAGGAAGTCGGCACTGTGCTTCTTTATGGTGTTGTTTCGCACTGGATGAAATGGAGGAGAACCTATAAAGGATAAGATGACATAATGGTGTTATATTGTGTTAAGACTAAGAGTAAAGTCAAGCGAGAGCAGCAGTCATGGATTATATGGGTCATGGATAATACAAGCTAATGAGAATTGATTCATAAAAGAACCCCCCAACGGCCCTACACCGAAGCATGACACTCAGACCAAAATATGTCAAATTATTACTATACTGTAAAGAGTGTCCTTACTGTTTGGTCATTTTAAGTCTCTTTGTTGACCCCTTCAAGTTTGTTTGTATCTGTTAGTTCTGTGTCTCTTTGTAGTCCTTTTTTAATGTTTCTGTAGATTTTTTTGTCTCTGTCAAGTCCATTTTGCACTTTGTATGTTTGTTTACTTTGTCCATGTGTTGCCTTGAGTCTTTTGGTTGTTGCTGTTGTCTCCTTGTAGTCAGTTTGCATCTCTTTCTAGATGTTTTTGGTCTGTTTTGTCTCTTTGGAATTGTTTTTCTCTTGGGGTTTTTGTTTTCCTCCTTCCCTCGGTTGTTGTTGTTCTGTGTTTGTTTTTATCTTTTAATTAGGGCTGTCAAATTAACGTGTTAATTTCGATTAATTAATCACAGAAAAATTAACGCAGATTAATCGCACTTCTATAATGCCCTTTGACCCGGTGCAAAAGTGGTGTGCAGCTGCACCGAGCTGCACCTGTAGCTTGCATACACAGCCCGCACGGGTGAAAGGGAGAAAAGTAAAGAGAGAAGCAGGGGAAAGGGCGGGGCCGAGGGCTCTATGGACGGTTTATGGGATGCTTCGGGCAAATAAGCATGAAGGTAGGAAGACATCTTACTTTATTCTCCGCAGTGTCTGTGCATTATTGATTTAGTGGGTGCAACAATGTAGGTTCAAAAGTATCTCTCAATCTTCCTCCGTGTGTCTCAATTTTGTTTGCTAGCTGTCTCGTCTCCCGCGTAAACGGACACCCGCCCAGTGTGTGTATGTGTGTGTGTGTCAATATTTTTGCCTATGAGTACGACGATGGTGAATGAATCGGCATAGGCATCTGTGGCAGTGCAGCGCTGTCTGTTGTGGAGACAGAGAGACGGAGAGCGAGAGAGAGAGAAACAAACTGTATATAGGCTATACAGCTGTTTATAAACAGGTATAAAAGTGTCATAAAAGTATGCGATTAATTTAGATTAATTAATCACAGAGCCTGTAATTAATTAGATTAATTTTTTTAATGGCTTGACAGCCCTACTTTTAATCCATCTCTTCTGTTGTTGTTTTGTATTTGTTTTGTGTCTCTATGTACATGTGTGATTGAATTTGTTACAACGTTAACAATCACAAACAGAAGATTCTAACGTAGTCATGTGACCCCCCCAGGTCTGTGCCTGATAGGCCGAGTCGAGTAATCCATCCATGGCTGTGGCCACTGTGGAACCTGGTCAAATCAATGATTCAATCTTCCATTGCATCACGGATACTTGCCTCAGTAAGTGACAAATACTGGCACTTCTACACTCCTGTAGTCTCTGGAAGCCCTGCTCTGACAACACAATGGATCACTAACACATTTCTATCCTGGTCATCATTTCCTCCACAGTAACACCACTGCAACTCACACCACCGGCCTTATGAGAGTTGCTTTTGTTATTTGAAGAGCAGAATTATTTTTCATTTGTGCTGCCACGCCAGCAGAAACAAATCTGCCGTGTGAAGTGTGAGATAAAAGTGAGGCTCACACAGCAAACTTGTCCAGGAAAGTAGAGTGAGGGAGAGAGAGAAAAGAAAGAGCGTGAATAGCACTCTCCATCTGTATAATTGGTTGAAATGAGCAATGAGGGCCACCTGCTGACTGTCATTCAGAGCTCTTTTACATGGAAATTGTACCCAAAGTCACTCAGAGTGCAGCAGAGAAAGAGACACACGCGAGCATAAGCATGAGCTAAAGACTACCTTTCAGTAATTTTTAAAAAATAACTCTTTTCAGGCAAAGGTTTACACACTGCCTTAAGTGGTATTTTCAAAACATTTTATTTTTCATATAAGCTTTGCTTTTGGTTTATACAGCAACAGCGGTATGTCATGGAACCTGATCCCAACTGTAAAAAAAAGAACTGCACATAACTGAGACAATAGCTATGCATCATACGTTTGTATTTATAAGTGCATTAATGAAATTAATTCTAACTGTTGCCACAACTTTAAAATAATATTTGTTATATACTATACTTTTTCTATATAACTAACGGGCATTGCTGTCAATTAGAATGGTTGATAAAATGTCACAGTGAGCTGGAAAAGGCAAATTCACCTTTTTGTACTAAAATGAGTCTGCATTAATAGTTTTAGTATTGCATGTGTGCACCGAGTAGGAAATAGTCAAACCTTGTGTGGATCTGTTGATGCTATACAATCACATTGTTCTCATTCCCACTGCCTTAGCTCTCAGCCTAACACACTCTAGCAATAAACTGTAAGCTGGGGTGTGTTTACACCCCCCACATCTGCTTTATGCTTATATATTTTCTATTTCAATGGGCTGTATCATTTTCTATTTCAATAGACTGTATCATCATTGTTGCAATCCCTGTGGTACTTTATGTTACGGGTCAAAATGTTAAGTACATGTCAGAAGGAATCATTTGTGCGAGTCATTAGGGGCAATTCCACTCAACAGTCATTAGCAAAAGCATCAAGGAGGTATAACTATTGAAATAACAATGAAATCAATCAAACCAGTGCATATTTACCAAGGGTATATTTACTGAGCATGCTGAAACAATTTCTGACTACATTTTTAAAAAGCAGTTGTCCGAGGAAAGGACTGCAGTATCCATTAACCATCTATTCTATTTTCTGTATTAGTTGACTTTACAAACTTCACTGCACAATTTTATACTGTATTTTTAAGTATTTATGCACAGCGCCCACATATTGACGACAGCACATCCTCCAACCTGCTTCATTATACTGCTCTGTGCCGTTAAAAGGGAACCCATCACGCGTATGACAAAAAAATCCCCAGTGCTGTTCCATAAATCTGTCACAATCTCCTCTCTCTCTCGGCCTGTGCCCTGTCCCCCCACAGACATATGCACGGGCTGGCAGTCAATTATATCTCATCACCTTCAGAAAGCCTGCATGGGAGGCCAGAGAGGACCCATATCTTTATCTGATCATTATCCTCCCTCGGCAGCAGGAATGGAGGAGCTGGCAGCCTCCGAGACTTGAGTTAACCTCCCCGCATTGCCCGCGAGAGGACGACCAGCTAACACCGCCACATCTGGGAGTGTAGATTGGCACGTTTAAATGCAAAGCACGATCATATCATGCATGCTCATGTAGACAATCTACATGTTGTGTGAGAACTCATCCAAGTGGAACATTAACGAAATAACCATGGAGCACATGGACAATAACAGTTTGCCTGATGAAAACGGATCAATAATGTATGAAACAAAAAAAAAGGGACAACAAAGCCTCAAGGGAGTCTTATTATATGCATTACTTTTTAATGTATAGCATGAGAAAAAGCGAGACTTACTTTCCTTTTTTACCCCCAAACCAAAGTGGTCCCCAAAGTTGGTTCTTCCTCTCTATAGGAGCACTGTCATTCAAGTCGGGGCCCACAATTCTTCACCCTCACATTTTATTTCTTTATGCAGATTCCTCCTGATATCCTAATCCACCTAACCATGACTCTATCTCCTGGCTATCAGCTCAAATCGATACACTTGTGGAAGCGGGTCCCCCTGATGTGATGGCAGAATTCAACCACTAAAAAGGTTGTCTTCATCTGCTACCTTCTCTTTTAATCCTCCTCCTTCCAATGTGCTTGACAGACGTGACTTAAGCAACATACGGAGTGACTCTGCAGTGTCACAGTCTCTCCGACTGACTGGAGTGTGGAACAGCAAGATAAGAGGGAGAGAGCCAGATCAATCCCCCTCCCCCTATCTATCTGGTTGATCCGTCTTAGTACTTTGGTTCTGTCTCCCCAAGAACCTTCCTCTTGAGGAGGGCTAGTGTATCGGTGGCCAGAGCTTCCCTCAGGGCGCCAAAGAAGCCGTGATAGTGCGCTGTGTTGTGGATCATGAGCAGGACTCCAGCCAGCAGCTCATTGGTCACCAGCAGGTGGTGAAGGTACGCCCTCTGGTGGTTCTTACAGCAGTAGCAGCCACACCCCTCCACCAGCGGCTTGAAGTCATTGTGGTACCTGGACACAAGTTCAAGGTCAATTCACAAAAAACCTAAATGTACACCAAGAAGAGTTCAACAAATGTATAAAAAGCCCCTGTAAACCCAAATCCACAAATTCCTTATAACTATTTCATTTGGTTTAGTTAGTTAGTTAGTTGCATGCAGACCCGTCGCCAGACCTCAGTCTTAAGGGGGGCATATGAACTGCATAGGGGGGCACAATTATTATTAGCCTACAGTACGTATATTTTTAATAGTCCTATAGGCCTACTCTATTCGCGCAGCACGTCATCATCACGTTCAACTAACCAACAGCGGTAGCCTCTATAGCCTACAACATCAGTCCTCATAATTTAAAGCAATACATTACATAGAAGCAATGTTATGAATATCCATAAAACACTTGACTATACAACATATTAGATGTAGCATAACACCAGAAGCATATCTCAAACATTGCATTTAAAGCAGTCAACAGAGGGATATGCATTGCTATTACACACACACACACACACACACACACACACACACACAAACGATAGCCTACTTTGAGTGGAGGCAGGGCTGTGCTCTCTCCAGTCCCTTCTATCAGTACAGCGGGAGGCGGCGTTTTTCCGACCTCAACCTCCTCATCAACATATCTTTCGGCCACCGGGTTCAAAGCAGCCAGTGCGCGAATGAGCTCGCTACTGCGCTCTCAAAAAAGCCCATCCATCTCTCCTTGCACAGCATCAATAACACTGTAAAATACTCTCTTGAACTCAGTCTTTTCGTCTGTCACTTTGTGACGGACCAACTGTTTCCTCAACTGCAAATCCGCGGAGGTTCTTGTAAATTGTGCGTCTTCTCTTGCTTGGACCGGGTTCGGTCCGGGGTCGGTCTCCGGCACAGCCTCGATGGCCGTGGCTGGAGGAGCGCAGAGTTCCCACAGTGCAAAACTGTGGCTTCACGCAATCAGAAGTGTCACCGCGCTGAACATGTCCATAATTTCGGCTTGTAGTAGTCTAGTCTGTTATAATGCGGCTCGAAAAGTGACAACAGTTTGACGATCCGATTTGGCAGAGGAGACTGTTGGTGGGCTTTTCAACCATTACCGAATATCGATTATGATGAACTAGAAATGAAATAGTAAGCTGGCGAAAACTCATCCAGCTTCACTTTTAAAAATGCGCGGTAACTGTTGAGCGGCTACATTGACGTATTACGTAGGCCTACGTAGCCTTACTTTCTTTTCAGTAAGGCCGTGATAGGCTGTTGCAGTTTAGACAGACTCCCATCAATCAAACAAAATCACACCATTGTTTCTTTATATTTTAAATGTTTTGATGATAAAGAATGCAACATTAGTATTTATCAACACAAAATTAGCTACTATGATATTATAAAATAAAAATTAAATTAATAATAGTAATTTTTTTTGAGAGATCTGTGCCCCAACTGGGGGGGGGGGCACAAGCATTCTTGGGGGCGGGCCCGGCCCCCTATGGCCCGCCCATAGCGACGGGTATGGTTGCATGATAGTAAGCATCTGAAAAGAGTCAGGCATTATCAATTAGAATTAGATATTGTGATTTAGGTTTGATAAACTTTACAGAAATTACGTTTAGATGAGGTCAGGCTCCGGTTCTGATTACACACTAAGTATTTTGAACCAATCACGAACGATCTAAAAATACAAATGACTATTGCCATGGAGACCTCTCAAACGGTCTTCAAGGAAAAAATAAACTTTTTTGTTTAATTATATTTTAGAACATGTTTCCAAAAGGCTTTACAGCAAACATTCTGCAAGCACCGCTGCATATAAAAGCATTTGGGTCACCGCCACAAACCTCTTGTCTTTGAGGTCCATCTCAAAGGAAGTCATCCGTGTTCCACCAACATCAAGATCTCCTTTCTGTCGTGTGTCCTCCACTGTGTCTGGCTCTTTGTCCAGCTCCAGCACTGCCAAAAGATCCATACACATTCTTAATCCCAGCACACCACAAACACTCACACTAATCTCTCCCTCCGGGAAAAAAAATTAAAATAAATACATCCCTTTGTACATAACCACAGCACTTAATCAAAACACAGGAACACATACTGTTGCTTCCCCCACTCCTATATTCTCTCTGCCATTCAAAATATAATTACTTACTTGCTGTTTTCTGACTATGAAAGCCTCCCTAACACAGATGGGTGTTCACAGCGAGGTGACTGCCAATCATTTAATGAGAACGGAGAAAGGTAACGAGAGCTGGTGGAGAGAGACGCCTTGTAAAAATAACTAACGTTAAAGAGACAAGAGATGGAAGGAAGAGGGAATAATATAGGGAAGGAGAGGGTGGAAAGAAGGGGTCCATATCAAAGCATGATTAAAGATGGAGATTAAAAAGCAACAATAGGGCTAACATGGGTGTAGCACAGATTGTGGAGGGTGAAGTAGAGAGCAACAAAGTGTTAAAGCATAGCATACAAATTATTTATATTGGGGGTGTAAGCTTACGGAGGAAGTGATAAGCATGAGAAGAAAAGAGAAGAAATGAGCCTTGACTAAAGCTAATAAGATAAAGAGGAAGATGAAGAGCAATTCTTTTTAAGAAATGTATGGGGCAGTAAATCCAGAAACAGTGAAGCTGTGAAATGATTCAAACGAAAGGTCTAAAGTTTGAGAGCTACATAAAAAAAGAGTTTGAAACATTTCCTTGTAAACCTTAACTTCATGCCCTTCAGAGGCTGATAATTAATCATTCTCACAGACCTTACATTAAACAAAAAGGATACTGCGGCTTTCTTTTTCTCAAAGTGAACAAATAAATAGTACAATTTATGAACTAGGCCAGTTTGTCTAACATCACAGGCTTACATGATCAAATGTAGCCGCTGCAATTTTTTATATGGTGTAGCAATCTCAAAGCAAAGAATATCTCCTTAAGATGTTTGAGCATCTAAAAATATTGTTTAACTACAGGGAAAAGAAAAAAGTGGGACATCTATGTTGAGCAAAAATCTATCTCACCTGCAAGTGGCAACTTCTGAAAAATACAGAACATTCCCAAAAAAAAAAAAAATTATTTTACACAATGTTTTTTTTTTATAACAAGTTGAAACAGATTCTGGTCTTTACTGGGGATTGCTGTGTTTTGGCTTCAGAGGGAAGTAAAGGTGGATGAGCAGTGTGGGGCGAGAAAAGAAAGATGGGAAAATGTAGATAAAAAGTTGTAAAGATGGAGAGAAGAAGTGTGTGACAGAAAAAAATGAGGGGAATAGGAATGAAGGGGTGAATGAGCATATATGGTCAGCCATGTCAAAAAGGACCGTAAGTGGGGGTTGTGGGACACCGGCTCCCCCAATGGGGCCGGGTAATTGCCTCAAAGGGGAATAGGAATTTCCCTTCAGGTTTGACACCATCGCTGCTCTCACCTCAGCTGAGCCACATAACTCTCAATCGATTAGTGCCGTCTGACACTAGATGCTGCCGGATACTAAACTCCACTCTGTCAGTCATGCCCGTTTTAACAATGTACTGTACTGTATATAAAAGAGGTTTAACACAACTTTTTTTAATGAAGCGCTAAGTCCTCTTCATCGGTCACATTGAGTTCCCACAGCTCATGACAGTCATGTGGCTTTTCGCTTGGGACGTAAATCTGAACAACGGGCCTTGGACTAAATTGTTGCCTTACTGATGCAGCTGTGAGATACATCATTGATTTCATTTCAGCTGACTTTTCTTTCCAACCAATTATTTCTTGACCTGGGTCTAAGAAAATGCAAACCGGCCAGCCGACTACACACAAACAAACTGGTACAAATATAACTTTACTAACCATTAGATCTAGCTTTTTTTTTTTTATGCAAAATAAATCCCTTGTGACTATCATTTCATACTTATTCATTTTGTGAAAACTGGCTCAAAAACAGCAGACACATTCAAGCAATTGAAAGTAGATTAAGGGCTTCTCACTCTGCAAAGTCTTCTTGACACTGAACCATTTAAGACACGATAAGGAAGGTGTAATTAAACTCTCCGATGTTAGACGAAAGGCCCTTTATTCTATGTATTTGAACCAGGGACATCTGTAAGCATTTTTAACTGCTATGGCTTCCTTTGGGAATTAGCATTAGCCTGTTAGACTCATTATTGGGATATTTAATCATCCCTCCAGTGCACATCAAAGTGGGGCCTATAACATCCATACTTCTCTTTTAATGACATCTCTGCATATTTATATTTCATATTATTTACTATCTATGATATTTACGATAACATGCCTTCACTAATTGCTTTGTACAAATCTCTCTGATGCTAATTATAATAGTGAAAAGTAATCATATTTCACAGCACAATCCCATCTCCCTCAAGCTTCATTCTCAGCCAAACGCATTTAGAGAGAGAGAGAGAGAGAGAGAGAGAGAGAGAGAGAGAGAGAGAGACCACCTACCCAAACTCCTAAATTACAAATTGACATGTCAACTTGCTCAAGGCGTAATGTTACAAGGTCTCGACTCGAAGACAATTTTTTTCTATACTTCTGGGGGGAACTTGTGTTTCAAAGGAACAAAAATGTTCAAACGAGCAATATAAATGGGCAAATGATGGTTCTTTTAAAATCAGAAAGTTGTAACCAAAACTGTACCTGTGCGCTCCGGGTCCGCTGACACGTGGAAGCTGAAGCAGAGAGCACAGCCCCGTTCAGTCACCTGGAAGGGGAAGAAACTCTCAAACAGGTCCACGCCGGCTTCCACGCACGCCAGCACCTCTTCAGGTCGCCCTACCCCCTGTAGCAGTCTGAGTCACATACATACACACATACACACAACATACACAATAAAAAGAAGAAGGGAAAAAAAACTAAATAATTCATAAAATTTCATGTAACACACATAAACATCTACAATAGAGGCGCTCACAAACACCAGCAGTATTTCTCTACCTTCCAACTATACAGTATGTGCACGCTTGTGTGTTTGTGCTTTCGGTCAACCGACCCCCTCTCACGCTGTGCCTGCAGGCATCAAGGTCAAGCCCAATTTAGCCTTTGATAATTACTCCACATTCCAGTAGGAAGCAGCATCTCCCTGACAGCCAGAGAAAGCAGCAGGTCGTCTGTTTCTGACAGAGAGACGTTATCAATCACGCCCGGGAGAGAAGCTCGCTCAAGTGGGACAGTCTCCAGGGAGAAGCCTCTGTAAAGCTACAGGCTTATGTAGTTTGGAGAGGCATGCAGTTGGAGAGAAAGCCTTTCTAGTCTGTCTTTTTAATATATATATATTTTTTTACAATTGTTAGATTTTTTTTTAAATAAAAATTGCCCACAAGCTCCCAGAGCCAAATGTAAGTTGTGTTAAAATTACTGGTTTTAGTCCAAAAGCTGAATATATTCAATGTATAATGAAATATAACAGAGAGAAGAAGGGAATCCTCACATTGAAGAATTTGGAACCAGAGAATGAAAAAAAAATGACAAACGATTTACTGATTATTGTCAGTTGATCACTTAATGAACAAATCATTACAGCTCTAATTAAAGAATATTTCAAACCGGAAGAAAATAATTGACTGTACACCACAAAATAATCCTTTGAACGTGTTGTTTTACAGCCACTTATTGTAAAAACATCCATGTCTATTATTGTTTAAGGTTATGTGTAAGCCAGTACAGATGTAAACACAAAGCTCAAGCATACTATACATTTTAAAAAAGCCAATCATTGTCAGCAGACAGTGATAAATTATTATTAGCGCTGGTGCTATCCTTTAAGGTGGATATGTTAATGTATGCTGACAGTGGTTGTGTCTCATTTAAGGGTCCGCAGCCTGCGAAGGCTGCATTTGAAGACCGATTGCGTCATAGCGGCGCGCAAAGGCTTGTCCCATTTGGAAGGCTCCTTCATATGCGGCCGAGAAATGCAGCCTTCGTTTCACGGTTTTGAAGGGTCCAACAGATGTATCCTTCGTGGCTCAACATATCCCAAGATTCATTGCGTTTTTTTGGCATAAAATAAAATAAAATAAAAAATAACTAAACAGCAACGTGTTGCTCCATCTTCTTTTATCTTCCTTTCTTTCTTGTCTTTTCTTTTATTTCTTCTTGTACTTTTCTTCCTTTTCGTCTAGTAGGCAACTTCTTTTTCTTTTTTCATCCGTTGACAAGGCTGTTTCCGTCGGCAGCAATCAGGGTTCCTAGGCAGCACAGGAGCAGCGAGTCGTGACGCAAGGTAACGGCTTGTTACGCAAACCGGAAATGCTCGTAAACGGAGACCTGCGGAGACCGTCTCATTTAACAACGCTCATTCGGCCTTCGGTTCGGCCTTCACGGCTATGGCCTTCATAGACCGCGTTCTTAGAAGGATGCGGCCCCTCGATTGAGACACAGCAAGTGTGTGGAGGGAGCATGGCACAGCGGCTGAGTTTTCACTAATAATCAATCAAGCAGGATAATTAACTGATAAAACAGTATCCACCAACTGGGTCCACTCAGTCTCTGAATCATTGTTTTAACACAGAAGATTCTGCTTTTTAAACCGCACTTCTGCGTTGGTTTAGAAATAAAATAGAAATAAATACATGAAGATAAATAAGATTCATGAAAAGTTTATCATTTTATTTTTCAGTTGCAAATAATTACTATATAAAATGTTCACAACTGATAAATTGTTTTGGTAGTTAGTGAAACATATTCTCCTGTTAGAGGTTAACAATTTGTGGAGGGTTGGGTTCTTTTTCCAATTTAAATTATTCATTAAATTATAGATTAAACAATTTAAAAATAAAATCTAAATCCAATCCGTCTCCAGCTTCTCCAACATGAGGGTGTGCTGGTAATCTTTGTTTAACCACATTATAATTTAAAGATATTTAGGTGTTGGGACAAATATAGGCACTTGAAGACATCACTTTGGAAATGTTGCCAAATATCTGAAGTTAAAGAGGCGACGATTAATCAATTGTTGGTTGCAGCCCTAGATTGTTGTCCACGTATTATCTATTCTAAATGCTAATGAGTAAATGATTGATAAAATCAGCACATTAATTAATGACGAAAATCAGGAGTGGTCGCTCAGTTTGCTTCTGTGTTGATTTACTGTAGAGCATCTACAAGCTGATGGAAAACTGGAGGATAAATACAAGGCATGACTTTTCCTTAACTATGATGAATACAATTCTAACATAGATGGTAATGTTGGTTGGTTCAATCTTCCACTTTTTGTTTGGTTGCCGTTGGCATAATGTAATCAGTGAGTATTATTCCATTAATAATACGGAGTGTGTGAAAATCTCCCCTTTACAACTGTAATCAATGAACATTTGTGTCACACAGTCACAAGCTGTGCTGACCTGGGTTTGTCTTCAGGCAGCTCTTTGGTCACAGCAGTGATGAGCTGGGTCCTCAGGGCCTGGTCCATGGCGCCTGTCTGGAGGCCGTCCAGACAGAATCCTGCCACAGGCCTCTTGGAGGTCTCTCTGGCTGAGCGCAGCCTCTCGTCCAGGATGTCTCCTCCTTCCACCACCCCGAACACCTCCACTCCCTCCAACTCCTGCCAATGACACACAGGTTGGTTATCCAACAGAAATGAGATCAAAGAAACAGACTGAGAAAGAGGGAAGAAACATTGAACTGAAACCCTTAAAAACTTAAAAAAGGGGACATAAACGTTCTATTCTTGGCAGAATTCCTCTGGATTTTGATGACTCAACATGAAGTTGACAGGGAGGAAAGACAGTGTGGAGCTCAGCAGCAGTCCAGCAGCTCCCTCTGTACAACGTTGTCTAGATTACCTGCAGTATGCCATCGCTCAGTGACGTGCCATCTGCCTACCCAGCAAAATCCCTAAAAATAGAAATTAAAAAACTTTGTTTTACTACGAGCCTTTTAAATAAACAGGTACATGAACGAAAGGATTAGCTAGCTGTGCAATCAGTCAGCTTCTGGATTGCTATCGGCTTGCTTTTTTTCTACAGCCAGAGATTCAGGGTGCAAGCCATAATTAGCCTGGAAATCCAAACCTGCCGCTGTCGGTCTGGGCACGCTCCATAGAAGCGCATTTAATATGTCAGAAAATTCTGAGCTAAGTTTCAATTGGTTCTATCTGATATGGGCGGGCCAGAGCCCTATATATGGTGCTCTGGGGCGGACGTAACCGGATGACGACAGTGCTGTGCATGCGCCGTCAAAGTCATGATAGTAAACAGCAGAGATGGCTGTGGATATGTTGTTTGAGTTTGAGACGGCTTTGGCCTCGACACTTAGAAGTAGTAGGCTAGTGTGAATCAGCGAAGGTTTGACTTGTTCCCCTATGTACGCCTCAGCCCCTGGTGTGAGGGATTTGTGTGTGTGTGAGTGAGTGAGAGAGAAAGAAAGAAAGAAAGAAAGAAAGAAAGAAAGAAAGAAAGAAAGAAAGAAAGAAAGAAAGAAAGAAAGAAAGAAAGAAAGAAAGAAAGAAAGAAAGAAAGAAAGAAAGAAAGAGAGAAAATCAGCCGTGCGTGCCTGTTTGTTTGTTGTTTTTGATTTAACAATAGGTTTGAGTAATTTGTTCACTGCCGTCGGTTCTGTTTGTCTTTTTTCTTAATTCTATTCAATGCTTTACATGTATCTTCCAGAGAACATTCGGAATGCAGCCAGGCAATTAAATATACGGAGGAGCAAATAAATGCATTTAGTTTTAGGCACTGAAACTGGTGTAGTAACTAATGAAATGTCTTCTTCACAGCCCTATGTGAATAGATCTTCACTGTTTTTTCTATCATGAAACGAGGTCATGTTCGACTGCCTTTATAAGGAAAACACGTGGATTTCATTAGCCGTGCTGGATGCAGAGCACTTACACATTCACTGATAATGTATCCTTGATAATCCCACTGTGTTTCAAGACGTAGTACATCAATCTTTGTCCCATGTGGTGTACGCCGTGCATGACTGATTCAAACATGTAAGCTGTGTGGAGTGGAATGGGTTTAGACTACTCTCTCGGTGTGTGTGTGTGTGTGTGTGTGTGTGTGTGTGTGTGTGTGTGTGTGTGTGTGTGTGTGTACCTTTGATTTTTGGTGCTCAAGCAGACACTCATCCAAGTGGGCAAGGGTTCGATCCACTGATTTGCGGACCCTTTTGCGAGAGGTGTTGTTCTGCCACGTCTCTCCGTCGGCCATGCTCTGGTACCAGTCTGGCTGCAACGTCTTCTGGAGAGCCATGAACTTGGCCACGGTCAGCTCTATCCGCCCACCGCTGCCCCACACTGACACCGTCTAATGACAAAGCATAGTGGGCTTGTTCATGTAAAAGAGGCTTGAGAAGAAACAATAGCTTTTAAAAAATGATTCGCTCTTTAAGAGGAACAGTAAGATAAAGAAAATCAATACAAATACTACAGAAGCAGGCTACCTTAGTTTAACATTGAATGGAAGCAGTGGTTTTCAGCTAGCCTGCTTCCCTCCAAAGGTAACAAAATCCACCTGAGGTTGACCAAAGCTGACATTCACTCCCTCACTTGTTGTTTTTGCTTATGCAGGGGGCAGCAGCTCCAGCAGGGGACCCCAAACCTACTTTTACCGAGCCACATATAGACCAGCTCTGACTGGGGGATGCCGAGGCATTCCCAGGCCAGTGTGGAAGTCAAATCTCTCCACCTAGTCCGGGGTCTTTACCAGCATGCTTACCAGATGCCTCCACTCAACTGGCTCTGTCCTTTCTACGCAAAGGAGCAGCGGCTCTACTCTGCATTCCTCACGGATGACGGAGCTTCACACCCTATTTCGCCAGCCACCCTCCTGAGAAAACCCATTTCGGCCACTTGTACCAGCAATCTATCTTCTACATTCTGGTCATGACCTAAGGTGATATTAGGAACAATGATTGACCGGTAGATCGAGAGTTTTGCCTTCTGGCTCAGCTCTCTTTTCGTCACAATGATGCGATAAAGCGAGTGCAACACCACCCCTCTGCTCCGATTCACCGGCCAATTTCACACTATATTGTTCCCTCACTCGCCAACAAGACCCTGAGGAACTTGAAGTCCAAACTCGTGGTTTTGATGGGAGGTTATATATGTGAGTATCTAGAATGTTAGGCAGCCTTTGCAACCTTCGGACAGATCCAGGAGTGAAAGATACGCCAGAGGTATCACTTTCCTCATCTAACTCTCTGCATAAAGGGGAATGAGTGTATATCCCAACATGTGTAATTATCCCTTTGAGCAAAATCTAAATCTCACCTTATTAGTGGTATGACCTGTAGGGCAGGGGCTGGCGGAGTCGTGAAGGGAGCAGTACAACACAGTGTCGTGAAGACCTGCACAAAAGAACAAATCCAAAATCAAGGCACATCACTCACAGAGAGTAACACCAGACGAAGGTGTTACATGCCGAGCACGAAGCGAAGTGACGGAGCGAGACGTTTGATTACCGCGTGTTAATGTGACAACTCCGAGTCAGGAGGAAGGACTGAGGTTATCAGCAAACCCAGCAGACGAACAAAAGGTGAGGAAAACAAAAGGGGTAACAGCAGCAATACACGCTGTTATTGTTTTCAACTTATTCAATCACTGCTCTTCCCCTTTCGCACTTTAAGAGTAAGCACTGTAGCAATCCCCTGACAGATTACAACAAGTGGCGCTACAGTGATTACATTTTGTAATTTCAAATTTGGTTGCCTCAAAGAAGGATGAAGCTTACTGCTGTACTGCAAAGCCAGTCTTTAGAGGCATTTAAATAAATGTCACTCAGAAACAGCACTACTTTTTTTTTAGTCAATCAATTTTTCAATTTACAACTAAAACTGTTTTTTATATCGAGTCTCTCCAATTCAATCGGTGGAAATAATGTAGGCCACATATGCCGAAAGCTTTTCAGAGTAAATTTGTGCTGTACATGCATGACATTTACATCAATCAACTCGTCAAACTAGCACAGGATTTTGAACCCTGCAGCATTTCTTATTATGGTTATTATGCTGAGGGTTAAATAAAAAGTAATTCATTTTTTTTACTTGTTTTGTTTTTTTGACAGTATGACAGACAGCTGTGATTAAATAGCTACCAAAGCTGCTTACACAGCACAGTTAAAGTGACATGCTGAAAGTAATGTGTTTTAGTGTATTAATAAACAGAGTTGAGGGATTTCCTACATACAGTTGTTATTTATTTTAGCTAATCTGTTATATGCTAATACAATTCCAATGTAACACAATGTTTCTTCTGCTGAACACATACTACAAAGAGTGACATTGACTCCATAAGGTCCACTGTTGTGGAGCTTTCGATAGTATCGCACACTGTTTGTGATCTGTTGTTCTCAAAAAACTTTTGATAAACTATTTGAGCACAGTGTTGCTACTACTGTTGTCATATGATATGACATATCCTGATGTATAATCTATAACTCTGGTATAATAGATTTTCAAATATATCATTTAGCATCAAATAAAATGTAATACACTTCTGAAAATGTAATAAAACCCAATAACGTAGTGACTAGATCAGCACTGGAAATGTATTAATTACGGATGATGTAAAACTGTTCAATTTCAGTCCAGAGTTCTACATTTCGTGTTGTAAGAATTTAAGATGCTTGAACACATTATATATTTGGAATGAAAGAATGACTGTGTTAAAAAAAGGCACAAAGTTGGTGAAGTTTAGTGTTGAAAGATCCCTGATAACCTTGTTTTACAGATCCTGGCTGAGCTGATTTTTTACTTTTATCTGTTGCTATGCAGTAACAAAGGTGATCAAGGTCTGTAGCAGGTTAGCAGCATCACAGGTTCTCAATAGAATAGTCTGTCTAGTTTATAAAACGGTTGTTAAAGAAAGCAGAATCCACACTCTGACAGCATCCCACCTTGGCTTGGACCCACATGAAGGGTATTACATTACCAGTCAGGACATCATATTACATTATTGGGTTTAAATTCCTTTTCAATCAAGTGAAAAATATTATTACATTTTTAAGCTTTTATACCTTTACAAGAAAGTATTACTTTATTGTGAGCTAAATCCAGTCAAATGTCTAGGCCAATGAGTATTAGATCTGCAAATCACAAACACCTGTAGATATAATACTAATACTTGTTTACACTTTCATATCCAATGTGTTAATATGAACAACAACACTTCAGGGTAAAATGCTGATGATTGATGACCTTTTCATCAATACTGCATAAATATAGGAATAGCATTGGGTACCGTAAGTTTTATCAATTCAGTTTGGTCTGCTAGAAATTCCTAGCTAATCCTGATTTCTGTTTGTATGATAGGAGGTAACGATAGAGGAGAGGTGCAGAAGAAGAAAATGTGACTGAACACAAGTACCTGCAAACTTCCTGAATCCATCCTTAAACTCCTCCAACACTTCCTGGTGCTCTGCTCTTTAGAAAGGAAGAAAAGGTGATGGTGATGGGCGTCAGATCGCACAGAGTTCAGTGTGTGTGTGTGTGTGTGTGTGTGTGTGTGTGTGTGTGTGTGTGTGTGTGTGTGTGTGTGTGTGTGTGTGTGTGTGTGTGTGTGTGTGTGTGTGTGTGTGTGTGAGTGAGTGAGTGAGTGAGTGAGTGAGTGAGTGAGTGTTATTTTCGTAATATTTGTGTTATTATTTGTAATATTCGTAATATTGTAATGCTTTGGCAACACAGTTT
Organism: Ammodytes marinus; assembly: GCF_949987685.1. NCBI lineage: Eukaryota > Metazoa > Chordata > Actinopteri > Uranoscopiformes > Ammodytidae > Ammodytes > Ammodytes marinus. Next base: position 15,590,353 of record NC_137225.1, on the reverse strand, counting down.
GTACCACAAATATCATGCCAATAAAACTTTTTGAATTGAATTGAATTGAATTGAATTGAATTGAATTGAGAGAGTGAGAGAGAGAGAGAGAGAGATTTGAGGTAAGCTTACGCGCTGGACAGGGTGAGCTGAGCAACAGAAGGCAAGTTGTTCAGGGTGTGCAGTGTGTCCTGGGTGAGGTGGGGCACTGTGCCAAAGTGTGTGTACAGCAGACACCCCGGGACTTCCAGTGAGTGCTGTCCCGTCCTGCCGAGCCCCTTCAGCACACCCAGCCGACCCCCTCCCTGAACCACACGGGACAGCTCCAGCTTCATCCTGCTGCCCGCCATACGCGCAGCCCAGCAGCCGCAGATATTCACTGAACTACGCAAATGTACAAAAACTTGACCACGGCGAGTTTTAAATGACAGGGATAGTTGCTGTTATGTTAGCGAAAGAACATGTGAATTAGCCACGTAGCTACTCACGTGTTACGAATGTATGCAGGCTTTCCCCGAGTTGAAACGTGTACTGCCCTTAAATGACGCACGTTAATAAAACCTTAGAACTCAGAGCTTTATGGACCTGATTATACGCACTTTTTTTTTAATTCAAAAGCATATTTCATACGCTTACTGCATAGGTGCCTGATAGGAACTACACGTCGTGGAAATATGACGTCATCAAAGTCCGCGGCCGCAGCTTAAAGAAACTGCTTCCCTTTTTGACAAAAACATGAATTCGTTTTGTTGTGCTGTATGCAAACCTTTACATGAGTGGTGTCAACGATTTTATCAATTTAACATAGCAGTTTTACAAAATGTTAAAAGTATGTTTTGTTCATTTAGAGAAAAGATCACCGTTGCTATAGTTACCAGAGAGACGACTGACAAATAAAAGGTAGTCGGACCTGGGACACGTAGTCCTGACATGCTTCATGGATCTAACAATTAGCTTAGAAAAATTGTTCATTCACTACATTACCCAAAATCCTAAGTGGTCAAGTCGTCGGCAGTTTTATTTACAGGTTTTGCGTTTTGCTTGGGCTCTTTGTAGTGACTTCTGTTACTTACTGTTTACATCAATTTGAAATCTTTTTTATTAGGGCTTGGCGTAGAAGAGGTCACTGTTATGGTTGGGGACGATATTATTTTAGCAACGCAGTCTACAAATACATAGACGATGGCATTTTCAGGTCACAACGCTCAGCTGTTTAGTTGGAAAAGGCTCGGCGAGAGTAAACCATCTGCAGACAAAGTAAGTTTACAGTTGGATTAATGTTAAATGGGGAGGTATAAGGCTTTTGGAGGGAGGGAACCAATTAAACTGTGGCTGCATATTCTGGATAAAAAATCCAAGGTTCTCACCATATCTAAAGGGAAAACATACAATAAAAATGTTCTGCAGGATTATCACTCCTCCAAGAGATGTAAAACTCCAATTGTAAAAAGAGCACTATTGGATTTATGAATAAAGGATAAGCCATCCGTGTTAATACTATGCATATGGTTAGATATCAAGGCATAGCTCATATCAGTGGACACTTTAGAAATGGTTATATGGCCTTTCTCAAATACTGTCAAATGTCTGCAGCCTGAGATGGAGGTAGGCTATAATTAAACCTCTGCAAGTAAAAGCCCTACCTTTTGTACATCTGGTAAAACGATTTTCAAATAATCTGCTGATTTGGGGCAATGGCTAAGCTTTCCTGTGTAATAATCCGCAGACACCTGACATTGGCTGAGCTCTCAATTTGCAAACTGAACCCACAGCTCAAGGTGTCTGCAAGCTCCGGCCAGGCAAAGGAGATCATGAGAGCAGCATTTTGTACGGACCCTGTGGCCTCTCTCTTGCAAACAATTTGCTTACACTTGAATTTGTTTTTCTTTCATGAACTGCTGCATGTGAAGGATGGTGAGATCGATCAGTGGAGGAAGGTGAAAAGAATGATTGTGCTTGTGCAGCTGTCTGTATGTGTGTTTTTGTGATGAATGATTTTGTGTTTTCTGCAATGAATGTACAGACAAAATTATTCTTTGAACAATCATCAGACAAATTGGTGATGACCATTTGAGTAAGTTACAAGAGGCCTTCGTCCCTTTTTTCTCTGTCCTTGTCCTAAGCGTGTGGAGGTGGCCTCTGAGTTTGCTGCATCTGAAGTCTTCCCCCAAAATAAATCTCATTCAGGGACCAGCCTACTAGCCGTACCATTGCAAAGCTCTGATCAGTTAAGAGATCATGAAGACGCTTACAGTGAAGGTAGGTAAAAAAAAAACTTAGGAGAAGCGTTATGTAGCCTATATAACAGAGTTGAGCCTATCTGCGTGGTTTCTGCTTGCAGCTCAGGCTCTTCTTGGGGATTGGCTGGGCAGTAAGTTGCGGCTGGAGCTGGAGATGGAGGACGAAGATGACTTGATGTGCTCCGCCGGGAGGAGAAGCCCAGTCGTGTCAGCTAGGCCTCAGCCTGACACTTTGAACTACAGCAACTTCGATGGTACAAAGCAAGGAAGAAAACCGTGTTACTTACCCAACTTATCTGAGAATTATTGTTTTAATTTACCGAAACCGGTTCAAATATGACTTCACATAGCCATAATGACTGAATATTTTACACAACAAAAATAAATCATATAGGACTAATGAATTAAAGCTAGTTTGTAGTAGTAGCAGCAGTTTACTTTAAAGGTCACATATTATGCTAAATGCACTTTTTAAATGTGTTCTAACATATCCATGCGTCCACGGTGTGCCTAGAGACTGCCAAAATATTTAAAAAATAACAATCTCTCCTTTTCTCACTCTCCCCCTTTCTGAAACCCCCACCCCTGCCCCCAATATACTCCAGTCAGAATTCTCCTCGTTTCTGACCTCACAAACTGGAAAGCCAGAAGCTTCCACTGTGCAGCCCACACCCCTATTTCTTATTGGTCCACGGCCCTGACAGACAGAGGGCGAGGCGTATCTGGCTTCGCTTCCGGACAGGGGGCGGGGGCAGCTCAAAGATTGTATATTTACGAGGGGAGCTGCAGCTCTTTTTAAAAGATAGGCCATTGTGAGATTAGGTGAACATCAACATAGTACAATAAATTATCTGAAAGTTTTTTTCAGCAAACAATTAAAGAAAAACGTATTAGGGACCACTAAGACCATATAATATGGCCTATAATAGTACCGAAAAGTGTATAATATGGGAGCTTTAAGCATTTTGTCATTACACCAAACTCTTTGCATTGTTACAATATTTATAATATGATTTAATGGGTTACATAAAGGGTCCCCTTTTGGCCAAAACCATAACAAGAAGAAATATAATCAGTGTTTCTGCCCTACATTAGTTTAATTTAGTTTTATTTGTGCAGATAAACAAGATTAAAATGGCAAGAAGATGCGCATAGACATACATAAATGCACGGGTGGGACAAAAGAAACCCCGAAGGGCTTATAAGGGATGTCCACCTGATATTAAAATACAATAAGGTAAAGAAATAAAGTAAAAGAAAAAAAAGATAAACAAAAATTAAATTAAAGAGCTAAAACAACTACAAAGTCATGTTACAAAAATGAAAATACATTTAAGTACATATAGTAAAAAAGCAAAGTAAAGATGTAACTAACAAGCAAAAAGACAAAATAACATACATTCAGTTTCACACAGTATCGTAAGCTTTTAAAATGAGGTAGGGGAGAACGGGGTAAGTAGGCACACTTTTTACTCTAGTGAGAATTGCTCATCACCAAAACATCTGTCAATAGCCATTCCTACATTAAATTGAAGCTTAAGGTGTTGGCTAGAAATGTGTGTCTCTCTTTTTTTCCAACTTATTGTAATGAAGAAGTAATTTACCATCAAAGACACTCTGACACATTGTGACAACCAACCCCATCAAGGGGTCGGTTGTCACACACTATGGGGTTGTTTGTCACAATGTTATCTTAATGGGAAAAATCTTAAAAAAAAGGCAAGGAGGCAGAACCAAATTTGAATGTTTAATTGCATTGTCAAGTTGACAAATAGGCCTACATAACGTTCTGTAGCCTTGGCAGCTGGTCTAGTTTGGGATGCACTGGGTTGTTTTGATTTTGTTGCCCTTTTTTCTTTTGCTTGCTAGCTGCCTTTTCCTGCTCTATTCTTTCCTTCTCTGGGGTGTCAGTGAGGATACAGCTTGACAATTTCTTTCGTTATTGGGTTCCTTTTCTGGCTGCAGCCTTGAGATAACATGTGACAACCAACCCCCCAAAAAATTTGACGACCAACCCCAACTTGAATTTCTTGCTAGCATCAAGGCCAACAACCATCTGACAACTAATTAGCTTGCTAACCACAATCTAAACTATAGTTTACCCTTCACACTTTCTGAGGGTAACAAGAGTTTTGTTATAAACCCATTGTGTAAAAGCCTAGAAGAAAAATACTGAGAAGCAAAATATTTTGAATTTGACATGAAAAACACAAAACATCCTCTCACCTGAAATGCAGCTGTCTTCCTCCAAGGAAGTCTATGTATGTGACCTCTGATCCCAATTCTGGACCTTTTTTATATCAACATTTCAGAGCTAGCGCGCTCTGGTGGCGAGATATAACGAATGTGACATCCAACCCATGTGACAAATTACCCCGTTCTCCCCTACATTTTAAGATGTTTTTTGAAAGTAACTAAAGATGAGTGTTTACGTAGAGTAACAGGAAAGCTGTTCCAAATGACTGGACCTCTATCCCTTATTGAAAACTGTCCAAGATTTGTTCTGTAAAATTGACGGTGAAGGAGATCTACAGATCTGGTCTGATGACTATGGATCTGTGACCTGGTTATAAAAAAACTGTTAAAAGAAGAGGGAAGTAAATTATTGAAAAACTGGAAAACAAAAGTGCCGATCTGAAGAGTATTCACATCATATATGCTTAACAACTTCAGACTTTGAAATAACGGAGCACTATGAGCGTCCCAACTGGAGTTGGTTACAGTTCTAACAAACTTTTTCTGTAACATAAAAATCGAATCTAGACTGGTTTTGTATGTGCTTGCCCATACTATATTTCCATAGGATATAAAGGGATAAATAAGGCAGTAATATAAATCCATACAAATTTTTCTTGACAGCACGGGTCTTACTCGTCGTATAACCCCAGTGTTTCTCGCTAATTTATTGGACACCTGTGATATGTGTTTTTTCCAATTGAGCTTATTGTCAATAAAAACCCCTAAGGAAACATTTTCGAGTGCATTGTTCGCCATAAAAATTGGCTGGATATGATCAGATAGAATAATATTTTTAGGCTTAAATATCATATAACATTCATTTTGCAACGGGGCTCTCAAGGCTGATTGATGAGTAGGGTAACTTATTACCCCCTAATCTAACATCAATGTTTTGGAAGGAGGTCAAATGAAGACATTTGTTTTCATATGGTTATAAGTGTTACCCCATTGAGAATTTCCACCCAAAACATCCTTGCGTCCCCAAATGCCCCGCTGTCTCAATCCTAGGGGAAACAATACCTACTGTACTAACTGCTTACTACAGTCATATCCGTACACCATGTTACTCAGGTAACAACTTATAAAACACACTAGTGGTTTTTCTCATTTTAACATACATAAGTATGTCATGTATACTGATTTTAGTTCATTTTATGAAGCTTATCATCAGTTTATAGATTGGTTTTCTTCTTTCCAGTTACTCATTAATTAAATTGAATTTATTTCACTGCAGTATGAAAATCATTTTTCAGACGCGTGACTTGACTGAGATAAGAAATTTATCACAGTGAGAATTTTAATCACTTAGTTTTTGTCAGAGGGAAAATATCATAGAAGCAGTAGGAACGCAGTTATGGCTCAGTACTGTGTTCTTCTTTATTGGTGCATTCACAGTCTCAAATACAGTATCTTGTGTTTCACACTCCTACATCACAACTTAGGAATGCAACAGTGTCTTCCGACTCTTAGTCGTGGTTTCAAAGCAAGTCATTTTTTTAACTGCACTACAACATAGTTGAAAACACAATTTCAAAATTGATAGTGAACTGAATGCTTGCTGTAATAGATTCCCTTTCTCAAGCAAGTTTTAAGGTTCGGCACATCTATTTTCACATCCTGTTGAAATTAGCTGAAATCTGTAGCTTATAAAGGTTGACTTGCTGTTATAGCCGTGATATTATAATACTTCTCTTTTACAAACACAACAAAAAACACTTAGATCTGTACAAGTGCCTGGCTGAGGAGGAAGAGCACACTGCTGTCAACAGCTTCCTACAAGACCTGATGGAGCAGGAGGTGTTGGACTCTGGGATGATGGAGGAACTGGCGCTAGATGTTGGACAAACCAGGAAGAGACTGATAAACCCCATAGTCACCATGGAAGCACGACACATGCAGGTAATGTGACTGCTGGGACCGTCGGTTGGGGATACTTGTCAACATGAGCCAATAAACTGGCACGATGGGCACCCACCCGTGCTGCTCGTTTTTCTCAGTTTCTCTTAATTTGCTATTGATTTTCACTTGAGGTGCGTGAGAACAGGGCTCTGCGGGAGGCTGAGAGGCAGAGGCAGCAGAAAGAGAAGGAGGTGCGGTGGGGGGCCAGAGAGGAAGCAAGGAGGAGGGAGAGAGGGGAAGAGAGCAGGAAGAAGCAGGATGCCAGGAGGCAAGAGGAGCTGCTGCAGAAGGAAATGATCCGACTACGCCGCCACATGGAGGAAAGGAGAGGCCTGGAACAGCTGCTTCGACAGAGGTATGGTTTCCACAGCAACAGCTAGCCCTAAGTGGGTTTCAACAATCAACCCCTATATGAAATGTCCCCTCAGCCTTCTCCTGTCTGATTGCTTCGTACTAGACTTGCCTGCTGCTGCTCCACCTTACTATGGTGGAGTAAATTCATTGATGGTAATGCATTTACCGCGCTGCCAGCTCCCTGACCCATACATTGGGACTGGAAAGTGTCATCTGTGGAGGAACAGTTATAATGTCACAATGTGCCTTTCTTTATCGCAACTGTAAATATTTAGTATTTCAACCATGAACGAAAAAAAAGCTAATTGTTGTCACAGAAATATAAATGACACCTTGATGGATTCATAATGTTGCAGCTAAGAAAAGCATTCATGCTAAACATGGTTTAGATGCAACAAGATTGAGTAGGGGAATTATGTGGCGATAAAGCACTTCTGAACTAAGAACCCCCTTGGAGAAATACAAAGGGAGAGGTAGAGTACCTACTAGGAATTATTCACAGTGCACTCAATATAAGATACATAGAAAAAATTTAAAATAAACACAATGCTATGAGTTGACTTTACTGCCATGCTAGGAGCTCTGTGAAACCAAGGCACGTCGGTGCTCTGAACTGCTCCCCAACATGTCGCAGTTGTTAACTTTGTTCACCCTCTTATATTATCCTGTTAGCAAGCTTATATTTGCTAGTTAGCAGCCAACACAAACTACAGCTGAGGCTGATTGGGCTGTCATTAGTTTCACAGCCGCAGGTATTTAATGATAAAACATTGACATGATGGTGCTAAAGTAAAAGTCAAAACCCAAATTGTAAACCTCATGTTGATGCTAGAGAGAGAGTCAAGACAACTTTAATGTCTGTACAAATTATATTTTAAAACCTAACTTGTAATTTTCACGATTGGTTTGAGTGTTAAGGCATTCTGATCAATGGATTGTTATTTTTTTATTTTGTGGTCATAAAAAAGATCTAGCTGAGCACCAAGAATAGAATAATCGATGGCCTAAGAAATCCTAGAAAAATCCCTAATGGGTCCTTGGTATACCAACACATTGTTCATGTATGTTTATTATTCCACAGGGAAAGGGAGAGAGTGGAAGGGCTGAGGTCAGCCAGGAGCCCCCAGTCAGCTCCTCCACTACACACAAAACAGCAGCAGCAGAACACGGAGCGACTACATATTGAACAGAAAATACAAACCAAGGTTCACATGCGTGACCTCAAGGTTGGTATCATTACTGTTTTTTATGGAGTATTTGCAAATTTTGGACAACAAAATTCATCACTGCGGCCCTACATGCATGTTTCAGTGTCTGCAGAGGCATTTCTCTGGATGGTATTCAGTGGTAATGGATCGAAGGCTACGTTTGGGTAAGGCCAAGGCCCTCTGTGACTGGAAGAGGCAGCTGAGAGCGTGGCGAGCATGGCGGGCGCTGGTGTGGACGGAGCAGAGGCAGCGAGAAGTGGAGAGAACGGAGGCGGGGCTAAGAGCTGAAAACAGGCAAGATGGTTAAAGGGTCTTTCATCACAGTATTTATATCCTGATACCCTGGCCACGAACCATTGAGGTTTAAAAATACAATCACATTTGTTTCCTCCTCCTCCTCCTCCAGACAATGCCAGCTGGCTGTAGAGAGCGACCGTAGGCGGTTGCTTCGGCGATGCCTGAATGAGTGGCAGCTATGGTGTCGGATGGAGAAGGAGCAGCGAGAGCTTTTGGCGCGGCAGCAGGAGACCCGGCGCAAGATGGCCGCACTAATAGACGCTGCATCAACAGGCCACGTCAAGGTCACAGAAACCTCCACTTCTCAGACAGTAATGGCCTCACCTGAGGCGGCGCCTAGGCAACCGGAGACCACGGAGCAGGTGAGAGGTGCACTCACAAAACCCTCCTATCATTAGAAACAACGCACAGTGAATACATGCTAATGCTTCCCACTGAAAATAACCTGACAAATCTCATTTAAAAAAAGTGTCACCAAAAAATTAATCAGGACTCACACATTTGCCCTATCCCTGGCAGGTGGTGCTTAAAGGTGTAGTGTGTAATATGACATCATCAAGAAAGTTCTAGAATGCAAACATACCTGGGTAACCCCACCCCTTTCGAATAATAACAAAAGCTACAGTGGCCTTCAAGGACAAGAACAATTCTACATTCTAAACAATGCACCTGATGACATTCCAACTATGACGCTTCCAAAATGGCGGCGCCCATGCCTTGGTCCATGGTATGGAGAAATATGGAGATATAAGAGACCCTTTCTAATGAAAATATTAATAAATCTAAAAAAGATGTTCAGCTATTACGCACTAAATTAAACGTACTTAAAGAGGACCTATGATGTTTTTTGAATTTTATGACTTATAAACGTTGTTATGATGATTCATAGTCATGCTTAACCATACTAAATTATCAAATAATGACTTACATGCATTTCGACGTATTCCCTGCTGACCGTCTGGGGTGTCTGTGCAGAGCACTAAACACTATTCTAGCCAGTCGAGAAGTCACGTCTTCAAAGCGGTCTACCCTTTCATAATTTGTGACGTCGCATAAAAATTTGTGACGTGACCACGCGGATGTTTTCATGTATGGTAATGCTGTCACTTCCCTGTTCGCGTCTGCCTCACGCCCTTATAGGTCCATGCTCGCGCTTCCCGCCACTGAAAGTGTTCCGGAAGGAAGGTAACCAATCACAACGGAGTGGGGTTTGCAGGAGGGGGGGGAGGGTAGCGGAGATGGCCGATGCACAGGCGGAGGGAGCGGAGATTGCCGAAGCACACACACTCAAGTGTTGACAGGACGTGCTGGATCGCCAAAATAAGAGAAAGAGCTTCCCGAAAATCTACATAGTTTTTTGTGATGTGATTCGTGTCAGGTTGCTCTATAGCAGTGTAAAACAAGAAATTAAGACCAGAAAAGTAGTATAATAGGTCCTCTTTAAGGATATTATAATTATTTTCTACCAAGTCTGCTATGAAAAAAAATCAAAAATTCTACCCACTGCAGGTTTAAGGCCCAATTACTAAAGCTATAAATAAGTTTGGTGCTAAACTGCATACCTTTCTTTTTTTTTCTTTTTTTACAAATCTCACATGGGATAAAGTGAACTTTTCGCTGCAGCACATACAGTACACTAGGGATCAAAACTTTTCCTGCTGCTGAAATATTCACAACTATGGAGAGATGGGTAACGATGGAGCAGTGTCGATCTTGGAGCACAGGGAGGCTACAAGTAAGGCTAGAGAGAAATAAGAGGCGTAGGATAGTGGAACAGCTCAGGGGGACGGAAGAAACTATGCAGGGAGGGAGTTCGTAGTGGAGGGGTCAGTAGAGAGGCCAGCAGTCCCCTGGCGTTCATATCAGGATTCCTGAAACTCAGTAAAGATTAAGAAACTTGATATTATATCTGTGTTATCCCCCTTGAGCTCCTTGTAGTAGACCTGAGGGTATGATTTGATTTCTCTCTATATAAAGCTATTCTGTTTCCTTTCCCAGCAGGAGGATCACCACAGGTCAAGCATCTCATCCCCAGACTCCTCCGCAGTGCTTAAGAATAATAATACTCATACTTTGGCCCCGCCCACTCAGCCTTGGCAGGTGACCCGTCGCCATGCAGCACCAACCCCTTCCGAGCTCCGCCGGGCCCAGGAGAGGAGGGATGAGGAGGGCGCTGGCTGTTTGGCCCGTTCCAAGATGGCAGCATGGTCGTCGGGCGCAGGTTTGAGCTTTGAGAACAGACACTCGGTCCAGCGGCAGATCATCACGCAGCAGAGGCAACTGTTGAAGGAACAGCAGGAGCAGATCGTGCGTCTGAAGGAGGAGCAGAGCATGGCGGACCTGGAGCTGACCATGGAGAAAACCGCCCAGCTCACACGGCTATCCATGCTGAGAGGCTCCAGCAGACCAATGAGCAACAACTCTGACCGCCCCGAGCAGAGGTAGGACCCCTGCAAAGTGTAAAGCACCCAAGCTCCACATATGTGTGTATTAAAGCTATAGTGCATAACTACTGTCGTCCCCTCCACAGAAGATTAGTGAGTCATCTGCTGTTGTAAATGTTGGTGGTTAAAAGTGGTTAATTAAGGGTTTGCACATCAATCCATTAAGTCTGTAGTTATAAATGTGATTAAATAGTTAATTAAAGGGGGGGGCCAGATGTCCTGCAGTTATTCTACAGAAGGCCATATTTCAAATAGTCATTTGGAGTGATCTACATGCTAAAGGGATACACACCAGTCAACAAGATATATAAAGTGTCAGTACATTACATTTTAGCCATCGATAAAGCCACTAGTTATAACTTACTAGTGTGACTTTTTAGAACTTTAAGTAAGAATCTTTTAGTTTTGTTTAGGTCCATCTACACTATAACACATACTAAAATAAAAAAATAAATTTAACCATTTAAAATTGTTCCAGTGCAAGTTTAGAACTTCAGTCATAGTGAATCCAGCTACAGTAGGTTTATTATTGCATTCAATTATTTTTTACACAGTCAGATTGTAAATAGAGTATAGGAAAGAACAAATAATGGGAAACCTATGTTTAAAAATGCATGTAGGAATTAGGGGTGGGAATCTCTTGGCACCTCACGATTCGATTCCGAGGTCAACGATTCGATTCAAAATCGATTCTCAATGCATCTCGATGCGATCTTTTTTTTTTACGTACATACCTATGTGTGATTTTCAAAAATATATTTAGATACACATCTGAGTTTGCTACTCAGAGTTTGCTAATCACTTCCTACTTTTGTGATGATCATTAAATACAATCAACAGATGAATTACCTTCTCTAATATTGTATTAGAGAAAAAGCTTTTCTTGTCACAAATATGACATTCTATGACCAGTGCAATAATCAATGCAGCTTGCATTTCAACACAATATGGAAGTATGTAAAAACTAAACCGATTCAGTTTTTCTTTCTACTCTTGTGAATCACGTTTCTATAGGATTTCTATTCTATTATTTTATATGTCATTTCAACACATTGTGCAAAAAGTATGGCTTGGAATTCAGCTCTCATACAAAAACGTAAACAGACACAAAGCCAGTGCAGGTCAAATGGGTTTGCTGCTCTCTGCCCTTTTGTCGCCACTTTTAACAACTCGCACTTGTGTGGTGTGCATGCGCAGTGGCGCAGGAAATACTAATATTAAATACTAGTAAAAATAAATAAATAGAAAATATTTTTTTATAAATCGATTATTAACTTTTATGAATCCATTCGGAATCGTTCGAGAGAGAATCGCGATTAATCGGAAAATCGATTATTTTTCCCACCCCTAGTAGGAATATGGAGGTTATGTACTTTTACTGGTACTGGATAAGGTACACTACCCTAAAAATATATTCACTCTTGTACATACTGGCCTCCTATTCAACCCTCTCACTGCAACCCCCTGGACAATATGTGCCCCAAATGTGCTAACTCTAAAACTCCCTTTCAGATGATGTATTAGTCACTTGGGTAAGCTCACATCCCTGGCTAATAATTGTCTGAAAGGATTTATTTTTTACAGAAATAATACCTTTTTAAATGCTTATTGTTTTCAGGATCTACAACAAAGTGAACTGCAGTGAAAGTCAATATCAGCTGAATAGCTTTGCTTCTTAAATACTAGCCACGTAGGAGAGAAGCATAGCAGCTACAGAAGACATGTACAGCTTAGCGAAACAAGGAGTTTCAAAAGTTTCAAGGTTGTGCGAAAGTCGATATGTTTTTGATTGCAGATGAAACACCCTTTCCGAGAAGTCTAGAAAAACCTTGAACTGAGTTTGTCACTGTTTCCAGTAACAATGGACCGTTGAACGTCTGTCGGTCAAATTAATTAATAAGACACTTGGTCTGAATATAAATTTGCATTGTGAATGTGCAGACAGAGTTATGACGGCCTTTGTTGTGCTCTTGGCTGTGATTGTTGCTGCTGCAGAGTTATAGGAGAACCTGACAGTCACTGTGCACCTCCGAGAAAAGCCGTCACGCGCCCAACGTGCCCTCATCCAGTCGTCACAGGTCAGTCTGCAAGGTTCCTTCACTCAGCAAGACCAAGGCATGCAAATCCCATGTAATATGCATATTACTGTATAAACATAAATAGCGGGTGCCTATCTTCTTCGAGCAGAATGCTGTAGCTCTTTTGTCCACAGAATTGCTTGACCCTGAGTCACACATAAGAAGAGTATATAGTCACACAACAGTAGGGCTTATGTATACTGTCCCATTCAGTTACGTGGTCAGAATATGAAATCGCGAATCAAAAAAAGCAAATCAAACATTAACATTCACTCAAGAGAAAGAACTTATGCTAACCCCCCCTTGCCCCCGACTCTCCCTCTCTTTGAAGCCATGGAGGCCCGTGCACGTCAACGAGCAGAGCGAAGGAAGGAAATCGAGGAACTTAAGATGAAGAGGGAAGAGGATAAACTGGTAAGAAAGCAATGAACGTGTAGGATAAGTAGCAAGGTGTGGCTGTCAGAAATGTTTATGAAATTTAGATTTGAATTTTTTTTACTTTCCAGGCTGACATGAAAGCTGCTGAGGAGCAGAGGCAGAGGGAGGAGGAGGAGGAGAAACGCAAAGTCACTGAAAAGAAGAAGATGGAGAAAAGGCAGGAGAGAGAGGTGAGATGCCTTTCATGTTTTATGGATGTTTCAGATAAAACCTTTGTCAGAACACAGGGAGCTGTCCTCTCCGAGGAGCAATACTGTGACATGTAGCAGGGCTCTATTCCTGTGGCACATCGCAGCAAATCGAAATATTTATTGTGTGTGTGCGTGCGTGCATACGTGCATGTGTGCGTGCGTTTTGTGTGTGTGTGTGTGTGTGTGTGTGTGCAGAGGGAGGAGGAAAAACAGAGGCAGTTGATAAGGCAACAGGAGCTGTTAAAGCTGGCCCGTCAACATCACCAAAGAAACTTATTGCTACGGCGAGGCCTGGAGCCATGGAAACGCCTCATTGAGCTCAGACAGGCCAACGTGCAGGTAGATCCCCTGCCAGTTTCAATACAACATCATACAGAGTATTTTCAGTCCTTCAAAAGAACACATTATGAACCCAGGGGCTGAGCGCCTGCTTAAACTTTGACGCACACAAAATGAAAAAAAAAACTGCAAACCCCATTTTCAATCATGCACACAGAAGAGGGAAACAATAAGTAAAGTAAGGGAGGAATTTTGACTTTCAAGAGTAAATCAAAGTTATGGTACACACCATGGATTTGAATAATAAAAAGTCTCGCTGGTTATAGGCGTGCTTGTACATCAAAATAAGTATAAGCATACAGCACTGCATTTGCATTCGTTGGTTGGCAAGAAGGCAGTCACGTATTAAAAGTTTTTTTTATTTATAATTCAAATCTTTGCAATAGGCTGGATGTTTTTTTATGGCTCATAGACTATTGGTGGACATGATGCCTTCCAGTGTTTTTCATGCTGAGGGGCTTGTGTAGTTATTCATTTTCCACCATAGGAAGATTATTAAGAGTAATCTATCCTAAAAAAAATTGAGATTCAGAGGATAGGCCTACAAGCTTTTTTTCCATTAGCTTGACTAGCCAACTGCATTAGTCAAATGCCTCGGACAAATGTCATAACACTGCCGGGCTTATTACCATTATTATTAAAGGCATGCTCAGCGATTGTAATCCAGAATACTTTGTCAAAATCAGCTAATATCTACTCACCATCAGATACCTGTCCGTTGTGTGTGTGCGCTGAAAAAAAAGTTAGGTGGAGTAGTTGATTGTTATTTCTGTTATTGCTATGAAGAACTACCACAAATCGTGAGCTGTGTATCCATAGGCAACCCAATGTAACGCATGTAATGGACTGATAATTGTTGGCAATGAGCAAAGTGTTCTGCTAAAAATAGTCATTCAGAAGGAAAACATTTAAACACTCCAAGCCAAAGGCAAAGCTACAAAACATATCTTCCTTGGATATGCACACAATTGAGCACACACACTCCGACACAAACAAAACAAAACCGCTAAAGCTCTTGTGCATACATGTTAAACAGCTACAAAGAAGCCCTTTTTGTTAGATGTGAGAAGCAGTCAAAGACAGGCCATTGTTTCAACCTGGCACATATGACTGAGTTTGGATGCATTTATCAGTTCCAATCGACACTTTTCTTTTCACTCCCTGCCAGCTGGCCCAGACTCACCACAATCTCTTCCTCCTGAGGCGGTGCACTCTAGACTGGCAGCAATCAGCAAGAGAGTCCCTGAGTGAGAAACAAACTTCTGCAGACCAACTGTACCAGCACTTCCTGCTTCAGAGGAGCTTAAGCTGCTGGAAAAGAGTTTGTACACAAACACACACAAAAACACACACACACAATCAGGATTGCAGTTTACCCTTCATCTACCAGTGTCTCGAAGCATCACCTATTCCTGATCTACCCTCCTTCATGCACTCAATTATATTTTCAGGTGTCCTTAAAGTGGCTACGAGGAACCTTTGGCGGCTGGCTGCCCCTATGAACAAAAGCGGTAGTATTTTTACGACGCCAACTGTCTTAAAGCTGTTTTCTAGCGTGTGCCGGACGGTGCGAGTGTCAAATGATTAGGAACGCAATATAGTGCATGTCCATGTTGTAAGTGCGAGGGCACAGAATCTTTTCGGCTCCGTGAGAGTGGTTAGTGACACTGCATCAACTCAATGCCAGTCAGTGCCACACACACACGATTGCAATGAGTTGATGCAGTGTCATTAACCACTCTCACAGAGCTGAAAGATTCCGTGCCCTCACAGAAAGCTACTCAAATCGCATTGCTGCGCTCAATGAAATCTGCGACCAATACGAATATGTGACCATAGTAGAGCCTGTATGCGCAAACCGAAAATCGGACTAGGTGTGCAACCAGACCAAAGGCATTAATAAAAACTATATAATAACGGCTTTCTTTGCACTGATGGTCTCGTTTGCTGTTAAAGGTAATTTATGATTATCAGAGGGAAAATTTGTCTGTTTTAAAGATATTTAAAAGTTCCTCGTAGCCACTTTAATGTGAAAAAGTTTAAACAATTTCTTCCTTTCTTATTGAAAGTAGAGCCATCATCGCCACTGGAACTGAGTAACTTGCCATTTAAATTTGAATAGCGACATAAACTGCTTGTTCCACTGCAGGTCAGTCAAGAAATACCCTTAAAATGAACATATCTCTGATCTGAGTAAGTGTTGTCCGTTTCAGCTGAAGGACTGGCGGATGATCCAAGAGGAGCGAGCCGAGCGTTTCCGCCGCACCCACATACTGAGGAGGTTTCTGCTGGCGCTGCTGGACCACGTGACACAAGAGAGGCTGGTGGAGTGGGACCGCCAGGAAATGGCTCAGGAGCACAATAACATGTATGATATATCTCCATGACCTGACGTGTGTGTGTGTGTGTGTGTGTGTGTGTGTGTGTGTGTGTGTGTGTGTGTGTGTGTGTGTGTGTGTGTGTGCGTAGAACAAAACCAACTTACAGGCTATCTAATTAAATTGAGCTTGCAAAAAAATTCAATTATGAGGTCAGGGCAGTTTGGTTACGGTCTATCAGAAACGTCAGTGCATTTAATTCTTATAAATTGAATCCATTTTTACTGTATAGAGTAGACACTTTAGAGTCTATTCTATAAAGAAACGTCATTTGCGATACAGGCGGTTATTCATGAACAACTACTGCAGAATGATTAAGGTTTGGCACTGGAATATGCATTATTCATCAGAAGCTGTTTACCATAAAGGATGTATTTTCCACTCAAACTTCCTGTGCATAAGATTGTAAATTACACCGTCATCTTCTTAAATCCACTCAAGTGACTCATGCAGTATTTGCTGTTAGCTATAAATCACTGTAATTAATGGAGTCAGTTAGGGCATTTTGCTGCTTAAGTAAAGAATAATAATAATAATAATAATAATAATAATAATAATAATAATAATAATAATAATAATAATAATAATAATATTGCTAAACTTGCTGGCGTAGCATAGCGTCCTGGGTAATTAAAAATAAATAAAATTAAAATAAAATCTCCAATAATACCCTCAGTCAATTAATTTTGTGATTACAGCTAATATAGGGGGTTAAAAAAATGTATGCTTTTTTGTTTTTGTTTATGCTAACATTTGATTATACGCTATTAAACCCTCAGCCTGCTGGGAAATTGCTCGGTTTGCAGGTTTTTGACATTGAGCAGCAATGTCCGACCTGAGTGAAAGCAGACATGCTGTCCTTCGGTAGACGTGATCAGAATAGAAACCATAATATGAGCGTTTACAAACTTTACAAACAAAGAGTTTCTTAGGTTGGGTCGGCTAAATGACCACAGGCTGTGTGTGGGTGAATTCCCACTGGCTTCCTCGCTGCCATTTTCAATGAACCCCCAGTAACAACATGTGAAAACTCATTAGCTGTTGTCAAAACCCAGAGGTCTCCATAATTCAGTTCCTTATCGCTCACTCGCTCTGTTCCCCCTCTGTCCCTACATTCACCTGCATTTCAGACGGGTGCTGCACCGATGTCTCCTGGCCTGGAGGCAGCTTCCGTGTCTGCTGCGCAAAGAAAGAGTGAAGGAGGAGCGGCGGGAGAAGCTGTTGCGGAAAGTGGCCGAGGTTCTGCCTGACTTCTGCTCCCATCCACTGTAAAGCCTCTGGAAGAAACTCCTACAGCAATACATACAGGCCAAACACACACTTCTCCATAATTCAGGAGACAAAACAGATGAATACACATGCATGTTTTTCCACATTTATTCAATAAAAATAAATATAATTCACTTCATACAAAACACACAACTGAACCCACAGAACTTTTTAGGATTCCAAAAATGAAGTTAAAAGGACTAATAAAAGCAGCGATAATGGAAAACAAGAAAACTTCTCAAGCTCACATTAATATGTATGGCTGTGTTTGCTTTTTTTCATATTTCCAGAGTTGTTTTAATTCAATTTGAACCTGTTTAATAGGTTAAAGGTAACCACTTACATATTCATATCAATCCAATCATTCAATATGTTTAATTCATTGACACCCTGGAGAACTTTAATTAGCTTGATTATGCGGCTTGCGGGCTGAAATGTTTTTGATAAATATCCACAACACATTTTACATGGTCAAATTAGGTAGCCTCCTTTGTGAGTACTGCATATTATAGTTTGTGCAGAGAGAGCCTTCTTCAACAATGTTCAGTCCATGTTTTGTATCAGGACTGACCGACTATGGAGGCATCATCTTGTCGCTGGCGCTGTATTCAGAGAAAATGTCCCTACCAGGATCAACAGATTAATCATTCTCACATTTTCCCTTGCTTTCCGACTCCCATCAAGGCACTAGAATGTAGAGGAGACATAAAGACAATGTTCAAGTCCCGGGAAGACAGTCATTGTGACGGAAACAGTAATATGTGTTTGGCAGAGAGAGAGACTGATGAGAAGGGGAAGACAGCGGTGGAAGGAGATTTAAAAAGGTGCATAGAGGATATGTCAGTTTTCAGTGACGTTAGTAGCAATGAATGAATCTTATTGGGTTTTGTAGTTTGTTATTTCTATGTGTCAAAGTCAGTGCAACTCAGTAGCTGCAGTCCTGGCAGAGTAAAGGGTGAAAGGAGCCATGCTGCCATCCAGTGGAAATGAACAGAACAGCAGCCATAAGCTCCAAAGCTAAAAATCAGGGTTAACCGTCTCTTACACCAGGTCTGCTGGGGCCGGAGAGGGAGGAACCAGGTGTTCCCCCATGGTCATGAACTCTGCCCAGTTGCCACGGAAACCTCTGGAGTACACGCCGGTATCCACAACGAGTCCACAGTAGGAGCTGCGTGCGCTTTTGTCTCGCAGGGCGGCACGGGCCTCACGCTCCGTGACGTTGTAGCTGACGTTGATGACTTGCAGCGTCAGCAGGTGGAGCAGCCCACAGGTCACAATACTGCTGTACCACGCACAGGTGAAGCAAAGAGAGTGGCTGGTACACAGACAGAGAGAATAGATAAGAACAATAATATACTAAGTCAAAGATGGTAAATTAGAGATGCACCGATCCACTGTTTTTTTTTTCAGTACGATCCTATTCTGATATCTGGGTTTTGGATATGGGCCGATACCAATACTGTCCGATATCGTAATTATTATATATTTCTTTGATGGTGGTGGTATAAGGTTAGGAAGGATTTAGCCACACATCAATTCTAATTTAAAGAGCAACAAATATAAAAAAAAATACATGTAGGTTTATCTTAACTGCTTTGAACTGTTTGAATTGCCACATTCTAATATCACATATGATCCTGCTGCAGGGTTACATAAAACACAGCACAGACAGCATGCACCGAACACAAAAAAGTTATATGTGCATATAAATCATCAGTATAGGATCTTATTTGATCTTTTTTATTTAGTTTTGAATACTTCTCTTTCACCCACTCTCTCATTGCCCTGAGCAGTGAGTCGTTCTCCGACAGCTTTGATAGGAAACTCTCCAAGGAGATTTGAGAATCCAATTCAACTCTACGCTGATAGAAGCCATATGTCCAATATGCAAGAACCTCACACCAACTCTTTTAGTATTCCCTTTTAAAGTGGATTCTGGGGAGGAAAAAGCGTTTACATTCCCCACAGAATGTCAGTTAAACAAAAGCAATTTGGCTCATGATTGCGTCAAAAAGGCTTTCGATCTTCCGTCTGAACTGTGGATGTGCTCAAATGCAGAGTTGTTCAGTCTCAGGCATTTAGTGTTAATTTAGTTTGCCCTTGTGCATTGAAGCAGATGTTTAAGTTTGTGCCGTGTAGAAAGGCTTGGTTAGTGAATTTAAGATGTTATATACATTCCCAATAATACATTTTGAATACAGATTTTTTATTAGTATATTTTTCCTATCTTTACATTCATAATTCAAAAAGGTTTTATGTGTAGGATTTGAAAAAAATCTGATTTTCTGGCACCAACATCCTTCTAGCCAGTGAACAAAACTTTTTTTTTGGTGACAAAACTTGTCATCAGAATAATTTCTGTAAAGTGTGTTAATATCTGATAAAAAAAAAAGTACAAATTGGGACTTCAGAATTTAGGTGAATAGTGACTTTAAGGGAATATCATGTGAAAGTTACTCAGGCCTGAATGTGTACAAAGTGTATTCATCTTTTTTCTGGGTACCTGTACTGGTCGTAGACCCCCGGGCAGTAGAGCAGGGCGGTGAAGAGGTGTTGTTTTGGACACACACTCTGCAGTACCAGGCTGATCCCGTACAGAGACGTGGACAGGAAGAAGACCAGTGTAAGAAGGAAGCTGCGGTGATTGGCCTGCCCAACACAGCTGTTTATCCTACCCCGCCAACGACAGCAGGGGACGCACAAACACACACACAGGCAGGCAGACAAAACATTGTACTGAGAACTCGGGGTGACACTACACGCATGAAGGACCACACATGTAGGTGTAGAAATGGATGATAGCAAGGAAACGTTCACTTGTATCAAAAATGAATATTGACATTGACTTGACAACACATTATGTTCAATAAAGACACAGCAGGTGTGAACAGGACAGAGACTCAATGCTAAGAAAACATTTTTCATGGAAAATTGTTTGAACTTTTCTTTTAGATTTATTAAATGGTTGGGTAGAAAGACAAGCAGAAAACTCCAGTGTCTGAGATGTGAGACAAGTGGGAAGAAAAAGTGATGAAAAGCCGAGAGAGAGACATTTGAATGGAACCCACCAGACACAGTGGTGGTCCAGACGCAGCACGCAGACACCACAGATCCGACAATGTCCCGCCCTCGGGGGCCGCTCCACACTGCACACTGGGCACCAGTTGCTTCCGCAATTTCCCCTCGGCTCCTCCCCTGCCTGCTCCGACGACCCGGCCCGATTGGCTACTGTCATGGTTACATGGTGCCTCCCTCCGTTGAAGGCAGGGTCTCTATCCGGCTGAGGGCTGTAATACGTCACTGTGCTGTGGACCGACTCTTGGTTTGGCTGCACAATGCCGGGGTCTCTCTTAGTGTGGACCATGGCTACCAGGGTGAGTATGACCCCTGCAGTTACCACGGCTAACTGGACCGGGCCAACGTCCACCTCTGTGAGGAACAAGTAGTACATGTAGGCCAGGGAGAAGAGGGCCAGGCTGAGGAAGAAGAGCGTGCGTCCCTTCTTGCGGTGGGTGAAGTAGTAGTACCACAACACCAGGCCAGGCAGAGCCGTCAGGACCAGCATGCCCAGCAGGTAGTGGAGAGCAGCGAGGTGCAGCAGGGCAGGGAGGAGGATGAGGGGAGGGATGACAGACAGCTCCACTTTCCGGGCTCCGCCCCAAAGCCAGGGCACACGAATCCGGTCTGTGAGGACCGAGGCCACCTTCGACAGGGTTTCAGGTTTCTGAGGCTCCCTCTTCAGAAACCTGATGAAGAAAAATATTGTTTACTTTTAACTAATCAACTTCTTCATAATCAAGCAAAGCCACCAAAAGGGAAAAGCCTTCGCCCCTTCAACCAAAAATCTAGATGTTGGATAAAGCCAGAGACTATTTTAATGTACATTCTGGACCATTTATTTATACTTGTAAGAAAGAAAAATATGTTATGGAAGCTTAAAAGCCGACCAACTCAAAAATTACTAGTGCTAGAAAAACAAAGTTTTTACTATGGTTTACCTGCAGTGTCCCACCTTCATTTACCATTTCCAGCTTCACAAATATGGGGAATGTCTGTTTTTCGCTATTTGATATAATTGTCAAATTAGTATCTATGGGTTTTGAGACTGTTGAATTGACAAAAAAAAGGCAATTTGAAGTTGCCACTATAAGATCCATTGAGTTGGGATGGGCATTTTTTCCACACAGTTTTCATACATGTAATAATCTATTTCTTTAAAAAAAACATTAACCAAAGGATCAATTGTCAGTTCATATAATCATGGGTTGCAACCCCACCCCACACACAGTTCACTCAGTTTATTGTCTCTCACCTGTCGCAGGCATCATCCAGGTCCTCACAGTCACAGCAGCAGGCACCAACATGGCTGCGATCTCCCAGCCTGTTCACATACTCGCAGCAGCACAAGGTCTCCTCCTCCTGCACCACCTTGTAGGCACGCTTCTTCATGACCCCAAAAAACCTTGCAGCTGATCAAGATTATAAAAAAAAGTTTATTGGTACAAAATTACTAACTGAACTTGCATTTGTGCCAAAGATATGACGAGAAAAATGTCCCGATAAGAAACGGGAAGTGAAAGTCAAACACTGTAAATACATGTAAAAGCCCACTTTGCGGACGTGACCTCTTTCATACAGCAGCTTACCAGCTTTTTGGATGTATTACATGGTGGAGTGCTTCCAAACAGATTTCCACCGCCAGTGCAACACTGCAAATTTTTAACCTGCTCATTTGACCCTACCCACATCTGTCACACACATCTGCTGCGCTTTACAGCAACTGAACGACCCCATCGGTGTAGCCTGTTGGCTCGATTAGACAGCACAGATGGATTTCTGGCTGAGGTGAGGCTTTTACAAATACCGCAGGTCCTCAGTTGTACCCTCCATCGAAAGGCAGCAATGCTGACGATATTCCAGTGAACCACTAAGTGTGGGTTAATCCTTTAGCTCAATTAAACCTCTATCTAGGGGATCTGGTCCAGTTGAAGGGCCTGAATAAGCCTCTGATTAGTAATAAATCAAAGCATGACCTGCTAATATTAATATTAATCAGCTCAAAGTAGCATTGTAAAAGGGACACCAGGGCCTAGAGAGGTCACCAGCATCTAATTAGTAGCTTTTTTAGGCATCCAGGCAGCTGTGGAGCAGATTCTGTAAGGGCCTGAATAGAAGAAATATCAGGCTATGTGGTGATGGATGGGTGTGTGGTTGCAGCAACTGGCACAGCTGCTCTTTGACATAAAAATAAATGAATACAGCTACAAGCATTTTCACAGAGGGATTTTCTGTGTTACAAATTCTGCATGAAATTTAAAAGATTTGCAGACAAAATCTCATTGTATCTTTGCAAAACAAAAAGCCAGATGTCTGTAGCTCTCGGGACATTATTCGATTAATCGATTAGATACATCAAATGAATCGGTAACTATTTGAACAAGTTCTTCCAGCTTACAAATATTGAGGATTTGCTGATTGTATCTACCTGGACAGGAATCTGAATGTATATAGGTCCAAAATTATTTACGATTTAAGATTGACTGAAAAGATGCAGCAGCGCCCACACACACACACACACCTAAAAGATTCTAGCCTCACTCTGTCCAAACTTAGTCTAATTGAAAAAATATCGACCTACCACACTTCCCTAAATCCTTAATCCGTACAAAAACCAAAGTCTCAAAACTAATTGTGGCTTTTATGGAGGGATAATACGCTGGACTAACTATGGTCTACTGATGGCTGGGAGAAGTGACTTCTTGTTGCTGCACCTGTCCAATAAATAGTCCTCGTGCCTTTTACTATATAGGATATTTAACAGACAGATGTGAGTGGTATAAATTGTCTCAACTTATAAATGGTAAATGGACTTGACTCATAGCGCCTTCTAGCCGATTTTCTCAGCCCCAAAGCGCTTTACATACAGGTCCTTCTCATATAATTAGCATATTGTGATAAAGTTCAATATTTTCTGTAATGTACTGATAAACATTAGACTTTCATATATTTTAGATTCATTACACACAACTGAAGTAGTTCAAGCCTTTTATTGTTTTAATATTGATGATTTTGGCAAAAAAGTAAAGAAAAACCAAAAATCCCTATCTCAAAAAATTAGCATATTTCATCCGACCAATAAAAGAAAAGTGTTTTTAATACAAAAAAGTCAACCTTCAAATAATTATGTTCAGTTATACACTCAATACTTGGTTGGGAATCCTTTCGCAGAAATGACTGCTTCAATGCGGCGTGGCATGGAGGCAATCAGCCTGTGGCACTGCTGAGGTGTTATGGAGGCCCAGGATGCTTCGATAGCGGCTTTAAGCTCATCCACAGTGTTGGGTCTGGTGTCTCTCAACTTCCTCTTCACAATATCCCACAGATTCTCTATGGGGTTCAGGTCAGGAGAGTTGGCAGGCCAATTGAGCACAGTAATACCATGGTCAGTAAACCATTTACCAGTGGTTTTGGCACTGTGAGCAGGTGCCAGGTCTTGTTGAAAAATGAAATCTTCATCTCCATAAAGCTTTTCAGCAGATGGAAGCATGAAGTGCTCCAAAATCTCCTGATAGCTAGCTGCATTGACCCTGCCTTTGATAAAACACAGTGGACCAACACCAGCAGCACATGGCACCCCAGACCATCACTGACTGTGGGTACTTGACACTGGACTTCAGGCATTTTGGCATTTCCTTCTCCCCAGTCTTCCTCCAGACTCTGGCACCTTGATTTCCGAATGACATGCAAAATTTGCTGACATCCGAAAAAAGTACTTTGGACCACTGAGCAACAGTCCAGTGCTGCTTCTCTGTAGCCCAGGTCAGGCGCTTCTGCTGCTGTTTCTGGTTCAAAAGTGGCTTGACCTGGGGAATGCGGCACCTGTAGCCCATTTCCTGCACACGCCTGTGCACGGTGGCTCTGGATGTTTCTACTCCAGACTCAGTCCACTGCTTCCGCAGGTCCCCCAAGGTCTGGAATCGGCCCTTCTCCACAATCCTCCTCAGGGTCCGGTCACCTCTTCTGGTTGTGCAGCGTTTTCTGCCACACTTTTTCCTTCCCACAGACCTCCCACTGAGGTGCCTTGATACAGCACTCTGGGAACAGCCTATTCGCTCAGAAATTTCTTTCTGTGTCTTACCCTCTTGCTTGAGGGTGTCAATGATGGCCTTCTGGACAGCAGTCAGGTCGGCAGTCTTACCCATGATTGCGGTTTTGAGTAATGAACCAGGCTGGGAGTTTTTAAAAGCCTCAGGAATCTTTTGCAGGTGTTTAGAGTTAATTAGTTGATTCAGATGATTAGGTTAAGAGCTCGTTTAGAGTACCTTTTCATGATATGCTAATTTTTTGAGATAGGAATTTGGGGTTTTCATGAGCTGTATGCCAAAATCATCAGTATTAAAACAAAATACCTGAAATATTTCAGTTGGTGTGCAATGAATCTAAAATATATGAAAGTTCAATTATTATCATTATATTATGGAAAATAATCAACTTTATCACAATATGCTAATTATATGAGAAGGACCTGTATTTTACCACATTCACCCATTCATACACACACTCATACACCGATGGCAGTAAGTATAAGTAACCTTTACCGAATATAATACACGAAATAATAACTGAAAATAACGGCTATACTTCTAAAGTGTGTGCTTTATGGAGTAAATGTTAGCCCTACTAAAAGTTTAACCCTGGAGGTTGTCCATTTAGTGACAAACAAACTGGAAGTGACAGTAACCCCTGATTTGTAGGCTATTTACATAGCTGACCAGTGGACAAGGCGCGTGCTCAGCGGAGT
The DNA here is from genome assembly GCF_949987685.1 of Ammodytes marinus. Lineage (NCBI taxonomy): Eukaryota > Metazoa > Chordata > Actinopteri > Uranoscopiformes > Ammodytidae > Ammodytes > Ammodytes marinus. The sequence goes on along the minus strand of NC_137225.1, from coordinate 15,565,200 downwards.
AACAACACGTCATCGGGGGTTAAATGTTGGCTAGCGACAGAAACTAAAAGCAATTGCTAAAACACAGCGTTAACTTAACACATACCTGAACACAGAGCTGCTACATCTACATGCCGATGCTTTTCTTTAAATATCGAGTAGCCTATGTTTCCCCCGCCCGGAAGTCTTTCTCCCGGTAACGGCTGTTGTATCCGGCGTCTACCGGCTCAGTCTCACTGTGCAGGCGTGCAGCCACCTTTCTTTATAGGTCCATGGCAGCCACCATAAAAAAACAGTAGCTGGTGGTTAAATATAAAAAGATTAAGTCTTTGTTCAAGTGTTCAACAGGGATCTTCTCTCCGTCCGGGTTCGGTCTGTGTTGTTGTTACGGGAGACGTCCTGAGGCTCTGCCCCCAAACAGTTTCCCTCATGACGTTAGGTCCCCGCCCAGGACACGTTCACTCCACTCCCCCACACCTACAGGACCGAGCGCACCAAGCTCATTTTAAATATTTGCTTCTTTCTGTCTTGTATGAAGGTACATTGAATAGGCCTATATTTCTGGATAAGAGCTGCTCTGGACTGTGAAGGACATTTTCACTATTTTATTCACCAATATTTTATTGACATTTATTAAATATTTGACATGTTGCAGACAAATAGGCTAATGATGAAACAATAAAAACAGACTAATAAACAATGAAAATAACTATTTGCAGCTCTAACATTTTCTACATTACAAAATGATGACGGAAAGCCTTTTTATCAAAACAGCTAAATGCAAAAATTGATAAAAATGTGAGAAATAGCAAGTGATAGCTTGCACAACTGTTAAAGTTGTGCAAACTGAACAACATAATGCACTCTGACGGAAGTGCTGGCAACACTGTAAACATCCAACAAGGCTCAAGGCAGATCGCCAGTAATTAATAAAAATGACTAGTGTTCAAGTAAATGAGGAAATCACAAAACAAAGTGGGATCTAGTGTTGACAGTAAAAGTGTAGGCCTACAGTGCCAAATAATATCCAAACCTTTACTGAAATATCAGAGAGAATAAGTTAGCAAATTAAATTTGGCCCAAATTGCCTTTTTTTAAACATGGTTTAGGTGCATAAAAAAGTGGGGGAAAAGGATTGTGATTTGATATACAAGTAATGAGGAGAAATTGTGTTGCTTTGGCTGCGAAATTTGAAGGGAACTTGCAATTAATCACTCAAGAATGGAGCAAAAAAGTAATATATTAAATATGTGGTTTGTTTGTGGGGGAAGGGGGGAGGCACACCATCATCATATCAAATTTGGCTCATAAACAGTATTTAATGTTGCAGCCATACAAATACAAAAAAGAAAATCATTTATCGAGTTACTCATTCAACAATTTAAAAATCCGGAGATATCTCTCTTAACACAGCCTAATCTACAAGGCACTTGTGCAAAAATTAAAATATGTGCAAAAATGTAAATATAGAAAGAGGTTTTAAATAATATTGATTCACAAATAAAAAGGTATTTACAATAGCTCATTTGGTGTGGCATCCTGCTCATGTGAATAAAGGAAGGCACGTCAGGGGAAAACAGTAGAATCCAATGCCAGTATTTACGAAAAGAGTGAACAATAAGCCAGCCAAGGGAATCGGCAGGGGCACCCTATAGAAATCCAACCCCGCAGATGCTGCTTTTGTCCTTGCAGCAGTCAGTCCACAGCTTTAAAAAGTAAACATCCCAAGTGTCTGAGTACGTCCACAAGGCAACGTTGCTGGAGACCTGAGATGTCCTCTGAGGCAGTTTCCTTCCACAGGAACAGGGCTGTGTAGTATCAGTGCGCTGCTGTTCGATTGGCCATGGCAAAGTTGTGTTGTAGAACCACCAGAGAGCTGCGGAGCTGTGAGTATAAGAAGAACAACTGACTTAGCAGCTACAACACCTGTTGGTTTGTTTTTAAAAACTTGTTATAAAAAAGGCATCCATGACTTCATGCGAGGAACACCTGCAGCTCGAACATAAAAATAAACAGCTGCAGTTCTATGCTTTCTCTAAAGGAGAACTTGTGTAACGTATTTGCTCTTCCAACCACACTTTTGAAATTCATTATTCAAACCACAGTTTACACAAATTGCTTCTGCAGCTGCCCCGACACATCCTTTCTTTTAGGTAAACAAAGTTAGATGAGAAAAATCGACACCAGTGTCATGTTTGTCCACTCTGTCCAAAAAGGTAATGAAATCCACTTACCAGCACCCGAGGTCACTGTTTAGTTATATCTCAGTTTGTATGAAAAGCTTAGTGTAAATTGGCAATGCACCGTTTTACAGAGGTTATGTGTTGGATTAGATCTTATCTCTGAGCAGTTGCCAGGTAAAGCAAACCTCAATAAGGGGGAACATAACCCACTTTAAAACAGTGAGTTGGTGTTTTTTTTAACTGAGTGGGTGGATTTTGTAACCTTTGGACTGCTAGCCCTCTCCCCGGCTAAAATCCTGACTGACAGTGAAAAGAATCATCCTGGCCATGTGTCCAGATTCCAGTCAGATACATGTTACATGTTTAATATAATTGCTCCGACTAGTCTGAAATTCCATCAGGAAATTAAAGATTGATATTCTTTTAGTACCACACACCAACATAATAATACCTCAACTGCACTATTTTTCACACAGTGATGCAGAATCAGCCTGTTTTGGGCCAAATGCTGCCAGCTCCAGTAAGACTTTTCGTCTTTGCGGTGCATTCTCAGCTTGTCCTACCTGTTCTAATAGGTTGATGGAGTCCTGCAGTACAGTTTTTAGCAGCTGCAGGTCCTCGCTGCTCCTATACCCGGGTCCTTGCCCGGGGACATATTCAGGGAACAAGCTGCCAAAAAAACGGAAAAGAAGGCAATTAATCTCATTGGCAAAGAGGGATATTCATATTTTCTACATAAAAAAAAGGTTTCAGTAGACACATAAAGTAAAGAAAATGTAAGGAGAAGGCGAAGATAGAGGGGTATACTGATGCAAGACTATGTCAATTGCATAACCACATTTTCTTAGGCTCACACACACACACCGGCATTTTAGTCTAGGTGCTATTTTTTTTATAAAATATGCAAATGAGGCAATATCTCATTCAATATGCGTAGCCTATAAACCCTAGAGGTCCTGGATACGATTTGGATGCACTTCATTTATTATTATTTTATTTTTTAGACAAAGTGTAATACAAAAAGTATTTCTCTTAATATGAAGATTAATCTGTTAGAAATGTATGAAGATATCTATAAAGGAAAAAAAAAGTCCCATTCAGCACGTAGTGTGATACTAGTGTCACCTGTTGTGGTCATTTTCAGGACTTTCGCCCCGGATAGAGATTTTGTCACACATCCCACGTTGTTCACTGGGGTCATATTAGTCTATAACAGTTGAGATATTCTCCGCTAAATGAAGCGCATACAAAACTTTCCCAGCACCTCCACTAGTATGAGGGATGCTTGAATGCCACAGAGACAAACCCCTACTAACCCCTTTCCCCACACTCCACCCACACCAACACTTGTGCTTTCTCAGTGATCGTGGTGGAAGCTATTGATATAGTTTCAGTCTGTTAAAAGATGAGGGTCCGAAAAATGAAAGAAATATGTACCTGGCCTCACTCCTCTGCCTGAGCCGCTGCTTCGTGCTCAGGAACATGCGTTGGGCCACGTCCTCCATGGCCCACAGCTTGACGAAAAGACCCAGATTCATCACTGTCAGAATCAGCAAACTGAAACGCATGTAAAAGCACAGAGTTATAAGATGGTCAAATGAGCATGCTAGGGATTACGGGGGCACACACACACACACACACACACACACACACACACACACACACACACACACACACACACACACACACACACACACACACACACACACACACACACACACACACACACACACACACACACACACACACACACACTTATTTATTTTTTTATACAATCAATGCAGTTGGTCATTTAGGACAAGACAGCAGGCCTCCAGATAATACAGGCACACTTTACTTTCCACACAGTACAAACCACATGGTACCTTTCCAGGTTGTTAACTTACATCAAACTCATCCCGGCCACTATTGTCGTAGTGTTCCAACTATATGTGCCTTGCGTTTCTGTAGGGCCTGAAATACAGTCGGACAGATCACGTTATTGATGTTAAAAGACAAAACCTTAATGGCTGTTTGAAAAAGAAACCTAGTTTTCAGTCACTATTAGAACGTTTTGCAACAATATTCTGGTTAGAACACATTTCCGCCCAGTGGTGTACAACATTTTGCAACAGCCTACGGTATAAACTACTGCTATTTTGTGGGTTTCTCAAAAGGTACAACCAAAAGGGACTTTAACATACTACATTGAGGCCTCTGATTTTTAGCAGTTATGGCAGTTATGGCGGTTGCCTGGCATGCAGTCTGCACAATAAACCTTCAGTGACAAGTGCAGAGCAAGTAGCAGTTTGAACATTGTGATACTGCTTAAAAGTGTTCCTAGTTCACTTCAGTAAAATGAAGGAGGTTGTACATGCTTGGCATATAAACTATTCCTTCACAGCCATGAGACACATTGTATTGTTACGTACCCATGTTGCCATCTCTGTGCTGGTCCGGGTCTTGCCCATACTGGTTGTTGGGCTTCATGTGCTCCGGCAGAGTCCGGCTATAAGTCCGCCTCCTCCTCCGAAGTCCGCTAATCTTTCCGGTGTCTCCAGCTCCTTGGTTCATCTCACCATCCTCCTCCAGCAGTTCTTGCTCTGCATGGTGTCAAATAGGTTGAAGAATTACAAGAAAAGCTAACTAAACAAGAAACTAAAAAGAGAAGAAAAATGTACATCATTGATGAAGGTCCACTGCTCAAGCTCTCTGCACCTAAAGTGTCTGATGCTCATTATATTCCTTTTAGTAGCAAATGCAGCTATGATATGATTCACTACTGCCGAGCCCTCGTGTGTGTGTGTGTTAAGAGGAAACCGTTCATATCAGATCAGAGATATAAATACACCACAGGCTAAGGAAAGAAGACTAAGGGAAGTGCTCTCTTCTGCCTCCAGGGTGTGTTGCGAACAGGACTCACCCAGCTGTCTGAAATAATCCTGTATGCCGCCCCAAGAGTTTTTAGTAATGAAGGACTTGACCAGGCCCCATGGCTGCTTCTTGTATTTCACATCAGTATAGACCCTGGCGGCATAAACGGACATCTTAATGAAATGCAAGTCACTTCAAAATGATCAGATGAGTCAATGTATGGATGATTATCTGATATGACGGCACCTTACCTGAGTCGACACTTCCGCTTGGAGGTGCTTGTGATGTCGTAGCGGTTTTGAATGTAGAAGTAGTCGTGGTAGGGCACATCGTGAGTGTACACCTCGGACTCCACCAGGTAATGCTGACCGTCCCTGGATTCTTTGTACAGTGTCTGAGAGGTAAATAGGAGTTAGTAAGCAGCGGGCCACACGTGTTCAGTCAACTGTTCAGCCGTGCACACACACACACACACACACACACACCTGGTTCTCCGTCGCCGTGGAGAACTTGCCGATCAGAGGGTTGTTGATGGTTACTGTGTAGTTCAGACTCCGCTTCATGTTCCCTGAGGTGTCTTTCTGCCAGGCGTCGACGCTGCCGTCTGATACAAAAGGAACAACATGACTATAATGCCCTGGAGAGCTGCTTCTAGCTAGAACAGTTGCATACATTGGTTTTTTTAAAGCATGCGCGGTAAACATTGTCACACGAAGATAAACAATGACAGGTCCAACAGGTCCCACACGTACTGGTTATCTTGCGGAGGTCCATGAACCTGCGCATGAAGATGGAGTCGCTGAAGAGCATCTCGAACATCTTGCTGGCGCTGATGTGGAAGACCCTGTTCAGAAAGAGTCGACCCTCCGCCTGGGAGGAACTCACTCGCTCCTCCACTGATGAAGAAAAATATTTTTAAAACCTCAAAAACAACAACAAACCAAAAAAAACTCCTGAGCTCAAGCATTCCTCCAGCACTTGAGTTTACTCCTACCTTCCTCTACGCTCTCCGAACCGCTGTGCTCGGAAACGCCGTTGTCATTGGAGTTGAGGTCCAGAGAATGAAAGGAGTGCTTGGACACGCGCTCCGGGGCCAGGCGCTCCAGAGAGGGGACGGGACTGCGGCGCTGAGACGGGGTGAGGCGAGGATCATCCTGCTGAAAAGAGAGAGACAGAGAGAGAGAGAGAGAGTGTATGTAGTATGTTAAATGCATGACATGCAAAAGCCAAGCAATAAAATAAATAATTACTAATTTTTATTACTGAGTTGGCAGAGTTCTGGGTGTTCTGCGAGATGAGCAAGGAAGGCAAATCCTCCCGTTGAGGCGTGGACGTTTCTAAAGGCCCATGATGCTCCACATCAAGGAGGCGAACGGAGGGAATCAGCTCCAGCCTCCCGAGATCTTCAGCACCACCACCGCCAGCGGGCCTCACAGTCATGCTGCAGGCAAACAGAGAGCTGGTGTCACATTAAATCATGCCGTGATTTTGTGTGAGGAACTGAGGATGGACGGACGGACAGAGGTGTGTGTGTGTATGTGTGTGTGTGTGTGTGTGTGTGTGTGTGTGTGTGTGTGTGTGTGTGTGTGTGTGTGTGTGTGTGTGTGTGTGTGTGTGTGTGTGTGTGTGTGTGTGTGTGTGTGTGTGTGTGTGTGTGTGTGTGTGTGTAAATTTGCTCACCTGCTCTGCATGCTAGATTCTGTTGCGGTCTGTAAGCCCTCCATCTCCTCATGGCTCAGGCCCAGGTCATACCCATAATGCTTTTTGATCATCTGCCACAACTCTGGACAGGTCAAATGCTGAGGGAATAAAACAAGTGTAAAGGAGACATTACAAGGAGGTGGAAACATCAATTACTTGGCTTGTTTGGAAACCATAGGGTGAGCGGTTTTCTGAAGTACCTGTAGTTAACCTGGAAACATGTATCTACCACACAGCATAATGTGCAACCTTTTATCCATGGGTGACACACAACCTACAACCCTTAAGGTGAGAACACACCGGGCGCGTTGGGTGTGGTGGGCGCGTTGAAAAATCCTATTTTTGCATAGGGAACCATTGGTTGGGGCGCGAGGATCCGTTGGCCCCGGCAAAGCGTTGCTTTGGGCACTTTGGGCGCGTTGCCAAAGCGTCACCGCGCCGGCAAAGCGTCAAAAAGCGTCACCGCGCCGGCAAAGCGTCAAAAAAAAGATGAAAATATTGAACTTTCAACGCTCCGGCGCGTGACGTTTAGCCGCGTTGGCCAATCAGCGGTGAGCTTGACCCTACGTCACTGGCAGAGAGCCGGAGGACAGAAAAATCTGAGACATAATGGAGGCGCAAATAATCACCGCTGTGTGTGCGAGACCGTGACAACACAGAGGCAAACACCGAGTAGGAAATGTATTTACGGCTGGCTGCCTGGTGCTGTATGAAGCCGCTCGGGGTTACAAGACGTGGGGAAAGTGAACCAGGAGCAAATAATCACCGCTGTGTGTGCGAGACTGTATAAACACCGTGGAGTTAATGCGGCTGGCTGGTGATATGAAGCCGCTCGGGTGGGGAAAGTGAGCCAGGAGAATGGGCTTCCTGGTTAATTCAGTGAATATGTGTGGCTGTGCTTAAGCCGATAAACCAAGTTAGCACCGGTCGGATAGCGTTAGCTAACTCACCCGGCTGTGTGCGGCCACCACCTCCATATAATGAACCCAAACATAACGGCTAAATCCGGGGAACTTTCACAACGAGTACAGCGAAGCACCGGTGTTTATGCCTGCCCTATAGGCTATCTACGCCAGCCACGGTCCCGTCACAGCCAGGTAATGTAGGCTACTTGCCTTTATTTTCTACTGCCCTGTGCACAATGCTGCTGTAAATGTGTTTGGTATGGTGCTGCCTTGCTGTTTGTGTTCATTTCCGAGTGGCGTGAATCTGCAATGCTGTTTTAAGGCTATTTGTTCCGTTCACTTGCTGTTTATTTGTTTTTTGGCACAATTGTTGTAGGTGTTGTTTTTGTGTGGACATGAACGCTGTTGTGTCGGGTCGGATCTGATCGCAGCCATGGTTGATTAGGGGAATAAATATATCGGGGGAGACTAGCTGCGTAGCTCCGTTCCTCGGACTCCCACAAAAGATAGAGAGCAGCGATGGGGATTATCTCAGCCATGGTTGATCAGCAATAGAAAAAGCGGGGGGAAATAAGTTTCGTGCGGGCTCATCTACGTAGGCCATGACGTAGGCGCGTTGCTTTTGGGCGCGTTGGACCATTTTTTGACACAAAATGACCACGCGCCAGATCGGGCGCGTTGGTCGCTTTGGCCCAAAGCGCCAACGCGCCCGGTGTGTTCTCAGCTTTATTGTCTCGTTCTCAACCACGCTGATATTCATCTTGCATTTTTGCCTCTTCCCCTTGGCAGCCGAAGAGTGCCTTATGTCTATCAAAAGAATTGTCACCAAAAAATTATGAGTACGATCTAAAAGGAAGTTAGTCACCGAAATAACACACACAAAATACACAAAAGAAGGTTAGAAATGACAGAGTGTAGGACTTTAGCATGGACATATAGAAGACAATAGAACAGAATAAAAAGGCTTTAGGTGTTGAGAGGGACGGACAGTCAGTTTGGATGTGAAACAAGATTACAAAAAAAACAATGTGTTGTTCCAAGAGATTAAATTATATTCGGTCTGTCTGTAATATTGAACCTGTTTACTCGACGCGAAATCCATATAGGTTTTGTATGCCATATGGAAGCGCACGCGGTGTCGTAGCGCATCAAATGCCGAGGAAAAAGTTAGATATCCACTCACGCAGACTTTACTTACTTGTCAAAGGACATTTTCCCCGCAGCTGTGAGCTTCAGTAAGCTGTCAGACCGATTGAACTGTAACCTGGACGCACCGCAGTCCGCGCATTCACATTCAGGAAGTCCTGGATTTGAGATCAGGGGCGTGAAGACAGGACGCCCATATCAACACGGCTATAAAGGTAAACAGCTCGCTCTACCTGTCGAAAGCATGGTCGAAAGTCCCGATAGCTCGCGCAAAGAAAATTAACTTGTAATGCTACTCCGGTGACGGTTTTCTGGCCTAAGAACAGCGCAGCGTCAAGTGGGCACTGTGCGGTTAAATGCTTCATGGAAATAAGCCTTAGCCGAGACACCTGGGGACTGGGGAGGTCAATGAACTTCAAGGGGATGTTTTTTTAAACAGGTGTTTGTGCTCCAGAATCCCAGCAGACTGACACCCATGGGTCGGATGCCATAGTGCCCGATATATGAGGACTGCAGTCAGAGGCGGCCTTAACGATCTAGGGGCCCCATTCAAGACCTAGTGTGGGGCCCCCCACTTTTTTTGTATTTTCTTGAAAAAAATATCTTATTTTTTTTTTTTTAATACATATTTCTTGTGCATGCTTGTGCATGCTTCCCGCAAAAATAAAACAGATTGTAGAGTTTTATGAGATGATGGGCCACTGGGTGCAGACTCTTAAAGGGCCCCCCCACTCCTACCTATCCAGTCACACTGACTTTTCAGCACATATACAATTAATGGTAAAAACATATTAATGAAGTCAGTTTTTCTCACAGGATTTAGGGATACTGTGGGAGGGACCCTGGTCCTTGTTGGGGGGTCCGGGGGCATCCCCCCCGGAAGAAAATGTGTGCCTTTTGAATTAAAATGCATCAATCTGGTGCACTTTGAGGGGAAAATTTAGAGGCTATATCAAATCCTGAGATGCAGCAGGAACATTATTTTTCAGATTTTTCTTAATCAGGCAGCACTCTTTACTCTGCTACTGTAAAAACAGTACAGTAGATTGGTCTGCAGACTCATGTTCTATGATGGAGAGACTCATTTCAACAGATACAGGGTGGATAGCTACTTTTTATGAACAGCATAGAATTTACACATATAAATCGTATTCCTGTATGTGTGTGGGGGCCCTAAAGGCTCATCATGAAGCCCCTTAGACAGAGCTACTAATGCTGTTTTCTTATGCTTTTGTATTTCTCCCCCTACTAGTTGAGGGGCCCATGATGATTTATTTCCTTATATTTAGGCTTATTCCTTTTTGGACCCTGTTATTGACATGAGTGACTGAGCTCTTTGACAATGCAACATGAAAAGTTACTACGAGGCCTAGGGCCCGGTAGCCTGCTCAAGAATTATTTATCAAAAAAAAAAAATAATTATAATAATAATTTTTTTTTTTAGGGGGGGCTTGGGGGCCCCCCAGAGGGCGGGGCCCCATTCAATTGAATGGGTTGAAACATAGCTAAGGCCGCTACTGACTGCAGTAAGGAATTCAATTTTAAAAGGAGAAGAAATTAGACCTACTGCAAGTCGTTTATATTCATAATCAACTGGCAGAGATAAAAAGCATTGCTGCATGGTCTCTCCTTTTTCAAATATTTGAATTGTATATAATATTTTCTATTTCCAGTTTACTGTCTATTTCTTTGCACAATGCGAAGGGCTGGGCAATCTAAATTCTCCAAAGAAAATGGCTACGCTGAGCTGCTATTACCCAGACAGGCTGGAGGGAAATCATTGTATCAATCTATAACGTTTTTAACATTGTAATATTCGAGATCTTCCTTTAATCAAACACCATTCTAAAAAAAGAAACTATTAGTCAGCACAAGCCATGCAGTGTATTTAAATTCTGCCATTACTTTTCTAAATAGTTTTTATGGTATACTCACAAGCTTTCCTACAGTGCTTCCTACAGCTTTTACACTTTGACAGATGTTTCAAACCATTTCCGAGTGTTTGTATTCCTGTGCAACCTCTTACAACATTCTCTCAGACATGTTGATCTGCTGATAGTGTTAAAAGCGTCCATTTTCCGTCATGCTTAGATCTTCTTTTGAAAATCAAGCTTTTCCAGTTCCTTGTTTGTCACATTTACAGTGAAAAGAGTTGGGTGAACACAATTCTTGAAATGAACAATAAAAGGAGGACGAGTTGAACTGTGGTTTATCTGACTGTCACTGAATCCCCTGTCTGTCATAGTTGTATAGTCAAACTCTGTGCCTCAGCAGAATGAACAGTAAACAAAAGCTTAGGTCTGTTGGACTTGTGAGAAAAACCTGCTGATCATTACCCTACATGCCATAGAAGAAAAAAACTGATAACCTCAATGGAAGAGTGTGTGTGTGTGTGTGTGTGTGTGTGTGTGTGTGTGTGTGTGTGTGTGTGTGTGTGTGTGTGTGTGTGTGTGTGTGTGTGTGTGTGTGTGTGTGTGTGTGTGTGTGTGTGTGTGTGTGTGTGTGTGTGTGTGTGTGTGTGTGTGTGTGTGTGTGTGTGTGTGTGTGTGTGTGTGTGTGTGCGTGTGTGTGTGTCACACACTCTGGACTGATTAGATAAGTGCTGCATAAAAGGGTAAAGTCACAGAGCTGCTGGTGGCGCTTAGTTACAGCAGTCAACCAAGTCAAGTGTGTGGTGTTTGAGATACATACGACATGTAGGCACTGTGGACAGGGTTTGTTATGTGACTGACGTTTGACTCAACAGTGGTAACTCCCACATGAGGGACTTTAAGGAGATTATACTGTGTACGTTGGTTTAGCACGGACTTACCTTGTCCAATAGAGTGTTTTGCCACATGCGGAAAACAGCCAGGTAACTTTTCTCTCTAGACGAGAAGGTGGTGAGTAAGATCTGATGGGCAGGGCAATATAAAGAGATGTACAGTTATTGATTGTGCCTGGATCATAATGTGAAATAAACTCTCAGATTTCTCCTTACACAGTATTACCTTCTTGGTGGGCGTGCAGACCTGGATGGCGTTTGGGATCAGCCGAGCAGTTTTCTCTCTGGTCAATGTCATGATGTCTTTGAGATAGAGTGTAATCTACAAAAAAAAGAAAAAAAAGGTGAAAGATTGCTGTTTGGTAGTGCACACATTCTCAGCAACTTTGGCTGCTTTTTCACCCAACATTGTTTTCCAATTGACTGCAAACTACAAATTCTTGCAAAGATCTGATAGTTATGGTTTATGTTTGACTGTCACTGAAGGCGTTTCTCCTTCCAATTGTACATTTATTTATAGTTCTTAAGAGAGCTTTTACCTTTTCCAATTCTCATCAAGTTAGTTGGGGGAATCACAACAAATCAACAAAAGTGGAAAAGTTGAATTATTCTACAGTGGGGTCCTTTATAATTTGGCACACCATGAGCCTCTAAATCTATATTTATCCCCCTTTTAACAATGGTAAGCTGTGAGCTTAAAATACATCTAAATACATTTGACCCAGTTTTACAATTGTGCTATACAGTAAACCAATTTTTCTTTAAAGATAATAAACCAACATTATTGAAAACCTATAGAGGAAGAGTGCAAATTGTTTGCTATTTGCAAAAACGTACTATAAGGCTTTATTTTGTTGCGTTGTCAATATTTGCAATTACATACAGAAATTATGCTCCAGGGCTGTACACCCTTCTCCACTTTCATCTTACCTTCTTGCTCCGAAATACGTGGCTGTAGAAACAGAGCCAGTTCTCTGTGAGGTAGAGGCGTCCCTGAAGGAGGATGTCCTTCTGGAGGGCACATGCGTAGTCTGAGGGAGGGGGAAAATAGCAAGCAAACCATCGATGCATCAAATGAGTCTGCCTGAGGTGTTCTTTCACACACTATATTTATAAAACAGGTCAATGTGGTGAGATGCTGGAGAGCCCTTGTGTCATTTAATTTCTCTCGGCTTACTTTTAGACACAGACAGTGTGAGACCGCTTATAACTTTTGGTAAATATTAGGAGAGAAGAAATAGTTGGAGCATAAAAGGGGTTGACCAAATAAAGAAAATATACGAATAAAACAAAGCATATCTTTACCTTGCATCATATCATCAATATCTGGTTCATGGATCAACACTATCATCACTATCATGGAGGGACAGTCTTTGTAACTCACCCACTAAGAGTATCTCTGAGTCCGGCAGTTCTTTGAAAAGCTTCTTAAATTCATCAACCCTCTGTTTGTAGGACTGCAGAGGAACTTGAGGTGCAGCAAGACACTGTGTCTGAGGGTCCGAGCTCTGAGGGAGGAGAGGTCAAGGTTACTGGGTTAAAAAAGAGACACTAGAACAGTAGCTGTATTGGTTCCACTATTGCGCAAGAAACTAGAAAAAATTACAAGAGATTAATGGAGTTAAACCGATTGAAACGTGTGGTGTGTGTGTGTATATATATATATATATATATATATACACTCACCGGCCACTTTATTAGGTACAGCGGTTCATTTTCTTGTTAACACATACAACTAATCAGCCAATAACATAGCAGAAACTCAATGCATTTAGGAATGTAGACCTGGATGGGACAACTTATTGAGGTTGAAACCGAGCAACAGAATGGGGAATAAAGGGGTTTTAAGTGACTTTGAACATGGCAATGTTGAGGGTGCCAGGAGGGCTGGTATGAGTATTTCAGAAACTGCTGATCTGCTGGGATTTTCACTCTAAACCATCTCTAGGGTTTACAGAGAATGGTCCGAAAAAGAAAAAATATCAAGTGAGCGGCATTTGTGTGGACGTAAAATGCCTTGTTGAAGTCAGAGGTCAGTGGAGGATGGGCATACTAGTTTGAGATGATAGAAAGGCAATAGTAACTCAAATAACCACTCGTTACAACCAGGGTATGCAGAATACCATCTCTGAACGCAAAACACAACCAACCTTGAAGCAGATGGGCTACAGCAACAGAAGACCCCACCGGGTGTCACTCCTGTCAGCTAAAAACAGGAAAATGAGGCTACAATTCTCACAGGATCACCAATATTGGACAATAGAAGATTGAAAAATCATGCCTGGCCTGATGAGTCTCGATTTCAGTTGCGACATTCAGATGGCAGGTTCAGAATTTGGCGTTAACAACATGAAAGTATGGATCCATCCTGCCGTGCACCATCAACCATGCCATGTTCAAAGTCACCTAAACCCCCTTTCTTCCCCATTCTGATGCTCGGTTTGACTTCAGTACATTGTCTTGACCACGTCTAAATGCATTAAATTGATGTGATTAGCTGATTAGCTTTTTGTTTTTATAAGCCATTGAACAGGTGTACCTAATAAAGTGGCTGGTGAGTGAGTGAGTGAGTGAGTGAGTGAGTGAGTGAGTATATATATATATATATACACACAGTATGACAGGGAACAAAAGCATCTCTCTCTGCATCTTTGAGCAGATAATAAACAGCATTGGAAGCCTGGGCTTTGCACCAGAGAGGAAACAGTGATATATATTGTGTGAGATGGAACATGTTATGTATGGCGAATACAAACTTTCCTATTCATAATTTGATATTGGGTATTAGCATTGCATGAGTTCTGTGAATTATAGGAATGGTCCGTTTGTCTTAATGTCATCTAGAAGTAGCAAATTTTCAAAATACAATGTTGTGTTTTTATTTATATCTTACCTCTTCTTCATCATCAGAGCTCCACCTGACATCCGCCAGGGAAGTTGACTCATCTGTCACGTCGCTGCCCACTCCTGACGGGATGGATAACTGGTCCATCTGCTCGGCTGCGGGGTTTTAAAATAACAATATTAATAATGATCTGTGAGAATCCTTTAAGATCAGAATGACTGTGCACATGGCCTGCTTGAAAATGATCTGAAGCTCGGCGGTAAAAGTCATCAAACAGGGCTATCCAGCAGGCCAACAAGTCATTATATCTTCAACAGAACTGGTTTGACTAGGAGAGCTCAGCTCTGCTAAGCTCTGTAATGCAAATGAATAGAAACCTCAATGTTCCTTAAGAGTCACAGTATCGTGGAAATTTGAAATCGGAAATCTGGTCACAATGACAGCAAACTTATCCCACCAAAGTTTACACTTTCAAACCCTGTTTGTTCGCTGTCAGATTGCGCTGGCTGATAGGAACCATCTGTCGTCAAGTCTTGTCAAAAAATACCAAGGATAAAATAAAAAGGTTACTGTCAGCCGTCAAACGTGCGCCCAATTACGTTTACGCACAGCGCCATGAGCGCACAGGTGTGCTGAGCCTTTAGCATGTCTGCACATGCAGGTGTTCTGAGACTAACCTGTTGATATCAGTCACTTACCTGGCGCGGAGTGGACCCAGCGTCTCCGTTTTCCCCGTGCTATCGAGTTAAAAGTTAGAAAAACACCGCTGTGCCACACAGCTCTGAAGCTCCACTAACGACGGTCTGCTAGTGCGACTTTGCTGCATGTGAATCTCATCTGGCCTGGGGAGCATACCTGAAGGGAGTTGTCATGTCAATGGTGACGCTCATTTGTCTTCACACAACTTGTTAAGAGTTCTAAAAAGGGACTTCTCCCTTCATTTATTCATCCTCCACACAGGACAGGATGACGCAATTTTACCAGTGTGATGTGATGCATTTACCATTGTTAACGTTTTTTTGTTTTGTTTTTTTAAACTAGAAAATAGGTTTCAAATCACATCTCTTTCATTCATTGCAATCACTAAATAACGAACTGACATTTGAAAATAATAGTCATCAAAGTAGGACTAGTTGAGAGGATTTCCATGATCAGGGGGCAGGGTGCTGGAAGGTATGAGCGATATGCAGAGAGACCAGTTCTGCAGCAGTTAAAGCATCATCAGGAAATAAGAGATCAAAAAGGCAAACAAAGACACACGCTCACATTGTTGTTTTCCCCATGTTTTAATTCTTTGGGAGTAACATGATGAAAGTATTGACTCTTGGCACATTCACACAGCAAAGTACACGACACGGCACAGCGTGAAGCACAACCATTAAAAAAAAATAAAAATAGGAAAAACAACGAAGGCCTCACGTCAAAAATGCTGGTAATAAATAGATTGATCTTATTAATAAATTTATATTCAATACTCTTTCTTCTGTACAGAATAGATGGGTTTATGATTTACAACACATCAACCGAACACAAATACAAGGAAAAATCATGTAAACAGAGAAAAGGAAGAAACGGGGTAAAGAGATCCCACTTTCTTTCGTAAACACATAAAATCCACACACACACACACACACGCTCGATAAGCAGAGGATCCAGAATGCGCCTATGTAAGGCAACAAATAATAATAATGAATACAGTACTACAGTACATCTTTTTCCCTCCACATGAAAATGTGTGCACTCACAGACACACTCACAATCACTCACAAAATAGGGGCACAAGGGTTGGGTTTGGGAAGCATACGAGGATGTGGAATGTGATTCTGCAGCAGAGGGGTGAGAGATGAGAGTTTGGGAAAAGCTGTGAGAGGCGGGATAGCCTATTCTTCCAACGTGCGGAAGCTGTTCTGCATGTCCTCCACTAGTTGAGCGTACTCGGCCTTGATCTTTGCCTCGCCGTCTTTCACTGGGTCCTGCATCGGGAAAAGGAAAACACAGTCTCACAAAAGGTGAAAGAGAAAAAGTATGTGTATGTTTTGTATCTTGTTTTGTTCGACAATGTTTTTTTATATTTCACCCTTGGCTCAATTCTTTCTCGATAAATGAAAAGCTGCGGTCACTGTGACAGGTACAGTGGAAGGATTTAATGTTTCACTTCCATCGTGATCGTTCCAACTCTTAAAAAGCAGCAAACAATCCCTCGACATGCTCCACATAATACAGCACAAAGACACTCCTCATTTAAGAATGTCAACTTTAGCAAACATTTAAACAGCAGATCTCAATCTTTGTACCTTGTGACAAAACCAAATGTCCCTTTTACTGTTTATTCTATAAACTCAAAGACCTGAGGAAGATCAGTAGGATTGAAACATGATCTGCAATATTAGTAAAGTCAGTTCTATCTTTGGGGTGTAGGACATTCTCTTTTTTTGGTTCATGCTATGTAGTTAAAATCCCCTTGAGGACCACGCCATTACCACATAAAACAAGAGACATACTGTAAGCCCCCTTTGCAGGCATAAACACACACTGACCTTGAATTTCATTGAGCTGATCCTGTAGAGGATTTCTCCCATGTGCTCCTTGATCATGGCCCAGGTGATCTTGTTGTCGCTCTGAGCCGTGGTCTCCACTGCGTGCCGCGCCATGTCGTAGAAAGAAATCATGTTGGACAGGATGCCCACCGTCTTATAGAAGGGACAGAACCTGAGGAGGAAGGTCAAAATAAATAAATCACGTAGATTACTCGTTGCTTTTAAGGTTTGATATCCATTTCAAATGGGATTCTTTGTTACCTGTCATATGGACTGTAACCGTTCTGCTGCAGGAAGTCGTCTTTGATGAGCTTGGCCACTTCCAGGGTGATTTTATCTGTTTCTGCCAGCGATGCCTGTAAAAAAAAATAATAATAAAATATTGTCATTGAATAGTTGTGATTTTATTTTATTTTTTAAAGGGAGAGATGAAAATCCGAACAAACCTTTCCGACGAGCTGCACAATCTCAGCCAGGTCCTCCTCCTCCTGCAGGATCTCCTTGGCCTTGGTGCGCAGGGGCACAAACTCGGGGAAGTGCTTGTCGTAGTACTCATCCAGAGCCCGGGTGTATTTGCTGTAGCTGATCAGCCAGTTCACGGAGGGGAAGTGCTTCCTCTGAGCCAGCTTCTTATCCAGACCCCAGAACACCTGAGAGGGGAAACAAATATAACACAGTCAAGCATAGACCTGAACACCTTTAAAATCAACAAAAACTGCATCGGAATGACATCATCAGTATCTGAGTTTCAAATCGCCTACCTGCACAATACCAAGTGTGGCTGAAGTAACGGGGTCAGAGAAGTCACCACCAGGAGGGGACACACTGAGGAAAAAGAACAAGTTTCATTTAAGTGTGAAAATCCGACTAACTAAAAGCCCTACCAACTGAGCTAAGGGCGCCCCAACATCCGCGTATTTTTAAGCATACTAAAATCTGACCAAAACAATTGGGACATCCTACATCTTTTTTCCACTATCATACTAAATAGCAGAAAGTATGGGTATTGGAACGCAGCCACAGTCAATACAGGAGATGCAGAGTAGTTGCAGATAGTCTCCCTCTAGTGGGGGGAAAGCTGTACTCACGCTCCTACGATGCTCACGCTGCCCTCTCTCTCGGGGTTGCCCAGACACTTCACCCTTCCAGCACGCTCGTAGAAAGAGGCGAGACGGGCGCCCAGGTAGGCAGGATAACCACTGTCTGTGGGCATGACACAGAAAACAAACTCTGTTGGTACACTGGCTTTATGCTTCCTAGCAGGTTCAACTGATTACACAAGAGGAGGGAAGAGAACCACAGCAGCTTTCTCCTAAACAAAAGACACATTGGCTCTACTGTAGGAGGGAATTCAAGGATTAAGAACGAATATAAAGAAGTGTGAGGTGGTTTGTTTTGATTGTCCACAAAGTACAAAAAAATCTAAGTCCTTAGTGACGCCATCAAATTACTTGTTTTGACCAACCGAGTCAGAAACCCCAAAAATATTCTGTCCTTTAAAAGAGAATGAGAAAAAATGCAACTGTTCACAATTTATCATTTGATTTTTTTGTCTTCAAAAAAAGACTTTAAAATCGGTTATTATTTCATTTCAACTTTCAATTTGTGGATAAACTAATGAACTGATCTTCTAATTGTTTCAGCTGTTGGAAGAGCAGATTGAGCAACCTTATATTTGATGGTTCAGTTAAATAAAAGACAGTAAATCAGGACCAAAACTCTCTCCTAATAGGATCTTAAAATTGACATAATAAAATAATTGTTGCTTCTGACATTGATTTGAGAAGTCAAAAGGCGGAATAGAGAGTGGATCTTTGTTTGCACAAGCAGAACATTTTGTAATTTACACATTCACTCCCACTTCCTTTTATAAATGTCGATATTACAAAAGACACATTAGAACCTAAATCTGCCTTCAGCTCTCATTCTAAATCTCCAGGAGACTCCTAACTCACCAGCAGGCATCTCAGCCAGACGGCCCGAAATCTCCCTGAGAGCTTCGGCCCAACGGGAGGTGGAGTCGGCCATCATGCTCACGTTGTATCCCATGTCTCTGAAGTATTCGGACAGTGTGATTCCTGCCAAAAACGAGCTGAGTTAGCATCCTTAATAAATTCTTTACTTTTACACATTCAGGTGACCACGTAGTGCTTCCCCCTGGTTATATTGACAGATATACCTGTGTAGATGGAGGCTTCTCTGGCAGCTACGGGCATGTTGGAGGTGTTTGCCACCAGAGTTGTTCTCTTCATGATGCTCTCTGTCTTGCCGCCTACCTCCATGGTCAGCTGTTGGCCAGACAACACTGTCAGAACACCCAAACAGAGTCACTGTAGCTGGGACACAACGCCCTCATAAAGCTATCAATACCCACCTCGGGGAAGTCTCGAAGCACTTCCGACATCTCGTTACCGCGCTCCCCACAGCCCACATAGACGATAACGTCACTGTTGGAGAACTTGGACAGGGACTGAGAGATGACAGTCTTTCCACAGCCAAAGGCTCCTGGGATTGCTGTGGTCCCTCCCTGCACACATCTGCACACACAGTGAAGAGAGTCAAGAATGGAGGGAAACATTACAAATCTAATTGTTAATTTTGACTTTTTGAATAAAAAATTATTTTTGCGTCACCACACTTCTAATTAACAATATGGGTCCAAAAAAGTTAAAAAAAAAGTTTTCCTGTAATATATCATACACGGCTAAGTGTCTCTTTGCTTTTTATTTTCTATATCTATTGAAAAAATAAAATATTTTTATCATTTGCTGTTCCGCGATTCATTAAATATCTTGTTTTTGGATAAAAACAAATCATAATTTTCCATTTTCCTTTATCATTCCTACATCATGTAGTAGTGCAAGTAGAAAATATTGTTTGTATTACACAACAAACAAAAATGGCTGCAGACCACCACTGTCAGGCTCTTCCGCTGCAGCCCTCCACTTGGAGGCTCACATCCACTGTCAGGCACTTTGCAACAGCTCATGCGCGAGTTGTTGCCCTTTTTGACCCATGTTGTGAATTAGGAAGGGTTTGCATAGCTTGTGTATCAAATGCAGTGCAATGAATGCTTACGGGAAAAGGGCATCCAGTACTCTCTGTCCGGTCAGCAACGGGTGGTTGGCAGGCAGCTTCTCTGTGACGGGGCGCACCTGTCGGACCGGCCATACCTGAATCATGGTGAACTGCTCCTTCAACCCCTCGAACTCCAGCTCCATCACAACGTCCTGACACAGAGAGACACAATGTCAACATGAAAACAAAACATCTACACCATGCACGGCTGTATGCGGGGAGGTGGGGCGGGCGGACTCACAGAGACGTCGTAGTTTCCAGGCGGAGCCACGTAGGTCACGGTGCCTCTGTTTCTGGGAGGCAGCATGATCTTGTGCTTGATGAGGGAGTTCTCGCACACCATGCCGTAGATGTCTCCCCCTGTGATGTGGCTGCCAACCTAACAACGATCAGAAGAGGAGAAAAAAGGAGGGCTCATTTAACTGATCATTGAAACATAAGAAAGTGTATTTATCATTGTATTGCTACAACAAACTTTGTGTTGGCACTCTCATAAAACAGCGTCAAACAAATTCATAATCACACCAACATAAGACAAAAAACTAAGACAAACAAAGATAAACAAACAGGAACAAGATCAATTTAAGACAACACTGTCATGTGGAGGTGAAGGTTTGAGGTTGAGTGCAGCAGACACACACCCGCAGGCTCTTGCTGGGAGTAAACTCCCACTTGAGGTCTCGGTTCAGGGCCCCGATGTTCACACCTCTGGGGATGTAGATGCTTTGTGTGATGTCGTTGATGTCTTTCAGTGGTCGCTGGATACCGTCAAAGATGGAGCCCATGATTCCTGGACCCAACTCCACAGAGAGGGGTTTGCCCGTCCGCAGCACGGGATCTCCGACAGACACGCCGGCTGCATTCAAGCTCAGGAAAGTTATTTAAAATATGCAAGACACTACTATGCTAAATTTGAAGTTGAAAGAATAATAAGGAGTAGAACAGTGGATCCATTCAATATACTGATTGCACATGAGAGCTGTTCTTTGTATGGCTTAAAACATTTAATTTGTTTTGTTTAATTGTATTGCATTAAATATTGGTCTATGTAGTATTCCTTCACCCTCATAGAGCTGTGTTTCACTACTCTATCAAACAAACAAACAAACAAACAAACAAACACACACACAGAGATTTGGCTAGCTTTATATCACTCCGCTCTCTGTTGTTGTGTCAGTTTTGGGCCCCTGACTGATTGTAAGAAGTACAAGTTGGAGCAGTCGTACAGTGGAATATGAAAAATTGCAACATAGAGTAAAATCAGTGAATGGCCAGTGATGTGTGTCAAAAGGATACACGTCTCCTCGTAGACCTGGATGGTGGCCATGTCTCCCTCCAGCCTGATGATCTCTCCCACCAGCTCACAGTGGCCCACGCGCACCAGCTCGTACATGGCTGCTCCCGCCATCGCTGTAGCCGTAACCACTAGGGGAAGAAAAAAAACAACAACAACAAAAAACAGGGTTAAACAATCAGACCGAATGCAAGTACACAATCAACACTAGAGAGCCACATCTGGACTTCAGTCTTGTTTCTGAAACGTTCTAAAGGCTTCTGTTTTGTTATAGAGAACAAAGTGTAGAAAGAACTTTGTGGTGGGCAGTGATGGAAACTGACCTGGTCCGGAGACTCCATGAACGAATCCAAACTCGCTCTCTCGCTCCGCATCCCTGATCTTGGGCAGCTTGGACATGTCCATCTTCACAGGCTTAAAGGTTTAACTGACAATGAGAGCAGATACATCAGGCCACAGTGAAATAGAGGAAATGAACCAGAGGATGTTACAGAGTGAGGCCATTCTCTCCTCTGCAATGGTCACTTTTTAACATACTAGCACTTTATGTCCGTGTCTACATTTTAATTACAGAGAGCTTTCATTAGCCACCATAAAGCAGCCGTGGGTATGAGTGCTTTGAATAATGGTGTTACAGTTCATTCAATCTGAGACCATGCAGTGTTACGAATCAGTATAAGAACCGAGCAGAGAACCAAGTGCTTTATGGGAAGAGAATCTGATCTGACGGTGCAGGATTGCAGCATCACTTTGACTGACGTTTATTACTGATGGCAACAAAAGCATTTTACATTCTGTTGATACATTTGTCTGTATAAAAGCAGCAAACCACAGTTTGCATAATTTCCACAAAAACAACGGATTACAACCATAACAAATGAATTATCTCAACCTAAAAGGCAAGATAATAAAATGATAAACATAAAGTTAGCAAAAAATGTAAAGATATTACGGTACCAAATGAACAGACTAGATATTTGCTTGGCACTATGGTAGTGGGCACCTCCTACTGTTACCATGGAAACCCCCTGAAAAAATACAGCACCATCACCTCTCTCACGACTCTTCATTTCTCAGCATTATTACACACAGCGCCCGATCTAGGCCACTCCATTCTCCTCCTTTGGCTGCACACACTCCGGGTCCAGAAGTACAGTCAGTGTGACGCATCAGGCTAACATTAGAGGGGGATTCCACAGAGCAGCATGTTCCTCTGCTTTCCCTTTGCGCAAACAGTCGTACACACATGCTCCTTTTTTCAAAATCTTTGCATGATATTCTGTCTCCTATTATTCTTACTTATTTATTCATCACATAATATATCCACTAAATACTGCCTCAAGTCAGTGAGGATAAATGCAGGAATCACAGTCTGTTTTGAGTCGTGACTTAAACCCACCCCCTGCAGCAGACTGCAGATTTTGAATACATCAAAGAGCAGCTTTATCAGTAATATACCGCATGCATCAGAGACAGTAGATGCTATATGCATAGTTATACTTCATAAATATGATGCTTTTCTTTCTTTATCCGACAGTTGTATCACACATACAGTCCTATACATCCATGTCCTTTTCTTGTCCTTCCCACTGATGCACAGATCTTCCTGTTTACTCCAGGCAGAGTGAACCAATCTGTGCAGGCTCCACCAACGGGTCGATGCAGGAACTACAACAATGACAACCTTAAACAGGCCTTACTCAACAGAACAACAAAATCCCCCTCCCTTTTAAATCAGTTATGTGAGTTTTATCTCAGAGAAAGACCAAGCACAACCCTAAACAGCCACCCGATCAGTATCAATGTGTGCCTGATGAATAGCCTCCAAATAGTAGAATACAATGGTAAAGCTAAGGTCTATGATTCATCATAAACACACAACTCTCTACCTGCTTGATTAAATCTAATTCTACAATCAAACAAGAATAACGTGGAAAAAACAACAACATTTGATGACAATAATCTGCAGTTAAAGTCAAATTATTCTGTTATAATCCTGGCTCCCACAGCTACAGACATGACACTTGATCATATGATCCTGGCACATGACCGGCTAGCCCTCCCTACACGATTCTCTTTAGGGAAGTGGAACAACTAACACATGGTGCAAAACTGGGAAGTACCATTTAGGACAATGACATTTACCCCCCTTAAATAGCCTACAATCCTGCACAGAAAATGGGAATGGGGCACAGTAAATATGTATTTACCTTTTTATTAGTATACTGCTGATCTTCAGTGCTATGTTGGCTAATTTGAGTTAGAAAGTAAAGAAACATGGGAATGGTTATCTGCTTGCTGTCAACAAATGTCAAATTCAAAGTGACAGAAGGGAAACATATTGTAAACCAGGCATATACTGGAATGTTGTCTGTGCTCATTACTAAGTATTTGAGTTAAGGGACATGTCTAAATATAAATATATATTTAGGGGTGTCTGTGCAAAAAATGTACTCAGAAATGTTACACATTAGTGAGAAGGCCACGAAAAATCATCCTCACACACTCATGTTAATTGCAAACTCCTTGGAAGCAAGTTCGCATGAAACTCAGCTGAATTATATTTTGCTAAACAAGGGGAATCGGGTTCTTGAAGAGGAGATTTAATGTGAGATTAATGAACTGGTAGCCTGTTTATGATGATCATTGGTTTGAGCTGGTCTCAATGCAGGACATTCAGTTTGATAGCTTATCTAGAAACTCTGTGCGAGCTAACATACACAGAAAGGTTAGACTAAATGAATAAACACTATCTGTAATTTACACTTTGTCTTAAGGGTAAAAAAAAAACAATGTTAGCTAGCTCTGTTATTCTGTATTGTAAAAACGGTAGCAATACTGGTCTCGGCCTGGATGAAAATATGCTGGCCCAATCATTTTTTTTATTTCTTTTATTTTGCGCAACGAGGAAGCTGAACTATTTCATTGCCAACGCACTAGAAATGGTGAGTTTGTATTATCGAGAACAAGTAGGCCAACAAAAAAAGACAAAGATAATATTTACCGTATTGTGGTGAAGTGGTGGTTTGCTGTCTTGTATCGAGAGAAAAGCGATGGTTGCTGCGGTGCGTGACAGCGGACTGAGATCAGCTGACAATTCACTGGCTGCTCAGTTTTACTGCTGGGTCCCTGCAACCGCTGCCATTCTGGCTCCGCCCACGGGACTACAGCAAAGATTTTCAAAGTGGAGAACCAGTGGAGAACATATGGAGATCGATTGCTCCTGGTTGATATTCCTTCTACTACAACCAGCCCTACAAAGAGCATGAGCACGATTTTTTTTATATATATAATTTTAACATATAGG
Source organism: Ammodytes marinus (assembly GCF_949987685.1). NCBI lineage: Eukaryota > Metazoa > Chordata > Actinopteri > Uranoscopiformes > Ammodytidae > Ammodytes > Ammodytes marinus. The sequence goes on along the minus strand of NC_137225.1, from coordinate 15,540,608 downwards.
CCTAGGCCTAGGCCTTTTAGGCTAGGTCTAAAATATAAGCCCAATAGTGAAGTCAAATACCCTCCGTTTATAGCACCATCAATGACTGCCTTTTTGATTGTGACATGACATTTCGAATGTACAGTTTATTAGGCCCATATGTGATTTGACTGTCACTATAATCTCCTCAATGTGTTACATCAACGCACCCTTGTCTGTCTACAATCTGTGATCATTTGCAAATGTTTTAATCATGCTGCTCACAATAGAAGTTTCTCTTTCTGTAATGTTATATCGTACATTTTCTAATTCATATCTCTTGAAATCATCCTTTTGCCTATGTTCTCTTTGTTAATGTTAATTGTATGTATTGTGTGAGTGTGCACCAAAATACCACAACAAATTCCTTGTAGGCTATGTGTGAACCTCATACCTAAACGTCACTTTGATCTTGATTCTGGTGTGTGCTGAAATAGAAACCGGAGTGTTTTAAACGCATACCCTGTTGTTCTTTTAATTGAGGCAATTGTAAGTTGTCCCACATTATTATTATTTTATTTATTTATTTGTTGGTTGTTATTATTATTATTATTATTATTATTATTATTATTATTATTATTATTATTATTATTATTATTATTATTATTATTATTATTATAGTTATATTAAAGTGATTCATTAACGCCCTTACCAAAACATGTTTCTCTGAATGTTTCAATCATCTAGCAACTTTATGTAGAACAGCTGATATTAGTCTCCTTGCGGGTTAATTAATGTGACCCTGCTAACAAATGGTAATTATAATCTAACAGTACAGTAGGCCTACACAGTTACGGTCATTCAAGGTGAGAAGCCCATCTCTTACACGCCAAATATATTTACGTTTGAGCCAAAATGGAGGCTGTATTACAAATTGCTGAGATTAATCATTATCATTATCTCCATAATCTCTGTTAAAAATCAATGCTGAGACAAGAGAATACTTTTTTTTACAGTCAAGAGATGTATTTATTCATACCTCTCTGAAGTGGTCTGGTTGCTAATATGATAGACATACATGTAAATGTCTGTGTTTATGTTCCTTATGTTTGTTTTATGGTCCTGAGAGTATGTCAAAAGGATTTCATTTATTGCATGTTGCACAAGTATGGAGCATTTCCCCAAAAAGTGGGTGACATCCTTTTACAGAGCGGTATAATATGCCCGGAGTAATTCCTTTCAGGTTTCGTACATTGGCTGTATCCCTCCTTGTCTGATGAAAAACAATATTGCATAACACAACAGTTTTAATATCGAAATGATCCTGTATGTAATTTAACTGAACACCTTTTGCATTTGCTTGGTGGATGCTGCTTGGGGACTGTTGAGACACCCTGAGAGACCAAATTCAGGATGTCTTAAATCCCATAAAGAACACAGAGCAGTGTTTCTGCGCATGAGCGGGGTCAGGGTTGACAGTCTCCACAGTCGTGGTGGAAGGAGTGTGGCGGCTAAGCTAACTGCAACTAGCTACATGTGGAGGGTAAAACGGGAGGCAACCCCGACCCCAACTCTGTCAGAAATCCCCCCTTGTTACCCGAAACAACTCTGAAGTTCAGCCTCGTCGAAAATCAGGGATAATATCTGTTTACAATGAAAGGGTGAGTGTAAGCTTTTGAGTCTCAATTAAGTAGCTTAGCACGAGTAAAGTTTTTCATGTCTGTTTTTTTTCTTCTGTTTTTTGAGGCGGGGAGGAGGCGGCGAGGCTAGCTAGCTAGCTCAGCTACCTTTATTTAGCTGTAGGACAATAAAGAACATAACACCGACAGAGTCGTCACTGAAACATTTAAGGCGTTGTTGTTCTCGTGAACTTAACCCGGCTGTCGGTTTGTGTAGCTCCGCGGACTAGCGAAGCTAACCAGCTAGCTGCTAGTGGGAAGCTGAGTCAGTCAACCTCACTTCAGCTAAGCTAAAGAGGCAGAACCTGGATACTTCAATAATTTGTGTTTTAGCGTCACAGTCAGTTTAACTGGAATCCAGTTGCAGCAAACTAGCAAAGTCAGTTTATTAAGCTCATAGAGCAGAAGTTAGTCTTTCAGTAGTTAGATCGTGTTGCTCAGCCCTGTCAACGTTCCATCACTGAAACTTGACATGTCAAAGTAGCACTTTCATATTAATTTGCCTGCGGTGTTTGATTCTCAAATTACATAACATGGTAGCAGGCGATTAAGGCTGAAATGTATTAATTGTTTACTTATGATTTCGGCAGACAGTAGAAGTGTTTGAAGTGTGGATAGAGATGCTGGACACGTGACCAACAGCTGTTTTGTATATGTAGTCTAGTCTAGTCTCCTATAAATATCACAGTGAACCCCTCAATCACACAAGCTGTGAGTGTTGTATTTGGGGTCACTTACTTGGACACTATCACAAGCAAACATACCTATGTTATCTTAAGAGTTGACTTGTTTTTAGCAGGTGCAACATCCATGTACTTAGCAGGGTTCCATAATTGAATAAGGGCATCTAAAAAAAGACCTTAAATGTGTTTCAAATTTCTCAACTCAATCTTCGATAGTCTTAAAAAATACATTTATAGCAGTAGGAATTTATTGATATTTTTTTCTTCTGACATTGTAGTTTATGAACTCTTATAATTGTTAGAATCTTCTTTTTTGTATAGATAATTTACATTTGCATTGCAGATCAGCATGATATGATCCAATATGTTTGCATAATGTGTGTCATTATAAAAAGCCAAACTTGCATTCAACTGTAGGAACCCTGGTTTAGTGATTAAAAGGCGGGAATATCAGATTGATTTGCCTCAGATGTTTATGTTGTGAGTCATTTAGGTGAACTGTTTCACAATTGGGTTTTGTGTGGCATCGTCCCATTGTGTCATGTGGCCTTTGTGGGATAGTGGCCCAGCTTCCACCATATGTGAATTGGTTGTCTTTTGTTGATTACCTTCATTGTTCAATTGTCATGAAATGGTGAAAAATTTCAATCGGTGTGTCCGAATGCAAAATGCGTCATCTTCACATGCCTCGTGGTCTATTTGTTCTAAACCCAAATATATTTCGTTTACTTTTACATAAACAAAAGAAAAACATAAAAATCCTCACATTTTAGAAGCTGCAGCTGCATCAAGGTTCAGCAGTTTGTTTGGAAGCTTACCTAATACTATTTATTTTTTTGTTGACTAAAGATATTAATTATTCGTTTTGGATTTAAAGTTTATAATGTTTATTCAATTCAGTTTTCAGGTGATCAACAGTCCTATCTTGCATCAAAGTTACCAACGTGCTGTAGTGTTGCCTTTAAGTCCAATTGTCAGTCTGCTAATGATTTGTCAGCTATTTGACCGTTTTGCTCTTGTTCCAGTAGCCGGATCGAGCTGGGGGATGTTACGCCCCACAACATTAAACAGCTGAAACGCCTGAACCAGGTCATCTTCCCTGTCAGCTACAACGACAAGTTTTACAAGGATGTGCTGGAAGTTGGAGAGCTTGCAAAGCTAGGTAAGAATACATCATTCCTGTAACTTGCACCCAGGTAACTTTAAATAAAAAATAAAATATATGAAGCATGAAGCCTATGTATTTATGGAGACACTGATATGATGGGGATTCACAGCCGCTTGGATGAAAAGTAGTCTTCTTTCACTGCTTGGTTCACATTAGGGCCTGACCGATATTGATTGCTGTAAATAGGCTATAGCCTTAATGCCATGCATTTAGGCTACCTCCAGGGCAGCAATACATTTCACACATGATTGCTTGAAAAAAACGGCTACTAACAGCCAGAACTGCATTGTCATGAAAACCTTTTCGCCGTCCTCTGCAGTCTAGCAAAAAAATGCCTTTTTAGTATAGAAGATAGTAAAGATTTTCTGTGTTTCAATATTACCTCTGCTTTGTCTTGCAGCCTACTTCAATGACATTGCAGTGGGCGCTGTGTGCTGTAGAGTGGATCACTCTCAGAACCAGAAGAGACTGTACATCATGACGCTCGGCTGTCTAGCACCTTACCGTAGACTTGGAATTGGTAAGGAGCCCTGCATCTCTAAAAAGACGCTACACTTAACCATGCGATCTTGTGCTTTGTTTTTCCAACTTTTCCTTTGTCTTTTTCTCCAGGTACGAAGATGTTGAATCACGTGCTAAACATCTGTGAGAAGGATGGCACTTTTGACAACATTTACCTGTGAGTGTCTTTATAGCAGAGGGTGCATGAGGAGATTGTATTATTTTTTTTTTATTATTTTTTTTTGTAATTCAAGTTTTTTTATTGAATTTTCGCTTTGGTGTATGCCAGTACATCGTTACACATAGAGAGACATTTGTTATTACCGTACAAATAAGTCTTTGCCATATAAAAAATAGAATCAAAATAAATACTTGTATCTGTAAAATCAAGAGATAAAAAGAGCAGCTCTAGGGGCACATTCATATTGGAGTGACTAGAATGGTTATCCATACAACATTCAAGAGCATCATTACATTCCATCAACTTTGTTCACGTTACAGGTTAATCGGTCAGTGTGATATATGTCCAGAAACTATCCCATGCTGGTGCTTTATCCTTGTTTATAGTATTAAGCATATGTTCATATGAGGCTGTTTTTTATCATGGCGTTAGCCCATTCTTTAAAACCTGGAATTGTAACTGTTTTCCAGTGTTTAAGAATTGTCCTTGCAGCCACTGTAATGCCAACCATGATGACAGAAAACTCTTTACTTGACATGTTATGTAGTTGACTTCTGTCACCTAACAGGCAAAGTCTTGGAGATACTGGTAGTTTTCTTCTGCCTAAGTACTCCAAAACAAATTGTATTCTTTATTTTTTAGAGTTTAAGTTTTAAATTTATTTATTTTTTATTTTTTTATGAATCTTATTGTTACTTTTTGAACAATTCGAACTTCTACCACTTACACAATTTTCTATTTCCCTTCCCACAGTCACGTGCAGATCAGCAACGAGTCAGCCATTCACTTTTACCAGAAGTTTGGCTTTGAGATCATCGAAACAAAAAAGAATTACTACAAGAGGATAGAGCCGGCAGATGCTCATGTGTTGCAAAAGAGTCTGCGCAGCCCATGTGCACCCCCCACCGGAGAGCTTCAGAAGGCAGAGTAGGGGCACACCGTTTGGAAAGAGCACAGATGTGCCCGCCTCCACAGAAACAGAACTGTGACAAATGCCCCAGGGTCGACACATTCAACACTTTCTTCAAAGGACGCTAAAATGATAAAACAAATTTAAAGTACAAAAAAATGCTGCATTTATTTTGCAATGGGGTCCCTTTTCAGTTTTGCATTTATTTTTTTTTGTGCTCCCCTTTCCTCAGACAGATAATTGAACATGACAAAAGGCTCAGTATCAAAACAATTCTCCTATTGACAAAAGTTACTAACTTCAGATAGTTTTAGACTTGGTGGAGGGGGAGGTTGTGGTGTTAGCAAATCATACTGTTTGTGTTTGAGTTGTTTTTATGCGGTTATAAATCAAATGGGGACATATCTATACTGTTGAGCGAAAGGAAACAGTTGGATTGGACCTGCAAAAGTGTTTGACACACACACACACACAAAGTCCCAGCTGGTCAGCTTGGAGTGATTCTTTGAGTTACATGGAACAGTTACTACTCTATTCCCTCAACACCTGAACTCTGGGATTAATGGGAAATGTATCTGACCAGTTTATTGATATGTCATGTCCAGAGAGGAGAAGCAGAAATGTATCTCCATGGAACAGGCGTAAGGAAGGCTGAACGGTTTTGAGGTGGTGGGTCACCACTCATCATTTCTGAATAACTTTATTTTCCAGCTTGTTAATTTAATTCCCCTTCAACTGTTATCCTTATTTTTTACATCAAGATGGCAAATGGTTCAGAGGTTCTCCTGGGTTTATTACTAAGAGTGAACATTTTAAGGAATAAGCTAAACAAAATATATTATTGTGAGATCTGTTTGAATAACAACACGATGGGCTGTCTGGGTTAAGATTTGGGCATTATTTTCAGAAAAATAATTAAGGTTTGTGTGAGGGTTTGGGTTTCTACACACATGGAAGTGTTTTTAGACATCTTGCCTTAAACACCTTTGGCACCTTAGGTAGCCATCTTGCCGAAATTGTTGTCTCAAACGCCCGGCATCAGTCAGCTTTTGTTGTTACTCATACACACCTCCATTTGAAGCTCTGCCGATTGTTTGGAAATTTTTGGTGTGGTCTTTTGAACAGTGTTTTACCCCGAAGAAGCTCTGACCCGTCTGCATGTAAGGAGAGTTGTGTCCTCTCCACTGTAGTATAAGCATGTTTTTCCTTTCTTTGAAGAATTTTATCTTTTCTGGAGCTCTATATTGTAAGACTTTTTAACGTCTAAATAAAGGAATTACTATTTGCAGTAAATGTTTTTCTACTGGTCTTATTCTATTTTTAGTACATGCTTAATTATTTGCTTAATACACAGAAATATGGTTGAATATTAATTTAAACACATTATGCATTGAAGGTCTACGACAAATGTGTATTCGTTGCAAAGCTGACCCTGGATACCCTTTGACAAGTCGTGATAGGCTGAAACCTTCCACATCTGTAATGCTATTGGCTGCCGCTTCCCCCGGAACCCTCCCCTTTCTACACCATGTTCGATGTAGTCAGATTGTTTTGAGAGATGAGTTGAATGCTTTAGCCACGAGCTAACAGTTAGCCTCCAATCTCAAAGTTCTTGCGGGGACATACAGTCTCCAAAATGCCGAGGGTACAGGTGAGCGAAGACTACTATACATTAGCAGCCTCTTTTCAGCTGGGACGCGAAAAAATCCGATATTAATTGGCTTGTTAATTATGTCGGTAACGCTAAGCTAAGACATTAGCGACGTAGCTAACAGAAAGGTAACTGAGCTTGTAAGCATCTAGTATTTTTAGTACAAGCTCAGTGTAGTGTAGTGTTTTATATACTCTCTATGGTGTAGAATAACAAGGTCTTTTTTACTGTTTATCTGACATTGTACCAAGTTATAAGAAAATAATACTGCTGGTTAACTGCATCTCAGTGATTTTTTTCTGTGGTGTAATGCAGTTGCATGGTGTACTCACTTATTTTGAAATGAATACTATGCTTTATGTTTTTATTGCAGCACGGGCCCGGAAGGGATTTAAGGACCAGCTGTTAAATGCGTTGACTGGTACCTTATCAAACAGGCAACTGTTAGTACAGGATGCCAGAGATGACCGAAACTCAGACACCTGGTCGTAAACCCAAGTAAGGATGGTTTAAGATCATAGTATATCTACAATATCTATCTATCGGGGTTCCACAGATCCTTAAAAAGTCTCAAAAATAACAACATTGAATGCCTTAATCTGAAAAATAATATCTAAAATGTCATAGGTCAAAATTTCAAAAGTCTTTTAAATGATAAAGGCTTCAGTAGTAGTTTTTTTTTTACTTTTCTTGGAAGCATCTATTTTTAAATAATTTACAAATGCCTCTCACATTGACGTCATGCAGATCTGCATGACATGATCTGATAGCATCACGTTGATACATTTTAACTGACACAATATTATTTTAAATTGGCGCTTAAAGTTATTTGTTTGAATGGCCAGAAATACAATTAAGATATGCCAAACTTTAAAAAAACATGCTCATGCTTCATGATATCCTTACATTTTCACTGGACCCAAGAAGTTTGGAATATACCCATGTCTTGAAAAGTCTTTAATCTAACTTGTATTAAACTGTAGGAAACCTGTTTTGTATATAAATAATTTGATTAATATGTACATATTGAAATGTGAACTGTTATTTAATTAATTAATTTGGATTTTTCAGAAAGAAGAAAAACAAAGAATCTCACAATGCAGGTAAATTAATTTCTCATGTTACGCTTCTGCTCAAACCTTACTGCTCAGTGAACATAGATGTATTGTGGATAGGTTTATTTAACTGGTGTTCACTTTAAATGTCTGCTTTATATAGTTGAGAGACACAGAAAAGAGAAGATTAATGCTGGGATTAACCGCATTGGCAATCTTCTTCCCTGTTCCCAGGCACTTAAACAGGTAAGAGAAAAGCTGGCATTGCAGTTCAGCCTTACCAGCAACACTTTGTAGTGTAATTACTGTCCTATAGGCTAAAGGCAAGTTAACTGTTGTGTGGTATGTTTTAACAAAAAAATATATCTTTTATCTATAGAGTAAGAACATGATCTTGGACCAGGCTTTTAGCTACATCACTGAACTGAAAAAACAAAATGATACAATGCTTCTGGAAGGAGGAGACAAAGTCCAAGGTGAAGTTTAACAATTGTACACCCCACACCCTGTTTTGTTAGTAGTATATACTCAGAAGTCATAGAAGTGACTATACAGTACACTTCACATGACTAACTGCATTTTCTATGTTTGCTATGTTTCTGTGCAGCGGAGGAGATCCAGCGGCTGCGCCGTCAGTTGGAGGAGATGAGGAAAGAGAGCGCTCACTACATCGAGCTCCTGCAAGCCCACGATATCAACATTCTAGAGGACCCCACAATTCACTGGAAGGGCAAACAGCGCAGTGCCAAGGTTGCAACAGTGACTCCCACTCACCAACTCCCAAAGGGGATAATCGTCTATTCCAATGGCAACGTAATGTGTCCAGCTGGGAAGGAGACCAGCCCAGGGAAACAGCCTACTGAAACACCAATTCTGCAGAAACCTTCTGAGGTCAGTGGCAGCTTGAGGGTAGATGGAGCCCTGGTGCAAGTTAACACCTCTTCTCCCACCCCTGCACTTCTCCCTGGGTCGACCGCCACACCCTACCAATCTACGCCAGGCCTGAGAATGATAGAGCAGTGTGTGGTGGATACTCCAGCTGCTGTAGCCCCCATTCTGCCAGTCTCTGTGTCTTACATCACCCTCCAAATCCCTGCAGCCACCACAGCTCTGACCCAACATGCGCAGCCTGCTGCCCCAGCCCACACCCTCAATATATCAGCTACGTCAGCCTCACAGCTCCCCACTTTAAGTGCAATGCAGCCCGTGACAAATCTGATCACCCAGACTATAACCACACCGAGAGCAGCAGCCTCAGAGGTTTGCTCTTGGGTCACACAGGACACGGCCATCAGGACTGTAAATTACACCGCTGTCCCTAACAGTCAAGCCCTCCTCGGGGCTGGGGCGGCCGGCAGCACACAGACCACCTGGACAACGCTGCAGATGGCAGGAAACACGGTGCAGCCAGTTTGTCAGAGTCTCCCCACCCCAGAGGTCATCAACACCACCCAGGCTGTCCAGCAGGTGACCATGGTCAACAAAGCGTCCGTTCAACCCATTCAAATACAGATGCAACCGCATGTGCCTGTACAGCAAGCACCCATTACAGCCCACATTCAAGCACAGCCCTTTCAGAGAGCACCCCAGCTACGGCCTGTCATTGCCCCCCAACCTCAGTGTGCTGTTCTTCCCCAGTCGGCAATCCTACCCACCATCATGTCGCAACCCCAGTCTGCAGTACTTCAACCCGCATCACTGGTTCCCCATCCTCCGACAGCCCTCATACCTCAGCCGGCCCTGGTGCCCCAGCCACAGGCCACTGTGCTGCCCCTCCTTCAGACCATGCAGGTGCTGCAGGTCAACCAAACCGGAGGGACAGCCTCAGGTGTATCAGCACCACAGACCACCAACAACCCAAGTGTGGTCATCCTGCAGCAGGCCAGCGCTTGTCCAACCCAGTCAGTCGTAAGAGAGGAAATAACCAATCAGACACCATGTCAGCATATTGTAATCATCCAGGCGCCCAATCAGGCAGCACCTGCCCCTCAGAATACTCAGGTCGGCATGGTATCCGCTGCCGTTCCTGCTGCGGTCCCCGCTGTGTCCACTCAAATCCAAACGACCAGCAGTTCAACGTGTGCCACTCCCTTACAGAGTGTCGGAGGAAAGCAGCTGGTGCACATCCTCCCTCGTCCTGTTCAGCCACAAATGAGCCATCCCCTTCAGGTGACCCAGGCCTCCTCTTCTCCACCGGTCCCTCCGACCCCACAGACTATCACTGTGAACGGCCAGGTGTTTGCCTTGCAGCCCATGAAGACCTCAGACAAACCCAGCTCCCAAGGGGGCCATAGTACACTCCAGCTGGTCCAGCCCACCACCACAGAGGAACCAACTACTAATGTGGCTCTAAACAGTTTAGGAGCACTCAGTAGTCTCAATCAGAGCATCTCTCAGGGCCTTCCACTCACCATTTCTACCCAGAACAATGGTCCGCCTCCAGCTGCTCCCTTATCCATAGTCCAGCAGAAGCAGCTTCATCTTACAGCATCAGTCCCTAGAACCGCACTTGCTCTACCAGCCCGGCAGCTACAGGTCCCATGTGTGAATCCAGTTAAATCAGGGCAGGTGGTTAATGCCTCTAAGCCTTCAAGAAAGAGGCTTCGTTCAACTTTGACTACAAAGAGGGCAACAGTTAAAATAACTAAATCGGACAAGGAAAAAGAGCTCGGTCGGGCAAAGCCCACTGTCGCTGTTTCAGCCAAGCCAGTGGCTGCTGCAGCAGAAAGTAAGACAGTTCAAGTTACAGTATCCCAAGCTTTACAATCCTCAACTGTAAAAGTGTCAGACGTTCCCTCCACTTGTACCACAGCTGTCACAATGAACAACTGTGGTCAGGCTATAGCAAATGTCACCTCTGCACAAGACACCTCGATAATAATTGTGTGTAGTTCATCTAATGCGTCAACAACATTAGGTCAATCCAATCCACAGAGCAAAAGCTCTGTCAGTGCATCTCAGACAGATGTTACATTCAGTCCTGCTAATACTAGTGGTGTAGAAACTACAGTTACAACTGTCAATGCCCCATCGGTCAAACCACCAGTTAGTGCAGCTGTGGCCATCGAGTGTAAACCATCTGTAGTTTCTGGCAACACAACTGTAGCCAAACCCTCAGTTGTAGAAGGTAAACAGGCGACCACCGCTTCAGCAACTAGCACATCACAAAGTAAGTCAGCTGACACCACTGCTGTTTCTAGACAGAGCAGGTCTATGCTCAGTTCTACATGTGCCACTGAGACTAAGTGCACTTCCGCTACTGTTTCTACTGCATGTCTGACTCCAGTCTGCACCAGCAGTATCACAGCAACAGTAACTTCACATCAGGCTACCCAACCAACTTCTGTGTGTCGTCACCAGGGATCTAATACCCAAGGTCCTCTGCCCTGTAATAAGCTGGAGTCTCAGCCCACGGCAACACCTTTCATGTCCACAACCGTGGTGCACTCATCATCTGCTGCTACTTTTCCTGCAGCCCAGAGTGCTGTTACAGCCCCTCCAACAAGTTCAGAGTTTAGAAAAAGGGTCACTACTACGAGTATAGCTCCAACACAGCAGACTGACTTGAATGTGCCAAACCCGTCCCTCTGCCATCCCTCTGAAGTCAAACCACCCCAGCCCCCAAGAAGAGACCGGGAGGCTCAGGAGGAGAGACCCTCCACAACAGCAGAGAAAGAGGGCTTGGTAGCAGCAACTCACAACACTTCCTCTAGAAAGGACTTTGCCCTATCTCAACAGGTGTACACAAACCTTGACAATCAAACTATAGAACACCCTTTGACATCTAGCAGACAGACAGATTCTCCCATGTCTGTGGTGGGCGGTGGAGGCAGAGGGTTCTCTGTGGCGTCCATGCTTCCACAGGGCCACAGTATGACCACATCATCTGGCTCCTTTGGAACGTTTACATTCACTTCCGAGCAGGCAGAAATGCTGGCCTTGGCCATGCTAGAACAGGACAGTCCGGGAAGGCGGAGCGGAGGCTGCTCTGGGGAAAACGCACCTTTAGCAAACCCTACTACAGCCTCATGGGAGCCCCAGAAAAACTCACCGGTGTCTAGCAGTAAAGAAAGGGGCTCAACTACTGGACAGCAGGCTAAAGTAACGAAACCCATGGAAACGGTAACGGTCAAACCTGCTCCCCAGGTGTCTGTCAGTGGCTCCAATGGAAGCAGACATCCACAAAACATCTCGTACTCCCAGTCTCAGTCTCTCCCCCAGGTCCAGTCTCAGGGCGGCACCGTGGCCAGCCTCAGTGTCAACAATCTCATAAGGCCCAGTTCCAGTCAGCACCCTTCTTACCCCAGCTCTCCCAGTCTGGCCAGCCAACAGGGCTCAGTTCCTTCGCCTGTGGGGACCTCTGCGCACATATCCCAACCCTCAAACACCAACCTCTCTCCCTGCTCCGGCCAGCTGAACGAGTACACCCCCTTGAAGACTGCCCTGATGCGGACCCAGGTCGGAGTGGCTGTGGGCGAGCGACAAGCGAAGATCATCTCCAAGCGCCAGGCCCAGGAGGAGGTGATGCTAAACAATGGAAAACGACCAAAGCCTTGCCCTCCTTCAGCCCCTACTGTTATCCATATCGACGTGAAAGCACCAGAGCACGGCCAGATGATGTTGGGACAGTTGCCCCCTGCGTCCTCTACTGTCATGACGAGGATTAATTCGGAAAGCGGAGGCCCCCTCTTCTCCACCAACTCTTTCATGAGCCCAGTGGTCCACTGCCTTCCTCAAGGCCCGCCCGAGCAGAACCAGTCGGGTGTGCTTCATCTGCCCCAAGGTCACCCACAGCATGCCACCACCCAGCACGGCCAGCACCTGGGAGGAGGGAACCTCTACATGAAACAACAAGAGCAACAGAGACACCATCTGTATCACTTGCAACACCACCTGACGCAGCCCGACCCCGCACAGCGCCACTCGCTCCACCAGAGGGCGCTCGTGCAGCAGCATCAGGAGCAGCAGCAACACGCTAAGAAGCGAGGGCTTGTCAGAGGCGGTCAGACCGGTTCCCCTGCCGGCCTGCAACAGAAGCAACATCACATGGAGAAGTCTGGAGTTCAGCAACACGCGCATCAACAACAACAACAACAACAACAGACGCAGCATCAACAACTCACACAGCAGCAGCAACATCAACAACAGTCGCATCAACAGTCCCACCAACAGCCAACACAACACCAACAGTCCCAGCATGCACAGCACACACAGCATACACATCAGCAGCAGCAGCAACAACAACAACATCAACAACAACAACAACAACAACAACAGCAGCAGTTACAACAGCAGCAGCAGAGCTCCCACTCCAGACACCAGCAGCATCTACAGCAGCAGATTCAGCAACAACAACAACAACAACAACAACAGCACTTTAGAAATCAGGAAAAGAGCTGTGAAGCCCAGGCAGCAGGATCCAGAGTTCACCACAGCAGCCACCTGGCCCAGCAGGACCACCTCAAGGTTAGTGTTACATGGTAGATTATTTGGACTGGGATAAAAAGGACAGTGGTACTTAGGTCCTTGTGTATTTTCATTTAACTGACATTGACAGTGCTAAAATCATCACTTGATAGATTTGATGAAAGAGTATACTTGGAACCAACTAATTAAAAGAACAATTGTATTTACTGTTCTTTCAAAGGTTTTTTTATTGAATAACAGTTGCAAAACAGTTGCAGCACAATGAAATACAATTTTTTTTTCCCCTTTTTTAACCCCGCACACACCCCACCCACCTCACACCCTCACACCCAACCACACACAATCCGAAACAAAACAAAATACACACTTCAAAGAAACAAAAACAAACAATCAATTGTATTTACTGTTAAAACCATATGTAACAATGGCTGATCGCACAGTTATTTGATCATGACAACTTGATTTAAAGGAAAATAATCACTACCTCAGGTAGGGGTTATACTGGTATAATGGTATTTTTTGGGACCGGTCGTTAAATCTTTCCAGCGTATTTGACACTGTGGCCGATAACAGTAATCCCCTTACATAGACCTATCTGTCGAAATACACAACAGCAGACCTTATTTACACTGTCAAGGCAAAAAGCACTGAAACCAAAAACAAAATGCTTGCCTAGCTTTGTTTTATGTCCTGGGCCAGTAAAAAGGCAGCCCAGCACCATTTAGGAACAGTTAAAACTTTCACAGTTTTTTCAAGGGAAATACCATCGTTTTTATTGTAATGTATTATCAGTACATTTATACTGTGTCTATATGTGTCTGAGAACAGTCAGGAAAATGTTTAACTTGTGCCTTTGGATCTGCGCAGCATCAATCATGATAGGCAAACATTTTACACCTTATCCAGCTTTATTGCTGTTATTGTTTTATATCACTCCAACTAAAAGCACAGATTGATAATAGTTAAGACTTTTGCTTGAATGTGACATTTGGACCTTTTCTCTCTCTCAGCCTGGTCAGGACCATAACGCTATGCAGAGGATGATGAGCTCTAGGACTCATGAGCAGCAGCTCATCTCTCCTTCCAGCAATCCTGTGTCCCGCTCGTCTGACCTGGCCTGCGTTCCGTCACGGCAGGAACGTCACCGTGTTTCCAACTACTCTGCAGAGGCGCTCATTGGTAAAAGTTCCTCCAGTGGTGAACAGCAACAGCGCATGGGTTTGCACCTTCAGCCTGGCCGCGGCGCCACACAGGAGCAGACAGATCTCCGCGGTTACCTGGACACGTCACGAGGGAAGGCCAACATTGCACACAACCCACAGAATCGCCTGCTCTCCGACCATACAGGGTCTGCTGATGTCCAACGGGTCTCCGAGTGTCTGCCATTCAAGGCCATGGGAGGAGGAGGAGGACATCAACTGGTTGGTTTTGAGCCTCAGGTGTCCCGTGGTAGTGACATGGCCCCTAAGTCAGTGCCGTCCTCCCAGAGAGGGCCTCAAGGCCAGCAGCAGGGAGGGTTTAGGATGGGTGTTGGCCTTCCAGGAGACGGCAGGAACCGTGGTGTCTATAGCGGGGCTCATCCCGGCTCACAGGGTTTACAGGCTGGACCAGCACTGCCCCGAGAACAGGAAGGTTGTCACCAGAGCTTCATGCAAAGCCTCCTCTCCCCCCACCTGCCCGAACAGAGCAACCACCAGCGGGCAGTGCAGTGTTGTCCCCCGGTCGGTATGGAGTACAGCTGTGTGCCTGGAAGCTCTTCAGGAGACATACAGGCCAAGGCCTCCGGCCCGAGTGTGCCCCAGACGCAGAAGGCCCCAGCTATGCGGCTTGGAGACGCCAACAAAGGCCATATTTCTCAGGTCAGCAGTAATATGCATGGAGGCCCTGGTGTGCGCACAGGCCTCCCCCACCCTCCGACCCCTCACAGCAGCTCTGAGCCAGGCCGCTCCTCAGCCCCCTCCAGACCACCACCTGCTGTTAGCCAGCATTCTCGCCACATCGCTAGAGACGCTCAGCCCACCAAGCTGAGACCTGGTGACCGGCCTCGATCAGGGACTCTGAGACCAAGCAACCCCTTTGAGCCTGAAGGCCACCTGCCCTTGCCCTCAGGGGGAGGGATGCTGCTGGGCAGGCCGCAGGGTGGAGAGGCGCGACGCAGCACTATCGTTCGCTTTATGGCAGATAGCAGTCAGGTTCCTAGTGACAATAACCTGGTTCCTGACCAACACCTAACCCAAAACTTTGGTTTCCCCTTTATTCCTGAGGGAGGTATGAATGGCCCCCCTACCATCAATGCAAACTCCACATTCATCCCTCCAGTCAGCCAGCCCAACTCCTCCCGTACGCCGTCCCTTCTGCCCGTGGAGCCTCAGAACACTTTACCCTCCTTCTACCCTTCTTATTCTCCAGCTGCTCACCCCAGCCTTTCCAGTGATGTCACCCTCCAATACTTTCCAAACCAAATGTTTACCAGCCCCGGCGCTGACAAGGGCAGCGCTCCCCAACTCAATAACCGCTTCGGGTCTATTCTCTCGCCACCTCGACCTGTGGGTTTTGGCCAGGCCAGCTTCCCCTTGCTTCCAGATATGCCCCCTATGCCTATTGCCAACTCATCTGGAATCACCCCTCACATATCTAACTTCAGCCTCACCTCGCTGTTCCCAGAGATCGCCACAGGTATGCCCACCGACGGGTCGGCCATGCCCATGTCTCCACTGCTGTCTCTCTCAAACAACTCGTCCGCAGACTCAGGCAAGCAGCCAAATCGTCCTGCCCACAATATCAGCCACATTTTGGGTCACGATGGTAGCTCAGCTGTGTGAGGAGAGGTCCTGCTGCATTCTGCTGAACCGGTGGAGATTCTTTTTCAATGTGAGATGGTGGTGTTTCCTTAAACAAGTTGTGAGAGCGGTGGTGAAGCACCTGCTGAACGGTTTCTAAGTGAAATTACAGCACATTAGTCTGCTGGTGATATTTGTTGTTTACATGTTCCCAATTTGAATCTAAAATGTGATCATGAATCTCAAATGTGGCATAAGTATGATGTCAAAGTTTATGACTTGTAACATTTCAAAAATCATTTGATTTTAAGGTGAAAGGAAAATGTGGTCCTTCAAAGCTCTTTGTTTGGAAGTAAAACAAAGATAAAGTAGGTTTACAACTTGAATTCAGTGTATCATGGGACATTGAGGAATTTTCTGCACAGTGACCTACCAATGTAATTAACTAACTTATATCAGGTTGTGCTGTACAGAATGTGTTTTTCTCCAAGAGCTATTTTGTAAATACCAATGTTTCATATCAGAATTACTAGATTATGTGTGTATTTGTAAATACAAAATTGATTAATAAAGTTTATAAGGAGACATTTGTATTTCCTGGCAACTACAGACTTGTGTGTTCCTTACTTCATCAGATGGCACTTGAACTCATTACTAACTTGTGTTGTTCTAGCTCTAGGGGTTTTGTGCAAAATCCAACAGTGGGAGAAAGAATGAAAAGGAGTGGTGTCTTTATACCTCTAAGATCAGGGTTTAGACCAAGTTGACAAAGCAAATGTTTAGTTTTCCCTGTAAAACATAGCAAAAAGCCTTTTATTCATAGTGCTGACTAGTTTCCACACATACATATTCCAAGATTTGAAAAGATGCAACAAACAGTAGGGTGAATTTTCATAAGCTTTTATTTACATGCAATAGTGCTCCAGCATTTGCAGCCACAGGATGGCTACACCTATAAGGGGAGTGTGGATTTGGGATCTCCTTCATTTTGATTACAGATGCCTCTGACAAAGACTAATAATACTTATTCACCAACTATGAGGGAGGAATAATACTGACACATCTGTCACAGCGCCCTCACCTGGCAGTCATTTGGTAACCCAACAAATGAGTAAAACACACACAAGTGGTTGCAGTATGAAGTTCAGCTTATCAATGACTGAGTTAAAGATATTTTCCAGAATCTCTCCCATTCAGTGATTTGAAGAAAAAAAATCAGAAAAAAATAAATAACTATACAATATATAATCTCTTGTACACTACTGAAACAGCATGATTTATGTTGCATACACTTGTTAATAGTTTGTTAATTATGAACAATGCATAATACATTTGTGTTACCGCTATACAACAATGACTGACGGACGTATTTGAAGCAACAGAACTAAAAACGGCAATAAAAGCCCCTCATAATTACAGCCTCAGACTGCTTCAAATGGTCCCTTTGTTTCTGTCGGACATAAAGCTAAGTACCTAAGGTTGGATGGAGGGATGTCCGAATGACGCGAGGACTAAAGACACGAAGTGCTGAAGTGAGAGAAATCCCCTGCAGATTAAAATGGCTCTCCTGACTGATCTTTCTTCACATGAGGAATAACGTCTCCAAAACTAATTTCCCTTCCCCCAGGAAATGACAGACAGAGCTCAGCATCACAACAACATGGCAGTCCCTTTATCTGTGACGATGTGTGAATAAAGAGTTCTGTTTTTTTTTTCAATATGAAAATAACCTTATATACAGTATAATCAGACACTTATTTACAAAAGCATAAATATATAAATATCTGTGATACAAAAATAAATATTTTCTCTTGTTTTTTTCTTCTGCTTATTCAACAGTCTCTTATGCATCCATGGTGTTGTCTGTGCCTTGGTCCTGGAGGGATGCTTCATTTGGGAGGATGTTCACTTCCTGTATCGCTGTGTCCTGGGATTGCGGCGTGGTGGCGGCGGAAGAGGACGACGTGGTGAAAATCCCTTCATCTTCTAGAGAGAGGAGAGGAAAGGACGTTGGCTCTGCGAAAGGGAAGAAGAGAGAGAGAGAGAGAGAACTGGTAAGAGAATGTAAAGCAGATGTTGAAAACTTCCAAGTTAAGTCAAAATCTTCTCAACTCATAGTTCACTTCCAAGTTATCTTACATTTAGAAACGGAAATATCCGAAGCCAATGGTACATGGTAAATGGACTCCTACTTATATAGCCCTGGTTTTTCACAGACCCAAAGCGCTTTACATTGTTTGGTACCACTTAGGGAGCAAGCTAACTATATCGGTAGCAATTTAGGGTTCAGTGTCTTGCTCAGGGACACAGTATTTCAGACAACAGTAAACTTACTATGAGCGGTGCTATCCTCTGCTTTGTCTCCACTAGAGAAGTTGTCATCACCTCCCAGGTCCTGTGAGTGGAGACGCTGAGGGGACGAGTCGAGGAGCTGCAGAGTGGAGTCATCGGGAAGGCAGCAGCTCTCTTCATGATGGTCCGAACCACTGAGGAAGACCAGAAGGATAACTGTTTAAGTATAGGCTGCAACTTATCTTCAGTATCGGTCTGTAAAATGTTTTCTTCCGCTTCTTAATTCAGTAAAGTTTTTAAAATCTTTTAAAAGAAGATCAACAAAGTGAATATTCGGTGGCTAACAATTTCCACAAATTAGCTTTTTTCTTCTTTAAGTAGGGCTTTTGCTTCCCTGTCAATATATTAGTTATGAATTATTTGATAATGTCCCTCCATCAAAGCACGTACTGTATATATGTTTTATATGTCAACGTACCTGGAGGTGTATTGGTAAACAGGGAGATGTCCATTTGACACCGTTTGTGGCAACAATGTGTCGCACTCCATGTCACAGTCCACCTCGTCCTGCAAAACACACGCGGATTTAGTTCATAATATTCAATGCTTTTGGGCTTTCATAACAATGGTCATACGACCCATACTGAAGAGTTTCTTTCTACCTGCTGGAGCCCAGGCAGGCAGTGCGTAGAGTGGTGAGATTTGCCGTTGGGAGTGTATTCTCTGTTAGCCGGGTATACGCCATGCGGAGCTGTTATGTGGCCGTCCAGTGGGCAGTGGCCGACCAGGGCCAGTCCCTGTAGAGGAACCATGGTGTACTGGCATGAGGACACGGGGGCGGCCACGGCGGGAAAACACAAGTCCGACGTTTGCTCTGAAATAATCATAGAGAAGACAATTGAAAATATGCACGGGCGAACGCTTTTGAAGACTGCAAGGACTCGGTGGTACGGGCGAGGAGCACTCACTCTGTTTGGCCCATGCCCTCCAAAGGCAGAAGGGGATGAAGGCGACAATGATGAAGACGAAGGCTCCCAGCACGATACCAACTATGAGGTAGGGAAGGTCACCGGGCCTAGGCACCAGCCCGCTGGAGTGTCCAAACCCGTGGTCCGGAGTCTCCGACGGATCGGGTCGCTGGTGATTCAGACGAGCTGAGGACACGGAACAAGTGGAGAAAATATGTTGAAAAGACATATTGCAAAAGATCAGACATTTCAACTGCATCACACACACACACACACAAAGGGCGGTGTGAGTTTACGCTATAGCCCTCACCTTTCGTTTCGAGGATCACCACATTGCCAAATTCGCTCTCTCCCTTCTCGTTGAAGCTCTGCATCTTGATGTCGTAGGCGGTCTCGGGCTGGAGGTCGGTGATAGAATGCCAGTATCTGTCTCCCTCCACCACGTCCTTCTTATAGTCGCTGTCATTGTCACTGTCCGTCGGCCGGTAGTAAATGTAGAAGCCGTAGATGGGCGTGTTGTTTACGGGGGTGTACTGTGGAGAGGTAAATAAATCATGTTACACAATGAACACAAAATCCAAAGGGAAAACTAACTTTACATAGACAAAATCTTTTTTTTTTTTTTCTCACCGTCCATTTGAGAATAATAGTCGTCTCATTGATGGCTTCATTGTAGGTGATGTAAGGACCGTCAACAGGGCGCTCGTGGGTTCTCCCACCCACCACTGTGTACGCCTTCGAAGACGCACTGGGAGGACTGGAGCCGATCACGTTCACCGCCACCACACGGAACTTGTAAGACGTGCCTATAGTGAGAGGGATAACCATGACTAATTATTCTCCAGGGAATAAAAGCTGCCTAGAATGAAGCCCATGTTTGTTTTCACATTACTTATGTTTTTCCTTCCAGAGCAATATGCAACTCCGCTACGGGTTTGACTGATGGCAGCGATTACTGAAATAACTGAAACAACACTCATTTTGCTGATGATTTTACAGGCCGTGGGAATGTTAATCATCAGTGTAATTATACGGCACGACATCATTCTTTTCTTAAACTGCGGTGAATAATAAGGTGTAAAGATGGCCCACCTTTCTCCAGGCCTGTGATCTCCACAGAGAGGCGCGATGGGGGGATGTTCTCCACCGCCGTCACCCAGTCCTCCCCGGCCTTCTTCACTTTCTTGTACTCCACCCGAAACGACTGGATGGGGAAGCCTCGGTTTCCGCGAGGGATCCAAGTAACGTATGCCGACGTTTCCGTTGCAGTGGAAACTGTGGGCTTGTCGGGGGCTTCGGGAGCTGCAGGGGGAGGGATGAATGGTGTCGGTTCAGATAGAGGAAAAAAGACAGGAACACATAGGAAAAACTCCCAAGACAACACTGTAATTCTGACGACGAAAGGCAAAACACATTACATGCAGCACTTACTCAGAGCTCATCCTTCAGACAGAAGTGAAAAAGAGATGTAATGTTAGTCAAAAGGAGAATGGTTAAAAGTCGCTGCAAGCCAATATCTTGTTACAGTGGTTCCAGTAGAAGTGATTTGTATTTGTTAGTAGGGCCTATAGTTAAACGGAGGCAGATTTTGCGAAGGGGCTTAGTCAGTTGCAGAATCTGAGGGATCCTTACGAGAGAGGCTCGGAGAAGGAACAGCAGGAGTTTTCGGTGGGTCAATTTGCCCTTTGCGACCTGAGGATGGAAAAAACACCAATGGTTACATCAGAGTTTAAATCAAGGAACTGCCTTTTGAAGCAACAACATGTGTACATATTTAAGTTTAAGTTTATTTATTTAAAAGGGACATTGCATATTAATAGACATTTACATGTAAATATACAGGATTGTAGCAAGTGCTAATTTGCATCCTTTGTCCCTTGATTGGTCGACACCAATCACATAATACAAACATACGCGTGTACTCATAAATAAAAACAGACAATCTAAAAGGAAATAAAAAAAACATGCAACCGACAGAACAAGTGAGTAAAAACAATTATTCAAATAATGTTAAAAAATTAAAAATTAAATAAAATAAAAATCTATGATAGATTGTGTGAACAGTTTTGAGATTCCAGCAGCCATACTTTAAGACGTTTTTTTAAAAGAGCCAAGAGTGGGAAGCTCACGTAGAGCAGCGGGTAGTGTGTTCCAGGTATGAGTTGCACGGTATGAAAATACAGCCTGTCCATAGGCACTTTTTCTAAAAGGAACAATACAGTCACCTTGAGAAGTTGCCCTGGTGGATCTACTTTAATTTTTTTGTATAAACATTTGCAATGGCGCTGGGGCGAGTCTGTTGAGAATTTTAAAAACCAGGGTGCAGTCTGCATACTTGATCATGTTTTGCCAACTCAGTAAATCGTGCTTCTTTAAGATATTGCAGTGGTGATAGGTTTTCGTTTTTTTATCTAAAATCTTAATGGCTTGTTTGTATACTGTTTCCACAGATGTTAACGTGGTCTTGCATGCCAATGCCCAGCTTGTCATGCAGTATGTCATATGAGGTATAATCATTGAATTAAAATATAGTTTTGCTGAATCAAATGGCATATTTAAAAGAACTGTATGACCGCTCTGACAGTGTCGTACCTTTGCCAGTTCTGAAGGTCATCATAGCAGGCTGCCCCAGACCAGCGCAGTTCTTAGCAGTCATCTCCACCTCATACAGGCTGTCCGGCTGCAGCTTGGACAGAGTCAGCTTGTGGAGGGAGCCTGAGATACTGCTGGAGGTCCACTCCGCTAGAGGGTCTCCTACCTGAGAATGGTGGAGACAGGGGGGTGTGAGTCACTGACAGAAAGAACTGACTGAATAAAATCGACATGTTTGAGATACTATCATCTGTATTGGTATATTCTCACTTAAGAATGCATTACCTTTCTGTATTTGACCATATACTCCAGCACAGGGACTCCTCGCTCGTGCCGCGGCCTCCACGTGAGTTCGTAGTAGTCGGCTTTGCCCGTGCGCGGCTGGCTGAGGATGATGGGAGCATCAGCAGGCAGGATCTGTCCGGGCAGCTCGGAGCAGTCTAGAGGCAACATGGCGCCCCCTGCCCCTGGCCTCACAGGCGCCTGCTCTCTCAGCACCTTGTCCGGGCTAAGCGGCCGATAGATGGAGGGCAACTTTCCCCTGGATGTAATCCCTGGAAAGAGAAAAGAGAAGGATTGGAATAATTTACCTTTAAAAATCTGTTTGCTTTCATCTTCCGTGTATTTAATTATTTTTTAAACTTTTTTATCTAAAATGTGATTGTCTATGTTTTCAGTAATACAATTCCCCTTGTCACTAATATTTACTATTTATTTTTCATAGATGATTTTTTTGTTTTTTTTCTAAGGTTGTAAACGGTCTCCCTGTGTCATTGTGTGGCTTTTTAGTTGTTTGTCTTCTGTTCTGTTCTATCATTTTTTAATGGCTTATGTATTATTACTCAATGTTCTTGGTCCCCCCCCCCCACCACCACCCCTCTTGAAAAGGAGATGCTGCATATCAAGGGGTTTATTCTCTAACAACATTTGTTGAATAAAAAAGGAGATGCATGATGAAATCTGAAAGACAATCTCATCTGTGACAGATCACCACAAGCAGCAGCAGCAGTTCTTACCTGTAGATACAGTGATGAGGCGAGCGGAGGCCTGCGAGCTGCCCACCCCGTTCTCAGCCATGCATTGGTACAGTCCGTCATCCTGAGGGCCCACGTTGAAGACGCGCAGCATGCGGGAGGTGAGCCGGTGGCGAGGGGACGGGGCGAGGGGCCGGGCGTTGTGAAGCCACATCACAGAGGGCGTGGGTTTACCCCGGGCCTGGCATGTGAAGCGCACGTTCTCCCCGTACACCACCTCCTGCTGCTGCAGCTCCACAGTCACCCGAGGAGGCTCTGCAAGAGACCAAAACAAAGACACGTCAAGAGGCTGCTCTATGCGCTTACTGGCGACTGTTTTGTGTGTGTAAGCTGGCTTGTGCGTTAGCTTATATAGGGCTGCAACTGATTAGAGATGACTGTTATTTTACATTTCACTAACTCATTTTGTGAATCTGCTTCCACTTCTTTTTTTTAATGGTTTTACCAATTTTTCCACACAGACAAAAAACAGAATAAGTAGACACATACAATACATACACAACCCCCACCCCCTCACATAAACAGACAAGAAATACATAAAAAAAGCAAATAAGACAAAATGATTAAGAAAATAAGCTATAAATACACAAAAAAACAAAAACAAAACTGGGCAAACCTCACACGTCCACTACAAGTGGCGCCAAGGGGGCAGACATTTCAGGCCCCGATGTGCTGCAGCACTGGGCCCCATACAGCGAGGAATCTATGAGCGTTGCCGGACAGCTCATATCTCAGCCTATCTCCATCAAATATTAAGTAATTTGTTCATGGACTTTTGGATTTGGTCCAAGCTTCTCTCTTCATCTTAGATTTTCAGCTTTTTGTGTTTTATACAGCGGTAAAATCGTTCAAATGTTTTACGTTTTTCTGTGTTGGATCGTCAGTTTGACAAAATAAGTACCCTGAAGACCTCCCCTTTAGGAAGTTGTGACAGAAAGTAGTGAAAAATCCCCAGACAATTGATCAGTCTATGAATCCGGAAAAAATAATCAGGAGATGAATTAATCATGAGAATAATCTTTAGTCGAAGCCCAAACTTTCATATTCATGTGCGTGTAAAGGCTGAATGTCAGGGGGCTGTATGGAGCGAGTGGTGGAGGGTGGGGGGTATATAGTTGATGGTTGGCTGCTTGTGAATCAGGGAAAGACAGAGCTCATTACAGCCGCAGCAGCTCTCTGGCTTTAATTAGAGCCAGCTGCAGCGAGACAAGCCCAAAACACACACACACACACACACACACACACACACATACACACACATAGAAAATCACTGTAAAAACAGTCATCCCTAACCTAGACACACTCAATCAAGTCCTGCTACAAAATAGAGAATAGAGAGCTCTGTCTCCAAAAACACCGCCCAGAGTTATATGCTCCTTTACACACTCAACTGCATGCACACATACAGACCCATTCTTCTCTGTCCGCCATACAGGAGTGTGTCTTAAGTAATTATTAAATCCATGACACAGACAAAATTCCACTCGTAAAAGAACAAAAAAATGACTGTAGTCAAATGAAGGAGATCCATTCACTATGAAAACCCTCTAAAGGAACCTGCATTTGATAAATGAGTTCAAGGTCTTTATATAAAAAAAAAACATATAATTTATCACAACGTTTCCTCTGGTCCACTCACCAAACACTTGAACGTCATAGAGCACCGTGGCAGAGCTGGCCGAGCCCATGCCGTTGTCTGCTCGGCAAATGTAGGTGCCCGAGTCACGCTCGCCCACCGCGTCGATCATCAGGTTGCTGAGCAGAAAGCGTGTGTTATTATGGGAACGCAGCTCAAGGCCGTCTTTGGCCCATATGACCTGTGGCGTGGGGATGCCGCTGGCCACGCACTCCAACACCAGCCGCTGGCCTTTGGTCACCATGATGGAACGAGATGCCGGCGGGTAAATGATACGAGCAGCTTCTGAGGTGGAGCCTGAAACAGATGAGAGACAATGTTTTGTCAATATGACGTGAAAAGCCGGTCAGCTCACATCTTTTTTACCACCCTTCTCCCGTTTCTTTGAGTTGGTTGCATTTTCTGGTTTGCAATTACTTTGAAGATGCAAAAGCATGATTGGTGCTGGTGCATGTCTTCAACTGTCGACTAAAAGAGGATCGGATTGTAAAAGTCTCGATGAATTTACAAATGTGGGACAGATGTGCACCACATGTGGCTACAGTAACAGTTAAGTGCTCTTTGATAATCTTCTCTGATGTAGTCACCAGGTCAATATCACAGTATGACTCTAGACTTCTTTTTCTACATCTTTAAATTAAATTTGCATTATAAGGAACAAAGTTAATGAAAACTATGTTCAAGAGAGCGATGGAGACTCACGGCGTATGCGCAGGCGGTCAGCGTAGGTGGAAGTCTTGATCTCCTGGGTGATGGGGTTGTAGGCGGCACACTTGTACGCCCCCTCATCCTCCTGCGTGGCATTTGCTATCTGCAGGTTCCCTGACGGCATGATGAGGTAGTTCCCTGCAGGAAAAAAACAAACAAACTCACAAATTAATCAAGAGTAAGACAAAGATTCAAAGCCATTTTTGAGTCTTACTCACAAGTTAAATGCCTTGTGCCACAGTCTAGAGCAGGGGTCCCCAAACTACGGCCCGCGGGCCAAATGCGGCCCGCGGCCCGCTTTTTATTGGCCCGCGGCCGATTTTAAAAATATAATGTAATATTTTTTTTTTTTTTTTGCATTTCTTAGTTAACCCACTAGTGCAGGGGTGTCAAACACTGATTGATTGGCCCGTGGCACATTTTAAAAATATAATGTAATATGGCGCTTTTAAATAATTTAAATGCACTCATTATATTACAGACAAATATGTCCCATAAAAGAAAATGAGCAACAAGCCCATCCCAGAGGACCCTGCATAATATTTTATTTTAAATTAATATTATTATGGAAAATCTGTGTCCTTCTCCAATAGCTTCTAATTCATCTGACACAGTGTCTCCATTTTTTTTTCATACAAAATTCTTCAGATTTAGCCTCTTAATTTCCCTCTCAAAGTGCACCAAATTCATGCATTTCGCTTTAAAAACTTTAAAAAATCTCCCGGGGGGGCATACCCCCGGACCCCCCTAGGAGGGTCGGGACCTCGGCTGGATACTATTTTCACCCTGCTGGACATTGGACGCAAAGGCAGAAAACACTGGGTGTATCATTGGCATATAAACAAGAGGGGGAATGTGTCTGTTTAATGTGCAAGGAAAGTGTTGCCGTGAAGAAGGATTACAATTTACGAAGACACTATGAAACTAAACATCAGAGCAGCTACATGTCCTGATAAATGTGTTATTTTTGCAAAGTGGCCCGGCCCTTCGTAGATTTTTCTGTATGTGGCCCTCAGTGAAAAAAGTTTGGGGACCCCTGGTCTAGAGGTTGTGAGAAAAAGCCTACAGTGCAATAAAGAACAATAATATAGATAATATGTGTGCCATATGTCATAAAGAAAACTATTCATTGAAGTTTTAGTGCAAATCTGCAAATGTGCGGGACAGTGAAAAGGATTCACAGTGCAAAACTGTTCCAGCCTTAAAATGAGACCAGGTTTTACATGAATATGACCAAGACAAAGAGGACGATCAAGTCCATACTGTCCAACACAGTGTGTAATTAGAGTACCATTTGCCATCCCAGTGCCTGTTTACACTGTCTGCAGAGACCACTAGGTGGCGCCCCAGAGTCTGACTGAATAGTCAGTGAATGCTTGTCAATGTGGCATTCATTTCCTCACAGATAAGCTGCAGATATCAGTACCTACAGCTCCCAGGCATCATCAGCATACCAGACACAAACCACTGGAGCTTTTCTTCTCCTCTCTCAGGCAACTTGGAAGTAAATAGTTTGAAAAATAAACAACTTCATTCCCATGTTTCAACATAGTTGAGATAAAAACCCTTATCACCGCTTTTATGGCGAGTCAGATAGCAGGATTATAGCATTCCGTCAAATTATGAAGATAGTATGGGAATCAAGAGGGAAGTAGTGGGGAGATTGTGAGAGAGCCCTAATGAATCAAAACAGCTCCAGTACCTTTGGATGTTTCCAGCCACTCCTGTTTGACACTGTAGCGGACCTGAGCCTTGGGCTGGCTCTCGGGGAGGTGACATTCAATGACGGCTGTGTTGCCTTCGTCCACCTCGATCTCCTGCTGGTGATCGGGCTCGAAGTCTCGCAGCTCTGAAAAGAAAAATAAGAAAAAAGTCAGCACTGTCACATCAGTGCAGCACAGTTGGCCATTTTCTTTCAGCATCTTAAATGCACATTTAAACAGCTTTAGAAGAGGAGAAAACCACAATATTCTCACATCAGCCTGTCCCCATTGTCTCACAACTACATTCACACAACATCCTTCCATCTTGTTGACATAAAAAACCTTTACCTCAATTTAGTTATTTATTTCCCACTGCTCACCTTAAAATGATCTCAAGTAACATTTGCTTTTAAAGCCATGTGTAGCTAATTTTTCAGTTTTTACTCATCTCATGTCATGTTGGATAACTCCAAAGCCTCAAAGTGGTGTCTGTAACATTGGAGTAGGTGTCATTAATCCTGTCGAACATTATACTAAGACTGGAGGCCAGTTCAGGTTCTGTGGGAAACCGGGGGAGTGGGATTACTGGGGCCATGTGCGGCGACTGTGTCCCGCAGACACACAGTCTGCACAGCACAGACACTCATGTGACCTCTGACCTGCTAACCCCCCCCCCCTCCTCCCCCTTCCCCTTTCCCCCCTGCCTGAGCGGCCCGGAGGCCTGAACACAGGGTTAAAGGTGAGAGGTGTCCGTCCTATAGAGTTTCAAAGAAAGATATCCAGTTTGGGTTTGAGAGGAAACGGCAAAACCCTCTGCTCTTAAGAAGCCCGGGGGGGGGGGGACTAAAAACCACAAAAATCTCAGCGAGGGAACGCTGCCATTTTATAGATTTGAAACAGAAGGGAACCAAAGTGAGACCAAGAAAAGACAAAGAGGGAAGGACACAGCACAGGACGGGGAGGGAGGGGGGGAGGAAGAAAATAAAAAAAACAACTGGATAAAATTTGTCATCAAGGAGTCCAGAAGTGAAACGAAAGATAAATAAAACTTCTTCAGGAACGTAATTAAACGTCCACCAGCCTTTATTGATTCATTCTTGACAAACACAGCCTCTCTCCATTCTTTCCAGAGGTGCTATAACAAGTGTGTTTTTCTTGGACCGACCACTCTCTCTCGCTCAGGCAAGAAAACCAAGCTGCGGGTA
Source organism: Ammodytes marinus (assembly GCF_949987685.1). Classification (NCBI taxonomy): domain Eukaryota; kingdom Metazoa; phylum Chordata; class Actinopteri; order Uranoscopiformes; family Ammodytidae; genus Ammodytes; species Ammodytes marinus. The sequence continues at coordinate 15,512,477 of NC_137225.1, read as the reverse complement.
TATACAGTCAGCTGATGAGGCTTTGTATGCAACTCTAATTCAATAAGTAACGTTTAGTTAAGGCCGGGGTATCTATGTACTGATAGGGACCTCACAGTGATTTACTCAGAGCTGTGAACAAACAACAGCCTCGCTGCGGGTGGGCGTCTGATTTATTCACCATGCGCATTGGATCTGTCGCTGTGTCTGGGGAGCTTTGAAGGGAGAAATGGGGAACATAAGGGTCCACACACGCAAATACAGCCACATCTCTGACTCCACTTTAACTCTTATTCCAAAAGATGAGAATCCCAGCCAGGACATGTCAAGCTAAGTGCTGTGTGTTTGTTGGGGGGTGGGGAGGGGGGACCTTAAAGAGAGACCGTGTGGCGCTCCATTTGCTAAATCAATCAGGTGCTGTTTTTACAGCCCCCCTCTGCCTCCCACTCATATCTACCCATCCTACCTTCTGCCTGCTTCTCCCAAATTCCTCCAGTTACACCTTTTAACCCTCCCAGCCAACAACTCTACCGCCCCGCATTCTTCACAGGAAGAACCCCGCATGGGTGCCTCTCAGGTGTGTGTGTGTGTGAGAGAGAGAGAGAGAGAGAGAGAGAGAGAGAGAGAGAGAGAGAGTGTGCATGTGAGGGTACATGTGTATGCATCCTGCAGGGATGGAGGATTGATTGTATTCATAAAGTAGAGCAGACCTCCCGTACCAGGGCTGCTTGGCAAGGCAGACTTAAATATTTCTAGAGAGACAGTGCATTCATCATCTTTATGCATAGCAGTAGGAGGCCTGTGAGACTGTGTGTTTGTGTGTCTGAATTATAACATGTTTGTGCAACGTGTTGTGCGTTCACATTGTGCAGATACATGTCTACGATTTCTGCAGAAAAGGTGGTGGTGGGTTTGTGGGGGTTGTCTGCACTAGAATCCAAGCGAAAAGCTTTAATTTATGCCAGCAAAGCACAGATTCTCCAGAGTCGGATAGCATGGAGGGTCTGGAACCAACCTATCCTGATCACAAAAAACATGTGCATGAAACTAAGACGGCTCGCATGGAGAGGCAGTCACGTATGCACACTCCCCGTGGAGCAATTCCTCAGGCGGTTTGGGGGTGGCCGAGGAGAGACCGTTATTAAATTAGAGAAGTTTTTTAGCGGGGAGGCGGTGGGGGCGAACAGTCTGGCTCCACATGTGGTTATCGCAACACGATTCATCAACCATTGGAACTATCTATAACTTTAACTGCCTTTGTACAAACGAGGGGCGAAATGAATAAGAAAACACCAGAGGTGAAGATGACAAAAGAGGGGAGATAATGAAAGGAGGGGAGAGGGGAGAGAGTGACAGGGTGAAGAGTGAAGAATGTGCAGATGAAGAAGGAACATGTGCGCGTCTTGGTGTGCGTCGGGGAGACAGAGAATGTGACATCACGTCTCATCTTGTGTGAAGATCTTGTCTCAACTGGCCTAAAACACCTCTAGTTTCTACGGCTATGGCAGACTCATACATCACATCACTGCATGTAAAGCAATACGCTTAACAGCACTCTTTCTTTACCTAATGGTGTGTTCTGGTGTGGTATACACCCGTATCTGTCCGTACACACACACACACACACACACACACACACACACACACACACACACACACACACACACACACACACACACACACACACACACACACACACACACACACACACACACACACACACACACACACACACACACACACACACACACACACATCCTCCCACTCCCCCAACCCAACCCGCCCTCCACCCAATTACGGGGCCATAATTTCTTGTGAGCCCTGCTGTCGGGCCCTGTGGAGAGGAATGTGGTGTTGTGGGGAGCAGAGGGGCCGATGGAAGCAGGGGGCCCCCAGGCTGGAGTCCTGGTCCCCTCTTCCCTGCTCTGACTGGCCCCCGGCCCATGGGTCCCCTTCATTCCTCCAGCTCAGGTTACACAGCTTCAGGCGCCCTCTCAGTCCCATGATGCATATCAAATACAACAGCCAGCCAGCCGCACTAAAAACACCAGCAGTGAGAATAATTCACTTTAACACCATTAAAGCAGCTGTCATCTAAGCACACTGAATAAACACTGCTGGACTGTCTGGAGTGTTTATCACTGATCATCAATGAGCTGATCAAGCAGTGTCTTTCCATGATCAGAAGTCTAGTTGGACCTTGGTACGGATAAGACGTAAACAGCAGTGGAAAAGTACACGGTTAGCAGTGTTGTTTAGGTGGAGACATAAAGCAAACAAATACCGCCCCCTTCACTGTTTGTTCCACTTGAAGTAAAATTAATTCAAAGACGTTCTTTGGATACTCTGACAAACACCCCCCACCCCAAAAAAGGGGGCCCCCGTGTGTTTGTGTTTATTTGTCTCAGCTTAGTGTGGGTGGCTACTCACTGGCAGCAGTGACGTTGGCAGGCACACTAGCCAGGGATCCTGCGCCGGTGCTGGCCACACACTGGTATCTGCCCACGGTCAGGTTGGAGAGTGCAGGGATGAGCAGGCTGTTGGGCCCTAGCACTACGCCCATATGTCCATCCAGGAACTCCTGGCCGTTGAGGCGCCAGCTGATGTTGGCGGAGGTGGGTCGGACAGCGCAGCGCAGATTCACGCTGCCCCCCAGCTTCTGCACCACGGACATGGGCTCCTCCGTGAACATTGGCAGCTCATCTGAAAAATGATTTGACGAAAAAGGGTGAGAAATAAGGCATCTACATTTACTTTTTCATTACATGTCAAACAGTGTGGCCAGTAGGGTGACACCTTTTGAATCCCTTCTTTTGAAAATATACAATCAATAAGGGCTGCAATAACAGTAAGTTTTGTTATCAATTAATCGGCTGGTAATTTCTTTGATAAAGCATTTGTTCTTATCAAGCATATGGCCCTATCACAGTATCCTACAGCAAACAAGTATGTCATTAAATGTCATTTTTTTCTTTGATCGATGAATAGGCTAGCTAGCTACTTGCTGCAGCTTTACATACAATACTTATTTTCTTAATTCTTTACTTCACCCATGACGGCTACTATTGGCTCATGCAAACTACCCACTCTCTTCAGTTGAAATAAACTGCTGTTGCTGCTGCTGCCAGACACGTACAACACCGCCCTCTCTGTGCCTGAGCCAGAATATTTTGTCCCTGGCAAGACTTATCCTGCACCAGGTGTTTGGAAAAATGAATGTAAAGGCATTCAAACAAGAGTGAGCATTGATCGAGTCAGTCGTATGCATTTTGAAACAGTGACAGAAAGCGCAACAACGTAAACTTTTGCATTTTACTTCTGCAGATTAATTTTGACCTGCAGATCCAGTTTTTGTACTCACCGGGGAGAGAGGCGCCGCCCTGCAGGCAGCATAGTAGCACTGCACCTAGAGCGCACAACACTGGAGCCCTTCTCTTTTTCATCCACGGAGTCCAGTCTCGCTTTCCAGACATCTTCCATACACTACCCCCTGAAACACACACACACACACAGAGGAAGGTCAGAGGGTCATTTACAGACTTGGTTCACTCAAAACAAACAGCATAAACCACTTAAACAACTGAAACAAACAAAACTGCACAGAAAACAAAGCCCCCAGAACACAACTACATCATCCATCTAATCTTGATATAAACGAAAGCTGCTCTCTCTACTTGCATCTTACTTGTAAACACACACATGTACCAAAACGGGCAGCCATTATTCAAAACACAACCCAGGGCGGTGCACTGACTCTGCAGTAGCTACACTACCCTCAGCCGCCAAACTCCAGACACAAATAAAGCCTTTCTTTTTCTGTTGGCCCCCATCTCAGCGCCCAACCCCATCTCCTCCTCCACCTCCGCCTGTACCCGCACCCATCCATCCATCCATCCAGCCCGCGTTCCATCAAAGGGGCGCCCTCATTCTTCGGGCCGTAACCCGACCCCGCCACCTTCTCGCTCAGGTGTAACCGATACAGGTAGAGGGTCCAGGAGGAGGAAGGGAGGGAGGAAGGGAGGGAGGGGAGAAGTGGAAAACACACAGGCTGCATTCAGGAGTTCGGGACAAAGAACAAGTAATGAGAGGCAGGATGGAGAAGGGGGGGCTGTGTGTGTGTGTGTGTGTGTGTGTGTGTGTGTGTGTGTGTGTGTGTGTGTGTGTGTGTGTGTGTGTGTGTGTGTGTGTGTGTGTGTGTGTTCTATATCAGCACAGTATGGAGTGGGAGGAAAAAACGGAGAAGACGATGGTTATGTTCAGTCTATTAACAGTTAATGTGGAGAGGGGGAGCTTTTCTCTCTCTCCCTTGTCGCCTTCTGCCAAGTTTCCCGAATTCTTTCCTGTCAGGTTAAACTAACAACTTCCCGTCAGGATGAGGAGGGTGGTCCTGCAAAACTGAATCTCTATTCCTCCCTCTCGCTCTCTCTCTCTCTCTCGCTCTCTCTCTCTCCGCCTCTCAAACACACATGCATGTCGCCCAACATGCACTCACTCAGATAAAGTAAAAATGGAAGCACAGCACTTTCTCATACATATTTGTCCTGGTCTTATTATGGAAAGTGGATGATTAATGATGCTCGGAAAGAAGGGACTACACGCGTGCACGCACACGCGCGCGCGCGCACACACACACACACACACACACACACACACACACACACACACACACACACACACACACACACACACACACACACACACACACACACACACACACACACACACACACACACACACACACACACACACACACACACACACACACACACACACACACACACACACACACACACACACACACACAGGCACAGGCACACACACAGGCACACACAGCCAAAGCAGGACAGTAAGAGAATGGAAACTCTTACATTGCACCTTCATCATCTAGTGGCAGCAGTGAAAATGTTTAGCCGCCTGGCACATTTATTGAAAACGAGCAAAGCAGCAGGCTGCTGGAAAAAAACAGTTGTTAACTAAGCCAACTGCCACATTTTAATTGCATATTATGAATGTGTGTTAACATTTTTAGATCGTCAACTCTCACGACATGAGCAGCGATGTGGGACTACTCTCTGCAGCTCGCACGAAAACAAGTCGATGAATCACTCACTGTTGTCTTTATTAAATGCAATAACTGATTTTATTGTCGGTGGAAACAAGCTACAAACACACAACTGGTGTCGCTATTTAAGTTGATGTGGCTAACTCTTAGCGAGCAGTTGCTTTTTTACACATCCAGGACACATGAAGCAACATTAGCATTCACTTGGAGACGTCTTTCTCAACACCTGAGGAATCCTAGTCCAATATTCACTCTCCTTTTAGCTCTGTTTTTGGTCACCACCAACTCCTGAGGGAAACAGTTGGTATTTTAGCTGTTGGGCCCAAAAACAATGTTTAAAGTTGCAAACACTCTTCAGAGAGCTGAAGTGCTTACTTCGGGGATGTTAGCATGGACTAAGAAACTGTGACTTCCATCCTTGTCTGCATCCCGACGTGCATGGAGGGCTGCATTTAGTGGCCCATCAGTGGTGGGATCACTCAGTAAACAAACAGAAAAGCTACTGTGGACCCAGGAGCGAGCTAAGCTGAAGGCCTGTGGCTTCTGTGGCCAGTCGCTGTATGGACACAACCCCGGGACAGCTGCCCATATGAGACACGTACATCTGTATCGAGCACCTGTCCCAGCTGTGAGAGTCACTAACCGTAAACCACACCAGTCAATCTGCCAACTTGACACAGCAGGGCACACAACCTCCACAATGACAACCTCTTGACTGTCTAATTCTGCCTTTCGCACAAAAATAAAACTAGTGACAGTGAATTAGAAGAGAGACAGAAACCAAAATAGAGATATGTTGTAATATGGTATGAGAACGCCCCTTGTACATCATCACTCCCTAAAACTCCTCTGCGCCTGTCTGTCTGATTCATTAGTCAGCTGGGTTCTGTGTTTGCTTAGCGGATACCCTGCCTCCAGATGAAAAGTTGGCCTGACATCCATGTTCAACTTTTTCCATGCGTGCCTCCCTTCCAGCGAAGTCGCAGACAGAGAAGGAGGGAGAAGAAGAGCCTCCTACGCTGTGAGCGAGACTGATAAAAACCAGGGCACACAAACAGACAGCTCCCCTAAATCAAGAGCGGGTTGAATGCGTGCGTTAATGTGCGACTGTTTTGTTTCAGCTCTACATATCTACCGGCGAGGAGCACCGACACTGCATGGCAAACACACTGTGAGAGCGGCTTTTGTGGTATTAAATCATAATTCAGTGAGGATAAGCGTGTGAACGGCTCAAATCTGCCAGAAAGTGCAGAAAGTGTGATTACGGAAGAGTAAAGCTATTTCTGTAATCATGTTGCTGGGGAACATACGCTTGACCTCTGTGAGACCTGACTTACATGTGACTTGACTGCCAGAGTATTTGACTTGAAAGCAATCAAGGATCGAACCAAGTTTTATATTTGTACTAGGTCAAACCCTGGGATAATAAAAAAAAGATGTACAAGAAACAGCCGTCAGTGAATCTTTAAGTGGATTGGACATTGGCCATGACTTCACTGATTCCATATTAAATACAGTGTCTTCGTCAATGTCATCATAAAAAGTAAATTATATTCAATTATATATTCAGATTTTATCGCCACAGCATTATGTTGCCTCACATAAAACTGATCCAAAGGAGTTCCATGCTGTATTTTATACAGTTTTTAGAATATGGGGAAAAGAGGGCAGTGGTGTATGATCGATACTATCGACTATAAGTTGAGGTATCAGAATCAGTATCGGGAAAGATACAGTCATATGAAAAAGTTTGGGAACCCCTCTCAGCCGGCATTATAATTGACTCTGCTTTCACAAAAAAAAATATAAAAGTGGTATGTCTTTAATTTACCAGGAACAGCTAAGTACTGGGATGTTTTCCAAACAAAGATTTTTTGAAAAGCGGTATTTGGTTGTATGAAATAAAATAAAATGTGAAAAACTGGCTGTGCAAAAATATAGGAACCCTTGTGGTTTTGTTGATTTTAATGCCTGTAACAGCATGTAAAACTGATGACTTTAAACACAAAGTTGGTTGGATTATGTTGTTAAGCCTTGAACCTCATAGAAATGTCTGTTTAATCATGAGAAAAGGTATTTTAGGTGCCTAAATGCAAGTTGCACTTCTCTTTGACTCTCTGCTGAAGTGAGACAGAATGGGATCATCAAAACAGCTCCCAAAAGATCTGAAAAACAAAGATTGTTCATTGTCATGGTTTAGGGGAAGGCTACAAGAAGCTTTCCCAAAGGTTTCAATTGTCAATTTCGACTGTAGGGAACGTTGTCAGGAAATGGAAGGACACAGGCATAGTGGCAGTTAAACCCAGGCATGGCAGACCAAGAAAAAAACAGGAGCGGCATAGGTGGAGGATTGTGAGAATGGTTGCACACAACCCACAGATCACCTCCAAAGACCTGCAAGAACATCTGGCTGCAGATTGTGTATCTGTACATCGTTCAACAATTCAGCGCAATTTGCACCAAAACATCTGCTTTTTATAAAGACCAAATAACTTAATTTTTGTCTCATCAGTCCAAAGCATTTTCTTCCAATATGAAGCTGGCTTGTCTAAATGAGCTTTTGCATACTCCATGCAACTGTATCTGTGGCGTGGGCGCAGAAAGGGCTTCCTTCTCATCACCTGGCCATACAGATGTTTTGGTGCAAATTGCACTGAATTGTAGAACCATGTACAGATACACAATCTGCAGCCAGATGTTCTTGCAGGTCTTTGGAGGTGATCTTTGGGTTGTGTGCAACCATTCTCACAATCCGCCGCATATGCCGCTCTTGTACTTTTCTTGGTCTGCTAGACCTGGGTTTAACTGCAACTGTGCCTGTGTCCTTCCATTCCCTGACAACGTTCCTTACAGTAGAAATTGACAATTGAAACCTTTGGGAAAGCTTCTTGTAGCCTTCTGCTAAACCATGACAATGAATAATCTTTGTTTTTAAGATCTTTTGGGAGCTGTTTTGATGATCGCATTCTGTCTCACTTCTGCAGAGAGTCAAAGAGAAGTGGAACTTGCATTTAGGCACCTAAAATACCTTTTATCATGATTAAACAGACCTATATATGATGTTCAAGGCTTAACAACATAATCCAACCAATTTTGTGTTTAAAGTCCTCAGTTTTACATGCTGTTACATGCATTAAAATCAGCAAGACCACAAGGGTTCCCATATTTTTGCACAGCAGTTTTTCACATTTTATTTAATTTCATAAAACTAAATACTGCTTTTCAAAAAATCTTTGTTTGGAAAACATCCCAGTACTTAGCTGTTCCTGGTAAATTAAAGACATACCACTTTTATCTTTATTGTGTGAAAGCAGAGTCAATTATAATGCCGGCTGAGAGGGGTTCCCAAACTTTTTCATATGACTGTACATCTGGATTGGTGCATCCCCTACCGTTAAAACTAGAACATATTCAAAGTCTGTCATTTTAATGGTAAATATTCAGAGACACGAAGGCATCTAGACTTGTATTTTGGTAGTGAACACTTGCGGTGTGATTTGGACTTTGGACCCCAACTTAAAAAACCTCTGAAGACAGTGGCGTGTATCCATGTTTGGTGTATATGTCACTGAGGGGACTCGGGTGAAGCCTGTGGTGTGGTGGTGTGCAGGCATGCATCGTGAGTGTAGGTATGCCAGTGCCTTATATGTCGCTGTGTGAGAGAGTCACTTGACAGAAGTTCATTGTGAGCGTGCTAAGTAAGGACACCAGGGCCCCTGCTTCCCGGGGCCACTGCCAGTCCCCATTGTCCCCCTGCCTCCGTGGATAAATTCATTTTGACAACCCTGCTAATTGGATAAAACCAAACTGGAGCCTCCTCCCTGAGCGCTCACATTCCATCTGCTTTCTGGCATGAAGAGGACACACAGGAGGGGAAGGTGGGGTCATGGTGGTGGAGGGGTAGCAGGGTAGTAACTCCTTCTGAGGAGCTGAGCTGTTGAATATTTAGCACTTTGCCAAAGTCCCCTCTCGCCCTCCCTCTCTACCCTGGTTTTACGTCTATTTACACCCTGTGCCTTACCCCTCCCCCTCCCTCTCCTCGAGGTTCTCCAAACACCACAAAGCCCCCCCTTTAGATAAACACATGCGGTGTCAAGTGTGAGGAGTGCCGGGGGTTCAAATGCCCCGCTCGGGCCCAGGGCCCACAATGCCATGCCGCATAGCTGCCATGCGGGAGGCCGGTTGCCCCTGGCGACGCTAACAGGCAGAACGCACCTTAATAGAGTGGAGAGTCATTGTAAAGCAGTGAGCCGGTGCATGGACAAAGACCCCGCGGACCCCTGGAGAAAGGGGAGACGCTGCTCTGAAGGGCCCGGGGAAGAGCTGATGGGCCCTGCTCAATGACCAAAGAGAAGGAAGGGGGGCTCAATGACCATGAGGGTTTGAGAGTAGTGTGTGGAGAGTTTTGGGGAGGCTAGGAGGGAGGGGGGTTCAATGCCTTTATGGATTGATGTGAGATGGGTGAAGGGGGTTTGTGGAGGCAGTAAGAGTGTGTGTGTGTGGGGGGGGGGGGGGGTGGAGAGGTTGACTGGGAAAGCAGAACGGCTACTCAAATTAATAGAGAGGATGTCAACTGGCGGGCGAGCAGGAGGAGAGAGCAGGGCCTCGTCAATGAGAGGGTGTGTTTGAGAGAGCGTGTGTGAGAGCGTCGCTGAGTGTCCCAACATATTTTCCCCTCACTCAGTCAATCTGTATGCTGGTCTCTCTGTTTTGGCCGGAGCAGAGGAGGACGGGGAGGCTGCTTTAACAAATCGACAACGCAGCCGGCTTACCGAGCATCACACGAGGAGAGAGCAACAAGAAGGCAACGAGGAGAGGGAAAGGATCAGAGATAGAGCTTTTATTAATTCTAACATTTGAGAAACTGAAAAAGATAATTGTAGGCCTTTTTACTTCAAAATGTATGATTTATTAGCTTCCTATTTATATTCTCTGTCCATTGACTGACTGATTAAGTGACAAAATATTTGAACTGTAATTCAATCTACAATGGTAGAAAAACAAGAAAAGTAGCATATCTTAACATTTGATACATTCCATGATTAATGATTTAATCACATAAACCTTGGTTGATCCACAAACTGATTAATGCTTTCAGCCTTAAATAGGAAACAAGCTAGGTTTTCTTGAATTCCAAAACATCAAACAGGCTTCAATAAGAACACTGATGTTGTTATCAATTATTGATTATGGGGGCGCTAGTAGTGTAGTGGTTAGAGCGTCCCCCTAGAGGCTCAGTCCTCATCGCATCAGAACTGGTTTCGAATGCATACGGTGGTTGGTTATCTCCAACGCATGTCCTCCCTTCTTTGCCCCATTTCAACTCTATCTCACCAAACTGTCTAATAAAGCGAAACATTGCAAAAAATATCTTTAAAAGTATACAGTATATTATTGATTGTGATTGACTTTTACAAAAAACGAGGAGATACGTTAAATGTATCTGCCACGTATCATTGGGTCAAAAATGATAGGAAGATATGAAGAAATATAGCGAGCGAGATTCAACTGTGTCTAACTTCATGGAAGCACCATGGAAAATGTAAACTGAGGTGGAGAATCTTCACTTTAGCACTTCACACAAGCAAAAACTTGGCAGAGGACAAATCCTCTATCGATTCCCATCCATCTCTCACAAGCTTTGCACGGACACAAGAGAAACCTCCTCCAGTCTTATCTTGGCATGGAAGCAAAGCCCAACAGGTGGAGAGGGGCTCAGTCCAAATCCTCCACTCGAGACCATCACTCGTTCTCATGCCATAAAATTACACATCAAAAGCATCTAAGCATCCCTAACGAGGCTGAGAATGTACCCCCTCCTACTTCATAATACTCTCACACACACACACACACACACACACACACACACACACACACACACACACACACACACACACACACACACACACACACACACACACACACACACACACAGACTAATGCACACGCTTCACAAAGTATTAAGGAGCTATATGCCCGTCCAACCCCTTCTTCAGCCCCCAAACCCACACTAACGAGCTACAGAGCGTCTCGAGGATTAACGAGAGGGATCTGGACAGGGCCTGCCGTGTAGAGGAGGGGGCGTTCTAATCAATTAGGCACCAAAGCATTTGCATAATTTAGATAACGAAGCTGAATTAACCACGGAGAGCTAATTACCGTGCCGCGGCGAACACACCCACCCACATTCCTCGGCCTGGTGTGGGATGCCAGTGTGCCCACCGGGGGCCATGGGAACAGGGGAGTTTGAGCCAGATAGATACATGGACCAGACAAGGATGTAGGTAGGTACCACTAGCCAATCAAATAGGAGGGAAGGAAGGATGGCAAGAAAGACCAAAAGATACATAGATAAAGGATAGAAATGGAAGAAAAAGAACAAAGCCAAGATGGATGGATAAAAGGAAAGATAGATTAATATGGATAGATTTATATATATATATTTTTTTTTGTTTTTTTATATATATTTTTTTTGTTAATATATAAAATGGTGAGGTCACTCGATAAGGCCATTCGGGTTTCTGACCTCTCCAGCACATACTCTTTTAATCTTTACATGTGTTAATGTAATTGTTGAGTGTGTTGAGTGTGTGCAAATAAATAAATACCTAAATACCTAGATAATAAGAGTGAAAGAAGCAATTCCAAATGGGATGTATCAAAGAAGGATCGAAGGATGATGGATGGATGGAAAGAAAGGAAAGCAAGAAAGAAAGATGGATGGAAGTCATACAACAGAAGACAGGGTGGATAGATGGACGATTAAAAGCAGAGAGATATGGGCCGTAGAAGGAAAGATGACTGGGTGGACACTGAAGATAATAAGATGGAAAGAAAGCAAGAAATAAATATTGGATAGATAGAAGGAATAGTAAAAATAAAGAATTGTCTAAACAATACTAGACTAGACTATCAAATCTAATAGAGGATGGACCAAAAAAACTTCTGAACTCTAACACTTAAAAAACCTTTACACACACTGTACATGTTTGGTATGATCATACATGCAACAAACACTTAACTTTCTGTTTTTACAGGGTTCAGGACATTTAAAGACGTCATTAGTGCTAAAAAATATACAGTTTGTGTGAGTCTTCAAATTCTTCAACACACTACTGGAAAACTAACTAACATCATGCAGTATTTCACAGTGCTCATCAAAACAAGCAAACACAAACACATGCATGCAGCTACATATTTCAGTTAGCCACAACCATTCTTTCCCTGCACACACACACACACACACACACACGCACACACACAATGACACATAGGCAAGCAATCACACAAACTCCTATTACATGGTAAAAAGTATACTCACAGAGGCCCATAAATATGTAGACCTCAGGAAGTTTTTCCAACACCAAATGTCAACACGCAAAAAAACAAGCTACCACTTATCCGCGGCCCAAGAGATAAACTGCACACACACACGCTGCGGCATTCACGCATGCTCATATAGACTTTCATAGCTGTACATATAGGCAGCCTGCGCCTTGTGTGTTCCTGTGTGTAAGGAGGGAGGGAGTGAGTGAGTGGGGGGAGGGAGGTACGTAAGGGGGGTGAAAGCAGACCCCAATTCCCTTTGGCAGCTCATGCATCAGAGTGAATGGAACCAATTATAAATCAAGAGCAATTTCTCCCCATTATTCAGCAGGAACCAGGAGAGGAGTTTTTTTTTTTTTGGGGGGGGGGGGAGGGGCCACTGGCTCGACAACTCTCAGTGGGAGACGTAGGAAGGAAGAGAAAAGCAGAGAGGGTGAAATATTATATGAAAAACAGATACAAGGGCGCATTAGGAAATTGAGATAAGGCAGAAAGAGAGGAGGAAAGGGGGGAGGACGGAAAGAGAGATGAGGGAATGGAGAAAGGCTGTAAACATTTTTTAAAAAGTTTTATGAAACGGCCAAAGGAGAAAGTTATAGGATAAACAGATATAAGGGGAGGAATTAGAAAAATAGATAAGAGGCAGGAAATGAAACAGAAAAATGCAAGGGAGTGTGGGGCGTCATCTGCGTATTGAGAGATGGTGCAACTGACGCTGACCTCGCTTGCTCCACGGTTGTAAAGCCAAAAGCTGCTGGTCTGAAAGAGGACTCTCAAGGAGGAGAAACAGCTGGAGGAGGCTCGTTTCAAAGAGAGAGCTCTCAGTGTCAGAAGCTGGTTGTGAGTGTATGTGTGTGTGTGTGTGTGTGTGTGTGTGTGTGTGTGTGTGTGTGTGTGTGTGTGTGTGTGTGTGTATATGAGACTGTGAGACTGTGAGAGAGAGAGTTAAGCAGAGCTGCCATTTGTCATGTCACTCACAGCCACAGAAGTACATTATCCTACAGGGGAAAGGCTCAGAAATATAAAATGAATCCTCTCTCTCTCACACACACACACACACACACACACTTTGGAAGGAAGAGAGGAGCACTGTCGATGGAAAATTCCAGTTGCGATAACCTCCGGGGCCCAATAACGAACTAATCTGGTGCCCAGTGATTTATTCTGTTGAATCATGTCTTCTCCTGCCAGTTTGACATTCTTGAATGATGAGTTTTTTTCCTCTTCTCTGGGGCAACACTTTAAATCTGATTATTGGTTGAAGGTCTGGAACGCAAACCCAGACTCCTTGACGTTTTTTTGTCTCTGTGGAGCTTTTTTATTGTTTTGTTCGTACATGCTCTAGACAGGAGCACATTACGCACTTAATACGCCAGCATGTTATAAAGGTTATAGTATAGGAGTTATGTTGCATTGGTAGAGCTTGAACAAGTCTATTAACGCTAACCAAAATGAGACGCATTTCCAGAGAAGTGCGTAATCAGAGATGGGAAACGGGGAAAAAGAGTGAGTGACCGAGGCTTAAATTCAGCCCCAGTCCGGGTGCAATCTTGTGCCTGTATGTGAATGATCTATTAGAGCGTCTGGGTTGCTTTTGGCTCGTAATAACACCCCCTAATCTTTGTCCAAATATCTGCTTTGCACACACAGGGCTATTTGTCTATACACACACACACACACGCTGCTTTTTTTACCCAAGTCTGGAGTTGATCAATGATCTAACAGCACTCACAATGTGAGTGAGTGTGAGTGTGTGTGTGTGTGTGTGTGTGTGTGTGTGTGTGTGTGTGTGTGTGTGTGTGTGTGTGTGTGTGTGTGTGTGTGTGTGTGTGTGTGTGTGTGTGTGTGTGTGTGTGTGTGTGTGTGTGTGTGTGTGTGTGTGTGTGTGTGTGTGTGTGTGTGTGTGTGTAGGAGAGAGTGAGAGTGAGAGTATGGCCTCTGTAACTTCATTATCCAATCAAGAGCTTCTTAACTTTTACTTTAAGTAGTGGAACAAATCAACTCAGCCGGTTTAAAGGCTTTGGATAATCTCTATTAGGCAGTTAACAACGGAGGGAAAAGCATGATTGTATTCATGATATAGGTCTAAACCAGACGCTCATCCCCATAAGGTTTTCAGAGTATTATTAGAGCCCTGAAGAAGACCATGAAAAGTTGCACATATACTATGTCCTCTTGCAACAGTCTCTCCTCTGGTTTCTTTCTTGATTCTTCACGTTCAGTTGGTCTTGATTCCCGTCTCAATAATCTCCCTCTGTTTGATCATGGACTGTTTAATAAGCCTTTTCCAACTCCCTGTCAGAACTTTCTCCTTCACTATTCCCTCCCTTTTTCTAACCTCACATTCCTCTTCTCTCTCTCTCCCTCTCTCTCTCTCTCTGGCTCTGACAGAGAGGATCAGGAGGAGAGAGGTATGCAACCCCATGGGAGGGGGCCTGGACCCCGGCCACCTGCCGGCCCAGGTGTCCCTCTCTCTGGTTATCCAATGGCTGGACACAGGAACCCTCCCGAAGCCCTCAAGCCTCCAATATGTCTGCACTGGACGACTAACGCAACGTAGGTCAACAGGCCAATAATGTCCGGCTCCAGGAAATGAGGAGGCCTTAGTTGGCGATAAGTGTGTTCGAATTGCTAGGTTTATGAAAAGTACTTTAACCCTGAAAAAAGTCTTGCAGTCAGAGTTATAAAGTGCAAACTACTCCCACCTCAAAACGACTAACCAGGTGAGTGAGTTAGTGACAAGCAATACATTCCAGTGCCAAACAGATAATCCTGATTGGACAGGAGCTTTCTCACACACACACACACACACACACACACACACACACACACACACACACGTGCAGCAAAGGCCCACAGATTCTGCCTGCAGGCTGTTATGACTGCATGAGTGTACCCGCCGTCAAAGAGATGAAAGCTTGCCCTCAGGAAGGATTTTTTTCCTCTTTTGTCAATTAACGCCAATGTTACACCCTCTACAATAACAATGGCTCGGGAACTTTGGCTCACAAACACGAAACTGAAGCAGTAACAGCAGTCCTCCTCATGGAACTTCTGGCGGTTTTGTAATCTCCAAAATGCATCTTGAAATCCATCCCAATCCAAAGACTTTTGGTGCACGGCCAGATGTAAAAACACACCAGGCCGCACAAGTTAAATCCTACCCTCCCACTTGTACTTACGTCATAGTTCAATGTGGCAGAGACGGCGAATTAAGATACGAGTGAGAAACTCTCCTGCTATTGGCCGCACACCTAAATCCACACAGTAACTTTTTCTTTACAAGCTATGAACACACATGAAAACTCAGCTCCTATAGATGGGATGAAAATCTATCCACCAGCGTTTCTGGCTCCGCTACATCTCTGTTTGGCAGGTAACCAAGATCAATTAAAGATCATTTTAAGTTCCAGCCACATTGTTAAAAAAAAGGTCTAGCCGGTAAAAATTAGTAAGACAAAAAATGGCTTCAAAATCCTGACACATACTGTATCAATCTCTATAACAAAAAGACAATAAAGTGGGTTTCCTGTCCTGGGCTTCAGGTCCATTTTCACCTACAGGTATTCACAATTATAGTTTAGGTAGGATTTTGGCAGGCCTCCTTAAGTAGCTATAGCTGTTGTTGTGGCCTGCATCCACAGCTCGACATGATTTCATTCATCACAACGTGCTGTATGGAACAATAACACAATATTAAAATACTCCTATAGGGAATGAAAGTGTGTCTGTGGTATTCGATAATGGATCTAGTCTACTTTTACTGTGGTTTGTGGCTGCAACTAACAATTACTTTCAGTAAATCAGTCTAATGATGTCTCAGATTCTCAGAGCCCCAGGTGACAACTTTCAAACTTCTTATTCGTTGCAAGCAACAGTCCAAAATCCAAAGTTATGATAGAAAACGACAAGGAAAAGCAGCAGATCCTCAAAATGGCTGCTGATAAATTCTCTGTTGTACTTAAGTGTCAAAGGAAAACTGCATGAACTGCAAGCACTCAGTATAACATCTTGAACTAAAAACATGAAAACACTCATAGGGATTCCAGTGCAAGTGTAACTGTGGTATCCAGCAATGAACTGGGTCCACTTTATTGTATGGTCTTTATTGTCTTTTCCCCTAAAGTGAGACTGTAGGATTCAAAATATAATAGTTACAGTTTGCAGTAGCTCCATATGCGTTGAAATATTCTGTTATACGTGTGTCACATACTTGGAGACTGATAATGAGCTGGTGACATTGTGGGGTTCCCAGGCTCTGCATCGCTAATCAAAGAGGAGGCCAAACAGTGTGAGACACAGGCAGATAATCAGACTGGAATCAATTAGTCTAAAACTTTGATCCGCCCGACAGCCAGAGATGATCAACAACAACCATCAAACAACCAACAAGAGGCTCCTTCTTCTTACTGAGACCAATTAATTCCCTCATAAGCTGTGCGCCTGATTGGAGGGAGGCCGGGGCCCATTTGTTTCGACTTTTAATCCAAGTGACATTGATTCAGCGGAGGGGGGTAACAATCGGGCCCTCTTGTCTGATGCCATGTCTGTCACTGGCTACTCCATGCGAGGCAAAGGCGGCGGAGGCTAAATGTAATCCAAAACAACAAAACAACACCTGGGGTTGGAAACTTGAGCCCCTGCGGCTGTTCCTGCTGCGGGCACTCACTCAGTCCTTGTGTCCGTGTGCAGTGCACCCACCATAGCCCTCCTCTGTCTCTCTGTACTCCGGCCCCCAAGGTGACTGAAGTGACACCCCCCGACCCAACAACTCATTAGCAGCCCGGGGATAAAGACAAACATTTTCTCATTTAAGAAACATGAAATGAGGAGAGACTCTCCTGACATACAGTAGAGGCAAGATGCTGCATTCCTGGCTGCTCCAGGCAGCTGTCAGTTTATAGGAGGCTTTAATTAGGTTATTCTGACACCAGATTTGGTTTTGGGGGGTGGAGTGGGGACTACAGAAATGCACTCAGGTAGAGTTGTTATGGGTTTCTTTGTGCCAACAATACAATCTGAGCAGGCCACCTTCTGCATTAAGAAACTATGGGATCTAGCCTATGGTGTAATAACAATATAGTAAAGTATATCAGTTGGAGTCATTCAGAAACTAGGCTGATCATTCATTGTTGTTGCTTTCCCTAAAATGGTCACTGTTCCCCAACCTACCAGTACATTGCTGCACTGCTCGGTGATAATGTGGGGGGTAAATCTGGCAGAGTTCACCATGTCTGTTTTCTGTTACCCTATGGGAGCGACTATAGGCTGCGGCCTTCAAAAGCGCAGAGGCATTTTTCCTGGAAGAAAAAAACGCACGTATCTCTCAAAAAACACAAATATGGATTTTGCGCGACGTGTCACATAAATCGGATCCCCCTCCACATATTTGTAGCCCATCGCTCTGGAAAAGTCGGCAGATAATGGCAGAAAAAATTAAGGTAAACTTGGGGAAAATACGGGACCCGGAGCTCATCCAATCAGCAACAGGCTAAGTCCGACAACAAAGTTAACGCTTTTAATAAAAGTAACCAAACCGGGCGCCAATTACGCACAAACGACCATCCAAAACACAAAGATGTGCATTAGAGAGTTTGTAGCATAGTTTACGTCCGCCAATAAGTGGAAAAAACAAAACAAATGCGGCTAGCAAAGTATAGAGACCAGCATTAACTATAAGTAAGTTAACCAACACAAAATCGAAAACTTTCTCTTAAAGTGAAGTAACATCTGAGTTGGTAAAATACTTTCGTTAGGCTGCAACAAACAGCAAACTTCTACATGTATCTATAACTTTGTAAAAACATGGTAATACGAAGCGTAACAACGCAAAAACACGGACCGCATGAAGGGATAAAAACTCACCAAAACTTCTGTATTTGGTGCTCACACCACGTTGTAACCGCCCGATCCTCCTTGTGCCTCTCTTCTGCGGTGAGTTTTTAATCCCAAATAACGGCAAATGTTACTTCTCTTCTTCTCCTTTCCCTCTAAAGCCTCGCTGCTTTAGTAATTTACTGCGATGCCACCGACATTTTCTTCGGCTCCCCAAGTTCTCACATTGAAAGGCCGTTTTTGGATGACTGAGCTCTCAAACAATTCTCCTTTTTGCGACGCCTTTTCGGGTCCTCCCACTTCCCAAGCAGGAGGAGGGATCTGAACAATAGGGACTGGCTCCCAAAATCCCAGAACCGGGTTACTGCTGCACCGCCGTTTCTCCAGACCACAGATCCCGACTCACAACACCACGAGGACTTTGCAGAGGTTTTGCGTAAAACAAGAACCACGATGCACTATTTATAAAGCAAGATATGTACATTTTAGAAGAAAATACTCCGACTCCAACTTTATTTCCTCACAACTACGGTGTCCTGGAGGAGAAAAGTGCGCCCCCTCCCCCTCCTCCTGCTCTGTTCCCCCTGATTTGGTATGCGTTGGTCCCCAAAGAGTTTGTATTGACCCCCGACCATTGAAGCCTGCAGGCCCTTCAGTGCAGCTGTGCTGTGTTGTGTTGTTGTGGACTGGACTAGTCCAGTCAGGACTGGACAGCTTACACACACACACACACACACACACACACACACACACACACACACACACACACACACACACACACACACACACACACACACACAGTGATCACAGCTCGACCCCCCCCCCCCCCTCCCATGTGCTCTCTCTGGAATTCTCTTCTCCACTTCAATCAGCACACTTTGAAACGAGGGGAGCCGTTCCTGTCCACTTCATTAATAACTGACTATTCCGAGATCACAGGGTTTGATAGTGGGGGTCTGTTGGTGGGAAACCGCCGCGTCTTGCTTCTGTGAATGTGGGAACTCCCACCATGATGCACCTGAGGGGTTATTGCAACCCCGCTGTGGCTCCATTCACTGACAAGATGCGGCCTTTTATGACACCTGCTGCTCTTGTTCAGGTGGAAGTGTCTTTTGGATGTGAACAGACACAATGTTGGGACTTTTTGGGGGCTTTTCAGTTTATTAAAATCCACATTAATAATTCCACACCCTCGTCATGCACAGCAGGTTATTCCAGCTTGGAGATGTTTTCATGGAGTCATTAATCGTGTGTGAGTTTTTCCAGTGTTGTGCTGCAGTTTGCCAGAACTTTGCAGGCCCTGCCAATGTTTTGGTGTTGTTGCTACCGAGCAGTGGGCTCTGTGTTTGTATGTGGCTCCCTCACACTATAGCGCCACCCTGCACTGCACTGCAAAGTAGAGATGGAAGAGGAGAGAAAAATTGGGACTCCCAACCCCTAAAAAAAGGAGAATACTCACCACGGTGCCCCTCCCCCCTCTCCATCTCTCCATGCAGTGCTGGATGAATTAGCTCGGGACAAAAGGCTTTGTGGGCCGGCCATGAAAGGCCTATTAACCATACTGCATCCCCCAGAGGCCCTGCCCGCAGGACACCGCCTCCCAGAATGCCACTCTCTCAGCAGGCCGCAATCCCAGCATGCAACGCTTCCCTTCAGTGCTAACCCCTGTCACCCCCGAGTCTCACTATGGAGCCCCACACAGATTGTCATGTAGATGATTATAAATGTTGTTATGAAAGTAATGGAGAGAGAGAAGGAGAGTCCGGAGTGTCAGCGGTGTGTGGGGATGTGGTGTGATTTGTGCGCCTGGCCAACAAAGCATGGAGTAAGATGGAGTTGGAGCTCGATGAGTTTTTGGGTGTCGACTGTCAGGTGTGATTGAATTTGTCCAGTGTGTGTCATTATTGGAGTGTGTGTGTGTGTGTGTGTGTGTGTGTGTGTGTGTGTGTGTGTGTGTGTGTGTGTGTCTGTAGTTTGAGGTGATTTTTCCTCGAGGGTCTCAACTGTGCGACGCACAGTCTCTACTGCGACCTCCTCGCTCCATTGTTGAGCTGGGCGCCATGACAACGACCCACTCTCTCCTTCCCTCTCAGTATCCTGCTGACCTTAGCAGCTGTGTCACTTCCTCAGTGTGACAGAACCAGATTGAATCACACATACACTCTTGGGCTTTGTGGTGCAGAGGAGTACTAAATCAGCACGAGTTCACTCTCACATTCATGAAAGAAAGACAGAAGAGGCAACCTGTACACATGTGCATTGAAAGTGCTATATACATCATTGTAATCATTCCTCCTGTCTGTCCATATGTAGTTTTTTGCTTCAAACACATGGCTGTGATACTGGACACCCTGGATCTCATTTCATTGTTTCCCCTGCTCCTACCATTGATACCTCATAAAAAGTTGGTATCCACTGAAGTTTCACTTTGCTCTGCACACTTAATGTTTGGATATATCAGACTGCTGAAGTGTAATCATGGCTTCAGCTGAACTTGAAGGCCGCCCAAGATTTGAAAAACAAAAACAAAACAAACCCTTTGGTAGTCGGTTCATAACAGCAGATCTACAGTAGATCATTCTGTGGTAAATAAAAGGCCACTGCCTTTTCGTTGGACCTTTTTGACGACCAAAGACCACAGTCTGAGAAAGGTGTTGTTATGATCAAAATGAAGTTATTTGTACAAATTGTCCTCTGACCACATCTGAAGGCAAAGATGTTCATAGCTGTTCCAGACGAACACATTCAAAGACGAAGGGCGACTTGAAAAGCCAGGTGTGGTAGACAGGAGTGAGACAGGATAATCGTTTAAATATGTGGGGATAATAGCACGCCGTTTTGGACAATCTTACCTCTAAGGCACGGGGGAAAGTGAGATAATTGCATGAAAAAATTGCAAAAGAGAAAACCCTGCTCAATTTCCCATCTCTGCACAGCTGGCTAATCACTGCATGATGTGCACTGGACCCCACCACCACCACAGTATCAGACACGCACCTCAGTAGACGCATAATGACACCTTAAATCTACCAGACCAACATATACTATGTTATATTTTGCTTCTACATTCCCTGCTACAAGCCAACCAATCGGAATATGATGTGAAATGATGCAGAATACAATGTAGGCCCCTTTATACTTAGTTGAAGAAAAAAACAGGGCCACTAAAAGAACTGTCTTGCAGCTCCAGCCAAAGCTTGTTTTTTTGTTTTGCTGCATTTCAAAACATGAAAGTGGTGCAGATGGATGATGCGGGTCGATGACGTGTTTCTACTTGCAATTTGTTGCGTCACAGTGCTGCCATTTCACTGTGTTTTTAGGTCTTCAGATGAATTACGTCCCCTATCGCTTTCATGTTATGGAGTCATCACTTCACGGCCGGCGAAAGACCGTAGTAAAATGATAACAGCAACCGATAAATCTTTGGACATGTGGGAAAGTTATTAAGAAACCCAAAAAACAAGGGACAAAGGGAATTTTTCAGTGAAAACAACAACAACTTAATGCTCGGTGGGAGTTTCAGGGTTCATCTGCACTAACAGGAGCAATGTGTGCCGCTGGTCGCTGCACAAACACCTTCAGTCACGGTTCAGCTCATTACAATAACCAGACATTCAAACAACAGGTGTTACTATACCAACCCGGTGTCATCCCATAAGGCCTTTTCTCTATTCATGACCAGTTCATGACACATAATAACATTGCAGTATCTGAATAAAGGATTCAATGAAGCATGATAGGAGGTCCACAGTACAGCTACATGCAGGAGTTCCTACGGCCTGATGTTTTTTTTAGCATTATACGTCTAAAAAATAAAACATTGTGAGCTAAAGAAAACTGAAGAGCACATGTCACAGCTGTCCAATTGGGGATGCAAAGCAGGGACTGGGTTTTTTTTCTTTTCATAGCTTCTTCTTGGTCTAACTAAGAAGAACATATCACAGAAGGAGCTCATGGGAAAATGTCTTGATAGAAAACTGAATGATGGTATTTGTGGACCTCTGCACTGCAGTTTCAAGCGGATGATTTATGTAAGATACATTGGAGGAGGGAAAAGGACACGACTCCTTCACTTCAGTGAAATAACACCAGCCTTGCATTCCTGACAATGTATCTGACTTGAAAGTGAAAAACTACTTTTGGTTGTAAAAAAAGAAGGTGTAATTTACTGTAGAAACAAAGAATCCCAGAACATTGAAGGTGTAAAGTTTAGAGCATCAAGAGCTACAGTGTGTTTGATTTGTCCAGATTCTCCACACACCAACAATGCAACTTTCTTTAAAACAGAACTATTATTTGCCCAACATTATGGTGAAAGCTGTCCATAGTAAAGTCTATAGAGGATATAACCAGGATAGTGCTTCTTTATGGAAATGTTGCAGCCCTGTTGTCAGCTTTGGGATGATGCATTTAAAAAAAATCAAAAAAGATTATCCAAATTGTTAGTTTTGCTTGACAAAACAAATAAATGTTCATCCCTTAGATAATTATCTTGGCAATTTGAGTTATAAGATGTTTGGCTTTTTTTTGTCAAGATTTTAGTGAGAACTAAATACATCTTGTGGATGAAGCAGCAGCTGCTCTTAGCTTAGCGTTACAGTTTTTACCTAATGCTTAAACACTAATAGTGGTTGCTATGCCCAAAGCATCACAACCTCTAACTTTGGTGACCATGCCCTAAACACAAGCACCAACCCTACAAACACAATAAGTGCTTTGCACTGTGTTTGAAATTCTCCAACACACTTCTTGCAAAACACTACACACTGTTTTTCACATAAGACACATTTTTCAAAAATGAAATCTCATGCAATCATTGGGAAAACACATATATTTAAAATACAACACACAACTAAAATTGGAAAAGCACACAGACTCACACACATGAAAAATAAAAAATAAAGCTAATATAATACCAATCAGTGTGAGCCTTAGCATTACAAATAGACCTCAGGTGAGCTCAGCTTCTTTGTGAGACAGTACAGTAAGAGTCAGGGGAAGAGGACAAGAGAGAGAGAGAGAGAGAGACAGGGGAAGAGGACAAGAGAGAGAGAGAGAGAGAGAGAGAGAGAGAGAGAGAGAGACAGGGGAAGAGGACAAGAGAGAGAGAGAGAGAGAGAGAGAGAGAGAGAGAGAGAGACAGGGGAAGAGGACAAGAGAGAGAGGCAGGAGGATGATGACAAAGGAGACAACAGACGGAGACAGGGTCACTATAGTGGACCATGTTATAGATCATGGCCAAACAATATAGGATGCTGGTCTTAGATTCCAGCCCAACAACATAAGAGCTCCATAATTAGGACATTTAGACTGGATATCAGGAATATTTTTGCTGTTGCTTCTCAAAGGATGACATTGCATCTGATGTCGATGAGGCGATGTAGCCAGACGCAAACGGGAGGCGGTATCCAAAGGATTTATAATCCACTCGCCCCATTCCTTACAACACTTATTTTATTATTTTTTTTTACTGTAAATGTTTCAGAGATCATAGTGACACACTGAATTGCTTGTTGAACTGCGATCATACCTATTCGTTGTTTTTTTTTCTTTTGTTGGCCAAAACCATGAAATTGCAATGTAAACTTTTTTTCAGAAGCTTTTCTACATTTTCTTCATGTGTCTAATTGAAAATATCGTGGATCAATCTTTCCAAAAAATTCTGCAAGAGGTTGGATATAGGCGATATTTCCCCCATTGCTTGGCAAGGGAGGACATTGCCTGTGACGTGGATGAGGTGTCAGAGGTGATGTGGCCAGATGCCAACAGGAGACAGGATCCATAGCCTAAATATTTTCCAATCATTCCCCTACAACACTATGTTTTGTAGAACATTCTAGTGGTACCATTTCTTGTGTGTCTTTGTGTTTTTTTTTTTTTTTTACTCATGCAAAAACCTGAAATGGCAAAATAAAATAAAAAATCTGAAGCGTATACATTTTGTATTCATGTGTCTAGAACAACTGTAGTGGATCAATCTTTCACAAAAAAAGTCTGTATGAGATTTTTAAAGTCAAAAACCATCCAAAGTACTGAATACAGCTGTGTTTTGCATAAAGCACATCTGTGTGTTGTTGCTGCTAGGAAAGAGTAAATCAAAAGTGCATGTGTGTATTGTTTTGATGCTAGAAAC
The DNA here is from genome assembly GCF_949987685.1 of Ammodytes marinus. Classification (NCBI taxonomy): domain Eukaryota; kingdom Metazoa; phylum Chordata; class Actinopteri; order Uranoscopiformes; family Ammodytidae; genus Ammodytes; species Ammodytes marinus. The sequence continues at coordinate 15,488,142 of NC_137225.1, read as the reverse complement.
AGTTTTGAGATGGGATTGTTAGGTTTTGTTTCAAGAGTTTCATTTTGCCGTATAAGTTAGAAGTTTATCTCCATGTGCTTTGTCCTATTCGGCCTGTGTGTTAAGTTTTGACACAGTGGGCCAAAGTCTGCAACATGTGTGTAAACATTCGGCAAAAACTGGCACACAGTTAGCCTGGCTCTGCCCATATACAGTAGCTAAACTTTGGTTTTCGTACTATTGTACTTTTGCACCTCCATTAGCAAGATAAAGAACCATGCAACAAAACTAACAAGTAGCTACTTAGTTTTTATTTTAGTGAGTTTATTTATAAAAAACTATAGAGAGCAGGATTTTCAACCAAAAAAAGATAGTAAAACCTACTTGTTTGTTTTGCATAAATATTCATTGGGCAACGCATACTTGTTGGTTACTACCATCAGATAAATGTAATGAGGTATAATTTAGTTGCAAAATGTATATAATAAAGTACCCAATCCTTACTGGAATAAACATACTTTCCTACTCTGCCTTGGGCCTCACATCCAGACATACGATCAAAATTCTCCGTACAACTCAGGGATAAAAGATTTATGGCCGTCTTTTACTTTTCAGATGTCTTACACACACACACACACACACACACACACACACACACACACACACACACACACACACACACACACACACACACACACGGAAGGCAAGCTTTACATCAGTATAGAACAATAAAATCTCCGGATATGAGAAGCTCCCGAGGCAACGATGAAGTACAAGATGCTGCCCTGTGTGTGTGTGTGTGTGTGTGTGTGTGTGTGTGTGTGTGTGTGTGTGTGTGTGTGTGTGTGTGTGTGTGTGTGTGTGTGTGTGTGTGTGTGTGTGTGTGTGTGTGTGTGTGTGTTGGAGGGATATGGAGGGTAATAGTCTGTTATTGGATTTTCATTCCAGTGTGATTGTGCTGTTGAGACAGAGATCTATGCTCAGGTGGGGTCGGACCTCAGGCTGAGTTACTGTGTGTGTCATGATGTGGAATGTGCTGTGTGACTGCTCTGATTAGACGTTGTTTTTTCTGCAGAGAGGTGCCTCGTATCTCCACCGAGACTTCTGCAACTGTTTTTTATTGCATGCAAGTTCTTGTGCTGAGGCAGCAGCCATGGCATCTGTTTCTTGAAAGTCGTTTGGTTTATTTTTATTTACAGTGTTTACTTGTTTGTTCCAAAGATTTTGAATCTTAATGTCTTTCCAGTGTGTCAACTCTACCCCGGAGCCAAAATCTGCAACTCTCCATTTCAGTTTTGAATTGTGTTCCATGCATTAGTTGTTGCCACGGTGCAAAAGGATTGCAAAGAAGCAATTTTCATTTGGCTTCTTTGCTTCTTCTATTTCTTTAAAAAAATCTGGGGCAGCAGGACGAAGCCTGACATATATTTAAGCTTATACTTTTTAAGAAGGCCTGCCATCTGACGAAATCTAGAAAAGGAAGTTAGACAATCAGGAGGAGGATGGAAGGAGTGTGATCCTTTGCTCATAGCATGTTAAATGAATGCACCAAATTACAAAAAGCAATAGCAAAATGTCTGTTACTCAGTGTGCAATAGTCTGAGCAGACTTATTTTTTTTTAGATTTGTAAACTTCAATGACACCGAAATTACAGTGCACAGGCAACGAGATCAGCTATTGTAAATGTGTCAGTCTTGACATTTAACAAGGCTTGACCAAAACACAGTCATAATATGATCTAATAGTTTTGGATTTCAGCTTTGAACAGAGACAAGGGCTGCATTTGAAGGCAGTGAAAACTCAAAATTCAACACATTTCTTGCTAGAGCCTCAATTATTTTCTTTTTTTCTAGAAATAAGCTTAGTAGCTTTCTTGCAGAGAGTGAGATTAGGGGATTGGTACCACTCTTATTTTATATGAAGATACCACTAGGAGGTAGGCCTGGTAAGGTCGCAGGTTAGCTTAGTTTATCATAAGGAATGGAAAGGGGGGACACAGCTATGCCTATTTCAACAATATGTCCAATGCACCAGATATATGTAATGAGGTCAATTGCCTTTTTTTAAGCTTTGGTTTGTGTTTGGAATAAATGAACAACATATCATACAGTATGTTAATCAATGAGCTTTACAGATGCTGGTATGCAGATTTAATAACTTAACTTTTTTTTATTACCTTACCTAAGCAAACTGTTTAACTCCGATGTACTGGAAGACATGGAATCAATCCTCTTAGCAAACTCTAGACAAGAGTGTGAGTTAGCGCTATTTCCCAAACTGGCAAACCACTACTAAAAGCACAGATATACATGAAGCAGTCAGGTTCAATTTAGGAATGTATTTTAGGTCTAGCTGTAGACCCACAAAGCCCAGGCTGATGCAGGTGGATTGCTAGCTGGGCTAGCAGGCAGATAGCTGGAGACCCAAGGCTGAGGCCAGTCTCCGGGGGCTGGGGGAAGAGGGATATCGCTCTCTGGCCAAAATTAGTAGGGTTCCGGAGCAAAACAATGTAATTACACACACAAACAATTGTTTTGGTTTGAGTCCAACCTTTACGCGATCAGCGTAGCTGCTTCGTAGGTATATACATAAAGAAAGATTGTATCTGTGTTTCTTGGCACCAAGTTTGTACACTTAAATGTTCAAAGGCAAAACTGGCAAAACTGGCCATGGTCATGCAATTTTTCCAGATATTGTTTTCCCTCAGCAAAAGAAAAATCCTCAAACATAGCCAGTGTTGCAACTTGGAGAAAAAAACAACCTCTTATTGGCACAATCTGCCAGCTGCCTCACTCCATCTCACACTGCCTTCTCCTCCTCTCTCAAATTCTATCAGTGGCACCCTGTTATGACTGTTGCTGAGCAGTAAATATTCTCTGCTCTTTGTGGTAAGACGCATGTAGTCTAAAGGTTGTGACTTAAGATCCCTGTTGGAGTGAAGTGTGAGTTTTGACTCTGACTCTTAACTGTGTCCAGATGCGACAGGCGGCCCTAATTGGACCTGGAGCCAGTTAAATCCCAGGCCCACTCTGCTCTGCTCAGCTCATGTAGCCACTTGGCCACAGGGGTTGGCCTGAACTGTCCTTACAGCACTTCACTTTTTAAACAACAAACACTAACCACTGTGCAGCATACATACTCTTCTCTTCTTGTTTTTCTCTCTCTCGGGGATTCTCGGTTGAAAAACGGCCCATCGGAGGAGTTGGATGGTACAAAAGGGGTTTGGATAGTAAAGCTAAGTTATAGGCCCACAGCCGGTGTTGCTGAAAGGGTCAAAAGGTTGCGCGAAAGCCGAGGTCGGGGAGTGTAAGCTGTATATCAGAAGGCAGGGAGTGAACGCCAGAGAGAGAGAGAGAGAGAGCAGCAGGCGGAGGGAAGAGAAAAACATCTAAAAAACCTGACATGGCTGACGGGAAAGACGACAGAAATCTGACATTCCACCTTTTATCAAGCACCTGGTTTTATCATCCCAAACCCTCCCTGCCTATGGTTTTATTTGGATATGTCTCCCTTTCACTCCAACATTCTTTTTCCTGGACTCCCCTCTTATAGTTTTCCCTTTTTTTCCTCCCATCATCATTCTTGGCTTTTGCTTCTCCTCCCTTATTTTGACCCCCCCCCCCTCCTGCTCTCCCTCCTATCATCTATCTACCATCCCTCCCTCTTTCCATCTCTCCCTCTCTGACTTCCTGCTTTCCAGCCTGCCAGACGGTCATAATTAACAGGGAAAACGATAGTCCCCCTGGCCCTCGGGAGCCCTCTACACTCACTGCCCTAAGAGAGAAAGAGAGAGAAAGAGAGAGAGAGAGCGAGAGAGAGAGAGAGAGTGTGTGTGTGTGTGTGTGTGTGTTCCATGTTTCCCCCCGTACCTCCAGACTTGGCCTATGGTCCCCGCTGCACTGAATGCGTCTTTATGTTCAGTGTCAGTGGCAAAGCATGATCTCACCACCCTCCAAAAAACACACCAAATGACTTACAGAGACTCCCAAACACAGGCCGCAAACACAGCACAGCCCACTATGCACGAGCAATAACACGCGCACACACACACACACACACACACACACACACACACACACACACACACACACACAAACACACACACACACACACGCACACACACACAAACACACACACACACACACACACACACACAGGCGTCCACTGGCAGCAACTCTCATTATGACTAATTCTGATGAGAAAGTGGAGAAAGTGTGGGGAGAATGAAGCCATGTAATAAAGCTGCCTGGTTCTACGGTGAAACAGAAATTTGTCTGTTTTTTTTTCTCTTTCTTTCCCCGTCTGGTAATATATTATATTGATTTATTGTCTGAGTAACGTGTGGGAGAAAACGTAAATCAGCGTAAATCACAGCACAGAAAACAACGTGTCAAAACAGAACTTCGTGTCCTGATCATAACTCTCTACCTGTCCATATATGTGCATAACTCTGTGTGTTGGTGTGCCCTCCTGCCTTGGCATGTCTCCCCTCCTCCTGGTTGCAGTGCTGGGAGGCAGATCCCAGATCAGAGGGCAGGGGGAGCTGATAAGGAGCCATGCACTGATGCTATCTGTCAGTCACAGCCGGAGGGCGGGGCTCAGAGCCAGGAGGTCAGGACTCTCACGGTCCCTGGGCTCTCCCCTCCTCCTTCCTTATCTAAACAAACAAATCCTGAGATGCTCTCACACATACACACATACACACACACACACACACACACACACACACACAGGCAGAATGTGAGCACAGCGGGGTGGACACAATAATGCAAACATCTTGCAAAAGCTCAGCGATACCTCCAATTATGCCCTTGGAAACTCCTGTGTGATTGGATCAACACTACACCTGTTCATCAACCTACCAGTGGTTATTTGAATTATTTAAAATAATATATCCATTTTTCATGTAAGGAAATAGAGCACCAGAGCCTAAGTTGAAGTCTATAAAGTGTTATCAGACCAGCTGCAGGTAAGCTGATTAAAAACGTCACTTGTACTTGTATTTGTATAACTTTATATTTACGGTATATTTAGAAGAAGAATTCAATGGTTTCTCTACTTTTGTCAGAGCAATAAAGTAAGTTGATAATTATCTATTTAAAGTTAAATTTTAAATGATCAAAAATAAATCAATTGATTCATCCTTTCAGCACACTGTCATTGTTGATAATACAAATAATGTTAATTATAAAATGAACCTGCTTAGCTGATGATATTTAAACAAACAGATTAAATGAGTAACAAGCTCCCTATATATACTGCCACCTATGCTGTAGTTTAAAGCGGCTACGAGTAACATTTAAATATCTTTTAAACAGCCTCATGTTTCCTCTGATAATCATAAATGACCTTTAACAGCAAACGAGACCATCAGTGCAAAGAAAGACGTTTTTATATAGTTTTTATTACTGCTTTTGGTCTGGTCGCACACCCAGTCCGATTTTCGGTTCGCTCGTGCAGGCTCTATGGTCACATATCCGTATTGGTCGCAGATTTCAGTGTGGCGCAACAACGCGATTTGAGAAGCCTATCCCTCCAGGTGAGGGAAGGGGAGCCTTGTTTGAGACAGTTATTTGTCGTCATAATGACTGATAACGGGGCTGAACCATCAAAGAAAAAAAAGAAAATGCAATGAAGAAAAGCTAAAAGGGAGAGTGATATAGGCTACGGGCGGGACGAGGCCGTTGCCAAGCAACGTGCATACAATTTCACGAGAGCGAAACTAGACTGCAGTGTTTACTCCTAAATGAATGAGCGGTTGGTACTAACACAAAGTTTGTTTTGCTTCACCATCATCAGATAACCATCATCTGAAATAGTCATTATTTACATCAACAACACAAACACATTACCTCATCGTGATCCATACTAACTGCCGTCTCTCGTTCATTCGCTTTCTGTGAGGACACGTAATCTTTCAGCTCCGTGAGAGAGAGTAGTTAGTTAGTTAGACACTGCTGCATCAACTCATTGCAATCAGGTGTGTGTAGCACTGACTGGCATTAGTTGATGCAGTGTCAAAACCACTCTCACGGAGCCGAAAAGAGTCCTCACACTTTCAACACACGGACATGCACTATATTGCGCCCTTCTCAGTTCACACTCGCACGCCTGGCACGAGCTAGAAAACAGCTTTGCGACAGCGGGCGTCGTAAAAATACTACCGCTTTTGTCCAAAGGGGACGCCAACGTGCCATGTTACTCGTAGTGGCTTTAACTGCAAAAATATGTGTTAAACCGCTACCTCTGCCCAAAAAGATGTTGGTTGTTGTTGCAACCCCAGTAGTGATGTCACAGTGTACACATCAACATCACTGCAGCGAGGTTAGATTAACCATCAGAAGTCAACAAGTCATGTTGCCTTTAAAGGTAAAGTCTGCATATTTTGATGTTCTATCCATCTGTCCTCCAGCAAAAGTGGACAGCAGGCCGAATGCAGCAAAAGGTCTCGTGATGAGTCCCGACCCGACCCTGACTTTGGGAACCACTGATTGAAACTTTCCATTCATACTATAAGGACATGGGAAAGTAAGTCAGTCCAAGCACATTTAAAGTGACCTACATTTTTTAAAGAGTATTTTTACTTGTACATAACTGAAACATCAATAAAGTAATAGTAATTCTACTTGAATATCACATTTTAGTACTCTTTACTACACTTAATGTAGGTCTACGTCATGTGTTCTTGATGGCCCGAACATCAACACGAGCAAAACATCCACAATGGCTGTTGTTTTTACAACTAAAATTAAGTTTTTTTTATATACTGTTACCCTCCTTGCACCTGTTTCCTCTCTTTGCCCGTGTATATACACATGTCTCAGTGTTTGCTCGCCCCTAAACGTGTGCAGATACATGCACTGGCGAGAGTGAGCGTGTCCGTGTGGATGTGTGTGCCGGTCCAGCAGCGTAAATATTGTGTTGTGCTCTAGTAACAGCTCTTCCTCTGGCTCTGCAGTAGCAGCACGCTCGGCTGTTTATTTTCCTTCCTGACGGACGACTTCTTATCAAATAAGCAGACACTGCCTCCTCGCCCACTGTCCAACCACACGCCCCCGGAGGATATCCCGCCCACTCTCCTCCAGGGGCTGTCGTACAATGGAGCCTCCGTCTGTTCGACATGATTGACAGCCAAATGAACCACTCAGTTATGACAAACAGATAAGGGCCGATGGTGGTTCCCACATCGGGGAGTCAATATCGGTCTGGAGGGTCACTGCAGAGTTTGTATTTGAAATGCATGTCTTACACACACACCCACACACACACACACACACACATACACACACACACACACACACACACACACACACACATTAGAGTATTAGAAACAGCAGTTGGCGAACTAATCTCTTAGGTCTGGTAGGTTAAGTAGCACACTAACAATTTTCAAATTTGGTGCCATAGAGCAGCAAATATTGTATGTACCTATTCTGCAGCTTTTGGTTACATCAGTTTGCCTAGCTGTCAGATATTCAACAGTTTGGCTAACATTGACAACATGTCCTGAAATTGCTCAGCACAACTGGTTTAACTCCATCTGATGATGAAGATCATGATATATGATTGAGAGCACCAGAACAGTGCAGATGCATGTTTTTCTGCTCAACTTTACATACATTTCTCTTTGGGTTTTGTACTTTAAAAGCACAACTTTCCTCAAGGACAACTGAATCACTCTGGCCAGCAAATACAGCTGCCCACATTTTGGAACAAACCTACACAAAGACGTGTGTTACCTTGAAAAACATTAGTTTGAGTTCACAAACTGCACAAACATGTACGCAAAAAAAGGTATACTTAATTACCTGAGTACCCCCAGAAAGTTCTATCTGTATCACTAAAAGAGACCATTTGCCTGACTCTTATGTACACCCTTTTTTTCAGTGTTTCGTTGCTCGACTGTAACAAATGAGAGCCACCCAAGTTGTATTGCTTGGAAACTTACCTGGCCAAGAAAACTAATTAATTCTGCCTCTTTTTTTCCTTTTCTTTCATTGCTCTCAGGTAGAATTCATCCTAACTCAAACCACCTGTTCATTACGAGCCCGCTCTTCTCCAGCAGTCCTCCTCCTCCCATCTGTGTGTGTGTGTTTGAGAGAGAGAGAGAGAGAGAGAGAGAGAGAGAGAGAGAGAGAGAGAGAGAGAGAGAGAGAGAGAGAGAGAGAGAGAGAGAAAGTGTGTACACTGTGAGTTGTGAGAGTAAATAAACTGCTGTGCAGCGGGGACTCACGTGGCGTTATTATCAGAGCTCAGAGAAAAGACAAACTGTTTTTTCACTCCAGTTTGATTCATCCCCCACCCTCTGCTGCCTCCTGCCTTTCTCCAGGACCCACCGCAGAACATACACATACACACATACACACACACACACACACACACGCACACACTCACACACACACACACACACACACACACACACACACACACACACACACACACACACACACACACACACACACACACACACACACACATCATGTTACCCTCATCACCCCAAATTCAACACATGGCTCCAATTAGGGGAATATTTTTAGCATTTAAGAAATCTAATCAGCTGTATTGTGATTGTTTTTCAGTGTGTACTATGTCAACCTAGAGCATGTAAATGAAAGTGGTAAGTCGCAGCTACACAGACCGACTCTCATTGCAGTGGCAAGTTTGGGAGCTTTTGGGTCAGTTTGGCTGCTTTCGACGCCTGCCGCTTGATTGCAATCGTATCCCGGCAGCCTCGTGATTGGGTAATTCTTTAGAATGGCCCAGATGCAACGCGAGCCCTCTGTGGAATCACTTACTTTGATGAAAGAAAAAAAGATCCAAATCCACAAAATAAAGTTTGGTTTGGAAACCACAGATCAAACACACACAAACACACACACACAAATACACAAACACACACACACACACACACACACACACGCATATACAAAAACACACACACACACACAGGGTTTATACAGTATGCAAACTCACACAGTCACAATTTGTGGTACACTGAGGCATTCTTTCTCCCTCCTTCTCTCTCTCACACACACACATGCACACTAACTTACACTCATTAATCTGGGCAGACTCAGGAAACCGCTCCAGTGAGCTGGCTGGAGGCCCTGGGAGGGGTGGAAGAGAGAGAGGGCTGAGGGGGGGATCAAAGCCAGGATGAGAGCCGCAGACTCGCTGAAAAGAAACAGCAGAAGAGGGGAAGAAAAAGAGAAAAGAACGTTTTGAGAGGGAAGAAAAGAGAAAGGAAAATTTCCTTTGCTCTCGAGCTCTGAGAACACAGGAAGGGGAGCAGATCTGAAACCCCTTGATTTAATGAACTAGGAGTGAAGAGTGTGTGGGACGGTGGGTATGTGTCCATCCATACCTTCAGGATGTGATGGGAGTGTGTGTGTGTGTGTGTGTGTGTGTGTGTGTGTGTGTGTGTGTGTGTGTGTGTGTGTGTGTGTGTGTGTGTGTGTGTGTGTGTGTGTGTGTGTGTGTGTGTAAAACTAATACAAAGTTATAGTAGTGTTGAGAGCAGAGAAAAAGTAAGTTGGTTTTCTGCACAGAAAAGAAAAATAACAGAATAAATACAAGCTTGATTATACAACACACACACACACACACACACACACACACACACACACACACACACACACACACACACACACACACACACACACAGGGTACTGTACACACATATAAGGCCAGAAACACGCACTTAAGTGCACTCAAACACACACACACACACACACACACACACACACACACACAAGAATGTCTTCCTCTTAAAGCTCTGCAGGGAGGGTCGACAGTCCTTAAGAAAATATTCCCCAAAGCACTAATTAGAAAAACGATGGTGCTCGTTAATAGCCCCCCCCCCTCCTTCACACACACGCACCGTTTCCACTCCACGTAAACACCACCCTCACCTCACCCCACCTCCCCCCACACACCCCCACCCAGTTTTGCAGAAGAAGAAGGGAAAAAAACACAAAAACAAAACAAAAAAGATTCTGGCAGAAGGAGAAGAGAGCGTTCCACTGGCAGACCTGGGTCAGGGCCCTATTTACCTACCGCAGCTCTCTCTCTCTCTCTCTCTCTCTCTCTCTCTCTCTCTCTCTCTCTCTCTCTCTCTCTCTCTCTCTCTCTCTCTCTCTCTCTCTCTCTCTTTATCACTCTCTCTCTCTCACTTACAGCACCGAGCGCCTCCCCTCAGCGCCGAAACCTGACCCCTGTCTCCCTCTGAAACACACACACACACACACGCACACACACACACACACACACACGCACACACACACGCACACATACATACATCAACAAAAAACAACCAAGAAGTGGAACAATGGTCTTCTCTCGTGGAGTTATTCCTCTCGTTTTCTCCAAAATTTCATTTCGGGAGATGTGAAAAGAGAGAGTAAAAACAGCCAGAGGATTTCTTGAGCCTTCATTATCCAACCCTGGAGCCAGTTCAGGAAAAAAACCAGGAAGAGGAAAAATAGCAAATGTTTTCCCCCATACAGATAGTAAAGAGGTTCAAAAGCCTGGATACACACACACACACACACACACACACACACACACACACACACACACACACACACAGACACACACACACAAGAGCACGCACACACACTGTACATGAAAACACTGCAGCTAAAGCATCTTCGCAGTTTGCACAAGTCTCAATCAGAGCAGATGAGGTGGCAATTTCAGGGAATCAATTTGTTTTCTCTCCGCTCTCTTAGCTCTCTATCTGTTGCTGACATTTCCTCCCTGCACCATAGCCGAGCCCAACCGCCCATTACCACACCACACAGGCCCTTATTAAATGTATATATAGTCACGCTTCAAACCGGGAGACACTTTCTCACACAAAGGGCCGAGAGAAGAAGCGAACACGGGGTCGTATTCGGCAAAACTCCTCTCTCTCTACTCTCTCTCTCTCGTGAAAGAAACACAGGCACAGGGAGGGGAGGCCGAGCTTGACCGAGATCCAAAATGGCCTCAGCTTGTGTGGGTGGATGAATACAGTTGAAATCCAACATGCCTGCGTCTTGTTTCACGCTGTCCAACCTCCCCCTTTTCCCTTCTCCTGCCCCCCCCCCCCCAAATGTGTGCACGTCTCTGTCACGCTCCCCTCAAGCCCTCATTAGAAACATCTCACTTAGGGTAACAGTGTTATTTCAGTGTTTGTAGCTCGTTATGGGAGTGTTTTTCCTGCGGCGTGGCCCTGGTGGTGTGTGTGTGTGTGTGTGTGTGTGTGTGTGTGTGTGTGTGTGTGTGTGTGTGTGTGTGTGTGTGTGTGTGTGTGTGTGTGTGTGTTTGTGTGTGAGGAAAGAGGGAAAGGAAAGGGGGGGTAGGGAGAGAGGGGTGGGCTTCTTAAACACTGGGTGAGAGCATAGGACGTAGAGTGTGATTCCAGATGTGTTTTTTTACTGCTCTGGCAAGGATGACAGGGCTGTAAAGAACCTCTCTGGAGTAGCCCGGAGGGGGAGAGAGAGAAAAAAGGGGGAGAAGGAGGGGAGGAGTTAGGAGTTGCTCTGTGGAGGCTTAAGGCCCTCCGGAGTTTGGGGGGAAAAGGAGAAGGGATGGTGGGTAAGGAGAAAGGGGTTATGGTGGATATGGTAGTGTTCAGGGGTTCGGGAAAAGGTAAGTACGGGGCAGTTTTTTTAGGGCCTCTGGGACTGAAATGAAGGCAGTATAATAAGAGGGGGAGGAGAGGGGTGGGAATGTGCGGGGGGAGGGCAGAGATGGACTGAAATAGCTTTTCCTGGCAAAAACGTTCCACTTCATTGGCTCAGGTGTGTCGAGCGGAGAGTCTGGATCTGTGAGAGGGTGACTGCCTGGGGGATATAAGGCGAGTGAAGAAAGAGTTTGATATTTTGTGAAATACATACATTTACTTAAGATTAATACCAGTGTCGTCTGAAATGACGGACCAGAGCTTGTAGCCGGTCAGCCTACCATAGCTTAAGTACTTGTACCTGGCTCTGTCCAAAGTCAACAACATCCACCTACCAGCATCTCCTTTTGTATTTTGTAAAACCTCCTACAAGGAACTTTTAAATGTTAATGGCAAAGTCTCATATTTTGATCTTATGACAGCAGGCGCTGGTGCCATAAATTCACTATGGCTTTTGTCCAAAGGGGCAGCTAGAATCAACGAAAACGGAAAGTTCCTCGAAGCCACTTTAATGAAGCCCATTTTGCACTGCGGGAACTTTGACATGGAACTAGGAACCTTTGGAGGAACTCTAGCTACTTTTCCACCAAAAGTCCCAGAAACTAATAGTTCCAGTATCTTCCAGGAACTTAAAGGTTCCTGTGGCACATTGTTAGTGAGATATAGAGGCAGTCTTTATGCTAAGCTAAGCTAAGAGGTTGCTGCCTCATATTTACCGTAAAAACATTAGTGTCAATTTTTCTCATTAAAAGCGAATATGTTTAATCTAAAATTAAAACATGTCAAACTTTGTCTTTAATTCTCTGCATTGAAGACACCCACACACATTATCTTTCTGGTGTGTTAAAAGATGAGCCTCATTTTCGGATTCGCTATTACAGGAGACATTACTCCTCAAGTTAACTGCTGGTTCAACTTTGACCTAATGTACTTGCTGTGGTTTTTACTGTTAAATAACGATTATCATTCATCCTCAGCATTTTTGTTGAGCACATTTTCAATATAACCCCATATAAGGTGGTTTAGTTGTGCTGGCCAAACTTCTGATTTGTCTGATCATCTGACCTCTAGTGTTTTTATTGCAGTCTTTGTTGTTGACTTACTTTTCCAAGATCTCAGCAATTACTGTGAGTAGCCTGCGATCTTATCACAACTGATATAAACTTAGAAACTGTGGCCAAACCAACTACAATTACCCTAGTCGAAATTAACTGGAATTATAGTTTGACACTACTTCGATATATAAAAAAAAAACATTTATAGCTGTGGTGTATACTGTGCGTTAAACATGTTAAGAAAATTGAGGAAAGCTGCAACAGAGAGAACAAACCCTACATGAAGGAAGAGAGAATAAATTCATATCATGCATGGCACATGATCTGAGTGCTTGTGTGTGTGTGTGTGTGTGTGTGTGTGTGCGTGCGTGCGTGCGTGTGTGTGTGTGTGTGTGTGTGTGTGTGTGTGTGTGCGTGTGCAGTGTGATCCTGCAGCTCCTGCTGCTAGTTAGTCATACTCGTTAATATGCGCCTTTTTTACAGGCTCTGTTCAAAGAGCGACGTGGTGTTTCATCTCAACCTTACCTTCTTCCATGCAGGCACTGACAGAAAGAGTGGGGCCTGTGGTGCAGTCGGTTGTGACATATTTTCATGAGGTAGCGTGGATTCATAAAAGGCATGTTGACAAAACAGGAAAAAAACTAAATCTCGAAAGGTATGTAGACAGATGTCAAAAGGAACGGTAAAGAAAAGCACAAGGTAAGATGATGCCGAAAAAGAAGCTATAACCGGACAGACAAGGAGGAGTTTGGTTTCCTGCAAGTTTCATCAAATTAAATAAAAGCACTGCTTTAATACAAATAAGAACGTCAATTGAAAGTCATTTCTTCATAAAAAAAAACTGAAATAGAAAGCAGCTGCTGACCCATCAGGAAAATAATCTCCATGACCTGCAGGAGGCCCCCGAATGGCTCAGGCACCAGGGACTCATCCTGTGTAGCCAAACACGCTTCAGACCCACACAACTTCAAACGAGACCAAATATATGTCTGAAGGCAGACATTTTGAGGAAAAGTGTATTTTAAAAAAAACACAAGTATATAAACAGCTTTGAATAATAACGGGGAGATATAGAATTTCTCAACAAGAGTAAGATGAGAAGTTGGATGCCACTCACATCTCTTTAGCGGGTTAGCTTATCTTCAGCAAAGCATAAAGACTCGAAACAGTCTTTATGCTTATAAGTCTTTATACATTTTGGGGAAACGTTTCTAAAAAAACACAATCAAACATCGTACAGCTTCAGATAAAAGCAAGAGGATACAGAATTTGTTGACAAGAGCTAGCCTACTGTAGATAAGAAGTTGAATGCCACTCTCATCTCTTTACAGTTGAAGCATGTTAGCTTAGCATTAAAACTCGTAATAAACAGCTAGCCTGTCTGTACCTGAAGGTGACAAAACCCACCCTACTCCAGATTCATTGCGTCCAATATTTGAAGACTTTAATAAGAACTTGTTTACATGCTAAACATTGTTAATGTAGTGCCTACAAGAGTTAGAGGTGGTGAAGGGAAGTGTAGGAGAAGGAGGTGGCGGTAAAAAACAGGCCACATCGTACCCGACCCATACTGTGTGCGTGTGACCGCTCACTCGCCCTCTACTCCCTCTCCTCACAGTCCTCCAAAGGCACGCCAGCAACTCCAGGTCCGGCGAGCAAGGCTTTCTGGGGGATCAGAAACAGATGTGCCTCTTAACCCTCTTCTCTTAACTCGCACAAAAACACACACACACACGCTGTCTTGTACACATGCACATGCTGGCGGCAATTCAGAACCAGCACCAGTACCCAGCCGGAGTGACTGGGACAGCGTGACCCTGAGCTTGACCCCGGCCCGCAGCACCTCAGACAGGAAAGGGACACAATTGGCTTCAGCTGTGACCCCTCCGCCCCCTCTCTCCTACTCAGCCCCCCCTTCCCTTCTCATTAAGACAAACTGTTTTTTAAGGCAAAGCAGCTTTCACTACCACTAAAGCCAACACCCCGGAGCAAGGGGAGGAAGAGAGAGAGAGGCGGCAGCAAGATGGAGGGAAGGTAAAAAACAAGAAACAAATAGAGCCGGAGCGACGGGGGTACAAAGGAGGTAATAAAGAAAAGAGAGAACAAAAGACCAAGGTGAAGGAAAAAGTTGGAGAGAAAAAGGGCATAGTGTAAGAAAATCCAGACTGAAGGGGAGAAGGGGGAAAGTCAGGCAATATCACTTGCAGCTGTTGCAGGGCTCTCGTTCCCAGAATCCATTGCAACTTGGCATGCTTTTTTCTTAAATGCAAAAGGGCGGTGTCATGGTTACATTACTGTAATATCAAAACATCCAAAACAACAGCTTTTACTTGAAGGAGGAGACATAGGGAAAATGGGGGTGGGAGTGGGGGAAGGGGGCGAAAGAGCGATGAAGTCACTTAATAATAATGACAATTAAATCAGCGTAATTATAAACAGCCGTGAGACGCATTTGTCTTGGAGACAGACTGCCTTGTTCACAAACAACATATTTGTTTGTTTAGGGACGCACAACGGAGACATATGGAATGAATTGGATTTCTTTCACTCCCATAATAAAAAAAAGACACAGCTTTTTATTTTATTTTAGCTTGCCTCTGCTTTTGTCCTCCTTTGTAATCCATCAAGCCCTCTAGCTCCTTCAAAACACCCACATTTCTCTGCCAATTTGCTTCATAACAGCGAGCGTTGTTCAGACTCAGTGGAAAATGTGTGTATGGTTCTGTCAGATCAGCCTGTTCCAGGTCGGAGTGTCTGCAAAACTGTTCAAAAACATTAGCATATTTCATGTTTGGGGACCTGCATCGGCCAAAAACCTTAAACTAAAGAAAGCAAGCTGTGTGTGTGTGTGTGTGTGTGTGTGTGTGTGTGTGTGTGTGTGTGTGTGTGTGTGTGTGTGTGTGTGTGTGTGTGTGTGTGTGTGTGTGTGTGTGTGTGTGTGTGTGTGTGTGTGTGTGTGTGTGTGTGTGTGTGTGTGTAAAAGTGAGAGTGGCAGGGCATGCTGAGGTAGATTAATACCACTGCTCAGAGGGGGGTTCCTCCATTCAGGGCTGACTGATGTGCGTCCCAAATTGATTTATGAAAACGGCCCCGTAATCAATTATGTGTGGAGAAAGTGGGAGAAGAGAGGGAGAGAAAGGGGGAGAAGAAGAAAGAGAGGATCTTGGAGGGCGGGTGGGGGTTAGGTAGAGTGGGAAATAAAGAGGATGAAGCTGCAACGGCGAAAAGTGTGTGAATGATGCTGCTCTGCTGAGGAATGTGTCTAAGGGACATCAGCTCATGCCACAGGTGTCCAACATGGTGGATGTGACGGTTTGTCAGGGAAATACGATGTACTCTGGATGATCCTGATGTGTGAAGCCGTTTCATCAGGAAAAACACTGAGGATGGTGCATGTGTAACGTCTATGGAGTCCATAAAACATGCAAAAGGACTTGTGAAATAGTGCCAAGTTGATAGTTTGGGTGTTAGAAGGAGAAAAAGGTGCACACTTGCTCAGTCTTGATAGCTATACATGGATGGACACTAGAGAAGGTTGAATCTGTGCAGCAGTGTAATGTGGTTTTTTGTAGTAATAATAATGGGCCAGTTTTCAGGCCGGCGGTGGTGGTGGTTGGTGGGGGCAGTGGAGTAGAGGGAAGCTGCAGTTGTTTAAAAAGCCCTTCCCCTGCCTTGCCCATTGTGCCTGAGACAGGGGTGTGTTGGAGCTGGGGGGGTGAGTGGGGGGGTCACGCTGGGAGCTCGTTTCTCCTGCCTGTCAGAACTCTATCTGGGATCCAGCCGGAACTAATCAACTCCAATAGGCCTCCCCATTACCCAGGGTGCAGTGGGCCACGGGCCGGGGGCTGACCGGTGGGAAATAGAGAAGAGGAGATGGGATAGGAGAACCCCCCCCCCCCCCCATCACACCACCGATATCCACTCCACACACACACGCACACACACACACACACACACCAACACACTCCGTACTCCACCAGCCCGTGCTGCACACATACAACACTCCCACTGTTTCACACTGAAGCAATAATAAACACTTGCAATAATATTTTCACAGCAAGCAATAGCCTGCTTCACATCAGAGTCTCGCGCAGCTGTGGAGTACACTCCTATGCACATGGGCACCCCCTCATATGCACATACACACATTCAAACACACAGTGTTCCTCGTCACGCTCATGTCACACCACGCTGATTCTAAACATGAGACATTTTTAAGGCACCTTTGGTGAGAAAGCAGCACTATTCATTCACAAAATGGCCTCTACACTTGACTAACTCAGCCAAATGATTCAGTTGCATCTCATGTATTTTCTTTTTGTTTGCCTGACCTTCTTTGAAAGTTGGGAAAATAATGTACCTAAAAACTATTCTATTGGTGATATACCTTTACCATTGCTTCCTTTCTATTGATTTTATTTAGAAAAAAAAGGAAATAGATTTTCTATTGTTGTTGGGGCTGTGCGGTTTTGATACAAATACTGTTGTGATTTACTATCTTTTCTTTTTTTTACTTAAAAAAAAGAAGCAAGTATTTAGAATGAAAAAAGTAATTCCACATAAACTCCTAAAGTCTCAAAATTGAACTATTGCAGAACCTTAACATTGCCCTCTTGTGGCTTGAGAACCGCACTGCAAAGTTAAATGAAAGTACAATGATTGCCAGATTTTTTAAACTTTTATAATGTTTTTTTATTTTATTATTAGTTTTATCATTTGGAGTAATTGGCTTTTAATTACAAGTCTTCCAACCAACTACTCAAAAACAAATACAAAAAGTTCTACTAATACAAACATTTGAATGATAAATTTAACTAATGTTAAAGCCCAGGAAAAAATAATGGTTCAAAGGCTAAAAACAAGTCTGTTAAAGAAAAATTTAAGTCTTTGTCTTTCTAGAGATGAACTAGTTCCTGCTCAGGTCGCTCTGAAGTCTAGACCGTCAGACAACCTCATGTCGCTTTTAACACTATCAAAGGCAGTGCTGTGCCAGTGTGCACAAACTTTAGTGTGTGTGTTTTTCTGAGTGACTTCAGCCTCCTTCACTGAGGTGAAGTGGGGGCAGATTTAAATGAGTAAAGAAAACTACCCCTCGCCCCATGCCCTCACTACACCCCCATGCCCTATGTCATTGTGTGTGTGTGTGTGTGTGTGTGTGTGTGTGTGTGTGTGTGTGTGTGTGTGTGTGTGTGTGTGTGTGTGTGTGTGTGTGTGTGTGTGTGTGTGTGTGTGTGTGTGTGTGTGTGTGTGTGTGTGTGTGTGAAGTATGCTCCAATCTCAGGTTTTCCTAACATTGAACAACTACTTGTTATCATTTGAGCTCTTTCCCTCCACTTTAAGTTGCAGGATGCATGTGTGAATGTGTGTGTACGAGGAGGGAAGGAGGTGTGTGGAGGCTCCAGAGTGGCCCAGACAAAGGTAGTGGTGATTGTGTGTGTGTGTGTGTGTGTGTGTGTGTGTGTGTGTGTGTGTGTGTGTGTGTGTGTGTGTGTGTGTGTGTGTGTGTGTGTGTGTGTGTGTGTGTGTGGTGGAGGGAGGTGAGGGGGGGGGGGGTATAGTCACATGGGAACCTTCCCCAGTCCCTGCAGTGGAGCAGGGGGCCATTGAGAGGCACTGGGGTGGGGTTAATCCCCATTCACCCCGTCCTTCACTCAGCCGGGCCGGGCACAATAAGCCCCGCCTGCCTCCCCCTGCGTCTCCACGGTGACCTCTGACCCCACGTTTACGGCTGCTGTCCCTGGCCCCTTTATGCCTCCGTCCCGTTATTATCTGCAATATTTACTCCTTTTGATTTCCCTGCTGGCCATTGTCGTGGCCCACACAGCACTCCTGAGCAACTGGAAAACTCAAGTGCTCTCCTTCCTCCTCCAGCATCACCCCGCAAAACCTTAAAACCCTCAGCAAACACCACCTGAAGTGGAAATGAGTCAGCTTACTGACCACTTATTTATGACTTTTTGATTCAGGCCACAGAGGGCTGCACAGAAGAGCAGCAGCCAATGAATGGACCAAGTCAAAGAAGTCTTGTCACAGGGACGCCATGTGTTTGAGATGCATTACATCCAAGCATTGCTACTCAGGCTCGATTCCAGCTGTGGACCTTTGCTTTCTGTCTGCACCTTCACAATAAAATGTCCAATACAGGCAAGAAGCACAAAATAAATCTTTAAAAAAAAAATATTAGTATATATGAGTATATTACTCAAACAATATGATAAATATATAGATATACTGTATATAGTCCACAGAAAATAAAAGCTGTAAATGAAAAAATATATATTTGCAAACAAAGTACAACTACTATGACTGATAAAATGATAGTCTTATCATTTAAGATAAGAAAAATAAAATGAATGATTAAAACTAAAAGTCCCCAACACACGAGAAGGCAAACTCTTTTGTATGACCCCAATAAAAACATTTAAAAACAGACTTGTTAACTTTATCACTGCGGGAAAATAATAACATAATAATAACATGATAATTCCATTATTTTAAAACTTAATTTGTGGACTCCACTACAAAGGTAAATATTGTACTTTCTTGTCCATAACATTTGACTGACAGCTTTAGTTACTTTTAAGATCAAATTTTTTTCACATCTCAGAAATTGGTGATTTTACATTTGAATAGTCTTCTTTTCATAACTCATTACATTTGTTTCAACTTCAACACTACAATCATACAATGCATGTATAGACCATGGATGCCCTGTTGTAGATTCAACAACACAACAGTCAAATGATCATAACCGTAAATAACTACAGCAGTAAAATGCAACATACACATCAGGGCAGAAGGAATAAATAATCCATTCACTTTAAATGCAATAATAAAACCCTGATAGGGACCATTTGTTACTTCATGGTGAGACTGTTTACATCACATGTGTCAAACTCAAGGCCCGCGGGCCAGATGTGGCCTGCGACACGTTTTGATCTGGCCCGCGAATCAATTCGGCCGATTTGAATCAATTCTGGAAAAAAAAAAAAAAAAAAAAAAAAAAAATCTTCTTCTTCATGTAGCCTGTGCCATATCCGCACGTCGCATACGCTCCCAACTGTTAGGAAACTTACGTAGCTTGCAGCTAGGAATGTCTGCTGAAAGTTCTACAGCTCAGGATTTTAAGCCATGAATTGATGAACTTGCATCTAAGAAGAGCTGTCAGTTTTCTGAGGGCTGTAAATAGGCCAATATATGTGACCAAATAGCATGCTAATATTGATGATTGATTGTGTCAAGTGTCTAAGGCAGTGGTGTCAAACATCTGGCCCGCGACTTGTAGAGCACACATTTCTGAGCATTTAAGAAAAAAAAGTAAGTTAAATTAAAATTAAATTAAATTGGGAAAAAGGTATTCCAAAACAACAAATAACCTCTGTATTTAAAAATAAATCAAAACAGTAGAAGTTGCACTTTTATTTAATTGTATTTTGTACTGTCTGCATGTTTGCACAAAATGTGTCCCTGTACATATAGTAAACAAAATTGGACAACTGTAAGGTCAGTGCCTGTTGTATTTGTGTATTCAAATAAACAGTTTTTATTTCATTATTGCGTATTGGCATCTTTGAGCAAAATACCCCCAAAATTTTTGCTGCGCTGCACCTCCTATTCCCATGGCCAGCAGCAACCTTTACTAAGACATTTTGTGGGGGCTACAGAGATCCCTTGTGATCCGTGATAATGTAGGTTACATATGTAGGCTGAGTTATAAAGCATATAACTGAAAAACAAAGCTAAAGATTTGGATTTGACATATGTACATTATTTTGCCATTATTTTACTGGTCCGGCCCTCTTGAGATCAGAGAGGCTGTATGTGGCCCTCGAACCAAAATGAGTTTGACACCCCTGGTTTACATGGTGCAGTCTGGTTCAGCTTCTTCACTCACTGTTTGTCACTAATGAATGACTCCACGTTGCCATCTACTGACATTGGGATGAGGTGCACTATTTTCTCCTGCTCGCACACATGAATACATGTCCGATTGATGAGTGCAAAACTTAACAAATTTACTTGGAGATAAAGTACAATTAGGTATGTTTGTGTGCATGCATGGCTCAAATGAACAAAGAAACAATACTTAAAAATTAGGATAAAGGAAGCAAGATGGAAAGCACCAACCAGTGATAGTGCAAGTACAAGTTATTTTGCTTTATCATATGTGCATGGGCCAGTTGAACTAGATTGTCTGTATGAATTTTTAAGAAAAAAAAACCCACAGAGACACTCAGTCAAGTTATTTGTGTTCATATTAATTATCTTTTTTTGGGTATTATAAATAGACACAAGAGGGCATACTTTAATGAAAGAAACAGTACACAGGACGATTTTTCCTCCTCCGGTACTCTGTCACTTGTGCTCCTTTTTCTAAACGACTTTTTGGCACGCAGTTCCCTTTCAAAAAATACAAATCAAACACAAACACACTGAAACTTAAGTGATAAACATGCCTCGGAGACGTGGAAAAACAGACTGTAACTAAACTAAACCACGGGCACAGAAACAAGAAAACAGGAAGTCTAACCACAATCAGTTTGGACCTTCATGCAGGATTAGATGAAACTGATGTCTACGATGTTTAGAAGGCAGGACACGTTACATATGAGCACAATATGAATCATTAAAGCAACGTGATTAAACGAGTATCAATAACACTCAATGTCGAAGATAGTAACAGTGTGTGCCATACAAAAAACAAACAGGGATGAGAAGAAAACCCAAAGTCCGTTAAACATTGTCATTCCTTTATTTAAAAAATGCATAGATGAAATATTAAAAACACAGGCTATAAATGTCCTAAGGTTGAAGCTTCTTGTCATCTCACATGAGCGGACAAAGAAAACCAGCCCTCTCGCTCCCTCGGTTTCTCCATCTGTTGTGGAAAAACAAAATATCATGTCATAGAGTACTTCAATGTAATCTTGTGTGTGTATGTGTGTGTGTGTGTGTGTGTACCTTTGATTGGCCAACCCCTGTTTCTCTTCCAAGACTGGGGGAAGAAGCTGCAGAACCAGCACTGCTGCAGGACAGAAATATAATCGTCATGTAAAGTCTTAACTTTATGGATGGATTTTTTTTTTCTTTAAGGAATAGTTCACTTTTTTTTTTTTTTTTTAGCTTGGGTTCAAGACAAGGAGACATAAACCATTCCTTTACCTGTGTGTGCATTTTTGGAGAATAATTGGTAATTAGCTTAGCTCAAATACTCATAGTCAATGGGAAGTATCAGACCTACTCTACACTACAGCAGACAGTCAGATGCTTTTTGTTCCTTCTCTTGAGAAAACAAAATAAAAATATCGTCCGCTCAGGTTAAAATAGCCCCTGACCGTCTCTCAGCACCGCCAGTCTGGAACAGGATATCTTGTGCAGCTGGCAGCTCTGGACTTCCTCCTTCAACAGTAATGATATAATAATTATAATTTGTTATAAGAGTGACAGGTCATACAGGTGGATAGCAAGATGTCAGATTGAGGCAGCGTACCTGCTGAATGCGGGCTGAAGGCAGAACGAGGGATGGGAGAATGAGAGGGAGAAACACTTTGCTTCTGCTGGTCAATGAGCTCCAGCAGACGCCCCCTCGCTGCTGCACTTTGTCTGTTTAGCTCAAGGAGGCGCTGTTCCACACTGCTTACACTGGAAGGGTTTGGAGATGGCCCCTGAGCAGGAAAAGAAAGAAAAAAGAGAATCTTGGCTGCGTTCCAATAAACAAACTTCCCTACCATTTAGTATGGTAGAAAAAGATTTAGGACGTCCCAATACATGATGCCATACAGCATGCTGAAAAATACCTGGATGTCCTACTACATCCTGTCGTTATTTTTAAGAGTTATTATTTTTAAGAGTGGATATCAGCATGCTTTTTTGGCAGTTCTAACCCTTAATCCACTGCGCAGCGGAAGTTAAGTCACATCGGACAGAGCCTCTGAATGAGAACAACCAGCAAAGGGACGGATATATAAGAAAGAGTGTATATGTACAATAAGTATACTATGTACCAATTGTAAGCATACTCCATCCAAACTACTTGCTTTTTATGGACAGGTGCACTATGTAGTAGTAGGGTAAAAAGAGTATGCTATATGGAAAAAAGCTAATCCTGTGTGTTCAGATTGGTGGAGAAACCTCTCCTATCTTTCGCTTTTAGCTCCAAGCAAAATCTCAACACAATTCAAAAGAAAGCTTTACGTTTCAAGTGCATCAGCAAAATGAATGTTTGGTGCGTAAGCTTTATTTTGCTAAACCGAGACATTAATCTCACCTGATCAGTTTGTTGGTCTCCTTCAGCAGTCGTGCCTTGCCGGCTCCTTCTCCCGCTGCTGCTGCTGCTGCTGCTGGACACAGAGCCCCTCCTCTCTACAAACCTCTGTGTTGTGACTCTCCCCGTGCTGCCGGAGCGCCAACTCTTCTGCCCGTCTGTGCTGCTAGGCCAACCTCCTCCTCCTCCTCCTCCTCCTCCTCCTCCTCTGACCCCCGACACCGCAAGGCTCCTGGCCTGGGTGAGCTGTGCCTTTACCAGGTGGTTCTGTCTCCTCAGCTCAGTGATCTCAGCCAGCATGGCCCCCGGAGAGATCTGGGTGCTGATTGGGTCGGGGCTGAGTGACATTGAGGAAGTGGAGGGCAGGCTGCTGAGAGGAAGGCTGGTGAGGCTGAAGACTGAGCTATTGACGTCATCCCGGCAAGGCAACACATCGACGGGGGGGAGGTCCTTGTGCAGCGGTATGGGAGGAGCTGCTGGAGAAGAGGTGGGAAAAGCAGCTGATTGAGTTAAGGTGGAACAAGGGCATTTGGCTGATATCAGGAGGCTAAAAAGAACCGAGATGTTACCAGGAATTTGTTGCCAGTTGTCTCTCTGACAAGGGGGGGAGAGCAACACAGCAGGAGGAACAGGCCCTTGCTCAGCAGCTGCTGCAGACTGACACACTGTTAACATATGCCATGTGAAAAACAATTAGGCACAATTTGCTCTATGAATATCCATACACAGATAAGGGATGGGACCAATCCGATATCTGGTCCAATATGTCTGTAATCCAGTAATCTGATATCGCACTGAAGACACAAAGCCAATTAATTATTTTGTTTTATGTGACTGTGTTTCTTGAGTGACATTTTTAAAGATCACTCACTCTTTGTTTTTGCAGCATAACAATAAAGCCCTAATTAATTTATCACGTTCAGATTTAGGAAGCAGCCAAAGCTTATGTTAAAGGCCATTTTGATTTGTGGATATTTATTTATTTATGCATTCTTGGACATCAATTTCTAACACAGATACTCAAACACAATGAATGAACCTGTGGCTTTGACGTCAGAGTCTTGCGGTGGGTCAGTTTGTGCCTCTAGTAGACCAAGTCCCCCCATCACCAACACCACTGTATCCACCTTCTGCTCCAGCTCTTCTGTCCGCTGCTGGAACCCGGCCTGAGAGGAACCAGCAGACAAAGAAACATGATCCATCATTCAGAATTGGAAATTGGACCATAAAGGAGTGTCTAGAAACATGTGGTAACGTCTGCGTCACCTGCCGGGCTGCAGCCTCTTCTCTCAGAGTCATGGTCTCGGCTGTGAGAGCGTCGATCAGCCCGCGCTGCTCTTTCAACATCTCCTCCGTTCTTCTCCTCTCCTCTGCCGCTCGCCGAGATTCCTCTTCACTCTGAGGACGTTTCAATTCAAAGTCATGAAATGAAGGATGCTCCAGCACACGGTCACCCATCAAAGCTGGTCAGTATTGAGCTAAAACAGTGAGGCTGACAATAGCAGTATATTTGCAGGTTTTAGCCCCCCCTGCTTCAAAATCATGTATTTGATATTACTGCTATCATTTTACAAAGTATGTTGTGTCCATTTACATTTCTGATGGAGAAGCACTTTGCTTTTTATAAATTAGATGTATGAAGGCTGTCTGAAAAGAAGGAGACACTAAGTGGGAAAGTGTTTTTTTTTTGCATGTGCTTTCTAGTGAAGGGGTTAAATCCTGCAAAACACTGGAATGGTCCTTTGATTTCAGCTTTCGTCTTGAAGCAGTACATTTTATATTGTTTGGACACAATGAGTAAACATCTTGAACCCTCAATGAAACCAGCAAAATGCCTCCATACATATCGACACATAGGAGGGATTGAAAAAAGAAGAAGAAGAAGAAGAAGCATATTACCTGTTTGAGGAGGTTCACTAAACGTCCTATAGTAGACACCAAACCGACAGAGAATCCAGTCAGGCTTTGATTTCTGTGTGGTTTTGGACTCTCTGCTGAATATGTCTCCGTGTCAGGACTCAGAGTTTCCAAGTCCCGCTCCACCTGACCCAACATGGCCTGCAGCAGACCCAGACTGGACTGGTCCCCACCCAGCGAGGTAACAGAGGAGCCGTCCAGCACAGTACTGTGAGGAACACACTTTCTGCTCCTCCTGGTGCGACTACTCATCCCTGAAAAACACAAACAATTATACCATTCAGTTCCTCTTTGTGAAAAAACACAGTGAAATGTTACCAAGACACGGATACGTTCCGGCGCTTACCTGACTGGTTAAGAGGCATCTCAGGGTTCAGGACCTGACTAACCAGGACTGATGGTTCTTCCTTATTGTCTTCTGACAGGCCTCGTCTGGACCGAACACGCTTAACAGCCACTGTGGCATTGAGAGCTAAAACAAAGGTGGGATGAGTTTATATATAGAAAACATATGATGACTGCATGAAATGAAATAAAGTTGTCATGCTTCTTCTACTCCTTGTCGTTTAATGTTACCCGTTTGGTCTGGTGCTCTGCCTGACGTGCAGGGGGTTGAAGGAACATGTTCTCTGTCTGCCTGGTCACAGATGGGACAATGGATTTTGTGTGGCAGTGACAATCTACCCCGAGACCGTTCCTTCATTTTGCGTACATTTGCCCTGTGTAAAGCAACACAAGTCAGTTTCAGTGGGTTAGAGTCCCACGGTAATAGTTAAAATCCTGTTTCACATTTCTTTGGCTTTTCTAGTGTCTATTCTATACTTGATGTATTTCACGCCCCTGTAAAGCACTTTGAATGGCATTGTGTCTGAATTGTGCTATATAAATAAACTTGCCTTGCCTCTTATCCCAGATTGTGGTGGTGCATTCTACTTTACGGGTAGCTTACCTTTTGATCACATGAGTGGTATCTTCATCACTGTAGTCTTGATCTGAAGCTTCTAGTTCATTAAGAGCCTGGAAAGTACCATTGTTTACATGCAAACACATTAATACAGAGCCAACTGTTATATTACCTACTATACGTATATTATTGTCAAGAAACAGTGAAACATAAATGGATGAACATTATCTTGGCACACACATTAACAGACCTGTTGGTCCATCATAGACTGGCTGAGCAGTGACAGCTGAGTTGGAGGATCTGGTCTCTGGAGAACAGGCAGCGCTGAGTCACAGTCACAGTCTGGAGCCTTTGTCACACTGGGGTGCCCTGTGGAAATACACAAACCAGTGCATACAATTAAAAATCAACGTGATCAAAAGTCTTGTCCTAATGGTACGTGATCTACCGGCACGCTCCATTTTGTCCATATTTTAGACATTTATCGCTGCATTTAAGTATCTATAGACATGGCAGAGTGGATTAGAAGCCCTCTACCCGTCTGCCTGCGTGGAGCATCTCCAAACAAGTCTTTGACCACAGCCATGGCTCTGTCGGAGCGAGCCAGCACGTCCTGCAGCAGCAGCTGATCTGAGAACACCTGCAGCAGCAAAACACACCATCACCACCAGCGGAAAAAGCACTGTGGTAAACTCTGCACCAGGTTTCATTTACATTTTTTTGTTTCTATTCAACAAGCAAAGCTATATTTCTCCTTCTAAAACAAAAAATCCCTGTGTAAGCAAAGATACTAAAGGTAAATTATACACACACACACACACACACACACACACACACACACACACACACACACACACACACACACACACACACACACACACACACACACACACACACACACACACACACACACACACACACACACACACACACACACACACACACACACACACACACACACACACACACACACACACACACACACACACACACACACACACACACACACACACACACACACACACACACACACACACACACACACACACACACACACACACACACACACACACACACACACACCTCCCTGATGATGCTGAGGCTGGTGTGGTCCAGAGGTGCTGGGCTCCCAGGGTGTCTGAGACGGCGTTGTAGGGCTTTCTCTCTTAGCTCCCACTGAGCCGCAGTCTTGTTCTGGGATTTGTGGATCTCATGTCGATGGTTCTGAAGCAGGAGCAAACAATCAGACAAACGGAAATGGGCTGGAAATAACCGTTTTAAATGTTTCAGTACCTTCATTACACTAAAATGATGTTCAGGTGCTATCACAATGTTTGATATATTGATGAATATGAATTAGTTCTAAGTGCTGCTTCTGCATACTAGCCTAGTGAAAAAAAGCACTACTGAAGAAGCACATGTTCAAACACCTTACCAGCTCCGCAGGTGTAAGCTTGTGCACGGACAGGTCATTGACAGTGCCCTGAAAACAACAACAGAGGGCTGTCAATACTTATTATACAGAGCTTCTGCAGTTCAAGACAAGTTAGGTTTAAGACTGTTTAATGTAACTTGCTATGAAATGTAAGTCCTTCTTTAAAATAACACCAATTTAAGGTTGTAACATAAAACAAGACTTTTGGTCAATTGAAAGAGTAATATGATCTACTTCAAATATTGAACATAATGTTATTATTTTACTTCACGTCATTCAAAAATCACAACTAAAAAGCCAGTAATAATAATGATATGCTATATAATGCCATCTCCCTTAATGTGTTAATGTGAGAGGCATTTGTAAATTATTTTAGAAAAAAAAAGTTTTAAAATTGCAACATCAGGAAAAAACTGTTTATAAAATTGCACTTCCCATGTCTTAGCATTTGTAAGACATAACACGTGTTGATTGAATGCATTTTAATAGCAATTAAGGCATATTTTTAAGGATCTGCAGAAACCCCGTTATTTGCATTCAGACAGCTGTCCAATAGATAATAAAGTGTGCATAGTTACTGAGTTAAGAATGAATCCCTTAAGGCTACAAAGTACATGACAACGTAACTTAACTAAACTCTAACCGAGTAGTATTCACTCTTCATACATGTCCAGTAGCCTACTCACCACCCACTCTCTTTTAGGAGCTGCTGCTACCTTCTTGGGGCGAACAGGCCTTTTTCCTTTGCCTTGTTGCTGAGGACGCCCCACTTTCACAAACGACATCTGCTCACAGACGACATGCATGCAAACATTAGTCTTATGGCTTCAAAGTGAAAACAAAGCGTTGTTTTATCTTAACTGCGGTAGTCTCCTCTACAATAGTTACCGGTATTCGTCCACCTGTTATTTTAGCTGTTTGTTTTCTAGGCTCCACTCAGGCTGCTTAAATGCGAGTTGACAAAGCTAAATGTAAAAAGAACACTTACGTTTTAGGTTGCGAAGCCAGAGTAAGTTGTGTAAGAGAAGCGTATTAGTTAGGTGGTATTACATTTTCCCACCACAGCTTAGAGGCTAACGAAGTTGAATAGCATCAAAAAAATCTCCTCCCCAGTTTGTTGTGTGACACAGTTTTAAACATGGACCTATAAAGAAATGGACAGCGGACTGAAAACCGTTGGAACGTTGAAGCCATTCATTCCTCTGAAAGCTGCTCATTGGCGCAGGGCAACCATACAGGAAGTATTCCTTCCGCGGTACACGGTGCCAACACGCCCCTAAAGCGTGACGCGCAGTGCACGTTTCACTGACGTTCTTGGATGAAGAAAGCAGTGTAACAGTCTAATATGTCCATGCCGTAAACTAAGCTGAAGCTAAGCGGAGACGAGCACAGTTGTATTGTTTATCTACCATGGAAGTATACATTACATATCCCCGATGATTCTCTGTATGTAATCGTAAAATAACATCCCGTTGTTGTTAAGTAATATAGTGATTCACAAGTTCTAAACGAAGACTCCTCCTGCCAACAGGGCAGCACTATTAGCTAATGTAAGCTAAACCAGCTAGTGGGTTAGCGCTGTTTTCGTAGCGTGTGCTGTTAGGTAGTGAGCAAAGTTCTTAGTGCTCTATTGAAATAAAGCAAACAAATGTTCAAATGCCAAAGTGAGCTTTTTAAAGTTTAATTATAAGACCGAATGTGTGGTTGTCAAAGCAATTGCCTAATCAGAATGGGAACAGCAACGAAGTTGGAGTAGCCTATACCAACATAATTAATTACAATACACAACATTGTTAACTGTCATACGTAACAAGCAACTGCAAATTAAAAACCAACGTAACTGAAATGGTTATATTACACTAACAATGTTATAAAAATTACGTAGGACTCCCATAATCATTCAATTAATCAATACATCCGTGCCTGTTACAGGCATTTGATGTGTTTTGGTGTTTTCCACACCATGGGTAGCGCAAATGGCATAGTACCCTTAGAGATTATTAGAGCTCATCAGCACAGCTGGAGGTGATAGTGAGGCTGCCGCTGGATGAGCAACTAGTTTTTGTACATGATCCCGTAATGCACCCATCCTTTGCCTATGGATCTTTTGAATAAATGGATCAATATATGGTGAATCGCAATGATCGCAAGCAGAGGAACGTGAGAGTTGAGCTCACGCGACTAACAGCTGAACCAGTCTACAAATCCCTCGGCGAGTAATGTTAAAAAGTCACATGCCTAAAATCATCAACGTCCTTCATGTTAAGTAAAAGGAAAAACCTCAGACACGAGAAGTTAATGGAGCCCGAGCCTCGCACTGAAAGAGTCATGGACCTATAAAGAAACACTGAGCCCTCTCGGAGGCCGGAGCAGAAAACCGAAACATTTGTTTCACTACGACTCTATTCAGCTGGCCACGGCTGCCCACCCCTCCTCCTCCCGCGAAAACAAACTGAAAGACGTTGAAAGCCGTTGGGCTAATAAAACGCTTGAGGTGGCGTTTTTAGATGAGAAAACTTCAGTTTTATTAGTACATGGTCTAAAGATAAGTATGAGCCTATGATTGATATCCAGAAAAAATTTGCGGAGACACAATCTTGTTCGCCGTTGTATTGGGGTGGACGGGAAAATCTGCCTCTGGGCTCCATGGAAAATAAGCTCCCCATTCACAGCATGCAGTACTAATGGGTTGGCCACTAGTCCATGCTGGTTGCTCGGAGAAGGCAGCATCCTGGGGGCCTGGTTTTAAACAGTTGCGCGCCACTTCCTGTGCTGTTGCTACGGACACTGCTTCACGGTGGAGCATGATGGGAAATGAAGTACAGACGAGAAGAAGGCGGAAGAGGAATCCTTTAGCAAAATAAAAGTAGCCAATTAAATTTACAGCACAATGGCCTTTGTTAGTGTCAAGACATTATTATTTTTATTTAAATGTTACAGCTCCTAGAATTGGTGGTAATTGTAGCTATAATATATGTGGCTAATATATTTTGAAATGTAGGACTAGTTAAAGTACGCAATTCAGTATTCTTTGATTAGGCCTTAGTGGAAAACAGTCCATCACTGTTTTTAAAAGTAAAAGTAGAGCATTCACAGTAGACCTACATACTAAAAGTAAAAGTCTTCATAATGGCAGAATGGCCTCTGTAATTATTTTTATCATTAACCTACATATTGTATTATTATTATAAATGCATGGAGCAGTGTACATAGGCCTATTTGTAGCAAAGCACTGAACTTTCTCATGGATTAGGACAACATTTAAATACTGAATATAGTACAGGAACTAGAAACATATTTTACTTTAGTGCAGTTCTTGTGTAAATGCAGGCTATATTACATCTCACCACTGTTCATTATATTATAATGCATGATATTAAAATGGTAGGTTTTGTGTATAAATGCTTAGCCTGAAACCTCTAGTGGACTAAAAAGTAGGCTATTTGCCTCCTAAATATGGTAAGAGTTATTAGATAGCATATGGAAAGATACTCAATGAAAATAAAAAACGACCTCTTTGTATTCTACAAGCCAGCAGATCCAGAGAATATTAAACCACTGGGTATTGTCTAAAATACATTTTGAATGTAATGCTAATCCAAATTACATTAATAGGCTAACTACTTAACTACTAGTAGGCCTAGGGCATAATAAAAATATTTAGAGGATTTCTAACTGAATGTAGCCAATCTTCATATTCTCTTAACTGTTGTTGTGCAGAATCATTGTTTGTACATAGGACCTTGATTGTATTCTATAATTCTATTATAATAATAATGGAATATAAGCCAAAGTTTTGCTCGATTATGATAACCTTGAAACACCCCTCAGGTCTCTGTAAAACTTTAATCGTTTTCTTTTGGTGTTGCAGGATGAAAATAAGTGAATATCTGGAATCTCCACTAGATGGCAGTGTCACCACGTAAATTCGTTTTGGGCATGGGAGGCTTGCCTGCACGAGCAGTGCCACTGCCACACAGCCAACACTTCAGTTGCTTTTCAACAGGATACAACTGACCTGTCACCTGAGAGGCATTCAGCTCAAAGCAGCTCAGCCTGGACACCTCTAACTGAAATGTGGGGCAACTGCCCAAAGCAAATCTCTGATTATGTTTAGAAGAGAGAGACGCTGCAAGAAGCCAGCAACAATAGCATATTCGATGTGCTTACTATCAAAATAAAATGATGGTTTTGTAAATATTTTTATCAGTGGTTGACTTTGAAGAATAGGGCTTATTGACCTTGAAAGTCATTGACAAAAACATATTCATTGTTGATAGCTATCAAGTGAAAAGTTTTCTCAAGCAGATCTAAAGAAGAAAATATGACAATTAGCCAGGTAGCCGTGGGCTGCGGGACTGAAAGATACTGTGAGAAAAAAAGTTTTATTGTTTTGTAATAATGTGAATTATTTACTTTTTTGCTATGATAGGTCCATTAAAAAACGTTTTTATTTAAATGAAGTTTGAAATTGCACATTTTATTCTGTATTTTGGAGGTTTTAACCGGAAGTTTGCATCTTACTCTTTGCATCTTGACACTGGTAGTCCCTTCACTTTATTGCTCTACTGAGGGGTATGTGTGTTTGCACGCCCCTCTCACTCTGATGCAACGTAGCAAAGGCTCTGCGCGCTTTAGTTCAATCAAGACTTCACTGACCCAGACTTTGGCTGTCTGTCTCCTGACACCCAACAATGCAGGCCAATCCAACAAGGCTGGACAAAAAGTTTTCTGTGCGCACGGGTCTGGCGGTGAGAGGGTCTCGGAAGTGACAGCAGCATCATGGATCAGGCTACAAGTGTTTCATCCACCGCGTCCCCGTGGAAGTCCGTTTGAAGAGTCAGAGGGAGACATGACCAGCGTCGCTGCGGTGCCAGAGGAGATCATCTAGTCTTTCCATACTGGATTTTAGGACACGCTCTGAAGTTTAAAACAACTGGAGTATCAGTTGGGTTTGAGGCTATATCATTGTTGTGACAACTTTTATTTTTAACACCACCTACTCTAACTTTTGGATAATTGCTTACACACTGCGGAGTCACTTTTGGAGACCTTGGATCTGAAATTACGCACGGAGTTTCTCTAACAAATGACAGCTTCTAAGTGCTCTGTTGCGCCCTCACTTCACCCCCATCTACTCCCCGTTTCGCACCGATCCACTGCATCACCCCCCTCACCGGGTTAGCATAGACGCTGGCGAGAGAAAGCCTCTCTGTCCGTCTGTCTCCCTCAGTCAGTGCGCCAACGTGCGGCCACGGGCCACCTGGCCCAGGATGTGGAGAGGAGGTTTCACCGTGATTGTGACTCTACTCCTGGTCATTATCGACGTGAAAGCCAGTGGGGAGTATTGCCACGGCTGGCAAGACCCCCAGGCCGGGTGGAAAGAAGGCTTCCAGTGCCCGGAGAAGATCGACCAGGAGGACGCGATCATCTGCTGCGGGAAATGCGAGCTGCGCTACTGCTGCGCCAGCAAGGACGCACGGCTGGATCAGGGGAGCTGCGACAACGACCGGCAGGCTCAGGAGCCCGGGACAGAGAGCAAGGAGAACAAGGACTCCAGTGCAGGTATAAGCCCACAGCTTCTACTTATTCAGCAACTTCTTTCAGCAAATAATAATAATCATAATGGTCATAAGTCAATATAATAAATAGGCTAGATGTAATAGATATATTTTCAGACAAGACAAAATGGTGCATACGGGATCAACACATAAAAAATGGTCACAATAAAAGCCTGCAATTTTTTCACTTGGACTTCTGTCAGACAAAGCCGTTAAAATATGTCAAAAGACACTAAAGAAAGCTTTGTTTGAATTCCAATCCAAAGAAATTGAGGCTAATAGAAAGTAATTTATAAATATGCTAAGTTGATTAACGCCATGCACAGGATGTCTTAAATTCGATAACGTAATCGCAGACCTATTACAAGCTTCGGTTTCCCCCCATAAAGCCAGCGGTCCCACAATATCTCCCTGTTACGAGGGTTCATCTGTTGCATGTCTGCCCCTGTTGGCACCGACAGCTGCACAGGAGACAGCGGCAGACTCCTAAAAAAAAGAAAAAAAATCCTAGTTAACTGCACTCACAAATGGCAAACTGTGTGCCCTGCTGCACTTATAAATAGCCGTGTTTGTTCTGGCCTGTAACAGTGCGAGTGGGGGCCGGGCTCAGATCACGCTGTCCCCACGGGGATCAAGTTTGGACTTGACCGGATCTTGGACAGTGGTTCACCAGAGGCGCTGACAGCTTGGCACATAAAAAAACCACACACACACACATATCGCGTTATGTATCATTTCCTCCTGGCTGTCACCCTCCTCACTGCAAAGTATCTAGTGTCTTTGGGCTTTCAAGGGATTCACACTCGTATAGCTCATAGGAACTGCATATAAGAGAAGCAACATATAACATTATAATAGTGGATTAAGTAACAACACAAACTTCTTTCTCCACACATTGGCTGCACATTCAAGTTGCTTACATTCCCATACATTCTTCTACCATAAAGCCCCTTGAACCTGCGTCATATCTCCAATAAAAGATCAACAAGTAGATAACAGCACTGGAGAAAAATGGAGCAACATGTGGACATGAAAAGGCAATGCAGACTTTACCACGTACTTCCCTGGAGGAATATTATGCCCTCTTTTTGGAGCTCCAGCTATAATCTGTCATTTGCTAAGACAATAATGCCTTATCACTGCAGGAAGAGGTGTATATATTTCATACAGTGGCATGTAGCCAAAATACAGTAAGTTAAAGAAAAGCTGCTTTTTTCCCACACACACACACACACACACACACACACACACACACACACACACACACACACACACACACACACACACACACACACACACACACACACACACACACACACACACACACACACACACAAACACACACAAGAGGAGGTATTTTAGTCATAAAAGGCCTTGTTCCGTTCATTTCTCATATGCTAGCAACCTATTAATCATCTGGACAAGAAACACAATGTGATGTCTATGGATAACAGACAGGAAATTATTAATGTGCTAAACTTGAAGGAGCATATGGTATTTAGGAACAGGAGAATGCCCGTGGGACGGCCCAGGGAGACAAGGGGGAGTCCAGCCAGCCAGCCACACAAAGGACTGTGCCCAAAACAAGAGATTAAGAAGGGGGGAGGCTTGCTGTCACTGGGGCAGGGCTCAACTGCAGCAACAGGTGTGGAAGAGTGACAGGGAACAATGGGAGAGTTTCAGCCACCATGTGCACGAGATGAGATGATCAGAAGCAAGACGAAAAGAAAGTGGGAAAGAAATAAAGTACTCTATGTGCAACAGTTATGCCCAGTTAAACCCAGCAGGTTTCATTTGTGGTGAATTGTAATAACTTGATCCTGAAGATGTTCATTTAGTGTCAAAGTCTAACTTTTACTCAAGTTTGAATAGTCATTAAATACCCTTAAAACAATTGACCTTCCCATAAGCCTCAGCTGTTGCCTACTTTTTGGTTGGCGCTAAGTAGCAAATGTTAGAATGCTAACACACTAAACTAAAAAAGTGAACATGTAAACACATAGTACCGGTTATCATTGACATTGTTAGCATGCTGACATGAGTATTTAGCTCTAAGTACAGCCTGCAGACTTACTAGCATGATTGTTCACAACCTCCTAGATTTATCTTGAACCATTGGACTGATCTCTACAAACAGAGTGTGAAGTAGTTCAAACGTGCTCCTCCTTGAGCAACAGTAAAACACTGCACGAGTAACAATTAAAACAATGTTTTTTGATACCTTAAGCAAATTTGACTGAAAATACTTCTGTACTTTTAATTGTAACAAAGTATTCATAGATATGAGTAGCATACTTCCCCCACCGATGTATTTGCTGAACTTTAAGTGGCACCTTTTCCCACCCTCCAACACTGATTTACAGTAGGCCTACAGCAGTTTGGAAAGGAGCTCCGCAGTTAAAGCAGGGATCAAGTAACACAAGACAAAAGTTTTTTTTGCAAATACTAATCCTCATCAGCCAGGCAGGAAAAAAGGGGAGTGGAGGCCGAGTTGTTGAGGTGGATGCCATATAAGTGCTGGAAAAGAGGGCAATGGAAGGCTCCCTTTACTTGTAACTTATATGTGTTGCCATAGAAGATTTCCTGTTAAAAACCTGTTTACTGCAAGGTGTGTAGTTTTTAGGGATGCTGGCCTCTGAAGTTGACACCGCTTGTTGTCAAAGGGAAATGGGTCAAGGTCTTAGTTTTTTTTCATGTCCTGACCTCCCTTGCCTCCTAGACTTACCGCATCCGCCAATGAATGCCCCACCAGCTCTTAACTGGTTTCAGGCAGTAATCCTTTTTGATACCCTGCAACTTTTGATGAGCAATTTGGAAAAAAAAAGTTTCTTAAGGCTGCAATGGATGCATTTCAAAGAGTCAAGAGACAAAAGGAAACTGGAGCCAGTTGCCATATCTCTCTCTCTCCCTCACTGGCATATGGTTACACCTCATAACACATGGGCACATTCAGAGCAGCAAAATAACTACACCCTGTGGGAACAATTAAACACAACCAATAGCTTGTAATGTAACATGGTGGTTATCGTCTTTTGTAAGGTGTTTTTGAGAGCCTTACACGGGAGGAAAACACCTCAGGAGTGAGCTCACTTTGCCCGTCACCCTGATTCTGCCCAAAAAACATTCACTCCGTTATTCTTTAAGGAACGTTAATGTTGATGGGGTTTCAAAGTTGTTATTGGATCATCCCATAGCACATTTACAGACTGGAACAGGTATCCTCACATATAAAAGTGTCAGGATTTTGTTTAATGCTGCCTCTTCTATTTGACCTGGCAGATTGAACCTCCTATTGGAGGAATTGGGAATTACATGAGTGCCTTCTTTTGAGTCCAACTTGCTTGTTTTAAACAAAAAAGAAAAAAAAAGTCAGTGAAGAAGGAATTTATATTTTTATTTAACAAAGCTGAATTACCTTCCATTCAGCTACGTTAAATCATTCAACTCCAATACCCTTTCTTTAAACAGAAGCCACATGCTGTAGTTCAACGTGAGTAACTTATTTCCAAAGGGGTTGGCCATAAATAGCCAAAGAAAAAAGCGGGGTCACAAACGTGTGCTGGCAGCCTGCCTTAAGTCTGTCGTCCATGTTAACACACACACACAAGGTCTGCAGGGTCGAGGAGGCTGGGGACACAGCAGGGTGTTGAGGATTAAAACAGATCAAAACAAAGTTAATAACTGCTAATGAGAGCCTGGGACTCCCTGGGGACACAAACTCAGTGGACCTTCCATTCTTCTATTCCAGTCCAAACACTCCTCTCTCACCCTAGTCTTTTGTTTCACTGTCTCACCCAATGTCCACTCACATGTAGGAGCTTTGCCTGTGCAGAGAGGCAAGACGTGCATGAGTGTGTGAGATGGAATGGCTTTGAAGTTTACTGTTCAACTTAAAAGTCAGTGTTTTACCGCAAAAAAAAGTCTGTTTATTTTGTAATGTTAATTTGTTTTTTCTTCTCTCTGCACAGTGCCCATTTACGTGCCCTTCCTGATTGTGGGCTCAGTGTTTGTAGCTTTCATCCTGGTGGGCTCTGTGGTGGCTGTGTGCTGCTGCCGCTGCCTCCGGCCCAAACAGGAACTGTCATCAGGAGGGGCGTCTGGAGGCGGGGGTGGGGCCGGTGGCGGTCGCCTCTTGGAAACCATCCCCATGATGGCCAGCTCAGGAACGTCCAGGGGCACGTCGTCCCGCCAGTCCAGCACAGCCACCTCGTCCAGCTCCTCCGCCCCGCCTGTCACAAACCGCCCCGGGCCCCTTCCTCTCATGCGGGCCCAGGCCTCCTGCTGCCTGCCCCCTGACGCTAGCGTCTTCGTCAACATGCCCACCAACTTCTCAGTGCTCAACTGCCAGCAGGCCACGCAGATCATGCCTCACCAGGGCCAGTTCCTGCACCCGCAGTACATCAGCTACGCCCACCCCACCGCGGCCTACCTGGACCCCACTCAGGGAGGATACAGACAACTCCAGTCCCCCTGCCCTCCTACCGGTGTGTCCAGTGTCATGAGTGACCAGAAATACCCTCCAGTGACTGTGTGAGGAACTGCAGACCACTCACTCACCATTATGTTGTGAAGTTGAACCTGTGAGGGCTGCGCCAGAGACCTTTATGAGACACTGCCAGAATGGAAAAAGAAAGGCAGGGAGTCAGACTCAGATGAAGGACTCATAAAGCCGGCAGGGTCAGCCCTGCTATTGTGTGTGGAGTGTGTCTGTTTTAGTGTGTCATGTGATCTCTTGGCAAGTTGGAATGAGCTAAGCTCAGCCTACGAGGGGGTAAGATGGATGTACAAACAATTTTCTGGCTTGATGCAAAGACAAAACTGGATACGGGAGGGTTATACAGCCCAGATGGGTGATCAGGCACGGCTCACTGCAGCCTGCAGCTCCAATAAAGCCTGTGCATGTGTTTGTGTGTGTATATGAGAGTGAGCAAAAGATTTGTTGGCTCTTATGTGCTGGAATGAATGATGATTGGATGATGTATGACAACTGAACTGTATGGAAAGTGGATACTCAAGTAAAAAAATGTATGACCACATGCTGTGTTTATGCCATGTGCACATCTGCACTTGTGAATGGTTTTGAGTGGTTTAAACAATACCGTTTGTTTGTTTGTTTGTGTTGAAAGTGAAAAGATGTCTGTACTGTATGTGTGTGGGTGAGTGCAAAGTGTGGAGGGATGTGGTCGTATGAGTAACTGTGTGAGTGAACGGTGTGTAATGGGAAAGGCAGGTGGTGTGATGTGAAAGGCAGGCGCAATATCCCTGTAGGCCATTTAAAGTCTAATGAAGTGAACACAGGACATAGACTGTGACGCTCCAACCTACTATATAACCCCCCCCCCCCCAAACCTCCTTCTGCTGCCACCCAAAAAGTAGAAACACAAGAAAAGGAAAATAAAACCTAACTGTCCTGAGTGGAAACACACACACAGACCTGTGAAAAATTCAAATATTCGCGCTTGGCTGGCAGTTAATGTACCTGGCGAGTGTGTGACAGAGGAGGAGTGAGAGGCAGCTCTCTGGAGATTACAGAGTTAATTATACAGCACAACCTCTGCCAAATGCCCCGTTCACTACTCTCCTGTGAGAGGTTCGTGTGTGTGTGTGTGTGTGTTTGTATTTAACTCCAACAGTTCAGTGCTTGAGCACAGGGCACGGGCAACTCGAGGGCAGCTTTGAGTAATTATTTTCCACTTTAAAAGTCACAGAAATGGCTGCGACTGGTTACGAAAAAGTAAAAGTTGCCTTTTTTTCCCCTTACAGCCATTCTGTTGTGCAGCTGGGTGACTGGTAACTGAGTAACGTGCGTCTGGAGGAATGTGCTGCTCCACTGAGCGTGATGTCCCATAGAAGTGAGGCCGGTATGTTGGCGTACCTCATCTGTACTCCGAGCACAATGTCTGCAAGAAACAGCGTGTGACAAAACGAGAGTATCTGTAAAATGATGTGAGGAAAATCGGTCCAATATGGTGCAGGAGTATGAGGTCTACAAAATAAACAATTTTTAAACAGAAAGCAGTGTGTTGAGAGCTTGTGTGTTTTCAGTGTTGTACAACCTCCTTAAGCCAAAAAAACATAACAAGCAGCGCTTTGTGCCTTAATAGCGGATTCCTTTGCTGCCATTGCCCCCTCTGGATAAGTGATATTTACATACACACTTAACAAAGAAACAAATGCGTGCCGTGGATGGGTTTTACACACAGAACTGTCTCGGATTCCTAATCTCCTTGAAACACAAACACACTCACAGTTGAGCTATACGAAACACTAATTACAGCCGTTCACAGACAGCTCTACCACCCACAGAGGGCTCAACCATTACCTGTCATATCTCTCTGACTCACTCAGGAGGAAAAATAAAACACAACTATGGGCGGTTAAAAAATATGATGTGGAGGTGTAGTTCTGGTCGTCCCCCCAATCCATCCCCCCCACACACAAAAAAACTGGGCCACAGTAATGTAGAAAGCGGAGCTGGCCACTGGGGAGGAGTTGAAAAGCACAAATGTCTTTTTGGCTTGTGCTCATACGCGGCCCGATGGATTCTCCATACCAGAGCAGCTGTAGTCGGTTTGGGCTGGGCCGCGTCCAGGAAGGTGGGTGGGAAAGGGATCTCCAGTTGGATTCCAGTATCCAGGGACTGGGGGCTGTATTAATCACACTGTATTAAAAGCTCTCTCCTGAGCTTAAAGAGGGAGTGTAGGAGGGCTTTGACTGGTTATAATGAAATCCACAGAATCTCGTGTAGAAATTACCTTTTTGATCCATTTAAAAAGTTAACAATGTAACCCCATCACCTATTATGCAACAGCTTACAATCAAGACACAAAGACGTTTTGGTCAGGCCATGGATTGATTAGATTTAATGATTAGGACACTGATGGACAGCACCCCCTTCTTTCAGTCTCTTTGCATTCCTGAACTGGAGTGTCCTCAATGCAGAGCACAAAGACAATGGACTCCACATTCAGACATATTCCAGAGCCAGAAAAACAAAATCATCCAGGCGTGTGTCTCGATCAAATCCCTTCTTTTTGAATGCCTATTAGCGCTATAGTTCAAGTAAAATATTCCCTAAGACATGAGTACAAAAAAAAACAGTAAATAATGAGGAAAAAAATATGAAAACATACACATTAATGTCCACTTTAATACATAAAAAAAATTATAAAAGAGGATGGAAATCCAACAGAAGTGACGGAGAAAGCTCTTATGCCAGGCTTGTTTCTTCTATGTTAGCTGACGATGCTAGACGGGCGGCCTCAGGAATCACAGGAGCGGTCACAAACAAGAAACAAAGTGGATTTTTTTTTAACTGGCCATGAGCAGCAGAGAAGGAGAGACGTGGAGGCTTCAGAGCGACTAGGTGATGGGGCGATAGGAAGGAAGAAAAGAAGGAGGGAGAGATAAGCTAGAGGAGGTCCCAGTGGGGTAGCAGGGGGTTGCAGCAGGGTGGCGGCCCAGTTTTGGCATGAGGGTTCTGCCTGAGTGGCATCTCTGTGGTGTTTGGCAGTGAGGTTGGGGGCTGAAATGAGATGGGGAGATGTCAGGGAGGGGGGGTTGGGGGCTCCGGCGTTCCTTGGTCTCTGCAAAACTCGCTCCCTTTTATCAGTGCGTGTGTGTGTGTTTTTATTTTGATCGTCGGCATGTGATGACAGACTAGCTTAACCCACCTCACGAGAGAGACAGAGATGAGAGGGGAACCGTTGAAGCTAACGCACGCGGGGGCCGAAACACACATGCACACAAATACAGGAGCGCCGATGCGTGCAGACACACATGCACAGGCAGATAAAGACACACACGCGCACACACATAGACACACATGAAGCAAACCCAGTCTGTGGGGTATATGGATATGAGCGGCAGTCTCTGAGTTTGACTTGTCATGTCTGTGCGTGGATATGATTGCTCATGCTTGTGCAGCTCGTTGGGAGTTTGAAGAATGTTAAATTCCGTAAAGGTCGACCTGGTCCCTGTCTCTGCAGTCAGTCCTACATGCGCCAGTGACGGCCTCAACACCCGACCGTGACCCCCACCCCGGAGCGAGGGCTCAACTTCATATAGTTCCAGTAAGGCCACAGCAGGGGTCGCTCACCCGGCACCAGGGTGTCACGCAAGTCTGTGTCCGCTGTCGCCTTGACAACCGTTGCTACAGTGAGCCAAAAGCCTTGGTCAGGGGTGGGGCTAGAGGCTGGGGCGTAGGACCGTGGTGTCGTAGGAGCGCACAACCTCGGATTGGGACACCACGCCGTGTTCCTCCTGGGAGAAGGCATAGCCATCTGTAGAGAGAGGCAGGAAGATGTTTGATATACAGTGCTGCTTGAAAGTATGTGAACCCCTTGAGCCTTTTGGAATGTTATTGAGTTTAACCGTTATTAATTAATTTTCATCAATACCAGTATTTTTTTTATATAAAATAACAGATGTTTGTTTATCAGTTCCACATTTTTCTTTTCCAGAAATCAATTGTTAATACAAATACAATTATTTGCCAACTTTTGTATGTGCAAAAGTTTGTGAACCCTGACCTGCATTGCTTAAATCGAGCAGGTAAACACAATCAGGTGGGCTAAATTGAGTGATCAAATGGACCAATGTAATGAGAGATCTTCAGGGAAGTAATTGGGCGGTACTAGATAAAACAGAGATCAAACCAGGTCAGTTTAGGCCCACCAAAGTGAACCCATACAGGTCTGACATGCCAAGAGGAAAGGAAATCTCAGAGGATCTCAGGAAGTTGTGATGTTGTACATTGTTGTTACTAGGCAACATAAAATAGAAACATGGAATAAAATTGCTCTCTGTCTACATTTGATCTCTGAATGGTTTGCCAGATTTTCATAATAGACAAGTTGGACTCTTCAAATATGTTGAAAATACTAAATGTTTTCTCCTTCATGCTGCTTAGTTTATATTGGCACAATACAAATTGGTTGTGAAGCTTTATATGCGTTTTAAATATTATTTTTTTCCAGTCATAGTAACGGAAAATGATGATCAACAATAACCGACCAGAGAGCTATAAAACTACATTCCAAGGTTGTACCAAAGATCTTCATGTAGCAGGCCCTCATTTACATTTCAGAGTGTGTGTGTGTGTGTGTGTGTGTTTGAAAAAGACACTCACGTGACACAGTCTGCTGCACCGAGTTCGAGCGTCCTACGCTTGAAGGCGTTTTCCTAAAGACTCTTGTCAGCAGATGGGCTCGTTCGTTTAGACTGCAGAGGAAGAAAAGGAGGATCAGTTACCCCACACTGACGGCACATGACAACATGATTATTGGTAATTAAAGATAGAATATCTACTACTGGCACTACTACACAACAGTATTACAAGCTACAGGGAAATGCTTTTCTGTTTTGTTTACCACATAATTCACAGTGCTTTTGTCACCTTTTTTTCTTCTGTCATGTCCAAGGGCAGATTTTACTGCCTTTGACATGTCAAAATATATTCTACCATAAATCTAAAGGCAGCAGGATGTATAAAGATCATCACCTGTCCTTAGTAAAACACTGGAGGAGCAGCATCAAAACACATGGCTCAATGAGCTAGCAGAAAGGATTTAAGGCCAGATTGTTGGTAGGAGACACTTTTGATACTGACTGCTTCTGACAACCAATTCAATCCAAACAGTAAGTCATAAACTGGCTCAGGGTAACAAGACATCCACAGTAAACTATTCCCCCCTCAATCCCACTCCTCTCTCCCTATCCCCCCTCCCATTTCAAGACGAAGACTGGATCCTCTGTTCTGAGACCACACGCCGTTACGGCTCCTCTCCTCCAGTGACCAAAAATAACTAAGCCTTTTCCAGATATTGCACGCATATACATGCACACACATTTATTTAGTCTGATGCTTCTCTCCAGTCTTATCACCATCATAACCGCCTATTAAAGTTGGATGTAAATTCAAGGATCCTTAATCACTGATTGCATCAGAAAGTCACATTGTATGCCAAATTTGAACTTTGAAGGGATACATTTTATACTTTTATCCGCCAACTGTACATTAAATTCACGCAAGAGGGGTTTCCCTGGAACTTACGAGGATCAACGGAGCAGTTATGGACTAGAGCCACCCTCTCCCAAGGTTACAATTTGGATTCAGCAGTTTGGAAATTCTTAATACTGTATGCGATTGTTGGGAACATTCACTGGACCGTTTGTCAAAAAAAAAAAAAAAAAAAAAGGAAAAGGCTCTGAAGTTTTCTCAAGTCTTTGGCCAGATAAAATGATGTCTGTTAGATAGATGACAGTGCGGAGTGAATGATGAAAGACTGAGTGGCGGCTGGATAAATAAATGAAAGGCTCATGCATCAGTGGGATTCAAGTTCTTTCTCTGTTTGCAATGTTTCCTTCTACTGCTACTCTCCGATTAAAAAAATCCTGCTCATGTTC
The DNA here is from genome assembly GCF_949987685.1 of Ammodytes marinus. Lineage (NCBI taxonomy): Eukaryota > Metazoa > Chordata > Actinopteri > Uranoscopiformes > Ammodytidae > Ammodytes > Ammodytes marinus. The sequence continues at coordinate 15,444,951 of NC_137225.1, read as the reverse complement.
TTCGTTTGAACCCTTCCCTGGAGACATTATTAACTGCCGGTACTATACCTTTCCCATGCCTACCTCAGGATCCCCCAAGGAACTACAAACACAGATGTGCTCATTTTCATTTGACTTTCTGCCCAGCGCTACTTTACTTCTCTTATTCTAAAAAGTAGAGGGCCCTAAGATTCCAGTCCTGCTTTCCTGGGTTTAAACCAGGGTCAGTCCAGGACGAGGCCCTGCGTTTGGGGGGGTCAGGAGCAGCTTGTTTCTACCACCACTCTAGTGATACCAAACACATGTATACAACTACACACAATATACAGAAGACACACCAGGTCTGTACAGCAGTTCACATTCATCCACCTAGGAAGCAATCCACAGAGTCAGGAATGGAAAAAATGAACACAAGGAGAGAAATAAAACGATTTCAATGATGAGGGGAACAAGATCAAAAGAGAGAGGTGTGAACTCAGTTAATGGAAAACAAGCGAGGGTCACTCCAAAGCAGCTTGCAGTGGGGCACACAGGTCATTTGAGGTCACAGTTCACACAGCAGGACAGTGCAAACCCAGAAACTACCTCTGTGTGCATGTGACAGCTCTGCCGCTATGGGACCTCAGCCTTGGCTTCGGCCCTGTCGACGGTGCCACCAGTGAGTTAGAAATACCATTTATTTTCACGCATGCAGATATATACATTTGTCATTGGGTACACCCACGCAAACTAATATGTTCACATAAATAAATGAATACCTCTCTGACAGTGACAATAACAACTCAACATTAGTATCTTTTGCAGAGGTCGAATTAATGACTGACCTGTTCTATTGGATTGCATTAAACTTTACAGGTGTACCTAATAAAGTGGCCAGTGAGATACAGCCTATATAGAACTTCATACTGAATCTGCACATTTACACAGAGAGAAAACATAAATTAAAATGGATAAGTCCTGATAGTTAGAAATCAAAATAATGAACTGACTGATGACAAATTAAAACTGTATGTGAGTGAAGGTGAGATGCCATGATTCTTTGCAGCATATGGTTTGTACCTGCGACCGCTGGCATCCCTCAGTACTGCTGCCCCTGGGTCGACGGCGCGAGCCTCCAACTCCTGCACCTCCTCCAGCAGAGACTTCCTCACAGTGCGACGTGTGCTGCAAAGCAGAATGAAGCTCATCAGACCCAGGATGCATCGCTTGAGCGTTTTACATTGCAGACATATGTGTTTAATAACATAAAGTGTGCAAAAGTGTTGACACAGACTCTATATGGGTTATGTAAACGCGTTGGTTGAGCTACATAGCCCCTGCATGGATTTCCCACGTATTTATATGAAATGTGTTCTACTTACGCGGTCCAAGCAAAGTCTTTGAGTAAACACGCAGCAGGCACCAGGACGAGGCCCAACCAGAAGTGCCAGCACTGCATCACCCTGCCAGCCTGCAATGACAACACACAGGCTCCCATTTATTTTGCTGGTTTATTCATTCAAATGGAGTATTAAGTCATTTTTTTGCAGCGAACGAGCAACGGAGAAACACATGTTGGAAAAGGCAGAGAGAAATGTGAGACAACGAACGCACGCACACTGAAAGCAATTCACAGCATTGAAATGAATTCAGAGTAAGCCAGACATGAACACCACTACAGTTAGCCAAACATATTTAACAGCTTTCTCACACCCTGTATCTACACCGCAAACTGGATTTAGCACAGTTTTCCCACCGCTGAAATACAATACGATTCTATGATCCTGCAAGATAAAAATGCTCTTGAGTAACCACAGACCCCCGCCCACCCCCCCACCCTACCTGTCTCTGCAGTCCAGCTGCAGCCAGCCTCGTTGACCTTTGACCCTCATCCTCTGTCCGTCTCAAGGGGATTAATCAAGCATCTAACCACTGTCTCAATCTGTCTGTCTCCTTCGCATTCACTCCAACACGTCTTTCTCCTGTGGCTCCCTCCAATCTTTCACAACTTCCTTTCATTACAGTGACTTTATCATTGGCTGCTTGTCTTAGCTTGTTACTGTAAATTCTTTATAAGCTTATATCTCCCTTTTACTCATCTGGCAGAGCTCTGTGGTGTGTTTCTCAAGTCTTTGTCTCTAGACAGGAACATTTAAGTCAGCAGTCAAAAGCCCTTTATGCACCGTAACATCCTCTACTACTACTTTATTGCTTATAGCATGTGCTTCCTGTGTCCTGTGTGTGGATACAGATATATAAAGACAATGTGGTTCCCAGAGGGAGAAGCCACAGGGAAAATGAAGATCGGAAAACCATTTGGAAACATCTCCTCTGCAGCAGCTGGAATCACAACCAAGTCACAGACTTTCTAAGTGGCCACACAAATACTCTCATGTCTTTCCGTCTGTGACAAACACCTAAACACAGGGGCACACAGTTCATATTTACAGAACTAGTGGACACACATTTTAACACAGGGGCACACAGTTCATATTTACAGCACTAGTGGACACACATTATACATGTTATGACCTTCATACACTCCGAGGATGGAGGCACGCTAAATGATTCTCTCTGCTTTGTTTTATCCACAGAAAAAGACTTGTTGGTCTCCACCACTTTGTAACGCTGCAGACACACGGTGCATTCATGCTCACATGCACAAACTGACACACACACGCACACGCACACGCACACACACACACACACACACACACACACACACACACACACACACACACACACACACACACACACACACACACACACACACACACACACACACACAGCTAATCTGAGAAGAAAATACACAGCTCTTTTCCATCCCGTCCCCCATGGACAGATGGAAATATAGATAGCGGGAGCAGGGGGAAATAAGAGAGGTAATAGGGCAGTTAGGAGGGGATGATGGAGGGCTGGGGGGGACTTCAGTTGAGTGTCTCTGACCATTCCCCAGTTAGACTGAGCAGCTGCAAAGATATTTGACCGCATTCCTGATTTCTGACACAAATTGAATTAATGGGCTGAGGGGAGTTTAGACAGCCCTATTCCCATTCCCTCCAATAGATCCTCAACCGCTCAGTGGGGCGCCTCACCTCACCCCCAAACCTCTAAAATGGGTCTCTCAATCAAGAGGGTCCCAGTGTATGCTCTCCTCATCTCCACCTCACCAGCAGCAATAGCAGAAGCAGCCCACCCTCTTGAGTCAACACCTCCACACTGGGGCAATAAAAGGCCCGGGCTCGGGTGACGTGCAGCAGGTGCAAGAAGCCTGTTGAGAGGGGCTGGCATGGCATAAATCTCCCCCGGGGCCTCCAGTACTGCCGACGTGGAACACCCAAGAGGTGAGTCTCATAGGCGCCATGTATTGGCTACTATAAGCGAATGAGGGGCAGGTGATGGGGAGGTTGCAGAAAAAGAGATGTAAAAGGAAAGGGCTATTTTAACCCCCCTCGCCTCCTGTTAGTGAAATGAGTGACACATGTTTACGGAGAGAGGGACTTGCCTGGCCTCGCATGTCGGGCGCGATGGGGAAGGCGGGCCAGATGGCGGAGTAGACGGCGAAGAAGACCATCCAGAGCGCCATGCTTCCCCAAACCGCCAGGTGGGAAAACTACAAGAGAAGAGGAGGAGGAGGCAAAGGTAAGAGTGGCGGCGAGGATGGAGATTAAGAGACAGAGGAGAGAAAGAAAGCATGAGGTGGAATAGTTTACATACAGCTCATCCGAATATACACAACCTTTCCCTCCCTCCCTTGCCCCTGTCTGCGTCCCCCTCTCTGTGATCTGCTGTAAGGGGACACTGCGTGAATTCCACCGGGACCCTGCTTCATTACTGCCAGGCTGTTGTGTGGACAGCTGAACGGACAAAAAGTGTCAGCGCCCTTCTGTCCATTCTGCCAATCTCTCTCTCTCTCTGTCCAATGGTAGGGTCATGTCGCTATCTTTGATTTGAGCTACGGTTGTCTTAAGTTCGGCATCCATCCCTGCTGATCTTGTTCCAGTACAAAAGTTTTAAAACCAAATGGCCCGCATCCTTAATAGTTTGTAAAGGAGAAACCTCTCAATAAAAAAAGTAGGGCTGGCAGCAATGTGAGTGTGTAAAAATGTATTTCTCATGACTCAAATAGAACATTCTTTGAGAGGAATGAGGGCATCTGGGCTTCAAGTTAACTATGTTAAATTAAATCGGCTTCGCTCTAATGTCCCTGTATGTATTCATCCAACAGATGGTAATCTCACTGCTTTACGATCTGTTTTTCTCCTTTGCTGCACTTGGTCTGAGCAATGATGACGTTCATTCGAACTTTGCAAGTTTCACCTAAAAATAAATCCAACACAAAAAAGGTTCACTGTGGAGTTTTCAAACCTCTAGTAGTGTATGGAGCAGTCTTACTATGATTGGGCCCCTCTTTTGTTTATCTGTGAACTGACGCGCTTTGACGTTCCTGCAAATACTTTCACACTATTTCACAGATCAACAGCTGATGGTAACAGACTAAGATCTGCTATAATGGGCCAGCAAAGGCAGCGATGAAGAAGACTGCAAGCTAGTGAAGATGGATATAAACAATGTAGTCTTAAAATACTTAAAAGAATCAGCTTTGTGTATGTTTTGTCAGGGAGAATAAGTTTATTAGAACTCAAGGGTTCACTGAATAACATTGAATTTAAGTATAACTAAACTCAACAGAGCATAACTTCAAAAGCCTTTGACTAGCGTGAGTTGTTATAAATTGTTTATTTATCAACATTGTATTTGCAAATTGATACATTTTAAATATTGAACAAGAGCAGTGAAAAAAAAAAAAAAAAAAAAAGTTAGAGCCACATGTGAATTCGTTGAAAGGGGAAGTGCAAGCAACTGCAGTTTAAGAAACCTCAAACCACCACCACAAGATCAAGGTAAGCCACATCTTTTCCCATGTCTGTCCTGACTGTAAAGCATTTAGACCATGTTATGAGAAATACTCCCAGAGCTGGGCCCCCACCACCTCCTCTTTATTTATTAACGGTGAAGTAAAATGCAGCACATGTGGTGTGGTGTATTAAGAGTGTGTTAGTGTTCCTACCCGGGTCCAAGCGGTGGTCTCCATTCCGGCTTTTAGACACACTGTAACTACCACATACTACACTCACACGCACACACACAGGGGAGAGGGAAAGCAAATGAAAAAAAAATGAAAAATAGGATTAGTTTGCTGGCAACTGTGGAGATGATAAACATAAATGTTGTATAGTAAACTTAGCAATGTCAGTTAAAATACTCACACACGCACACACACACACAGACACACACACACACACAGACACACACACACACACACACACACACACACACACACACACACACACACACACACACACACACACACACACACACACACACACACACACACACACACACACACACAGCACTCGAATTCACAAGAGACGGTAGGGAGTAAAATGATAGCGAGAGTGTGAGGTGGAAAAGTGAATCCAGGGAAAAGATGGATGAGAGTGGAGAGGAGACAGACTGGCTAGACAAGAATAAAGGTTGACTGGAGACTTTTAACGGTTCCAAGGAAACCCAAAGTGCTGGTGTGTACACAAATACTGTGCATGTGAAAAACATGAACAAATCTGCATGCCAAAAAGACACAGAATGTAAACAAAAAGACACAGAAACACATAGAAAAATACAAGTAAGGTGCTTACTGTGTAGACCATATTTCCAACAAACAGGTAGTCATTTCCCTGACCGTTACTGAAGGGAGAGTCTGTGGTGAACACACAACACACACACAAAGATGCCTCGTTACAAAGTCCTAACAGCGACAATTATGTGAATGTTAATGGGTTAATATGGCGAGTCACTTACCGTGCTCTAACATTTTGAGGGGAAACCAAAAGAGGATAATTGAATGAATCAGTGCATTGATACAGTGACCCCAAAACACCTGAAATATGGGGAGAGAGCGAGAGAGAGAGCGAGAGAGAGAGAGAGAGAGAGAGAGATAGAAAGAGAGAGAGAGAGAGAGAGAGAGAGAGAGAGAGAGAGAGAGAGAGAGAGAGATGGAAAAAAAGTCAGTGGAAACTAATGCCAAAGCACATATATGCCCCTTCACAAAAACCGCAATTCCTCACAGTTCCATACATCTTACACTGTGTTCTTGCCATCAAAAGTGCCCTCCTGTACAGTGTACACACACACACACACCTACAGTTGGTTGGGCTTGCCGGTGTACCCTCTAAAATGAAAGACTTCCTTATTCCAGCCCTATGAATCTCATTAGGCGTTGCCATGGAAACGTCCCAGTCTCCATGCCACTCTTGTTTACTCTTTGGCGTCCCAAACAAACAGCAGGCATCACTCGTCAAGCCCACACGGGCCACATGGCATGAGAGGTCCAACGCAGAGTGCAAAATGTACTGACTTGATTTAATGATAAGGCATGGGGTTTGTGTGTTTGTGTGTGGTTGCATGCAGACTGTAAATGTGCGCTCATGTACCTTGGTGTTAAAGCCCTCGGCATTCTGGGTGATTCGGTAGAGCTGTGGGAAACGGAGCATGTTCTGCTGGCTGCACGGCCGGTCGACTATCCCCAGAGTGAACGGAGGTAGCGCAGTGAATATCTGCATCACACACAACATACACACATACAGCCATTTAAAGACGTAATGACAGATTTTGTACAAGTACACATAAACATACATTTAGACTAGTTAGATAGTCAGTGCTCATATCAGAATTCCGGCATTAAAAGGAATTCCATTGGGTTTTAAAAATGGGGAGCCTGAAGGCCTATGCACTCAGACGTCAAGCACCCACAGCAGTCAAACCCATAGAAAAACCTTAAGACATATATGCAAACATTTCTGGTATTCAGAAAAAGCAGTGATAAGAAGACAAAGTAGAGTGAGATTGGGAAAGAGATAGACAGTTTTTGAAAGTGTGTGAGGGCGGATACTCACCACATTGTAGAGGCCTATACACCAGCGCTCAAAAAGGATCTGGCCAGAGAACCCATTGACAAAGGCAAACCAGAGCTGAGACACAAAGAGAGGGATGAGAGGGGATGAGTGGAACAATGGCAGAGGGTAAATCTGCTTTAGGGAGGTACTGATAGTGGAAACAGTGAGGGAGAGATTGCCAAATCCGTGCCTCTGTTTACACAATAACACAAACAGATGATTAAACAACTTGGAGCATTTTGTGTTTTATTGTGCCAAAGGAAACCAGACATCCAGCTGCACAGCGTCACAGTATTAAAGAGGAATAGAGCAGTTGTTCTTATTGTAAAAACATCCCCATGAAGGGTGAATTCTAAATCAATTTTAAATGATCTGGAAAGCTTGTACTCCCAAACGGTTTGTTAAATGTGAAAACTAAAGAAAGAAAAGCAATAAGTAGGCTAATGGAAAAACTTTGAAAATAAACAAATTAGGACAAAGATAAGCAGGTTTCATGAGAATTGTGGTCATAATCTTTTAGAAATATAATACTTTTTTTAAATATGTTATTAACAGGAATTATTCCTACGCTTCATTATTCATCTGTTGCTATATTCAATGTTGAAATAGGGATTTAAAAAGAAATGCTTGTAAATAGTTGTACTTCCTGTAGCTCCATTAAATCTCCTGGCAAGAAGTTTTAAATGCATTCCTCACGCAGGTTGTGGCTGGCTCCTAAAACCAATTTTGGACTTTATAGAAGTGAATTTACCAAGAACGCAATGTCAAAAAGTGACTGTGGCCCAGGGGAAACCTTCACTGAAGCGTTTACAGACAAAAACACATCCACACACACACAAACACACACAGAGACGCGGGCTGATATGAGGGCAGATAGGGAAAATGTTTGGGAGCTGGTGGGAGTTGTGGCATTCCTGGGCATACAGTGGAGCATACAGCCTAGGGGTGAGGTCAGACACACACACACACACACACACACCCCTTATTCAGTCTCCACCAAGTGGACAGAGACAGTCTCTAACCTTTGACCTAGAGTCCTTTGCAGGGGGAGCCAATCATGTGAGATAATCATGGACACACAGTCTCACACACACACACAGTCACACAGTCACACACACACACACACACACACACACACACACACACACACACACACACACACACACACACACACACACACACACACACACACACACACACACACACACACACACACACACACACACACACACACACACACACACACACACACACACACACACACACACACACACACACACACACACACACACACACACACACACACACACACACACACAGTGTGAGCGGGACAGTAGGCTACAGGCTGTGGCTCCCATGAGGAACTGCACCTGCTGGCACCCTTAATGTCAGATGGATGGGTGAGGAGGGGTGGAGCACAGCTGACAAATACCCCTCATTACAAGCAGGCTACGGCTGCAGTGTGCCCATTCATCACCCACACGCACACACTTGCACACACAAAGCTGTCGACCCTTGGAGCCCAAGGTCTGGTCACTGCTGATCTAAACACACTTTTTTTTCCTCCTCTGTGCATGTGTGCAGAAGAGACAGAAAGCAGACACCAGCAGGGCACCTCTTCCATCACTGTCAGCCATGTCGACAAACAGCTGCAAAACGTCTCTGTTAATGTAACTCTGTGTGTGTGTGTGTGTGTGTGTGTGTGTGTGTGTGTGTGTGTGTGTGTGTGTGTGTGTGTGTGTGTGTGTGTGTGTGTGTGTGTGTGTGTGTGTGTGTCTGTCTCTAAAACAGAGACTGTTTTGTGGTGGAGCTCCTACCTCTATAATGTAGAGGACCACATTCTTGTAGAAACAGTAGAGGATGCACTTGGTGACACGGTTGTAGCTCCACGCACCGTGGACCAATAGCAGCTTCTCTAGGTAGGAAAACTAGCAGTTTAGAGAAAAAGAGACAAGAGAAAGAGATGTATTACCATAAATAGAAGAAGAAAAAAAGTTAAAATGAGAACAAGCAACAGACAGAATGGGTCAAGAATGTGAATGGGAGACACAAGAGTTGAGACAGGGGGAGACTAATGGAGATAAGTTGTGTCAGTTGCCCGGAGGCAAAGAGATAAACAAGTCAAACAGCGAAAGTGGCAGAATGTGTGTATGTTAAAAAAACAAACAAGAATCCTCTGTTAAGAAAGACAGCCCTCTGATTGCTTTTCATCCAGTGTTATTATGGGCTACACAGATGATTAGAGGTTTCAAATCACAAATATTTAATTAATTCCAATCTGTTCTATTTTGAACAGCTTGTTTTGTTCGACCAACAGTGCAAAATCCAACAGATACTTAATTCACTGTTACAGAAAACAATAAAAAAAAGAACGAAATTCATTTCCTGTCAATTCAACAAATCAAACAATCTACAAATCTTTTCAGCTCAAATAGGGGCGTCTGAGCTGTCATGGTGTGAATCTATTATTTATTTAAAGCATGGAGAAATGTATGGGATAATAATGCCTAAAGAAGCCATTATTATCTGTTATACATTTAAGCTGCAATGAATTACTTTTTTATTTAAAAGTCGTTATAAAACTGCCTTTTAAAAGGAGCAAAACTGAAAACAGAATGTAATTTTATGACATGTTTGTATTTTCTTGGAGGACTTTCTCATGACTGGCCGTTTATTTGTATTGATAACGTGATACCACCTGACTGACCCCTGTAAGCAAATTCTCCTTTCAGCTGTCCCCCTCCAGGTGGGGTCAAAGATCGGGATCAGCGGACCCAGTGAGCCGGCAAGGCTTAAATGTCTTCAGTGACAAATCCATTATCTATGTTCATGTCAAGCCTGTAACATATCTGTTTGACTCTGACCACGTCTTTATGGTTATGTCTCCATGCTTATATCTGCGTCCCAACCTGTGCTATGGAGTAGTCAGAAGAGTTGCAGGCCTGCATGCCCTCGTTGCCACTGATCCCCACTCCAACGTGAGCCGTCTGAATCATGCCCACGTCGTTGGCTCCGTCGCCTATCGCCAGCGTGATGGCCTTCACGTGTTTCTTCACCATGTCCACGATCTCGGACTTCTGCAGCGGAGACACTCTGCGGAAACAATAACAAAAAGACAAGAGACGGTTGGGTTGATATCATAAGTGTATACAGCTGTCGGCACCGGTGGAAAATTAGAGGTTGAAGATAAAAGAATGTTGTGAGACAGGAAAGAAAAGAAAGGGGGAAAAAAACAAGGAACAAATTTGGAGACAGACGGGGAAAAAAAACTAAGATGCCAGCAATTAGGGAAAAGGAATAAATTCTGAAAAACTATAATTAGGAAACAGTTGAAAGGGAAGAACAAAAGAGATGGATGAGAAGCTCCCAGAACACACACACACACACACACACACACACACACACACACACACACACACACACTGCGGGGCTGTTTACTGCTCCTCACCGGGTATTAGGAAACAATGATTCACTGTTCGGCTAATAAGACTCTGGCTAGCTCACGTTTGATGTGTTCATAAATGCGTGTCTGCAATAATACCGGGGTGTGTGTGTGTGTGTGTGTGTAGATGTATGTTGTGTGTGTGTGTGTGTGTGTGTGTGTGTGTGTGTGTGTGTGTGTGTGTGTGTGTGTGTGTGTGTGTGTGTGTGTGTGTGTAGATGTATGTTTGTGTGTAGGTGTGTGTGTGTGTGTGTGTGTGTGTGTGTAGATGTAGGTGTGAATTCATTGAGCCTCCAGTGGTACTCCACCCTCTTGACCTGTATCACTGATCCTCCTGTCCATAACCGGTTCTGTCTCTCTACTGACAATGAAGGGCCCAGGGAGGCTCTATTACAGACGCTTGCCCTCGGGAATACTGAGAGACGATATTGAGGCGTCACACTGCATTTGCTTACTTAAGTACTGTGGAAATAGAAATACTGTTGAGTCAGCTACCTCCGATGCCCGGATTTCTGTGGGTTTTTCTGTTTTTTCATATACTGTATCAATAATTCATTTCTTTTACCATTATCTGCCTTGGACAAACTTTGTGGAAGCTTTTATATTAGTGTGCCAATAAAAAAACAAGTGTAGGAGATGGTATGTAGTTGTTTGTTTCGCTGCCTACGGGAATTGCATACTGCATTTAATAATTCACCTAAGGAACTAAGAACTATTTTCTTAAAAAATGATTTTGAGTTTTAAATGTTAATCCTCACCACAATTCCATTTAGTGATGGTTTTGGAGCTTCTGATTGTATCACATTGCTTTCCTCAGCAGAGTGTGTTTGCCCCATCATGAAAAGTTTGTAAGCTTTGCCATTTCTTTACATACATTTTTTCTTGAGCACTAAGAGATTATTGTCCATGTTGGTTTGGACCGCATTGTAACTTTGGCGAAGTAGTGTGTGAAATAGAACAGAAAAGGGGATTTCTTTAATTTGTACAAGCCTGCGTTTATTCATACTTTCCTTTTTGCTAGCCTTTAATATGTGTAGTTCAAATTCCAGCTTTGGATAATAGTCCCTTTTTATAGAGTTGTATCTGAGGATGATCATGTGGGACTGGTAGGAATCTAAGGAGCTAATTGTGTGAGAAAAGTTAACCAGACACACCGTGTTCACAATCCAAAAGCTGCATTCTGGACCAAATGACACGGTTTGGATTTGTCTTAATCTCTGCTTTCAAAACATGCTTTGTATGGAAGTGGAGCTCCTACTGCCTGTCATTCACATGCTGCACACAGCTTAAGTGAGTCTAGTTCTAACTACCTGCAACATGTACAGTGAAAGCACATACATATACAAAAGTAGGAAACTGATACTATGGTTAAACTGATATAACAAAGCAACTTATATTTCCCACAAACTAGCCCTTCCAACTGTAGTGGCTTATGTACATTTACAGTGTGAGTCAAACACATTTTACAGTAACTTTAGAAGGGATGTTTGAGTTTTATATAGTGCTAGCACAAATTCATCATTTGGATGTACAGTAGGCCATTTGCCTACATAACTAGAGATGAACCCAAATCCTGATATTAAATATTTACTTTACATTTCTCTGAATAAAATAATTACCTGAGTCTCAGTGACGTATTAGGTGTGATAGTAATTTGAGTATTAACATTGCCCCATCCATTTAAAATTTGGACAATACTTTAAATGGGGAGTCCATTTATCCATGTGTGTGCGTGTCCCTCTGTGGGTGCATGTGTGTGCGACAACTACAGCTCCCACTCTTCAGTCCAGCAACAAATCCACCCCATGTTTGTCAGTGCTCTGGCAATATTACTAAATAAAATTATTTGCAGCTGCATGAGCCATCGCACGCAACAATATAAAATGTGATTTGATAAAGATATGACCTAATTAAATTATGAGAAGACGCATGACCCTCCTGGCGCGCACACACACACACGTCCTAAAGATGGTCTATTTTCAATGAATATGTAAGAAGGATCATGTCCCGGTCAAGCTAAAATCACAGATCTGGGTGGTCTGCTTAGTATTCATACAGTAGAGTGTGCAAAAACACACACACACACACACACCTACAACCCCCACACCACAGGATATTTCCACGGGAAAACCTTAGAGAGAGATAGTCTTGGTCTGTGTAGTTGTTGCTGAAGGATGGGATCAACCTCTGCTCTTTGTTTTTTAATGTTCCTGCGTCTAATGTGTTTCTGCCTGTGCGTCTCTCAGCCCCTGACCACAAATCTCTCTTTTTATCTCACTCTGTCTCACTCTACCTTTCCTCTAAACACTGCTAACAGTGTCTCGGATTGTGTAAAGTGTCGTTGGGAGAGATGAAAGGCTCCCAGTGCTCTTCACGGTGGAGCTGAGCAGAAAATAAGCTAGCCGCTAAGTCCTCCGATAAACAAACGCACAGTGAAGTCAGGAAGCCATGCGTACAAGTTCACCCCGACTCTGCCGCCCCTCAAGACACACACATACTTTCCCAAACTATGCGACGCCACACACATACATGAGACATTATCTCACAGACAATTCTATATACTTAAAAGTCAAATCTCATTATGTTCAGGCCCCTTATTAACAGTATCGTGCCCTGATTCACAACGGGAATCAGCAGTGGTTCCCAACATGTGTGAGATGAGTATGGAAGAAAATATAGCAAAACCAATTCTGCAGCAAAATATATATATTTAGACTGTATATTAATTAAACTTTTCTCTCACCTTTGTTGTTTTTGCTTTGTTTTGGAACCTTTCTCCTTATCTCATCAGGTCTCTATAAATTATTTAAATGTTAAGAGTCTGAGCAAATTTTAGTTTGAAGTGTTCAGTTCCGCCGACTGAAACTTATAATGAGACATTGCTTTGGGGGTCACATGCCCGATGTTGGTCGGGAACCACTTAGCCACAGTACAAAATACAAATATTTAGCCGATATGTTATTTTTAGATTTATTTCTACTTTGATAACTTTTAAATCCACATGTTTTCAATATTTGGTTGTATGAGCATATTTTAGTCTGCATGACAAAAGTACTGATGTTCAATACCCAGCCCTAGTCCGGGTTAACGAGAGATATTGAAGGGTGGGAGAGAGGAGCACACAATGAGAGAGTGATGGAGTGAAGGATAGAGGGAAGGACGCTGAAGGCTGTTTTGCAAGGCCTGTGAGACCTGAGTCCGGATATGCAAGGGAGAGTCAATTACTTCCCTTCTGGCCTCCTGCACTTATACACACGCACATGTAAAGTAGGACCCCACACACACACACACACACACACACACACACACACACACACACACACACACACACACACACACACACACACACACACACACACACACACACACACACACACACACACACACACACACACACACACACACACACACACACACACACACACACACACACACACACACACACACACACACACACACACACACACAGACGATTGGACGATTGGAAACTCTTTTGTTAAACATCACATCTGGTGTTCAGTGAAACATGACCAAAAAAGGGAACACGCAGTAAACATTGTATGAACAGAGTGCACTTTGTATGAATGGAAATGTATAATGGCTGTGTGTGTGTGTGTGTGTGTGTGTGTGTGTGTGTGTGTGTGTGTGTGTGTGTTCCTGTTGGTGCCCATTCCAGGGGTACCAGCAGTGAGTGAGTAATGGCTTTGAAATTTCCATGCAGCGTAATGTATTACATTACTCCTGCTGCCCAGAGGGACAGGCTTTTATCATCCTTGTTCATTTGGTGACCGTGGGCAACTATTTGAAACACAGAGCCGCAGGTACACAGGTACTGTATGTGCATGAATACACACTGAAACATTCTCTCTATCATGTCCCTAAAGCTTTTTTTTTTTCAATAAGCCTCAAGTTGCTGATTTGGTTACTTGTTTAAAGAGGGGCAGTTTGGGGATTTTAACCGCAGTGACACCCACTCTCACCCACCTCCTGCCAACATTCAACTGTGCTTTTGGCAGTTGTCAGGATTCATTTTACAGATTATGTCACCGTTACCTGAGGGAGACTTATAAAGATGTGTTTTTAAAGGAAATAAAGTGGAATTTTCAACATTGTTGGGATAAAGTTCAAGGTTTCTTACCCAAGTAAGATCCTGCATTATACTATATAACACCGGTGCTTGTCCTAGATTAAAATTCAGACTTTGTCTAGACTTTTTTGGTTTGTTTTAAAGTGATTTGATAAATGTTTTGGGTCATAAGACTTCCACACATGATTTATTATGGAGGCTTTTAGATTTTCACCACTATTCATGCTCCTCTTTAGGACACCAAGCATTTCTGAAATGCTTTGTTTTAACAGAATGAAATGTCATTATATACAACCAGGAGGAATTCTCATTTCCTTTTTTATTTTTTTATTATAAATGATTCCGGCCTCAACTGCACCGCGGAATTTTTATTAATAAACACTTTCTGTAAGTGAGAAGCTGATTGACGTCGAAATCCCATATAAAAAGAAGGTGCCGACAAGGCGACAAGCTACTTTTTTTCTTTGTGAGACCAGAATTTAAAACTTTTTCTAGGCTTTCAAGACATATGACAATACTTTGATAGAAACCCAAAGGTGTTTTTGCAGACCTATGTGTGTGCGTGTGAGATGAAGGAACCAATGAATCTTCCCTACCGGCAGCAGATGACAGCCTTACAGGACAACGCCAAGTCGAGGAAGGCCTGGCGGAGCTCGAAGGACAGTGCGTATTTCAGCGTCTGACCATCGATGATCAGCGCCAGCTCATTTTCCTTCCTTAGAGAGTCGCCAAGAGATGAACAGTGAGCTGTCAGTGTTGCACGAGTAGCCTGTAAGGAACAAAGTAACACAGAAAAATGGTTTGGGTATTTTCCTAGTAAGAAGACTGATGCTTTTTCAAAGACTGTTAAGCCACTTTCTCACATCATCAACATGCTTTTACTGTCAAACTTATATCTGCACCATCTTTTCTACAGTAGGCTCAAGTCGGTAACACACACACAATCACTTCAGTGGTTTTAAAAATGTAACAGGAAATGCTGTTGGATTACAGTGAAACTCTAACCTCTAACCCTGAACCTAACCACTAATTGTCAACAGTCTTAAACCCCAATCTGCACCCCCAACCAATAACCATAACTCTAAAGCTCACCCTTAAAGGTGACTCATTTTCTGATGTGGCCGCATTTTCAGGTTTTGTGGAGATATTATGCCCTCACGAAGGGGAGAACTAACAAATCCCACACCTTAAAACACGCAGACCAATTTGTTGAAAGGTCAAAACCACTGGCGGTAAATGAAAGACATGTGCTCCTGGCTGCACAGCCTGCTCTCATCCGGAGAAAGAATTTGCTTCTGTGTATACCGAAACAATTAGAAATGCCAGTATAATGTTAGCAGTTGTTCTAGACATCATCACAAAAGGATGAGATTTTGAGGCCTTGTGGGCGTGTTGGTAGTGGTACCATGGCATCAAATCAAATCTTAAATCATCCTTACAAAGCATCAACTCACAACAGTGGGTGAAAATATGAGGAAAGAGATGCGTGGTTAGAGGTAAAAAAGAAAAATTTGCCTGACTAAAGTCGTGGCTGGTAAAATGCATCATTCATAACAGCAAAGTGTTGTTTGTGTGTGTCTGTGTCTGTGTATGTGTGTGTGTGTGTGTGTGTGTGTGCGTGTGTGTTTGTTTGAACGCCAGCTTGCCTGGAGGGCAGTTGTTTGGGGCAGTTTTGATGGAGCTCTTGATAATAGAGGAACAGGGATTAATAGAGAAAATAAACAACCCACAGACTTGTAATGAATTCCATGTGGAGGACCAGTCACGCTACAAGCTACCAGTCAGAAACACGCACACATTCACACAGACATACACACCTTAATTTCCACTTACAGGAGTTACCATAACCATGGGATCCCAATGTTACTGAGCATTAACATGGTACAATACGCTTGCCTTGTGTGGTCCATCTGTACCATTTAGATGCTAAACAGTAGTTCTATTGAAAATCCAATACAATAGAAGAAAAGGAAAACATTTAGGTTTCGATTAGGAATTGTCATTAAACGATGTAACATTCAACCAGATCCAACAGTTCCAGATCTGTTCTCAAGTTTACCAAGAGCTTTTTTACATTGAGGAGACACAAAGTCATTCAGATTTAAAGCTTATTAAATTATTCCAACACTACACACATGGAACAAGATTGTTTTATCCATTAAATTCGGTCCAATACTGTAGCAAAAAGCTCACTATCTGTCCATCTAGGGACAGTTTTTATTTAGTTGTACATGTGGAATTCGGCTTAAAGGAATGACGCAAAATGAAATGTCCAATGCCAGGAGTTGTTTGTGGAAACATGGGCTATATAACTAAACACGTAGCAATCAGCAACACAAGTCCAAACTCTAGACAAAAAGTGCACAAATATTTGATAATTTGGCGCCGTTAAGAATCTACACAGTCTGTCACAGTGGGTTACGTTGGCCATTAGACCTAAGAGAGTTCAGTGACCCGCAGAGGTGACCTGTCGGTCTACCGATCAGCATGAGCAAGAGACAACACAGCAACTCACACACATACACGCTCATATACATGTATGCAATACAATTATATGAACAATGCTGTCTCTCTTCTTCTTGCCAAATAGCCATGCACACATGCGTCCACACATAAATATCCTTCCTCTTCCCAAAATTCCCTGCTCTTTGTTTTCTCAGCCTGAGGCTGTGTGTTTTTCTTTGTATGCCGGAATTCCTGTTTGCATTCACCTTTCCCCAAACAGGGGGAAAGAAAACAAAAACATAATGAAAGGATTAAAGGAGATTACAGGTTGTCAGAGTTCTGAAACTCAAAGTGTCTATGTGTGTCTGTGAAGTGCATGTGTTTTTATAGAGGAGAAAAACACGTGTATGCATGTACTATTGTGTCTGTTTGCATGTGTACATGTAGCACATGTGTGAAGGATGGGAATCTGACAACTTTTTTTCCCCGGCTTGTCCTCACCTCATCACAAAGGAATGGACAGAAAAAGCCTACGCAGAATACAAAGTTTACAGCTCAAAAGTGAACAATTATTGTATAAAAACAGTGTTGTAAGTGTTGTACAACTTTCTGCACCGGGCTTGATTCTGTGAAGCTCTTTACTATATGATATGAGAATATTTCAACTTTAACTACATCATTTATTTAGAGAATATAATAATGGCTCGGTGGCCAGAAATTCACCCTAGTATCTATCCATGTCATTTTCAAATTATAAAGAAACTCAAAGAGAGGGTCACACACATGTGTCAGTCCTCAAGTGAATGCAAACAATTCACAGACGAAGCAGTGAGGGGTTAATACACCACAGCGACTTGTCACAGCAGGTCTAGTCAAAGCTTTAGCGGCTAAGACAACCCGGGATAATAACCAGGCTAAGTCTCCAGGGAGCTATAGAAGATTAAAAAGGTAACTTAGGAACAAACACTAGTTAGCTCTTTAAGCTAACAGGCAGCCACTTACTAAAATAGAGCAAGTCCAGACTTAACTGTATCCTCATGACAAAGAACGCCGACTGTACATGAAAAGAAACAGCTCACAAAAGGTCCACTATGATCTGTTCACACTTTTTAATAGAGAACAAACACAAGACCAAAGAAAAATCCATTACTATGTAACTTTCCTCTTTCTCACGCTATATTACTCCCTATTTATGGAGACCTCAGAGGAAAAATGCTTAATTCTCTGATTGCACCAGTTGCAAAGTGACAGATCTTGTTAGCAAGCATTTTTATGTTCCAAACTAAACGTTTATTTTTCAATTGCATCTGAGCACGAAGAGGACGGAAACACTCTTAACGTGCACATACACACACACTTTGTAAACCATGTTCACAGGCCTGTGCATGGAATTTTATCAGGTTTTATATTTGGATCACAAAATGGGGCCTTATTGTTTGAGATAGCACAGGTCACCTTCTCTTACTGCATATTTTACCAAAGAACGCATAAGAACAAACAAAACACTCACACACTATATTTATATATCTGTGTGTGTGTATGTGTGTGTGTGTGTGTGTGTGTGTGTGTGCACATGTGCGCGTTTGTGTGCATGTGTGTGTGAACACAGTGAGGATGGAGAAAGCCAAATGTTGATCCGTTCCAGGCCACCCTCTCCATTCAAAGAGAGTTCAATCGCCAGTACCGTAATGACAAATGTACATAGGGTAGGGTATAAAATACACAAAAAAGCACTAAGCAAGATAAATGACAAAATGGTACAAAGAAAAGGAGACCGACGAAGGACAAGGAGTGTGAACCAGACTCTGGGAAAAGGAAGAGAGAGAGAGAGAGAGGGCTACAGAGTGAAGAGGAGGTGGAGAAAGACATGCTCATATTTGAAGTGCAGATTCTGTCACCAGTGAGATTTAATATACCGTTTAATTATCAGTCTGTGCATTTGTGCAAACACTCACATCCTGCCGTCTCAGCCAGACACACACACACACAAACACACTTCTGACCGAAAGGAAAAAAGAGACACAGACATGTGTGGATTTGAAAAGGAGGCATAAACTACAAAAAACTCTGATAAATTGAAAATTGCCAGAACAATAGAGCATTCACGTTGAGGCAGTACATAATGTGACAGTGTGTGCGTGTGCGTGTGCGTGCGTGTGTGTGTGTGTGTGTGTGTGCATAAGGATGATTAATGAGCAGGAGTGAGATGCTGTTTGTTTAAGAGTTGTACTGTGGGCAGCATGACGGGGAGCGGGGGATTGTGGGAAAGTTAGATGTAATGTATATTCAGAACTATCAAGCTGAAGATCAAGAGTATTAATGTGCCATTGCATCTTGGGTAAAAAGCATGTTTGTGTGTTTTCTGTTGGATTCAGAAAAAAGAAAAGAAAAAGAAAAAATGCACATTTGTATGCATTGTGTAATTCAGAGTTGAATACACAGAAGGAGACGGGTCAAAGATTTGTGTCACTGTGTGTGGCATGTGATGTGACGGTGACAGATGGGGCTCGTCACAGCTACGGCAGTCGCAAAGCGTTTGCCCAGGAGGCACTGCACACGGGCTTTGTTTTGATGAGGAGAAGCACCAAAAGGAGATCGCATTACCCCTCACTCATCGCCCTCATATGGCTCGACCAAATCTCCCCCGTCTTCTCCCCCTTTCATTCTCTATCCAGATTGTCCATCTCATACACGTAGTACAATAAACAACATCCCTGCTTTGTTCACAAACACACTCCGCTAAGATAAACACACATATTTTGTTGCTTGTTCCTGCTCTCCTTTTGACTCTCTCGTACAAGCACACACACACACACACACACACACACACACACACACACACACACATTTTTTTTGTCTGTCACACACCACAACGGCTGTGTAGTCGCTTCCTGTGCATAGAGAGGGTGCTGACAGATGTGGACCTAGTAGTGTGAAGGAGACATGGAGCGTAGAATAGGCTCGGTCTGGGAGGGGGGGGGGGGGGTTGGGGTGCTGCATCTGCTGCCAAGACCGGCAACTGCAAGATCCATTGCACAGATCAGCCTTCACACCGATAAAAGCAGAAAGAGGGTGCGATAAAGAGAGTGCAAAGTTGGGACACATTTATTTTCTAAACGGGGGCAAGAGGTCAACCTGGAAGGTGAGATTTTGATAAGCAGCTTCTGTTTCCGCTCACAGGTTCAACCTTGATGCATAAAGAATCAGAGCCGGCAGGAGTTATCTAAAGTGCGAGATAAGGGTCGCTCTGAAGACAGTGTCGCTTTCATCCACACAGACCACCATCAGTCACAACCAGACCTCTCTGAAGCTGTCTGCTGTGATAGACATGAATGTGACACAGACACGCACCAGCCAGCTACGGTAATACACATGAGAAAGAATGTTTCTTCTCTTAGACACAGTACAATGTGTCCAAATGTGAATCTGGAAAATGACCAAATATTACACATCAAGTTATCAATAGAATATCAATGAGAGATACAAATTAAACATATTATACACAGTCAAATATTTATTACTGTATGTGTACGTAAATCAGCATAAGATATTCCCATTTTAAAATCAGGCTTTGTTGCAGGAGTTTGTCATGCAGTTTATTCTGTTGCATACTTGACGTGCTGCTTTCACACCCACTATAAAGTGTGCTATAAACGCTCCAGGCTTTAAAGCATTCCGTAGATCGTGCACTCAAAAATTCCACTCATGTCCTATGGTTAATGTTTCACGCCAGCCAGCTGTCCCTCTCAACTTCCCCTGTCTCTGTGTGCCATAGAGAAATGTGCAAGTACAAACACTTTACCAAAGGAGCCTTTGTACGATGATAAATATTTAATCTTGAACCTTTTTAACAATGATAACATACACACACACTTCAAAAACTTGCTCAAGGACACATCAGCAGGGTGAACTGCTATTGCCATTACTGTGTATTTAGGCCACTGTCCTTTTCCTCTTGAGTAATATTTTAAAATGCAATTATAAGAAGAATCAGTTTAAATCTTTTAGTTGACATTCATTTTTATTAAACTTTAGCTGACAGCAACATGTCTGAAAATGTGTGTTTTAAAAATGTTTTCACTTGGAAGGCTCAGCGACTTTACTCACCAATCTTTTTTTTTGTTTACACTGGGAGTCCCATCTTTAAACAGCACCTTTCCGCAATAGCCTAAATCCTTCAATGCTACAGTATATCATGCCTCATTACAAGCCATTCAGCCGTAGGGGGGAATTTGTTCTGCCTGAAGAAATCTCCAAGGAAAATGTTTTCTTTTCTGACGTGAAGGTGCAAAAAAAGACCAAGAAAGCTTAATAAACCTTTATATGTTATCACCAAATGGTTTTATCCTTTACCCCAGACTACATCACCAAAACAACAATCCAATTTTGAAGTGTTCACTGGGACAGTACAGTGGTTCGTGTGTAGCTTGCTAATAAAAGCATAACTATATTAAGAACAATCTACATACAGAGGGCTAATTGTATTGCCCATCACCTACTAGTATTGATTGCATAAGCCACTCTCACCTTTTGAAGACTCATTGCCCTTATATTAAGAGTTCATTTTGTCCAACTCAATTTATTCAGTATCTAAGTGGTCTCGCACGATGTCTAGGAACTTCCAGACACTACTTGGTGTAAAGTCATGCACCACAATTTAAATTCATGAGCAACATCAAAACCCTTTCACACAGGATTCCAATTGGATGGTATGTTAATGCCATGTTGGCAACGCTGTAGAGTAATAATACAATCTCTCTAAAAGCTCTCACTTCAAGACAGCCACCATCTTCTTTGAAAATTATGAATGTAAATACAGACATCTCTCCATCCGGGATTAACACATTGCACTCACACATACACCCATGCACAAATACACACACACACACACACACACACACACACACACACACACACACACACACACACACACACACACACACACACACACACACACACACACACACACACACACACACACACACACACACACACACACACACACACACACACACACACACACACACACACACACACACACACTTAAAGTTTATGATGCAGAATCTCTCCTGTGTCGCACATAAACAATCGTTGTAAAAAGTGAACACATTGATTGTGTTTGTGCGTATGCTTGTTTGAGTGTAAGCACATATGTGGGAGTTGAAGAGTGGTTGGCAGTGTGTGAACGAGAGGCAGAGACGGAGACACATGACAGCAATCAATCCACTTGGGTTAAGCAGTCACACGTGAAACCTGAACGCAAGGAGCACATAACTGGGGTATACATCTAATCTAGAGAATCTAGTCTCAGATCTCATTCTTAGTAGCAAAAGGAACATAAATAAACACAAATACAGTCTGATCATTCTGTAGGCACTTTGCTAGAAATAATATAGACAAAAATACTGATAGCATGCCAAATGCTATCATTGGAAGCCAGGTACTATGTGTATGTAATGAAAGTTGCAGAGACAGAAGGAGAGGGAAAGACGTGATAGTTTACTACTTGTCTCTGTTCATCCTTTCTCCAAAAGGGACACCAGAGACTTTAATAACCGCACCTGTGAGCACACAAAGAGCCACACCCACCAATCTGGCTGTGGACCACACCCTAGTTCCCACGATCACCAGTTTAAGACCCCACCACATAAATCCCCCCCTCCCACACACACACACACAGTCCCGATACTGTACAAAGTGTGAACGAAGGAGGTGAGAGAGGAGGGAGGGGGCTACTCACATCCAGAGAGTCCTCGTTGACAATGATGAGGGACATGCCGTGCGTCACCAGACGACAGGAGTAACCTGATAGTGGAAGGTAGAGAACGGGGGATGGGAGACAGATTAGATTCACTCAAACCCAGAAAACTGTTGAGAAAAAGGTTTCATGTCCGACAAAGACCAGCTACATTCTCTCACAAGCAGCCATCTGACTCCACTGTCCTTAAACACTGCTTACTGCTACCTTACAACTAGTTTGAATAATGATACAGCAGTTCATCATTTAAAAAGTGAGAGAAAAAACAAAAGAGTGCGAAGGATGCCAGAGGATGTCCTGACTTTTTAACTCAGTACAGGAAGTGTCTACTTGTTTCATTGCTTGTTTACTTCCTCACTTCCCCCATCTGACTGCAAAGAGAAACTCAACACACTCTAATGTGGTTGATTTCAAATGTTTTCACCTATGTTGATGGCAGTCTCCTGCTTGTCTCCAGTAAGGACCCAGATCTTGATGTCCGCCCTCATCAGAGTGGCGATGGTTTCCGGCACTCCCGCCTGGAGACGGTCCTCTATGGCTGTGGCGCCCAACAACAACAAGTTCTGTTGGTGGACAGCGAGATAGAATTCATTTGAGAAATAAGATTTAACCCGAGAAGGAGAGAGAAAAAAAAGTGTGGCACAAAGGAGAGAAAACTCGGTTAAAATCAATTGCATTTAGGCTGCAAATTTAAGATTTAAAAATCAGCAGCCTGTATGTGAGGGCCCTTTCTCTCCAGACAACATCATCCATATCTAATTTGAGGATGAGGACGATGCCAGCAAGCTCAGTTTAGTTGGTACAGCAGCTCAGTCTGGAGTGGATGTCTGTACCAACTCTGTGTGTTCGTGCCAAGAAGTAACCAATTACCTCCCCCCCCTTGCTTTAATTTGTTCTGCATTTTAATGCATGTGTGCCCTCATTAGACACACTCGGACGCACACACAAACACTCCAGCAGGTACACAACTTAACACTATGGTGTTGTTGACTCCAGTTTTATGGGGCTTTTGGCATGCTGGTGTAGGTAATTACCCTTGTGGTCTCCCAGTCTGAGCCCCCAACCCCCTCCTCCTTCCTCTTTTCTTACTTTTCTCATGTCGACTGTCCACGCCGATTCCTTGGTTCTCCCACCTATCAGTTCAACAACTCTGAAATATCTTCACTGAAATATTTGCATTATATTGTGTACTTTATCCCTCGTTTGGTGGCATCTTTCAGACAAACCAATACACGTCATCATTCTAGCAAGGAGGAGCAGCTGACTTAACATGATGCTAAGAGAAAAGACACACCATAAAGGGAAATCTGACTGTGAGTAATGGAGGGACAACAGTGTTTACTGAAGTGTGGGAATCAACGTGGTGCCACTCTGCCATCTGCTGGCAAATTGACGGGAGTTTGTGTATTTTATATCCTTTCAGGTCTCTGCTTTGATTCCATATAAATCTATCAATACTTGATAGTCTTTATTATTATTAGATCTTCTACATAAGGAAACATGATTCAATATAGGGGAGAGTGGCCTAAGTTGTGCATTTTGGAAGTTGTGCCACCCCTTGTTTCTAGAAAACCGTGGAAGAAATTGGAAATGTGACCACATATTTAAGAAGAGCCATCCATTTGACTCATCCTGTAAAGAAGGGAGACACAAGGAATAAGATATAAGCACATTTAAGCTAAAAAAACTGTGTTTTGCCTTTCAAAGTAAAATTTCCATGATCAAGGTTTTTTGATTATTGTGTCTGAACAATTATAGACAAGTTTGAAAACATTTGACACATATTTTAGTGCTTCGGTATGCTACATTTTGAGTCTATACAGTTAGCACGATGTCAGCCCTAAATTGCTGCATCATGCTTATTCTCCAAATGTCTGAGATTGGGGTGATTTGTGCCAAAGGGCCTGGGTGAGTTATAAGTACCGTAAGTAAGTAAGTAAAATGTATTTATAAAAGCACATTTATGACAGTTTGCACTGTCCAAAGTGCTGTACATAGTGCATTCAGTAGGTAAACAATGAAGGTAAAATAACAATAACCAAAATAAAAGACGTAAAGCCCATACATCCACATAAACACAGATAGTAGTGCAGAGGTAAGATAGCTAATGGGGAGGAAACACCAGGGTGTACATATGGGTTTTGAGCCTTGATTTAAAGGCAGAAATGTAGGGGAATCACATTTGTCAGGTGGCAGTTGGTTCCACAAGCACGGAGCAACTAGTGCAAAGTACATTTCTGAGAGTTGTGCCAGTGGCATGGCTGTATACGCTGGTCACCAAAAGAAAGTGATTGTCTACAGTAGCTCAGAAGAGAGTGACATCTCAATTCCACTTAACGACACCACTGATGAGAGTTCAGATGGCCAGAAAGATGATGATGGCGACTTTGTCATTGTGAGCTTTGCAGGTAAAACCATTAGATCTGCTAGGCCTTGTTTAAGAAAATTGTCCTTCAATCTTTGTCAACTATTTACTTTATTTACTTTAAATACACCTTAAATAAGTGATTGTCTAATGGACTTTTTTATTGTCTTACATTACAGTTAATGAGATATATATCAATGGCACAATTCACCCCATGGTATTCTCTCCAACCGCACAACTTACCCCACACCGGGGGCAAGTTGTGCATCAAGACAACTTTTTTTCCGAAAGCTATATTTCTTCAACAGTTTATTCCAGATCAAAAGTTTTTATTGCCAGGGATGCACAACACCCTGAAATATATGTACATATTTGAGTTGGAGACTTTACTGTCAAGGCCTTACTTTAAAGTCACTTTGAGTGAAAAGTTGCACAACTTAGGCCACTCTCCCCTAAGTATATCCACCCTGAAAATGCTACCTCTGAATTTTTAAACTCATAATTTTAAAAAGTTTAAGACTTCAAGGCGTCATACACATTCTCACACATCCCAAGGAGATGGTGTGTTTACCTTTTCCAGAAGTTCATAACACTCCTCAAGTTTCTGAGCGCGGTCTTTGATCACAGTGCTGACACAATTGTATTCCTTCAGCCACTCCTGGTAGGCGTCTTCCTCCAGGTCCACATAGGCAAAACACAGAGTCCTCAGGCCTGGATGGGGGGGATGAGACAAATAATCAGTTTGGAATGGATTCTATTTTGAAGATCAAACAATGGAGGCCAGTCAGAAACGATGGTTCTGATGTAAATCAAGCCTCAACCAGAGGTGGGATCCAGTAATGTCAAGTTTTTACACTTTGATCTAATGAGAGTTCAAAGCCATAACGTGCAGTAACAGCAAATGGATCAGTAAGGAAGTCAACACAAGGAAAATAGATATCCAGTGAAAAACTAATTTTTTTTTTTTTTTTACCTTCAGTAGCAAACTGTTCCAGATGAGCAACAGTTAATTCGTTGAACTGGGATGCCTCAGTCAGACGTTCAAAAATTACATTATCCTGCAAAACAATGAAATAAGAAATTGAGCATTGAATGAAACATTTTCAAAAGACATTTGGAGTGCTGCATTATAATGAAATAAAACATACAGCTCCTTTGCAGTACAGCCGTAGCTTCCCGGCGGGAGTTCGGACCACGACAGACATGCGTTTGCGGTTACTGTAAAGGAGGCAGTGGGATTAGCTTCAATAACACACTACTCTTATATTACAGAGTTATTGACTGACTGATGGATTTAAGATTCAAGATTCAAGATTCAAGATTTTTATTAGTGTCCCAAGAGGGCAAATTGGTTTACAGCGAGGAGAGGCGACAACACATAACAGTACAAAACAGTGACGGATGCAAACAACACAACATGTACGCAGGCCTGGGCACTATAGTGCAAAGTGCAAAAATCAGGGAGAAACCAACACAACACTGTCAGTTCCTTTCCCTCCACAGATTAAGACGGGCCACGCTGGGGTTAGAGTCTTGCTGTACGGCAAAACTCGCCTGAGATATGACCAGAGAATTTGGGCTCTTACTAAAGAGTGTTCCCGCTCTGAGAAGGCAGACCAGGGCAACTTTCTCCTACTGTTATCCTAGCTCCGACAGTTAGACACAGGTCTTACCATCATAAAATAAAATAAAATTATGAGAGTATTACCTGGAAAACTCTAGCACATTCAACAGCTCGAAGGTCATCTCTGTCCCTCTCTGAAAAACACAACAAGATGTCAGCTCCTACTCTTTTAGTGCACTGAAGAAAAAAAACACAGATCAACACTTACAGCTTCGATTATAACTGAATGCGGGGTTCTTGCAGTGAAGACAAAGCCAAGTCCCTTGGCCCCTTTGACCAGTGCTCCTTCATCTGGCGAAGAGGCTTGGTAAATGAGCTGGTTATCCTCCCTCTCTGGGACCACTGTGTGGCACACTGCCATCATTGTCAGGAACTCACAGATCTGGGCGGATGTAGGCTAAACATATGCACACACACACAGAATGGAGATGAGTTTCAAAACCAATATTTAGTCATTTGGGGGCAGAATGGCTTTGCTCTGAATAACAAAACAATGGTGAAAGCTTCATAGACCCCTACATGGTTCTTTTCGATGTTTTGGATGAGAGCTGGGTCGTCAAACTCTGTAGAATTATTGCTACTGGACGGCAGATTGCTGTGAGACAAGAAAATAAAGAATTAGGACATGAGGTACTTTGGTTATTGTGTAGAGAATCAATTTTTTCCCAGGCATCCAATTGCATCATAGGCTAGGCAATTTTATGTAAACTTTTTTTCTAGTGTTCTAATCAAAGCATACGCAGTGCATTCATTTCTAAAAAACATGCAAAGGCTAATTAGAAATCCAGACCCACATCTAGAACGATAGAGGGTCCGGCCACAAAAAATAGACCTTCCCAACTCAAGGGGTTGCACCTTCGCCTGCATTTCAAATGCCACTGCACGTGATTGGATAGCACTACTACCAATCAGAGCAATGAACAAGGTGACGTATTAAGCCCTGTTCGTTTAGCGAACAGCGGGGTTAATTGTTAAATTAAACTTTTGCTGTGGTCGGTCGGCAAAAGAGAACATTCACCTTTCTTGCTCATGAAAGATTTGAGTGCCGTCTTCCAAATCGCTAAGTGTCGAGGCCAAAGCTGTTTCAAACTCAAACAACGTATCCACAGCAATCTTTGTTGCCCAGCACTATCGTCATCCGGTTACGTCCGCCCCAGAGCCCCATACATAGGGCTCTGGCTCGTCCATATCAAATAGTAAGATTTGATTGGGAACTCAGAATTTTCCGACATAGAGCTTCAATGGATCGTGTCCAGACCAACAGTCTGAGCAAATCTAAATTTGCCAGCTGCAGGTCTGGATTTCCAGGCTAGAGGCTAATAACAAGGAGAGAAAAATAGAAAGGAAATGACGGATGAGGGGATCAGAGGAGAAGGTCGCTCACCTGAAGTCCTCCATTGAACGATCACAGTCAAGATCAGGGAAGTGGCTGCAGTGATGAATGAGGGTGAATTTGGAAAGGAATCAGTCGGTTGATGAGTTGATTAGTTCATTTGATCAAGCATGCAAGTAAAGAGTTCAATCAACTGAGTTAATAACAGCTAATTCTTCACTACAAGTTATTCTGAGACATGAATTTGTTTTTGCATGAGTGCCTTATGTGGCATTCTAACATCAATTTATTTAAGTAGGTGGATCCTTTTAAAGTTATAGCTAAAATTCACAAGTGAATGTGACAAGAAAAAAGAAGAGTTGACTGACCCATAGGTAATTCCCGCAATGGTACACTTCTTAAAGTTCATGATGTTGCAGGTCAGAGTTCCTGTTTTGTCGGAAAAGAGATACTTCACCTAGAAAAAGACAGACAGACATTAGGGAAAAAAGATACAAACACAGCAGGTTTTAAAAGCCGTGCATTGATTGTGTATGTGTAATGCTTTCAGGAATATGGATGGGGGGAGGAGGGGGGGCTGACCTGGCCAAGTTCCTCATTGAGGTTGGACGTTCGAGCCATGGCCGGTGTGTCTGTCTCTGCGTAGTACATCTCCATATCCTGAGGGAATAACAAAAATAGACGCAAAGTGATGAGAAATTACATTACACTGATGATTACATTTGAAAACATACATTACACAGTCTGAAGAATCTCTTCTGCCTCTACTGGACCTATAAAAAAGTTTGGAGGGTTATCAGGTTATGTGAATTTATGCCCTTAAGTGAGGATCTAGATCCTGAGTTTCTCAGTAATCTTCCAGTTAAAGTTATATCCTGATGATATCCTGATGAGCTTAAAGATACGACCCCATAGAACAGGAAATGAGAGACACTTCTCTTCCAGTGTTACTCCATAAAGAGCGAAAACCTCTAGTATCATTTAAAGATATTGGTTTTGTATTAAAAACTTATTGCGGATTTGTTATCGAATTGAGAACATACATTACAAATACACACACATACCCAATTGATGAAGAGGGCCTGTGTGAACCTGACCACCTCCAGAGTGACCAACAGGCTGATGGGGATCAGGTTGTTGTACAGGATGATGAATGTCAGCAGGTTATATGCAAAGTTAGTGGATATGTCACCTGTGCACAGAGACATGATTCACTTATTTTAATGTACATTTAAATCTTCACAAATGTCAGGAGACTTAAGTCACAGGTTGTGAAATGTGTGTGTGTGCGTGTGCGTGCATGCGTGCGTGTGTGTGTGTGTACATGTTCTCACCAGCCCGGGACAGGTACCAGCAGGATTCTTCGGTGTGTTGTGTGTTCCAGATGGCGGCGCCCACAGAGCTGATCAGGGCCATGACCAGAAGGATGCTGAACAAGACCAGGATCTGCATGTTGGTGACGCGCTCCACGTTAGAGCGCTTCAGTGGTGCCTTGGTGGAGTTCTGGGAGGAACACAGGCAAAACAAAAAAAGGAAACGTAAGGACACGCACATCAAGATGGTGCTGGAAGAAGCTGCAGTTTCACTGAGTAACAATGGTTTCTCTGGGAAGATAAAAAAGGCCACTTGCAGCACCTTATTAATACTTCTGCCTCAGATTTCATTTGTTTAAAATACATGGACTAAGAAGTAACAGTACATCCCGTAGTGTGCGTCCCAGTTAGAGGTTCATTGAAACCTCTAAACTATTCTTACAAAGTTCACAAGGAAGGACATATCAACACTAAAATCACCTTTGCTCTAAAATGTTTTAAAGCCAGGAATGATTTTTTACACTTTACCTGCATCAGTTTGGAGTCATGGCCAGTGTAGACAACAATTCCCACAACCCACTGTGTGTTTCTGAGCTGAGCGCCTCGCAGCAATACTTGGTCTGGACCCAAAGGTACTGGACTGAGGAAAAAAAGAGAGTTAATAAGCTTCACTGTTTTTAATGATTTGGGAAACAATGTTGACACATTCAGGACAAATTGACCTTTTGAGCCTTTTCTGCTTACCTTCTCAAGCTTTACAATTCTGCTACATGTATGTATTTAGTTTCCTATCATCCTACACAGGTCTGTTTTTTATAAAGATACTGTTTATATACTGTTGACTCACAGGTATATAAAAAAAATAAGAAATAATTTGAAAAAAGGCCAAAATTAGCATAAAATGCTTACACTACCCATACACAGTCAATCAATAATTGATCATGAAAAAAGCGATAAACAGTAGGTGTGTGTTTCTCACTTGTGGTTCTCCAGCCGCAGTGTGCCAGTGAAGTCATACAGGTGTCTGTTGGGGCCTTCACACTCCAAACGGCCAGTAAGAGCCACTAAATCCTCCAGGCCTTGAGCACCAGCTGTGAGCGAGAGACCCTGGAACAAAATGAATCATGAAAAGTCAAGGAATGGAAAGTTCATTGGAGGTAGCGCTCAAGCAGGCCTCATTAAAAAGGGATAGAGAGAGAGAGAGAACTAGGACTAGAAGAAACAGGATCAGATCCTGTGTTTGACCCACATGGATGCAAATGTGAGGATTGCCGGAAGTAAGGTTTCATCTGATACGGAGTCCTGAAAGTGGATGCCTATATTTTTCAACATCTTCTATTAATTAGTTATTTTGCAACCAAATAGTAAGTAAGTATAAGATGTCTGTAAAACAACATTAACTCTATACTAACACCTAAACCATTGACCTCCTTTCCGGTGGGATAGCAGCTCCTTAACATTGGTTGACCCACCACATTTTTTTAAGTTTGCAAACACTAAATCTAAACCCAAATTTGAATGTATGTTTTAAAGTGTTTATATGTCCAATACTTTAGTCAGTCATACCTGTCTGATCTTTAGGTTGGTTTCTCCATCCAGGTTGGAGGTCTCAGTGTAACACATAGCCTGCGGCTCGCTGTGGAAAGAAGGCAAAATTCCATCAAAACATTCTAGGGTATAAAACGATTAATCCATCAATCGACAGGAGATCAGTTAACAAAAATTTGGAAATGATCATTTAAGGAATTAGGTTTCAAACAAATGAGTAACATTATGATTAGAAATGTTTTATAAACGTAAACTGCTTATGGCTTCTAAAAATATTAATATTTGCTTTCTTTCCACCTCTTCATAGAACAACCTTTTCGGGTTTTTCACTGTCGATCAATTGAAAGACTAAACGTGAGGTTCCAGTCAATTTAACGGTGGGAAATCATCATTAAATTTAACATGCAACATAATTAATCAATTAATCAAAAAACTACAGTAGTTTATGGTAGGTTATGTAATTTGTAGTAAATATTCATTAATAACAGCCCTAAAAGCAGTATAAAGCACAACAAATGATTAGAACATATATACTGACAATCACACACACACAGGAGTCTGACCTGGAAGACACAATAACCATGTCAGCGGGAAGGTGCTGGCCATTGGTCACCTTCACTATGTCTCCTACTGACACCTTGTGGCCAGGACGGAGCAGTGCAACCGCATGAGAGCGAGGGAGAGAGAGAGAGACAGCCAAGAGATAGAAAAGAGAATGGGGTTAGGACAAGGGGTAAGTGGTATTGGGAGGGGTATGGGAGGAGGACAGAGAGAGGAAACAAGAGGCAGGTTAGTTAGTGACCAATCGATAGGCAGCCAATAGAGAGAGAGAGAGAGAGAGAGAGAGAGAGAGAGAGAGAGAGAGAGAGAGAGAGAGAGAGAGAGAGAGGAATGCTTAAGATCAAGTTGCGGTCAGCACAGCAGTGCATAGCTTAATCTGTTCTGATTAGGCTGCAACAGAGTCGAACCAGAAAAAGACAAAAAGATCATAAGTGTAATGGGAAATATTGCATATTGTATGTCTCCTGACTGACATGTTAGATTCCTAAAATTCTTATAAGTGTAATGAGCTATATTGCATGTTGTATAATTCTAAACTGAAAAATAGATTTCTCAAATGCGTATCCACCAAAACACTCAAACAGGTTACACCTCTTCTATTGCCTTATGCTCAGAACTCCCCCTGCTGTATCTTCAGACTGTCTCCACCACCATCCCCCCTCACATGACTGACCAATTGAGAGACATTGCATTGTTGTTCTAATAATAAATAATAATAATGCATTTATTTTATATGGCGCCTTTCAGGGCACTCAAGGTCGCCTAACAAGCATAAAACAAGGCAAAAACACAATTAAAACAATTGTGTTCTGGTGAATTGAAGCCATTGTTGTAGCCAGGATAAGAGACCTGAGCCCTGTTCTGTCCTTTGCCATTCTGTTCAGGAAGCTATCGTGCTGCCTGAATTGGATGGACCTTCATGTTTCTTAGGATCCGGGAGCATGAAGCTTGTCTTTGCTTGATTAAATACGCTTTGCTTTAAAAACAGTATATTACGTCTCATTTACTCACAACAGAAACATGTAGAAAATAAATAGAAAGAGAAGGAGAAAAGGAAAAATAAATTTAAGGAGTTCAACTTAGTTCAAGGAGACTTGTAAAGTATTTTGAAAGCCACAGCCATTCAAAAAAATAATAGACTTACATAACTGTAGCTTTATCAAAAATACATTTAGAAAACTGTAAAAGAAATGATATGACATAAAAGAAGGAAGAATAGTACAAAATACTTAGGCCAAAACATTTTCTTATACCCAATGACCAAGAAAGAACTGGTGACAAAAAGAGCTTTGGGAAGAATGTGGAGTTGATTATCATCAGGACAGACAGACAGCTCAAACCCAGCCAGTGTGCTAAGTCAGGTGTAGTGTTAACCATGCAACCGTGTCCTTCACGCTGCTTGTTATGGCGCTATAGACTTGTTCACTTGGTACACACACAGGAGGGGAGATAATCTCAGACACATACCATGATCTTTCTTTTGGGGAATGTTTGCTGCTTTTTCGATGCCACACACACACACACACACACACACACACACACACACACACACACACACACACACACACACACACACACACACACACACACACACACACACACACACACACACACACACACACACACACACACACACACACACACACATCTTATCATAGGGAAAAAGGTCTTTCTACCAAAGCACACTGCTGCACTGATCCTACAGCAGTCAATTAATCATCAAGAACAAAGCATAAAGGCCAGGACACACCAGTCCGACTACCCGAAAATGGAGACTGCCGATTCAGGGAGCTGGCGATAACTGGCCATAACAGCAGGCGGCGCTAATCTGTATTGTGGCCCGAAAAAATACGAAAGCCGGAAATGATGGGACGGCTCTCTAGACCATAAACATAGATAGAAATACGTATTTATATTTATGGACCATAAAGAGCACCATTTTTAGCAGAGAGTGTCGAGCATGGTGTCGAGCAGTCAACAAGGGTTGATGCATGTGAGTACTCGCTGAACGAAACAAACAAACACATTAAAACGATGGCTAACTGTTGTTAGCTGTTTGTGCTACCCGCCTCACTTCCGGGCTTCACTGATTCGCTAGCCCTCCACAAATCAAATTGCTCCAACTGAAAGACTGCCCGCCGCCCATCGGCTCAAAAGAAGCCCGACGACATCTACGACGACCGATTTCACGGCACACACCAAACAGATTTGTGTCCCCGCCCCCTCCCGACTCTACGACGGCGATTATCGGGCCGGTGTGTCCTGGCCTTTAGGGGCATTTTTGCATGTTTTAACCTGAATATAGGCAACATTTGCAAACAACATTCTTCACTTAAACATTAACACTAGTGAGTTCGTGGAGCACCTCTGAACAAATTCCTTCAGCTATTCTGACCTTGAATAGCAAAGGGGGGTACATTCCTGCTGTACACTATTGTCTCCAAGGTAACAAGGACTCAAGTTTAATTTGATTTGAGCAAGACTGTCCACAGCTGGACTCTGCTAATGAGTACATTCAAGAAAAAGACCGGATCTCAAGACACTAGTTACAGTGTATGGGCATTGAACTGTGACAACTAAGGGTTTATTTTTGCTCAAGTAACTTGAATTTGGCAGATATTGCATGTGGAATATTGGACAAATCCAGCCCCAAAACAAACAAACAAACTCAATTGTTATCTGGCCCGAATATAAAAAAAATAATAAAAAAATATATATATACAGTAGGGGAAGGTGGGGTGATTTGTGCATTTTGGAAGTTGCAAAACCCCTTGTTTCTAGAAAACCGTGGAAGAAATTGGAAATGTGACCACATATTTAAGAAGAGCCATCCATTTGACTCATCCTGTAAAGAAGGGAGACACAAGGAATAAGATATAAGCACATTTAAGCTCAAAAAACTGTGTTTTGCCTTTCAAAGTAAAATTTCCATGATCAAGGTTTTTTGATTATTGTGTCTGAACAATTATAGACACGTTTGAAAACATTTGACACATGTTTTAGTGCTTTGGTATGCTACACTTTGAGTCTATATAGTTAGCACAATGTCAACCCTAAATTGCTGCATCATGCCTATTATCCAAAATTCTGGGGATGGGGTGATTTGTGCGCAAGGGCCTGGGTGAGTTATAAGTAAGTAAGTAAGTAAAATGTATTTATAAAAGCACATTTATGACAGTTTGCACTGTCCAAAGTGCTGTACATAGTGCATTCAGTAGGTAAACAATGAAGGTAAAATAACAATAACCAAAATAAAAGACGTAAAGCCCATACATCCACATAAACACAGATAGTAGTGCAGAGGTAAGTAAGTAGTGCAGAGGTTAATGGGGAGGAAACACCAGGGTGTACATATGGGTTTTGAGCCTTGATTTAAAGGCAGAAATGTAGGGGGAATCACATTTGTCAGGTGGCAGTTGGTTCCACAAGCACGGAGCAACTAGTGCAAAGTACATTTCTGAGAGTTGTGCCAGTGGCATGGCTGTATACGCTGGTCACCAAAAGAAAGTGATGGTCTACAGTAGCTCAGGAGAGAGTGACATCTCAATTCCACTTAACGACACCACTGATGAGAGTTCAGATGGCCAGAAAGATGATGATGGTGACTTTGTCATTGTGACACAATGACGCACAAATCACCCCACGTAGTGGGGTGATTTGTGCGACAAGACAACTTTTTTTCCGAAAGCTATATTTCTTAAACAGTTTATTCCAGATCCAAAGTTTTTATTGCCAGGGATGCACAACATCCTGAAATATATGTACATATTTGAGTTGGAGACATAACTGTCAAGGCCTCACTTTAAAATCACTTTGAGTAAAAAGTTGCACAAATCACCCCACCTTCCCCTATATATATATATTTGTGTGTGTGTGTGTGTGTGTGTGTGTGTGTGTGTGTGTGTGTGTGTGTGTGTGTGTGTGTGTGTGTGTGTGTGTGTGTGTGTGTGTGTGTGTGTGTGTGTGTATTTTTACTGTCAGGGATTCAAAGCACAGACAGATCATGACCAAACACAGACTGAGTGACTTAAAGACAGAATATGCAGGATGTTTGGTTGAAAAATGTGTGAAATAGAATAGGTATTGTATCAGTTAATTTTAATAACAGATGTATTTCTTGCTTAGGGGCTATACCTAACATTTTAAAACATGTGAATATTTTTGCTTTTTGCTTTCATTATGTGTGCTTACTTACTAAGCATTTTTTCTATTTTTAGAAGAAATGCATCTTTTCAGCTCGAACTTCCTAGAGGTTTCTTATGGTATTATTTTATGTAATTCATGACAATAAAGTATGTTGTTTTACTTAATTGTTATAAGGAGCAAGGTAGAGAGAAAGACAAATGTACAGGGGGGCGAGTGAGAGAGCACCAAAAATGAAGGATGTGATGAAAGTGATACCTGTTTCCAGATGACCGTCTGCCAGGCCTCGCTCCGCAGCACTGAGAGACAAGGACAACACAGCCATCAGTCAGCCAATAGAGCAGCGCTCATATAGTATTCATAGTGACTAAACTTTTGTCTGGGGTCTGCACTATAGTGAGTGACAGACAACGGCTATTCACTCAGCCATGAAAGGAAAACAAAACCCACACAAATAGACACAAGCAGACTCATGGAAAAAAGCACACAGACAGTTGGAGCACCTAACGAGGGCACACACACACACACACACACACACACACACGCACGCACGCACACGCAGACTATACCTGTGGTCTTCTTCTTGTTAACGGTGTTGTCTGCTTTGTGTCTTTTCTGTAAAAGACATAGATACACCATGCGTTAGCGTTTGAGATGACCACATCATGTCTCTTTCTTCTACACTTAAACAGTGTGTAGTTGGTGCTGTGGTACTCACGTAGTCCTCTATGATCTCTTTGATCCCGGCCACGGTGAGGATGAAGATGAGCGGGACCAGGGTGGTATAGCGACCGGTCGGTGATACATCAGGGATTTGCTGATGAGAGTCAAGAGTGGTTGGAAGTGTTAAGTGGCAAAAAGGGCCCATGTAACATCACAGTGATGGGACAGGAAAACATTTGTTGGTACTGATTTAGCCTCTGGAAACATGGTCTAAGATATTAAAAATATCTGTCTAGTACTGCTGTGATTGGTTCAAAATACTTACTGTGACATAAGAAGCAGAGCATAGTAGCCCGCCTTATCTAAATCAAATTTCTGTAAAGTTAAACCAATTTAAATGACAATATCTTTATTGTCATTTAAATACTTTTCAGATGTTTACTATCATGCAACTAACTCCCCAAAATACATAGTTAGAAGTATTTTGTGGATTTGGGTTTACAGGGGCTTTTAGTTGTACGTTAGCTATACAATTCAGCAATGTGAGCATTAAGGATTGTAGTGACATTTTTCATGAGGATAACACACAAAGGGAAAGACAATATCGCCAAACTGATTTTTGCTAATCTATGCAGGCCACAGAATTCGAATGAAACCAAACAAACAGCACACAGAGCAAACGGTGTGACTGTTTTGTGCGTGGGGTTTACCTGCATGAGTGCAATGAACAGGAAGAAGGCGTTGGCAGCCCGCCTGATCTGCTCATACAGGAATCGGGGTAGGAAGGTGAGGACCCCATATTTGGTGGTGCTGCAGAAGAAGACAAGGATAAAGGTGAATTTACATTTAGTTTACATTCCAGACATGATGGCAACAGCGCCAGGTAATGCATTATGAACAACAGTATTGCAATTATTGCATAAACTGGATGCTAATGGATTTTTTTATCGAACATGATCAAACAGCATTACCTTAAAGGCTTAATAACACTAGACTCCATTTATCTTTCAATACCGCTGCACTAACATAAAAAAAAATCTATAAGAAACACTCAGACAGGGCACACAGCAATTATGGGCTGCCCACAAATTCCACCTATAAGTAGTACACTGAGTTCAATTTCAATAGTCTAAATTTAGAGCCAGCACTCCGGAATATAAGTGCAAGAAACCTTGGCAACTCCACCTTGTCTGTCAATCCACTGTACTGATCAGTCAATTGTATTGATTAGCCTTAATATAGGGAGGAGCTACCGTAAGGGCTTTTAGAGTTGCTGGACATTTTTATAAAAAAAAGGTCAACCTTCAAGTCAAGGGCAGCCTGTGGCTTGAGTAAAATGTGAGAGTATTTTGCAATGGATTTTGTTAGATGGATAGTGCGTGTTTGTGTCGTGAATTTGTGAGTGCATCAAGTCAGTGCATCCAAGGCAAAACACACCAGTCACTCTCTTATGGTTCAGAATCTCCTTGGAGATAAACCCATCAACGCCTTCTTCCTCCCTTACATATACACAAAGAGCAGGATATTACGCACAAACACAAAACAGTGTAGCAACAGCTGTTAGTGTTCACAAATACATACACATGCACGCACGAACGCAAGCACTGGAAACCTCAGAGTTTGTGATTCTACACCATACGATCCACCAGATAGAGCTCAAAGTCAAGTGATACAGTATATCAGATTCTACACAGACAGGCATTTTCCACTGAACCAGGCAAAAAAAAAAAAAAAAGGCAAAACATCAGGCTATGTTATTTTTCATACTATAGATGTCCAACCTGCTGGTGGTGTTAACAGCTGTTAGCTGCAGGGGTGATACTCTCCCGCAGCTGTGTGGCCCCATTTTGTTTTTTAAGAAAAAGGTCAGTATTGTTCATACAATATAGGCAAAAAGAAAATGCTGGGTTGAAGTCAGAAAAGTAATGACACTTTAAATTGTATGTCTTTTTATAGAATAATATGGCAGGCTACTTGGCAGACTACTACATTTGAGAAGGAGAGCAGCACTTGTGCACAGATTACATAAACACAACTGTATACAAAGAAAGTGGTATGGAAGTGGAGGAACAACCATGGAGAGGAGGTGAGTTGAGTGGCTATAAGGCTTTAATCCCAGAAAATCAATGAGGCTATTTAACCTTTAAAACATAAACTAAAGAGTTACAGGAACACAGGGACATCAAGGGGCATGCCTCTGGAGCCAAAGTGCTCTAGACTGTCCAATCAGCTTGCAGCTGGGGGCAGTACGCCACACGTGACCCAGTCAGATAAGCCACCGAGCACCAGCTTTAATCGCATTTGTAGCTCTGAAATAGGTTTTTTAAATCATTTAAATTGAATCTTCTGAGAATAATGGCAAACCACTGGATGTCAACTGAGTGACGACTAGCTTTCATTCAAGTGAACATGATCCTAGCGCTGCCTATGGCACCAGCTACAGATGGCACATACAAGTAGGAATAATAAGGTAAAGACAGGGGGAAATTCAATTAGAGGATGACTCAATCAAACCCTGCTATTTATGACCATAACCGAGCCTATAAAATATGCCAACGACAGCTGGGATG
The DNA here is from genome assembly GCF_949987685.1 of Ammodytes marinus. NCBI lineage: Eukaryota > Metazoa > Chordata > Actinopteri > Uranoscopiformes > Ammodytidae > Ammodytes > Ammodytes marinus. The sequence goes on along the minus strand of NC_137225.1, from coordinate 15,406,185 downwards.
ATTTTGATAAAAAGATGTCTTCTCTACGTGCTGTTTGGCCCCTCCCATTAACTGCTTATGACAGATACGTAGGCACAAACAGGAAATTCACTCAGATGTTCAATATTAAACCACAGGGAGCCACTTGAGTCAGGCCAGCACACTATGCGGAATATAGATACTGTTATGAAGTGCGGTGCATGATTTGTGTCCACTTCTTGCCACAGCTGCTCAAACCTCAGACAGACATGACTATGAAGTTCACACCTCTAGCCTTTGGCCAAGGTCTGAGGAATGAAATCAGACGGGAGTGACCCCTCACAATTTCTCAAACAACGCAAACGCAGAGTACACCTCTGACCATATAGACACAGCTGAGGCGCTTCCAGTAATTCATGGAAACAAATGTACATGTGGTTACTTTACTTTCATTTGCCCCCTTACATATTCATGAGGACTTTATTGATTAAGCAGCACGGTCTTGTTAAGTTGTTAATTCATGCACTTTTCGACAAAGATTCTCAAGTGTACTTCTAAACAGCAGCATGCATAACACGTGCCCATCTGTTGAGACCACTGCAACATTGCAAATAATCGCTTGACTGATGTATTATTAATTAACGTTTAAGAGCGAGAGAAAAAGAAAAATCTCAGTGGTCCAAAGTCTACTGCTTGTCACACATTGCATGCTGAGCAGCGAATGATTCAAACAGACTGTGAGGTCTTTCAACCTGACAGCAGCGGTGTGATAACCCTTTGAGCAAATATCCACCATGCCGGAGTGTCCTTTAGCAAGACACTAAAACCCTATACAAGCGGACCCTGCACTCTGACCTCCATGAGAAAGGCTATAAAGTAAGGATAAACACAAAATAAATAAAAATGATCTCAATATAAGCAGAAGTTTTATAAACGTGTGATGTATACTTTTTTTTGCACTGAGCAGTGATTCAAACTTCTAGAAAACTCAAATTTAAATTTGTTTGATCAACTTAGCTCTCTCTCTCTCTATGCTGGCATTGTCAAGCTAATATTTTACTTTCAGTGAATAAACAAACGAAAAAAATCAAGACAAGCCACACCATGCAATACAGCAAAACGTGCAGTCGGTGAAAGCTCAGGGTCAGAGTGCCACCTACCTGACATGGTTGTCGCAAAACTTGGTATTCTGTTGCCGGTTGAGCAGCACAATCCGCGCCGTGCCGTCTACGGGATCCGCCTGGGAAGTGGTCCCGGACATCTCATCATCTGCCTTGCGGTAACCGGCGGACGAGCAAGCAGGTCCTGCACCGTTGGATTGATGGGAGAGAGGCGAGGCTGAGTGAGTGCGAGTGAGAGACAGTGAGACATAGACATAGATAGAGTGAGAGAGAGAAAGAGAAAGAGAGAGAGAGAGAGAGCGAGAGAGAGAGAGAGAGGGGGAAAGAGGGGGGGGGACAGAGACATAGACGGGAGACGTGGTTTACAGTTCAAAACCGAAGGCGACCAATTAGTAGCAACTCTAGAGGCTACTGTATGCTGAAGCCGGGGTTTATTCAATGACGTTTCCCCTTATAAAAAGCGCCCTTGTCTTTCAGCATTATTATGCAGGTACCGTCAATGCACACACGCGCGTTTTGCGACGCCCACGGGACCCCCCGTATATAATGGATGTGCTGAGGGATGCACAATGGCGAACAAACACACCGAGTTTGTCTGTGTTGGTTTAGTTATCAACTGCAACGCAGAGAAGACCCGGTGCATGTTGCGGTTGTCACCTAAGCTTCAGGCGCAAATGATCCATTCCACTCATAAAAAAGTGACAGAAGGGGATACAACTTGCTTTCCCTCCTGCAGACTCCCTGCTTCTCCGCCCGCCTAGCTTTTGTCAGCTCCAACCATTTTAAAGCGTCGTGATCTCCGCTCATTCAAACACCGCATGAGATCCACTAGCGGGACATTTCTCATCCTCGAGTGCACCGAATGACGGGATAATGCGTATAGTACTGCTGCAGGGAAGTGAGGGCAATGCAAACAGGTCAGGACACCTAAGTTTACTCAGCTGGTGGTACAACAACAGCGAACCTGGGCGAGGACAGATGCAGCAGCACGCCCGCGCCTCCTCTCTCCTCCTACGGACTTGCGGAAGGGGAAACTCCCGGTCTCCCTAGTGAAAGATACTGGCCCTTCAAGCTCCGCTGCAGTGTCATCTGGCCACCTGCCGCCTCGGGAAGCCTTTATCGGGCGCGATTTGGATGATCTCCTCCCTCCAGTTTTTGATGCTAAGCGGTCCTCACTGCTGCCAGTCCAGACAACGAGAGGAAGACATATGGGAGCTCCTTCAGTGCAGCGGAGGTGCAAAGCCGGGGCTCCACTTTTAAAGGGCCAGAAGCCCGATATCGCCGTAAGGTCTTGTGGTCTGACACAAATGGGTCGAATGACATCCGTGAGACAGCAGGAGCCATCCATCAGAAGATCACTTCATGACGCTTTCCCTCCAATGTGATGCCAGTGCAACAGCAGTGTTCACCTAGCCTACTACAGGTGTATGCTATTCAAATATTTCTTGTTTGTTTGCATAGATTCAGAAAGTGTAGGTCTATGTGCTAAAGCATTCTGCATCTCCAGTAATGCAACATAACATACATTATCTAGAATATGCATTTATTTGGTAAGCAAGCCACTTCCAAAATGTCAATATTAATTTTACACTATTCCCACAATTCCCAAGTGCGCATTTAGTTCTCAATTGTTAATATCCAGTGAGCTCAAATGCATGACCAAACATTGCTATATCCGTATTATAACAAGCACTTCTTCTAAAATGTATTATGGGATAAGTGTTATTTGTTTGGTCTAGTTGTATCATTTCTTGGGATTTGTCCATTTTGTTTCTCGGTCTGTGGACGCCTCTGTAAGTGCAAACAACAACAGGCTAATTGCATTAATAATTTAGAAAAGAATAAGCGCCGCCAGCATTTAGCAGATTGAATTTCCGCAGTCCTGAAACTCCATTTCATCAGCACTGTGTTCCTATAATAGACAGGTAATTATCTCCTCTCACCCGTAACCAAAATTAGGTTTTTATCATGATAATCCACTCAAGCTTGTTGTTCTGAAGTAGGCGAGGAATTGTAAAATGACCCAGACATTTGCCAGACACACTTATCTACTGGATAGAATCACATCCAACTTCGACTTTTCCATTAAAAGAGACATTAGGATGAATGTGTTTACAACTGGGGTTATGTGAAGGAGCATGAATATAGTTGGATTTGCATTTATAAAGGAGGTACATTTTTTTTCTTCTGTAATATACCTCTTACCATTCTACCAATGCTACCTGCTTGAGATTTGAAGAGCTGAAACCCTGTCCAAATCTCCACCCTTAGTAAAGTGCTATCCCACACCATGCCCATAAAGTGTGTGCACGAGGCGAGAGTAAGGGTTAAAGTCTATCCAAGCAAAATGATAATAAGCAGCCAATCTCTCATCTCTATATCTCTGACCAAGCTATTACCTCCGGACTTAACAGAGCTATACGTCACAATCAGAGCTCGGAACTCCACACTGCACTGGGGTCAATGAGATAAGGAATGAGGGAAATGATAAAGGGATGATACAAGGTTAAATGCAGTGAAGTCCAATGCACATTGTTACCTGTATGTGGCATCTTTTACCTTCCCTGACATGATGCAATTCTCTTTCCTTGTTCCAGGGAAACAACAAGGCTCGCAACACTCCCTTAATACATGTTTCTCTTCTGCGTGAATCACCTTCTTTCTACATACCTAGTGTGTACCTAGTTTATTGCTGATGTTTTAGAGCTGTTTACTTAACCCTCGACCCCCTTACCTCCATCTTTTAACCCCTCTAGACTCTACCTTTTCAACAAGATCAATAAATGGCCTTCCGAGCAGGCCGCTTCAACTCTGATTACTTTCGGAGGAGATCAATGCCATGGTTATTCATCTCTGATGGAGCACAGGCGTAGTCACCACCACTACTCATTATTGATGCACCACCGATGACTCAGCAGCAAACCCCGGCTGAGCAGAGCCAGGTCAATGACATATGAAGCAGCCAGGCTTGCCGGACAGGTGCCGTAGGTCTGATAGACTGCAGCCAGAACAGGTAAGATTAGACTGATCCGCTCTCAACGAACACACTGATCTCATACCCAGCTTGCGAGATACTACAAATAAACCCATTTGGTCTGTGAGGCTTAAACAATACCTGTCGCCTTACTTGAAAACAATCCCATGAATTAATTAGCCAAACTTCCGTCCATAGAGAAGCTTAAAAGCCCTTTTACTACCTCTCTACAGTGAATCTCTCCCATTAAAAGCCTATTAGGCCGAACACCTATAACACAGTGTGCAGATAAAAGTACCTGTTCAGCAGAACGAGAACAATGCAATATAATTTATCTCTTTGCCCACCTACCCCTCCCCTATATGTAGCTTTTGTCGCTTGTCAAGCCACCATTGTAAATACAAACTTGTTCTTAAAGACTTGCCTAATAAAGGTGAAATAAAAAAATGTAATCTGAAAATGCAGACATTTATATATCCATTATATGTGTCATTTTAAGAAGACGCACTCATCACAAACTTTGTAATACTGCAATATTGAGTATTAACTTCCTGTTTCAGGTTGAGCTTTTTGGCATAGGGCCAAACTAACACTTTTTAAAAAGCAGGATAGTCTACTGAATAATGGATAGCACCAAGCTGCATAATTCATCTACATTTTCCAGTATGGCATATTTCACCAGACACTCGGCTTTGGTGCGGTCCTCCAGCCTTCACTGAAGAAACGACTCACATCAGTAACAATCACTCCCTCAGCGGCTGTGTCTATTAGTGAGGCTGCCAGATTTGTGCTTGAAATTAAAACATAGCTTTTTAGACTGAGAGAGAGAACTTTCGGTCTTTAGGACAGTAAATATTAACGATTAATATTACACTTGTTGCCTGTCTTACGTGTCTGTCTATCTCTCAGACAATAGTTTAGCTTTGTCGCCTGTGAGGAAACACCGTGAGGTCAGCTAAATAGATAAAGCTTACTCTCACTAGACTCTTAAGGTTGTTCGACTCGGACCCAAAACATTGGTACTCTTGGTGCCCAAGCCTGGAGCCTTTAGAGAATGCACAAGGCTAAACTACTGCTCTCAAGAAGTCTCTGGCAGAACCGTAATAAACCAGTGCGGCTGTCCCGTTCTCCTTGATCAAGCCTGTAAGAGATATTCCTTTATAATTCATCCAAGTCTCCTAAAATCTTCCTCTACCTGAGCTGCCCTCTGAAGAACTTCCATCACAATGTCCAATACAGATGCATATTCCAGCCATTCCAGAGATAAAATGATCCAGAAAGGATATAGCTAGTAGCAATCATAACAGCAGTTGTTGTAGAACATCTGCAATAATCCCAAACTTCCGAAAAACACTCCTAACCCACAAGCCACACTGAGGACAAATACTCAGGCTTTTTCCACATTTTTATTATCTGAAACACTGCCAAAACAATTCAAGATGGCAGCTGAATGCGCATGGAAAATCAGAGTATATTGGCTATGCTCATGATATCCCAGCTAACGTCTTCCTCTGATATGGCCACAGAGTTTCTGGTGTTATTGCCCTGTAACAGAAAAGTCCCAGGTTGTAACCCTCTGACAGCACATATAGCTGTCAGAGGTTCTTGAACTAAACACAACCACCTCCCTCATTTCAAAACCTTCAACAACAAAAAAATTAAAATCTTCTCGGTCCCCAATCCCAATCTCACTATGACATTAGGAAAACATTACCAACAGAGCATCTTCTGCTCGGTCGACCCCTGCGTCCCATGATTGTCCTGGTCTCCTAGGTGACCCACAGACCCTGTTTGTAGGTCCTGCTTGACCTATTATTTAGTCTTACTACTGGGTCCATTTGTCGCTGTAACGGAGTACGCGGTAAAGGCAAGAAAGCCTCTTACGGCCAAGGGATCGAGCACAATAATCCCCTCTGTGCCTGCTCTGCAACTTCACCTACTGCTAATCCATAACCGGATAATCCTACAGGTAAGACTGCAACACGCACTCAAACATACATTGAAATAAAAAAGTACACACACACTCACTCACACACACAGTATTATGGACAAACTCTCTCTCACACACACACACACAGGTGACATATCTTTTGATGAAAGAAAACATGCAAGGCCGCAGCATGCAACTACTACGCTGCTCCAATCCTGCTGTCAAACTGTCTATGTGTCATACATGCATGCAGCAATGTTCATGTACATGCTCTCTTCAGGCATGCCATGTCCATAACATGCATGTGGTGTTTGTTTTACTGCATGCAAATATATTCATGTTTAACGTTTCGCTCAAAGGTCAGATATTGGTGTCAAAATCACTTTGTCAAAATCCGTGAATATGTCCTCACAGTCCGCTAACATTACGTAGCCTAGTGCACACTCAAAAGAATCTAGTGTTTCTACACACCCTAGGCTCTGTAAACTGGCATGTTGCTAGCCAAGGTGGGCCCTTTTTGTTTACATACCCTTTGTTTACATACCAGTTTACAGAGCCTAGGCTGTGCATTAACACTGGGATTTATTTCAGCGCACACACACACAGTATTGACAGGTAGCGGAGGAGAGGAGAAATTCACTGATTTTGACAACAGCGTTGTCCAGAATCGCTGAATCCACCTGTAATGATCCCAGTGCATATCGTTCTTTTTCTCCAGCATGGTCTGACATGAGTGCGTGGTCACCCGGCCTTCTACTAGCACATGCAGTGAGAGGGTTGATTCCTGTTCAGCATTCATCCCTCCAGGCCCCAAGGAGCTACAGATTATTCAGGGTCCACAGCAGTAATAATGTCATGTCTTTGACTTTGCAGACAAAAACCATCGTAAGAAACTAGACAATAGTAGCTCTTGAGGGCCGGAGGTTGGGAAACACCTGCTCCTAACCGTTGTGCATGGCGACATGCACCTTGGGACGCCAGACGCAAATGGGGCTTCATCCAGTCTAATTCGAGGACACTCACTTTTGTCAAACCTGTCTGTGAGGCAGGCACGCATGGTAGCGCCAGCGCCTTGGTCCTGTAGTTCAGAAGCCTCCTGCCTAATGGGGGTCAACACTAACTGCTCTGTGGGCACCAGAGGGAGGCCACGGCGGGAGAAAACAACACACACAAAACAAGAAGTCAATATACACTTACCGCACAAAAGACATCTACTGTATGTGTCAACTGACCTGTAAATGTGTTTGTATGTGCCGGTCACTGGAAGCATTAATAGTGATATGAGATTCATGTTTCAGATGTAGGCCTGAAGAATTTCAGAGAAATGGAATTGAGCAAAAGCTTGCACAGGAGCACCCCCTTGTGTCCAGCTTACGTAAAGACGGCATTGCTGTAATTTATTAGGCCTCTCTCTATCTCCCAAATGGTATCTTCTAAGCCTTGGCAGCCATGACGACCAGTCATTATCTTCCCGAAACAGACGTATTGTCGACAGTTGAGCTGCATGACTCGCATAAACACGCCAACAGTGGTACAAGATGTGCTCTTACAATTTAATAAAAATCCCGTGGGATGTCAAAGACACACAACAAAACATTACAGACATCTCCATTACAGTTTGTTTAGCTTTATATTGTGAAGGGCTTTATGTGTTCGATATAATAGAAACATGACAAAATACTAAAATGCTGGTCAGAAAGTGTATCACCCTCTATTTATTGTCTTCTTAAATAGCAACTATTAAAATATTACAGTGTGTTAATGTGTTTGAGAGTGTGGGAGTACATGTGACAGACTGGTAGGGGCAGACATCATCTCCGGGGAAGTGACAGCTCGCTAATTGGAGCAAAGAATCAAGAGGTCAAGCTCCAAGAGATTACAGTAAAAGCAGTGTTGAGAATCCAGGAGGAAATACAAGTACTGTACATACCGAACCCCTTCACATGCTTTAAATAAGGCAGTGGTAAATGTGTGTGAACAATTTTAAGACCTTATGAAACCAAAAAAGTCTGCACTTAAGTTACCGCATGCAATGATCTGATACAAACAACAAGAAAACCAGTGGATCTCATTATTAAACTCTAAAAAGTGTCTATAGGTCAACATAGTATAATAGACGTGAAAATATGACAACTGAAAACAAATAAATATCTGGGGAACTCTGGCATGAAGACAGCATGGCCCAGTTGGCGCTCATCTCGCTGCCCCGCTTTCTATTTCTAGATACTGCATGAGGCATGCAGCTATACACAAATAGGCCTACTGTACACACACACAGCAGCAAGGCAGCCCACAATATGTGCAACTGCCAGTCACTATTAAAAGCCATGGGATGAGCCAAACATATGCTCCTCTCTTCCAGTACAATCCATTCCAATGTCGGGTAGGGTTGCCCTAATGAAACCTTGTGTTTGATCATTCCCATCTTCTCTTCAACTCGTAATCTGAGGCACGTTCTCCCAAAGTATGAGTCTAGCCCTCACTATACAGTTTGTTATGTGGGGTTCATAAAAATCAACAGCTTTTGATCATACAGCATATAGTTATTAGCAGACACAGCCTGAAGCATCCCTTTCCAACTCGTGTAAACAATTGTGATGTAACAGGCTTTGGATGTAGCCTAGGTGGATTTCAGGTGAGGTGAGATAAATTCTCGTATAGGCTCAGAATAAAGAGCTCTCCTTATACGGTCACGTGGCTTTTAAATCGGCGAGAGAATAGGCTGTTCCTTCTATAGGCGATTGTATTGGACTTTTTAAATGCAAAATAGTGCACAATAGGCTACTTAGATATGGAATAACGTAAAGGAGCACAAATCGTGGCGAGTCAACTCAAACGAATATGATACGATTCAGGAGATCTATATAAGAGGAGTCAACAAAGTGTTGTAGGCTAATATACTACCATAATGATGCCGTTGGAATTACAATTAATTCCATACGCACACAGTGATAAGGTCACAACAGATTCGTTTCACTTTTCGTGATGGAAGGAAAAGCACAGATCCATACACTTATATATAGCATATAACAAATCCCAGGTTAAACATCGGCAGACGGTGCTACCTGAAACAGGTGCATACCTGCAGTCTGCATGCCCTTGCATCCCACACAGGTGCCAAGATCTGAGCGAGGCTGGAGGATAAACACTGGCAAAGCAAGTCACCCCTCGTGCATGCCGCAGTTCCCGTTATTATGCCAACCACATATCAAATACGCAATGTTAAATACAGGCCGCTATATCCACTAAAATATACAGGCCTATAGCCTAATTTGACTGCGATAACCGCAGTTGAAATGTCACATTAGACGGCGAGGGGGACGTCAATCGAGCGAAAATTAAATAGCCTACGCGATGTTTTCAGGCTTACCTCCCTCGCTGTGTATCTTTTTGCCTCTCCGGTTGAAATACATCTTGCTGGTGGTGAATGATTATCGGCGAAGCTGGGGCGACGAGGCCGAAGCGGTGGCATGCTCATAGCTCACCGACAAAGCCGGGTAATGCTGCTCCAAGGCCGGGCTGCGACCGCTGCAGCTGCTCGGGGATCATTATTTCATACGGCTGCACAGCGGAGGTAATGTTGTCAATGTTGTTGAGGGCAGCTTCAGCTAGCGTCAAGTTCACTGAATAAATCAAATTAAGAGGGATACTTCCGGTGAATACTTTAAAAATAAAGTAAGTTAAACCACTCAAAGGGGATCATCAATCCTGCGTCTAGCCTGAAATTTTTTCTTAATGAATTATATGGAACAGGTAAGTTACAGTCTATATGTTCATGTGTGTACAATTGTAGTAAGGATTAGGTTTAGAAGTTACTGAAGGAAATACACATTAATCAGGTCAATATATTTAAAGTACTTTTCGCCTAACATCCACAACCACACACTTTTTTTTATAACGTACAGTAAACTGTAAATCAGAAGACCTACACAAGTATCCTAATTGCTGACACAATTAGATCTAGGCTACATGCTAGCACTTACCCTAAGCCAATTTAAAAAAAAATAGCTTAATAAATACAGTGTGAGATAATTTTGGGACTTAAGGATAGTCATAGTTCATATTAATACTAATGATTAATATTACAATTGTTACCTGGCTTATGTGTATGTATGTCTAGCTCTCAGACAATAGTTCAGCTTTGTCGCCTGTGAGAAGACGCTGTGAGGTCAGCTGAATAGATAGTCTACTCACACTAGACACAAGGTTGTAATGGTTCACAATGTTCAAATATGACCCAAAACACTGGTACGCATGGCGCCTAAGCCTGGAGCCTTAAGAGGTAGGAAAGGAAGCTTATGGCAGAACGAAAAATGCAAAACGTGTGCTGCAGTCTTGTTCTCCTTGATCAAGACCATAATAAATAAATATTGCTTTATAATTCATTCATGTTATACACATATTATTGTGTTCCTAATCATATTAAACTACAGCTGAAATGAATGGTATGCTTGATGTCAACAAAACACATATGGCAACTTTCTCAATAACCAATTCATCTTTGAATCAAGCAGAAGTTTCAAAGATTTTCAAGTTCCTATTGATTGTGATTTGTTTTGCTTTTCTTTTTATTAAGTATATATATATATATATATATATATATATATATATATATATATATATATATATATATATATATATATATATATATATATAATAGTGTTTAAATTGAATGTCTTTTCAGTAACCATGGGACAAATCAAGATATAAATGTGGAGTTCAGGAAATTCTAACAGACATTACTCAATGTTCTGTTTTATCAAATAATAAAAAATAGAAAGAAACAATTGTCGGATTAACTGATGATGAAAAAAATTGGCAATTGAAGCCCTTCATTAAACAATTGAGAACTACACCATAATCAAAAACTTTTAGGAACATCTTAAACCTTTACTTTGAAGGGCAACTGTCAAACCACTGCTTCTTTCCGACTGAAGCCTTTGCAAATGAAGGCCGAGATCGCATGAGATGCGTGCGCGCACCAGCATTTGGACTATTTTATCATTATGAGTGGAGACATTTGAAATAATTGTACTACAGTAAATGTTTTCCTTTGGACTGGAGGCGACTGAATATGGCTCTACCAGAAGATACGTTTATGTAACACATGCTATTCATTTAAAGCAAATGGGATACAAATGTAGGCCCAATTGTTAAAATACTGTGAAATGTTGCCTCCATAATGTTCTGCTCAAAGTTAATTGAGGGTGCGTTTCATTGTTTGGAAATGTAACTCGTAATTTTGAGATGGGGAACAATAACGAAACTCCGTTGATAGCGTCAAAGCATATTAGCCATTTTGTGAATATTTAAGTTAGCTTACACTCACCACAACGGCCACAGTTTTACGGCGAATTAAAGCCACCAAACGTTATCAGATACGTTTTAGATAGCTTGTACTACTACATAATAAGGCACTTCTCCTGTGTACATAGGCCTACGTATGGCTAGTTTTAAGCACACGAACAGCTTTTTGGAAGTTGGCGCGGTTAGCTGTTGACATCTGTGCGGCTCAAACCTACACGCGCACAACGTTCTCTTCGTACAGCGTGCGCACGCAAACGTAGCCTAAAATATACAGTATTTCCATGTACACCAATTTCTAGGCATAACAAAGCTGCGTTTTAATCAGGTTTTAATCCATTGTTAAAGAGCAGAGAAGAAAACCCCATGTCTTCATTTTATCACATAGTAACATATGTATCTCAACCGTTTTATTTCCTCTCATCACATTGTCACATAGGTTAATACATATGTCAAAAGTTGATTTTCATCTTAATTAATACGAACAGAATAAATATTCACTTCTGAGCCGAGGTCGCCACAGCCCTGTCCAAGTCTCTAAGGTGGACTGCTTTCTGAGAACCAAGTTTACTGGGACGCTCTTCCTTCAGCACTCACACACACTCAATTAAATCACACAAACTTAACCCCACTCTCACACATTTTAAAATAGTATGTATGATTCCTGCAGTTCTTATTTTTACTGCTCCAACTTCTGTTGATGCACAAAAGGGCCGTGTTAACACTGTCAACTGACTAGGTGGTTTGGCTAAATAATCCTATGCCACAATAGAAATGTCAATACCAATCTGTGCATGAAATGTAAAGCAAAAGCAAAAAGCAAAAAAAAAACATTGAATAGCATACAGGAATTAAACATTAGTAACACTAACTTATTCAAGTCAAGACAGACACAATAAAAAGGATATGTGTCCTTGACAGAAAATGCAGTTATGGAGACAGAACTGCATTAGATGTTTCAAACATCAACACAGTTCTAGCACCTATCTCATAAAGGATTTTTCAGCACTAGCTGGACAACCGCATTAATGCTAGAAAACCTATTATTTATTTTTTAAATCCATGTTCCAGGTTTTTCGCTCAGCAAATGTATAAGAATAACTACTCAATGCAACTTCATGACACCGGTCTGAAACATAAACCAGGAGGAAACATTGTTTTCAGGGTAAACAAGAGTTTTTTTTTAAGTGGAGATGATAATCAGGCATTACAATGTAAACAACATTAACAGTAAAACAAACTATACTGTCTTTTCTTTCTATATTGCACAACTCATACTAAAGTACAACTTTGAAATTCCTGATTATCACATGCCTTCTGCATTTCGGTTGAATAGTGCCGCTCATATGGATAATGTTAATGACTTCAAAGCAGCTGATTTTAGTGGGTGACTTTTTATGGATGAATTCTGTATTGCAATTATATGGGATAAGTGTATGGAGGGGGCTTGACAAACAAATAGTACTAGACATACAGAGTAAAACTTATTTCAAAATTAAATACATAGCTCATACACATCTCAATAAATCATACATTTCTCAACCAACTGTTATGGGACACTTTAAAATTGATGTCTGAGCTTTAAATGTAAAAAACAAAACAAAAACTTCTGCTTCCATTCTAAACAGATGGCATATTAGCGTCTTGCTTCAGAACCCTTAAATACAAGCAGTCTTGAGTTATTTACAGCTTATACTGAACAAATCAAGTCTAGAAGTGATTTGTATAGTCCAGTAGTGACAAAGAGATGTCACATGTTTCAGACATTTAAGAGTAAAAGTGAGACTAGTCAGCAGCAGCTACAGGAGCTCCTTAAGCATTAATGCCATCCACTGACATGGGCCTCTCAAGCTTTGTGACATATCAGTGAAACAGGTCACTGGAAGAAGAAAAATAAAACAATAAGTTGCTGAAAACAAAGAGTCTAAAAAAATAAAGTTGTTAATTCTCTGCATTTATAGTTAATTTTTTTTCCACACTTTTGGTTCAACCTTCTTTAACTTCAACACAATGGATCTTTTCAAAGAAATTAAACCATGAAAGCGCTATGTACATGCAAAGCCCACTTGGGTTTGCTCAGTTCAGCCAGCCAAGAACATGATAGTTGTGTATGTGAGCAAATATGTCAGTCATGATGCACTGCGAGTATGGGCTGTCTGCAGATGGGGCAGGTGTTGTTTTCAGAAAGCCAGCGGTCGATGCAGTGGATGTGGAATTCGTGGGAGCAGGGCAGGCGGCGCAGCTTGTTGCCCTGGGCATACTCATTGATGCAGACGCTGCATGCACGCCCCATCTCCCCCTCCAGGCTGGCCTGACCATAGGTACGGGTGGATAGATTGTCAATCTGCTCTTTGGTCAGGCCCCTAGGGTGTTCGTCATCCTCCTCATCATTGAGCAAGAAGAAGTGTGCCAGGCGCAGGATGGGTAAAGTACCGTTCTCTACCAGGTTGTTGGTGTCTCTACTGGTGGCACGGCCCTCTGTGGGGCCCACTACCGCTCCACCAAGCCTAGCCTGCCCACCCTGATCCTCCTCATTTCCCACAAGCCCCACCCTCTCCTGATCTACCCCACCTGTACCAACCTGGCCAGCTGCGCTCTCATTTGTGTGTTGACGACTGGCTGGGTTTGCGATACTATTTGTGCCACTAGCATCTGGGTGGCTGGGTGCAACAGTTTCAGAATCGGCTTCAGTCTCCATTAGAGAGCTCAGCTCCCCAAATCCAGTCATGATCTGACGCAAAATGGAACGCAGGGCGGTTGAGTTGGGCTCTCCCAGGCCTGTCTCACTGATGCGTCTCAGTGGAATCCGGATAGTGCTCACATAGGTGCGGATCCCAGCTCGCTCAGAGCGGGAGATAGTGCGCCTAAATCCACCACTGTCACTTTCAAATGTGACAGTATTTTCGGCAACGCGGGCACGAGAACGCGTTCTGCTGGCGATGCTGTCCCTATCGCGGTTTTCACCAGGTCGAATCCTTCTCACCTGCAGGTCCAACATGATGGTTGGGTGCCGTCGCACCGCTGAACTTCCTGCTCCTATTACATGTGATTCACTCTCACGTTCCGCTGTCTCTACAGCTGGCTCTGATAGCGCTGCAGGTTCAGCCACAGCCTCCCCTGTTTCCATGGAAACAGAGCTTGAGTCACTGCCTGGCTCAACAGTGTGGATGCTAGAGCCACTGACACTGCTTGATGGTGGAGTGGTACTGGCAACAGGTATTCTGTGCAAAGGGGAACGGCTCCGCCTTGACAAGCGGGATGAAACCCCGCCCCCTGCGGCAGCCCTGCGTGCACGACCACGTGATCGAGTCCTACTGCCACGTGATTCCTGTTCAACTGTTGAGGCCTGAGACCCAGACTGAGGTAACGCATGGGGACAGCCTATAGAGGCAGACATATCATCACTGCCCTGCTCTACTTCTGCACTCATGGCTTGATGTTGCAAAGGCGTAGTTTGATCAATAGGAGGGTTGGGAACAGTAGGAGCTGGTGCTAAAGAGTGCAAAGGGGCACCTCTCCTGTAAGCAGCAGGTGGGGCAGCCACTGGGGCAGGATGTTCAGGGGGGCTCATGGAAAGGGTGGCAGTGCTGCTGCGTGTACGCCGTGTCTGCATTCTCCTACTGAGGGCAGGGCGGGGGGTGGGGTACGGGGCTGGCCTGGGCGTGGTTGAAGGGCGGGGGTTGGGGATAGAGGAAGCGGTGCGTATAGAGGGTGGGGTTGTGTTTGGGGCAGTAACTGGCAGCTCTGCAGCGTCTACTGTGTCATTATGCTCCCCGGGCTCTGGCTGATCGTGGTTGATGTTGATTTCCAGGCTAAAGCGGAATTCTCCACTGTTAGGGTTGGTCCGGCTGACGGCACGCCAGGTCTGGTTGCCACTCTGCCCGCTGCGAGTAGCATTACCGGTGCGTCTGAAAGTGTTCAGCCATTCCAGTAATGAATCACCATTAGAAGTTTCTGCTCCAGGCTCTGTGCCCCCTGTAAAAAGAAATATGGGTCAGCCTGTAAACTAACATGTATTGGAAGCCCTAATATAAAGAGTGCTGTTTCCCATTGACTGGCAGTTTGAGTCATATCTCACTTGAAATCAGCACTTCCACTGTATTTACTGCCAGACTAACAATCAAACAAACTGTGTTGCAATGTTGTATAAACTTTGCCAAAGCGGATGCCAAACTCAAATTTAAAAAAATCATGAATATTGTTCATAGATATATGAAAAATGTTATAGGTAAGTACTTCCTTACTGTAAGTACTTCCTGAACAATCCAGTTTCACAAAATGTATCATTAAAGCTATCATATTATCCAATACTCAAGGTCCAGTTGTAAAAAACTGTTTTGTATTATTTGATTTTGTTACCTTCCTTGTTAATTAACAGTGGCTTAACCCAAGGC
Source organism: Ammodytes marinus (assembly GCF_949987685.1). Lineage (NCBI taxonomy): Eukaryota > Metazoa > Chordata > Actinopteri > Uranoscopiformes > Ammodytidae > Ammodytes > Ammodytes marinus. The sequence continues at coordinate 15,390,504 of NC_137225.1, read as the reverse complement.
ATTATGACTAGTGAAAACCAGATTAGGAAAAGATCAGATAGAGACAAGTCTCTCTCCTCCTCCCTACCTTCCCCTCGTCTCCCTCCAGACCCTCTCTCCTCTCCTTCGTTACTGCCCCCCTGCTGTTCTCTGGAATCAGCCGTCTGCGAGCGCTGCTCAGTACGGGGCTGAGATGACATGCGCTCTTTTGCTCCATCAAGACGCTGCCGGAGCTCCTCGGCGGTCACCTCCCCTGCGGAAAATATGGACAGCAGCAATGGGTCAAGAAGAACTATCATTGCCCCTAGTAAGAGCAGATGATCAATATCCTATATTGTGACATAAAATGTCCTTAGCTAAACCTCATATGCTTGGAATATATGTGATGTAGGGCTACATGGGCCATCCCAATGTGTGTATCAATGAAACTGGGTGTATTTTCTTCTCACCAGGTGTGCCAAGCAGGTTGCTGTCTCTCATTAGGCGGTATTCCTCTTCACTCAATTCATTAATAAAGTGATAATATGCCTCCTCTCGTCGAAGACGCTCTGCCTGCCTCCGCCGTTCGTCTCCCCCACCAGGAGGGTCCATCACCGAGAAAAGTGCTGGCAGACAGACGAGTGAATGTCAGTCAAAGGGGTGGAACGATACCTGAAGCTAGAGGTTCACATTTAGTATTCAAAAAGAAAGTAATGAAGTCGAACAGAGCATCTGCAGTTCCACTGTTCAAGTGAACATGGTCATATGTCAATATAGTATGATGCTCAGGAGCAAAACAAGCCAATGACATTTCGATCATCTTTTGGGAAAATACACAAATATTTTGCACAACAAAATATCATGCACTTTCCATGTTGCATTTGAAACTAAACTATAGTAAAATAAAATCCAAGTTATAGTTGTTTGATTACCTTAGCCTTTCAGTGAATAATCTCTAGCCAAGGACGACAGTACAGACAACGCCATCCATTTTCTATCGAAACACTCCAGCAGAAAGAGATTGAGCAAGACTCCTGCTTACGTTAAGCCCGAAGACAAGCGCCACAAATTCATCAAGTTCAAAATGTGGACAACTGCTCAATTCATTGAATGTGAGGAACAGCGAATAAACAGCATGCTAACAACGTAGTATTCATGTGAGCTAATATTAGCCAAGTTACAACAGGAGCTACGGAAGGCCATGTTGAAGGCAGGGGAATAAAGCAACAAAACTGGCGTTGTCATCCTGGTCAGCCACGAATCACCGGCCTAGAGTAAATTACGGACACGCCAAACGTCCAATCACAGCTGTGCAAGGGCGGGACACGGCATAATAAACGGAGGTCTCCTCCATGTAAACGCAGGGCAAAGAAGGAAAGACAAAGAATCGTGTCAGCTTCATGACAGAATTAACTAATGCAGGTGTTAACCCGACAATGGTGCGTAGCCGCCCAAAGGCGACATTCAGTTTTGTGGACCATTCAAGGGTGCGAACTGTCATTTCGAATGCGCAACGCTTTTAGTTGCTAACCGAGCACTAGCACATTAGCTCATCTAACGTTAGCAGCCCGTCGACACTACTGTTAGCTGGAGGCAGAATAACTCCTCGGATATAAATGTGACAAACCGTTTTATGAAGCGGGTAATTTACACGGAGCATAGCATAGTTTTTTAGGAGATGACAATGACATTAAAATAAATGTATTACCTGACAAAGCAGCTGTAATATGGACGGTTTGCTTCTCCCTTCTCTCTCAAACCAAGATGGGACCAGCGGTGCTACACGATATTGTCCGTCAAAAACCACCTCACTGCCTACATTAGTTCCTAGGTAACACAACATCTGCAAAATATCTCAAACCTTCTTGCACATCAGTAAAAAAATACTCTCGTTATTCGGTTTAGTGAGACTGTATCTGGAATACATTTCAAAGGAAAATATTACTTTTATTTAAAAAATATATATATATATATATATCCTGATAGCCTATCATATTACTGCATAGCATGGAGTGTATGGTCTACCAACCATAACATAGGTTCATATGTAAAGTACATAACTGCAAACACTTTAAAACAGTTGTCTTAGTAAATAGACCATTATTAAAATTTCAACTTTGTATTCAACATTTTGAATGCATGATATTGCCATAGTCATGCAACTTTTAAACGATTTGTGTTATTTTACATCCAAACTGATGGATGTAAAATAACAACCTCATGTCTAAAACCAAACCGCCCTGCCAAAGACTTTCAACATAAAGAACTGAAAAGAAAAAAGTGTGACATTTCTGACTTGAAACTCCAGCACACAGTTATTCTTCATGTTTGTCTTAAAATAAACCCTCATTTTCTAATAAGTTTAGTATTATATTATATTATATTATATTATATTATATTATATTATATTATATTATATTATATTATATTATATTATATTATATTATATTATATGTGATAGGGTATTCTGAGGTAATACAACAAAAACAATGCAGATGTTTCCTAATGCACCTGTATTATAGCATTGAAATATGCCAAAATAGGGCATAATATGTATTTATTTTTCCATCATATGGTTGTTATAGCCTACTTCAATAACCATGTGCGTCAGCTTTTAAATTTTTGACAGAAAGTCAAATCTGCCTATTTTCTGAAGCTCTTTCTCTGCTGCGGAGCTGCTGTCTTCACGACGTTTTACGACAGTGCCGTGTAGGAATACGACGTCGTTACCGAGTGAAGTGCGTCTCTTTGGAGCATATACCGGCCGAGAGAGAGACGTAGCAACAAGAGAAACGAATATATTTCGGGGTCGTTTTTCTCCCACTTGGACTATCTCCGAGCGCCTGATTCCTGTAGTCGGTACGAACAATTTGACCCGAAAACTCGATGTGGACCCTGGGCTGAAGGTAAGAAAGGGCCACGCTGGTGGAAGGCAACTAGCTGAATTACCAAACCGAGCTCACCGGAGTAGCCTAGTTGCCTCCCCAAGTGACGCTCTAGAAAAAAAAGAAGGAAGAAGCGGATATATTCAGCACAAACAGTGTTGAAAATGGACTATGATTTTAAAGTGAAGCTGACCGGCGAAAGAGAGCGTGTCGAGGACCTGTTCGAGTACGAAGGATGCAAAGTGGGAAGAGGCACCTATGGTCATGTGTACAAGGCGAAGAGAAAAGATGGGTGAGTTGATGACCAGCAAGGCCTCTAACCAGTAAACCCTACGCCAGCCCCCTCCCTCTCTGTCAACTAAATATATTTGTATTACATGTCTAGTTTTCTCCCATTATCATTATGCAGACTGGGTTCGCGTGTCTCTGCAGAAGTAGCATGTTGTTGTTTGAGAATGATGTGTAGTAAGAGATCAGTGCATTGAAATTTGCCTGTCAGGATGCTGATGAAGCTTAGTGACATGTGGCTCACTGTTGTGGTTGTGGCTTATGTTGTTGTTCTTGTTAGAGGCATCCATTTTGTCCTGTGCCCTGTTTACTCGGCAGCAGGCATTATTTTATGTAGCCTAGTCATATCAGGAGGCTTTTGCAGGTGATATAGTGAGTGAATATACCTGTAGTATGCAGCAGGTGCAGGAGTGGGCGCTTGGTAGTGGTCTTCACTGGCACTCTTTTCAGGGGAGGGGGTGGGGTGCTATTATCATACTCAGGTAAATTGCTTTGGAACTACCTATATGGATTTTGCCACCACCGACAAAACTTTGAGTGAAAAGTTAATAAACGTTAATTTGGGGAGCAATCTGTCACGCGAAACCAGATGTTTGTGCTTAATGATCTAGTTAAGTATTTCAGAAAAGCTTTTTGTACTAAAACAATGTTTTGATGTGTGTTAATATTAATCTAACATGCCTACGGTGCTTTTCATGCTCCTTTTTTAGTCCTCTTTTAATTTTAACCGCATCCCAACTTTATTGTACATTAGCTTTTAGCTTTATTTCTTATTTATATATTTATTTATTGGCACTTTTAGGCTTAAGTAGGGTCAACTTGAAAGATGAGGACTGAGAGGCAACAAGTCCTCATCTGAACTTGAACCTTAGCCACTCTGCTATATGGTAGTACCATTAATTTCTAAACCATTTATTTCCCCTTTTCGTTCCGTTTCAAATGCAATCCAGTGTGGACCAAAGCAGCTTGAGCTGCTTGAGCTAGGTCCATTATCACAGCCCGGACATACTGGCAGCCCCGAACCGCACAAAAGAGCCCTAAAGTGTTTAAAGATGTTTGTGTTCACTTTGGGAGGGTGCTGTTTTTGAGACTATCTAAGCTGATTTGTGCTGCAGCAGTTGGATGAGGCCTGAGGAGGCACAAAGCATGGGGTTATGAGATGATTTAGGCCAGGGGGAGGGAGAGGATATATACCCGATTCATTCAACTGAGAGCCAGTCCCAGTGCCCTGTTTGTCCCTTGCCAGCTGCCAGACAGTGCCTATTTCCTCTCCTCCTTCAATTGTTTTGGGCCTCAGAGGTGAGCTTGATTACACAAATCTGGAGGTAATGCAACTCGGCCTCTTCTCCGAGTCCCTGTGCCAGCTGCCAAGTGCCCCCCTTTATGTTCCTGTGCAAGCGGCTCTCCGGGGGCTCGCAGTCTGGTCTGGTGTGTTGACGTTACTGCTCTGCCTCTCTCTGTTTGTAGGAAGGATGATAAGGACTACGCCCTGAAGCAGATTGAAGGCACTGGCATCTCCATGTCAGCCTGCAGAGAGATTGCAGTAAGAACCGCTTGGCTTACTCCCTTTTTGTTTTGGTCTCAGTTAAACACCCTAATGCCATAGGTGCTTTATGTCATATCTGAATCACCTTAACAAATTGGATTTTGTTAAGTTTGCAGCAGACATAAAACCAAAAACTAGAAGACATTAATGTAATGCATACAAAGGGAAGACACTATGCAGCTAATATAAATTAAGCCCTCAAAATCAGTACTGTAAACTTCCTATGCTTCAGAAATGTTTTATTTGTTGTATTGCATTGAGTTGTACAGGTAATATTGGCCATTGTAAGCAGTACAGTAGACTACATGCTTTAGCAGTTAACACATGCATTAATTAGTATAAATTGGTTATTTATCGTTAATGATTTCTGCCATGAGAGCGTTTGGTCTGAATGTGTTTGTGTATTGCAGCTGCTGCGGGAGCTGAAGCACCCCAATGTCATCTCACTGCAGAAGGTTTTCCTGTCACACGCAGACCGTAAAGTATGGCTGCTGTTTGACTACGCTGAACACGATCTCTGGGTAAAATACACACATGCAACACACTTGAGCTGCATGGCATGGCTAATCAAACATACAGCAGTTTTGTGTATTGAATATGCTCGGTACCAGAATGCATTTGGTTAAGTTTTGCATTATTAATAGGGTCCGACCGATATTGATTTTGGAGTGCCGATGCCGATTATTTTCAGAGAAAAATTCCGATAACGATTAAAAAAAAAATGTTAATCCCAAAAATATATATTGAAAAAAAAAATACTTTTTTGAACCCTCAAATATATATAACTTTTACTGTCGAAAATGTGTTCAGGGACTTTTTCTTTATTGAAATATGCATTGTCTAAAAAAACTAAGTATTACAAATATGTCTAAATTCAGACATTAAGCATTTTATCTTAATGCACCCAACCCTCTGGAACTCCCTCCCCCCAAACATCAGCATCTCAGACTCAATAAACTCATTCAAAAGTCAACTCAAAACTGACCTCTTTAAGGAAGCATAATGACACCTGACTCCACTTCAAACCTTATTTATATTTTTCTGTATTTTGTTTTCTTTTTCTACATGTATGATTCTCTATAATGAAAGTGTCTTTGAGTGACCTCCAAAAAAGCGCCATATAAATTCTATCAATTATTATTACTAACAGTCAAGTGATGACCAATGCCTCTGCTATTGGTTGCAGAGGGAACTTAATCCAATGTATTACAACACACCTGCTGCTGCTGTAAATAGGCTATAGCCTTAATGCTATGCATTTAGGTTACCTCCAGGGCAGCAATACATTTCACACATGATTGCTTGAAAAAAAAAAAAAAAATCGTCAGAAATCGTTTTTTATATCCTCAATTTGTTTATTACAATAATCATGTACATACTGCAGACTCCCACACATTTAATTGAGCACACATGTAGTTAATAAACGGTACTCTTAGTTCATACTCATAGTTTACGACTTGCTGTTTCTTTACACATTGGTGAGCATTTCCGTTTTCTCAGCACAGACATTCACGCATGGAGAATAACTCGCAGTGCTGATGCCGTTCTCACATCACAATCAGCAACAATCAGTTGTAAAAAAATAAAAATATAATAAAAAGGTGAGTCAAAATGCTGAAAATTATGCATTGTGAGGTCTCATTAAAACACACACAAAGAATAATCAACATTTGATTGTTAAACCTCCAGAGCATTACTCTTGGCAGCGTATCAGAATGGAGTTAAAATGCCATTTTCTGCTATAAAGCTGCAAATGCTCGCATTCCCCTCCCAAAGAAGTGGAAACGCACGCTACAAACATCAGCCTCACCCATCTCGTCTGTCGCTTTGTGACAATACAAACATAGAAGAGTTACACAACATGATGTATTTCACTAAGCATGTACGCACACGCCACAATTCCTTTTTATTTTGTCTTTCCGCAGCACATTATTAAGTTCCACAGAGCCTCCAAGGCCAACAAGAAGCCACTTCAGCTGCCTAGAGGAATGGTGAAGTCTCTGCTCTACCAGATTCTGGATGGCATCCATTACCTCCACGCCAACTGGGTCCTCCACAGAGACCTTGTAAGAGGATTTGGGATGGGAGAGGAAGGGGGGGAGAAATTAGGGACTGCTTTGTAGAGGGGTCAGAACAAGGCTGCAGTCGATGAGACATTGTTAGATTGTTATTGGGCAGAGAATCAGTCCAAGGCTTGTGAAGCTGTGTGGTAATCTTAGCCCGACCTTTTCTACCATGTATGTTGGTCAATGAGGATGTAGAAACAAGTTTAGGTCGACCTTCTCTCCTTGTTCTACAATAATCTGTTATAGTTGATTTGGTGGGAGGTTATTACATAAAAGCTGACATTTGAATTTAAATAATAGTAGTTTACTGTGATCTGAATTGTTTTGTTTTTTAATAAGAACTTAGTTTATTTTTTATTTTATTTTCATTAATAATTGGATTGGACATATATCAGCCATTCACAACCACTGACTAACAAAATGAGATTGAATTGGTAGCCCTTCTGTCTTGTGATGTGCATTGGGTGTATTTGACCACTAGAGGGCAGCAACAATGAGTTTTGATTACACACCATAGTAAGCAACTGGGCTAACCTACTGTATTTGAATCAATCTCAGTTGATTTGTTGTCACTTGAGAAATATGGAACTGTGCAAACATGTTTAAAGTGGTTGGTTTATCTCTTGCCCTCCCTCAGAAACCAGCGAACATATTAGTGATGGGGGAAGGGCCGGAGAGGGGTAGAGTAAAGATTGGTATGTATAAAGTCTCCTTTTTTAAAACACTTTGTTTATTGTTTGAGGTTTGCCCTTAACTTTACTGACAATAATATCTGTTCTGCTGCAGCGGACATGGGGTTTGCCCGTCTCTTCAATTCACCGCTGAAGCCTTTAGCCGATCTGGACCCTGTGGTGGTCACCTTCTGGTACAGAGCACCAGAGCTACTGCTGGGGGCTCGGCACTACACCAAAGCCATCGGTGAGATTTGCACAACGCCGACTTCCCTGTGCAGCCCCCCCCCCCCCCCCCCCCGTGGGACCACATGAAGCCAGTTCTTCTGACTTAGGTGTGCTCTGCTTTTCTTTGTTTTTCATCAGACATCTGGGCGATTGGCTGCATCTTTGCAGAGCTGCTGACGTCTGAGCCCATATTCCACTGTCGCCAGGAGGACATCAAGACCAGCAACCCTTACCACCACGACCAATTGGACCGCATCTTTAATGTTATGGGCTTCCCTGCTGGTGAGCTTGCAATGTTGACAGACACTGGTGAAAATGCTTCATTTGAAGTCATAAATATACACTGATTTCTCAATCATATTCATGAATGGCTTCATAAAGGGGATGCTTTACTTTTGACACTAAGAGAATAAAGGCGTTTTACAAACAATGTTAATTCTGTTAGTGCCACATCAGCAGCGATGCCTTTCCAATGGAAAAATGCTGTGTGAAGAACAAGCATTTTTCCCCTTCTAGCAGAGGCAGATTATTTACTTGGTCTTACTTTTTCCTGTTTCTTTAGGCAGTAATGTGGGCTCTGAGCATCAATCCACTCACAAGATTGACATGCCAAGGCAAAAACCCAGAAACTTTTACTTGCAGGGCTACATTTGGGCCTATATTTTCCAGTTCACTTAAGATGCTTCTGATCTTTTCTCTTTTTTCCTCTCCCACCATCTCTGCTCTAGTTGTGTAACTCACCAGGCTGTCTGATGTATTTTGTTTTGATTCTGCAGGAAACCAAGCATGACACAGGGTTCAACATAACTTTTTTTTCCTACTGGCCCGCCGGGCCAGTGGATCCGAGTTTTACTGGCCCCTTGTATATTTTCACTGGCCCTGCACACACTTTTTTTTTCTTCATAATTTAGTGTCAATAATTATAATACCTGTATTAGAAAAATAAAGAAAGATAACCAGATCTAAAGGGAATATCTATACTGTAACAGTATAGATATTCCCTTTAGATTTGGTTATTTTTCTTTTAGTTAATTATATGAAATGTTGATATTGCTCATACACATAATATAAAACCAGGCAAACATATTGAATTAGAAGCCTACAACTGAAAGTATGTTGAAAGAGTCGGCCAGTATTTTAAAGTCCAGTAGTTTGAAGGTTGTTTTTATTCTTGAATTTGGGCAGTTTAATGAATAGTTCACCTGCAGAAGTCATGTTCAAACATAAAAAATAAATAAGAGATGAAGGTCTGATCATTCTTTGTGGTGTGGTAGGCTGTTTTTATTACTTTCTCTATATGCATTAGGGATGTGAATGTGTCGACCGAATGACCGGTTTTCCACTTTCGCTCAAGTTGACTTTAAAAATAGAATAGAAATCCGAAAATCAGTGGGTTATGCCGTTTTTTTAATGGGAGATTTCACCGTGTATGTGAGTTCACGTCTGGTCGTGAGCGCGCTGCAGCAGTGTCACTTCTCCATGAAGTGTCAGCTTCACATATAAGAGTCCGATGTGGGACCATTTTTTCAAACTATTGATAAAAAACAATGCAGTGCAAAATATGCAGCATAAGTTAAACGCTCGTCTAAGACTATGACGTTAAATCACCTTAGAAACACACAATGCCTTCGTCCGATCACAGCAGCGTTTCACCGTGTGATCTCGCCAGCGAGTGAGCCGCCGCGCAGATGAACTGTGGTTTGTGGCTAAAATAATAACCGGGGATATTCTCCCCGTTAGCGATTTCAATGGGAAAGACTTCCGCGATCTGATTGAATGTCTCGAGCCTGAAAACACAGTGCCAAACTGCGCGACTATAGGAACTGTACAGTGAGCGGAGTCCCTCCGTTCGTTTCTGTCTACAACCGACACAATCACCGGAGACGCATTCACAGCGTTTAAATAACGCCTCTCATTTGTATTACCATTGGGGCTTGGATGCAAATATTGTAACATTACGGCGGCAGATAAAGCAAAAGCGCAGTTATCATTTTCTGCGCGTCAACCTCTGCTGTGGGAAGAAAGAAAGGGGGCAGAGTAAGTCGATTGATTTGTCGACTCGCAGGCGGACGGTAGGCAGCTCTGCCAACGGTGCCTGTCAAAACGCCCACGCATCGGTTGTCCACTGGCCTTTCATTAAAAAATATATTTTATATTAGGTTTATTATATTGAGTCTTAAATAAACACTGCTTTCATTACGACTCAGAACGCGCATTTCAATGAACCATGATGTAGTCTACAAAAAGATACTGAACTGTGATTGGCCAGTCACTGGCCCGGGCGGGACAGTGACTGGCCAATCAACTTGCCCTGCATATGATTTTACTGGCCCCGGGACATCGCCATGTCGAACCCTGTGACAAATGTGGCATTGAAGGAAAATTGTTTTCTCAAGTTTTGAGATAAATTATGCGAATACTTAAAAACTTGCAGACGAGGAACTCATTTTCAGTTTCATAACACAAAACCGACATTAACCTTTTTAAGTCAAAACCAAAACTTCATATCCTCTTGTTGTAACAAGGGGTTGTTTGGAGAGAATCGTCAGCGTCTGTGCTTCAAAAAAAGATTGTAATCTGGACCCTACAACCAAAATAATCTGTTAAAGAGAGGGAGGGTGTGACATGGTGTAATCCTGTCTTTCCCTCATTTTGACAGAGAAAGACTGGGAGGACATCAAAAAGATGCCAGAACACTCAACGCTGATGAAAGACTTTAGGAGGAACACGTGAGTCTGCATCAGCACCGCTGTCCCAGTTTTTCTTAAAGATCAGAAACAAAGTGCTGTGTCTCCTGGCAAAAGACATTTCTTTATGTTGCTGGAACACAGCTCTTGTTTAAGCATGTCATAGCTCAGCATATATGGCACTATATTGTTTCACTGAAAGCATGATATTAATGTAATTTGCTCCTTCTCCATCACAGATACACAAACTGCAGCCTTATAAAGTACATGGAAAAACATAAAGTCAAACCAGACAGCAAAGCATTCCACTTGGTGAGTCTTAATGTCTCTAATAAGGCAACTGCAAATGTAATTTGCAATCATTAAAGGACATCATAGTACTATTATTACAGTGAATCCATGACAGCTGTGCAGCTATGGTTTGGTTCTACATGACAAATGCGTGCTTTGTCTTTATGCTACTTGTTTTGTGATTGAGTCCTAACACTGTGTCGAACTCATTAAAGCTGCAGAAGCTGCTGACCATGGACCCCATCCGTAGAATCACATCTGAGCAGGCCATGCAGGATCCCTACTTTTTGGAGGAGCCCCTGCCCACCTCTGAGTGAGTCACAACACACACATACATACAGTCTACATGGAGTTTTCCATCTTTTGTTGCTCTTTGGCTTGTGTCATGTGACCTTGATGGGATGTCTTGGGATGTCTAATAATATTGAAAATGTCTCTTAGCTATAGTAAGTTGCAAGTCATGTTCAAATGTTTTAAATTTCTTCCCCCAGTGTGTTTGCAGGCTGTCAGATCCCCTACCCCAAGAGGGAGTTTCTGACAGAGGAGGAGCCTGAGGACAAGGCCGACAAAGTACGAAATGCACGTGCCACTTTTCTTATTCCATCAATATATACGGGAGGTAAAGGGGAAACATTGCCAAGATGTAGCAAATACGCAGAAACTTACAACACGTTTATTTTGTTTTTTGTACTATTAGAAGAACCAGCAGCAGCAACAGGGCAACAACCACACGAATGGGGCAGGGCACACTGGTAACCAAGACAACAGCCACGCCCAGGGCCCGCCTCTGAAGAAAGTGCGAGTTGTACCGCCAACCACTACCTCAGGTGGTCTCATCATGACCTCAGACTACCAGGTCTCTCACTCCCCCTATCTCGTCTTCTGGCTCTTACACTGTTTCAGTATTTTCTGAGACTATGAAGTTGAATTGTATTCTCACTCGTGGTAGATTAAGCTTTATTTTTCCCATGTTATTTATACAGCAGTATATGGAAGTATGTATGTAATGTTTGACCTCTTGTATGCACTCAATCCAGCAATCAGCCCTTATTCGTGTCATGTTTTTGTAAATGCAGCTTTTTTGTTTTTTAAGATATTTTGGGGCATTTTGGCCTTTTAATAAACAGTTGTAAAGCTGGAAAAGTGGACAGGGAATATGGGGAGAGAGGGGTTGCCGGCTGGAATCGAATCTGCAACTTTGCGATTTAATGGCATGCACTCTAGGCACTTGGCTACGAAGGCGCTCTTATTTGCACCTTTTTATGGAAAAGTTGGCGGAAAATATTAAACTTTCCTGTTTTTCTCTCTTGTGTTAACTTCGTCATGTAACAACCTCCAAATTTAAACAAAGAGGGCACTGACAATAAAACAAATGAGGTCAAGCTTTGAAGTCAAACCAAAGTGTCCCTTTTTCTTCCTTCCTGCAGCGCTCCAATCCACATGCTGCCTACCAGAACCCTGGACCAAGCACATCACTGCCCCAAAACAGCATGGGATACTCCTCTACCTCCCAACAGCCGCCCCAGTACTCCCACCAGACCCACCGCTACTGAGACAGCCCTCCAATACTTATATACACACACAGACACGTGGACATACAAAGCCCTCACCATGCCCACATGAACAAATGTACTTAAGGATGTGGGGATGTGCAAGGCAAAAAAACCTCCACCCAACCCCTCCCCGCCCACAGAGGGCATCTTTTCTGCAGCAGTGTGTTAGACCAGCCTACACCTCTTCAAGATAAAACAACTTAATCCCAGTATTAGAAACACAGCTAAAGAGCAAAACCTGAGGGGTGAGACACAAGGCGGAAGGATGAGAAGAATGGATCCTGTTGTTGAATCCAACCCGTTTCTGTTGCTGAGACGTGATCAAAGCAGCCAAGAGAAGATGGCTGGGTTTGGTTTAGAGGGGGGCAGATTTGAATGTGTTGTCATATGATATCCTGCCCTCTTCTTCTCCACCTGTCTCACACCTCCACCTTCGCCCTACCCTTTTCCCGTTGAAAGCTTGGATGAGACTGAAAGCTGCTATGTGACTGCCAGCGGTGACCCATTCCCAGTCCGACCATCCTCCTGTCCGTTTTTATTTTGTGCGTGTATAGCCCTGTGAGGGCCTAAGCTTAGGACTGAACTGAGATGCTGTGAAGCATGCTGGGAGGAAGTGGAGCCCCCGAAGCTGTGGTGTTGAGGGTTTTACAGAAAGGAGAAAAAAAAAATGTAGTAGTTAATTTAATCTGTTTTCATGGTTTTATTTTCATGGAAAGAGTGGCGAAGCAGCCTGCGCGCTCAGCTGCTGTGGGTAAGCCTTACAACATCATGACAAAACCAACCAATCGCATGGAGGATGGCAGATGGAACATGCATTGTACTGTATTGTATTGAAATATTTTACATGAAGAAAGTATCCTGACAATAAAAGTGGAAACGTTTATTCTGTTATTTTAGCAGTGTGTACACGCAAGCAACTATTAACCTTTTACAGTTCAAAAGTTCCTTCTCTTTTATTTCCTTTTTCTAATTCACGGTTTTAAACTTTTCCTTGAGAATTCACGCAAATAGCATCAGCTGGCAAACATTTCTGGAAGAATCAATGGCTATATGGTCCCATCAATATTTGCGCATGTGACAATATATCACAAAGATCACGAAAAGGTAATTTTAAAATGTTTTCTTTACTTATGACACTTAGCCAGCAGACGTTAAGCCTTAGGTTTACTTCAGTAAATGCGCTGCATGACTTGCAAGAAATGATCTTTATTATAACCTCATCTGATAATTATGTTTTTGATTCATCAATTCTTCACTTTGTCTTTAAAACATCAGATAATAGTGTGAAATGACCATAACAGTTTCCCATAACACAAGTTGATGTCTGATCAAGGGCAAAAAAATAAATAAATAAAATAAATATTCAAATTACATTAATAGGAAACAGGAAGGCAGGAAATTGACATTGTAACTAGAGAATAGTTCACATTTTTTGCTTTAAAGATAATAATCAAATTTGCTGAACTGCCCCACTTTATTACACGTAGACGTAGTCACATGTGTGCTTTATTATTCATGGCTGAATCAATTATAAATGTTAAACTGACAACTGTATATCAAATGCAGGCTGTGGCTTTCCCCCTTCCCCAGGACTCTTAACTGCATTTGCAATAATGGCACTCCCTTTCCCTTTCTAATGAACTGTTTGGAGGCTATTCTCTGTTCCCTGTCCCTGCTTTGACGGTCATCTCCCTTGTTTTGGTCCAAAATGCACCTGGTAAAGTAAAGCTCATATCTATCTATAGTTAGTCCTCTCATTGAACCTATTCCTGCAGGATGCTGGCCCAGCTATTTCAGTCTGTTATACGTACAATACAACCCCAGTCTTTCTCAGCATCACTGCTCCAAACATGTTACAAACCCCCTATAAAACCTTTCCAGCTTGCAAATATTGTTTTGCTAATACTGCGTATTAAGGTAGATATTCGCGTGCACAGATTCTCCACATGCCCCAAATTAATTAAAGCACATATAATAATCTTGACAAGGAATGGGACACATTTGTGAAGAAATGAAAAGCCCGTTAAGCTCTTCAGCAACGCCCAACTGTAGCCCCGCCTTCTCCATTCGCAAAACCCCTCTCGAGCTGGGGAGTCTCCCTGTCAATCATTCCAATCCAAGGATTTCATTGAATGATGAGAACGTCCATCATGTGTTAAAGCCCCATTTTGCAGATTTGATTGGAGGATGCGCCCGGTGGGCGTGTCCCCGTCCTCAAAGGCTTTTTCGCCGGAGTGGCCAGACGGGCTGGGGGACACAGGATGGAAGCGCTAATAGGAGTGTCTAACGGGACATGCGGACGGACTGATTTCTTCTAATATTTCAAGTGCTGGTGAGGGCCTTACGATACTTTTTATATAAATTATTACAACGATTAATGACATTTTGTCTGAGTGGTGCAATGTGTGTGGCTATTTCTGTTTGACTGTGGTATCATTTGTACAAACTAAGAAGTCGACTGGACATTAGCTAGCTAACCAAGTGGTCAGTTGGAGAGGACCCCCAGTTGAGGATATCAATCGGACCCTCCGTACACGAAACCTGCCTTTACAAAAATACTATTTTTACCGATGCTGGGTAACTTTGACCAGCAAATGTATGTTCGATTGTACAGCTTTGTGTTAATCAGTTTATTAGGCATCTAGACATTAAAACGGCAGGTTTCATTTAAGATTAAAACCGGCGGAAATTGACGGGAACCGAGGTTGATGAACAGATGTGGGTCAGTCCTTCGTTAACGGGAAGCGACGGTGCGGAACAGTGATTGATCGCGGTTGCCATTAGTTCACGGCTGTGTACGTGTGTGTTTCTGTGACTGTGCGTGTATCAGCCATAGACTTTATTTAAAAGGTATTATAATCCTGTGGTGGGGGAGAGAGAAAGGAAGTGTGTGAGTGTGTAGTAAAATTGGGATTGGATTTTTAAATCATGAAACATCAGAATAGCACAATTTAAATAGCCTAACTTTATTCTGAAATTAAAATAAAGTGTTTTCTGTTATGACATGTAAATGACGGAAACGTTATTATAGATACAAATAGGCTATAATGGAGGCTTGCCTCATACTTATAGTATACAGTTGGCTCTATAACCAATATCTGCAAATATTCACTTCAAATGAATAAATCGACTACATTTTAGATGTATATGATTGAGTCTTTGAATTCAAAGTGAAACATAATATTGCTTCCTTAATTGACCACGAAATGTGTTGTTTTTATTACTTGATTAGTTACTTAAATCTGAATCCATTAATTGACCAACTGCTGAATGAATCAGCTAATGTATCATCATTGGGATTATGATAAATGGGGTCATGTTTTCATTAACTTGTCGGTAAGAATAATCCTGCAGTTACTCAGCAGATTTTAGGGCTGGGTGGTATGGTTGATGATGCTACATATTTTAAAGTATCAATTTGTATCACATTATATTGAATGCATATTTACATACATTTTCAAAATAATCAATATTTTGATGCATAATGATGACTTCAGTCACACATTTTTGTTTATTTGTCTAATGACAGTTTGCTGAGTGATTCATTTGGACAAGACACATTTGTTTAGAGATAGGATGATAATATTTTAGCATCAGGTTAAGATTTTACCTAGTCAATAAACAATAATATTGATTTATGGCATAAAAGATATGTCATAGTGGCTTCATAAAATAAGGTTTAGGTTAGGCAAGCTCCCCTGCCCTTCTGTGTAGAGTAGAGGCACAGTACGTTTCACCACAGATGCACCTGAGTAACACTTGGATGAGGAGACGCTCCTGAGCACGCGCAGTGTCACAGCAGAAATAGTTTTTTACGTCATATTTAGGGCAGTGTGACCTGACGTAATCCAGGCTGCATTATTCATAACGTCAGAACAAGCAAAACAGCCTCGACACAAGAAGCTGTACTCGGCTCATAAATTGGTAATGACTCCCCTTTCAGATCTTAATGGAGTTTTCACATCTGTAGTAAATGCCTCTTCTCTCTCTCTTCTCTCTCTGTCTCTCTCTCTCTCTCTCTGTGTGTCTCTCTCTCTCTGTGCGTTGGTGTAGAGATGTGGAGTCACTGTGAAAGTGTGTTTCACCCTGAGAAATGCAGCCTGAATGTCACCCGCCTTAAGGGGGATCAAAGACATTTTGTTGCTGCCGATGGGACTGTTTTACAGGCTGCTAATAGGACATGTGAGAGGCTGCCTGGCATGTTGTTGGTTGTAATAAACTCAGCCTTCGAAGACATGCTCAAAAGGAAGCATGAGAATTTGAATCCATGTTTGAGAGCTTATGGTGCTGTGGGTGAGATGGGCATACTCATGTGTCAGGCTTTACTCTCCCTTTCCTGCCCCTGTCTTTCTCCCAGAGTGAGCGGACTAGCACGAAGGAGGAGTGCTCACTTGCTACGCTTTGAATTGCAAGAGTACAGGGGCCTTAAAGAAGGTCGAAGAGGAGGAGGAGGAAGAGGGAGGGGGGGGAGGATGCATGGGAGAGCTAGCACTGTTGCCGTGTGAACGAAGCTCTATTGTCCCGGGAACCTTTCAGTGGCTTCCCCGAGGTCCCTGTTCATACCCCTCCCCCTACCCCGATGCACTCTTTCTCCCCCAGACACACATAAACACACACACACACACACACACACACACACACACACACACACACACACACACACACACACACACACACAAAGATAGGGCTGCTCGATTATGGCAAAAATCATGATCGCAATTATTTTGATTGATATTGAGATCACGATTATCCAACACAATAATATCACTCATGGTCATCACCTACATTGACTTTGGAAACATACTTTTAATAACTTGTTTTGAAATGTATTGGAAAAGCCTTCTTTGTAACAGATTTCTTTGAATTGAAATATACTGTAGTTCAAGTGTAAAATAAAAACATGACCCGGCTCCAAAGGCTTGACCTGTCATTAACACATTATCTTGTAAAAGTCTGTTGTCTAATTTTAATTGTTGTTGGAAGACAACATTGTAATTCCAATTAAAAATTCAATTAATTGCACAGCCCTACACACAGACACACACATAGTATGTCCACAGCCTGTCTCTCTCCTGTCCTGTCCCACTTGATGTCTATCTGGTGCACCCCCCTCTCTGCCTACACTTTCCCCTCATTTCTCACAAGCAGACGAGGCCCCATGCCCCTCCCTCCCTCCTCTCCGCTCGCCCCCCAGTCCCTCATTATTTCGCCTCATTGATGTGATTGTCATGCCAGACCGACAGCAAAAGCAAAAACATGCAATCTTCTCATTTGCATCACCTCCTTCCTATCCAAACGCTATACAAGCGGCACAGTGTATTCCAAAATGTTTAATGCGGACAGCTGAATCCAAGAGGCTGCTTCGCCCCAGACGTTATTGACTGCATTCTTTACTGTCCTTTGCAGCAGCACATGAGGGTGTAATTTTACCCTTTGTTTTGTCTTATTGGCGTGGGGCTGTTTGTTGGGGTTTGCTGGGGGGTCGCTAGCTGAGAAAACGGGGGCCAGACGAGGACTCTGCTTGTGGGAATTAGCCTCAGTGAGCAGAAGTGTCTCTTTTCAGTCTTGGGGCAGCTGTAATGACACAATCTGTAATTACAGTAGTTTCCAGCTGTGCCACTGATAGCCAGCCACTGCTACTTGCTTTGTAGGTGATTTAATGCTGTAAAGATGTAACCCCACCTTTTGCATTTGGAATTCTGAGATAATTATTCAAATATATACTGTATATATAATTATTAAGCCACTTGGAATCGAATCAAATCCAAGTTTATTCATGAAGCCCCCCTCATCTGTCTCCCCCCCTCGACCCCCCCACCCAACAAACACACACAAAATACATGGGAGTAAGTAGATTAATAAAACAGTAAATTAAATTAGTAATATATACCAATATGGCGAAAGAGAGAAAAGGATATATAAATAAAAATAGACTAGATACACATAGATTTACATTCAAATTGATTAATTAGAATTCAATTAAAAGCATAATTTAAAGGAAGGTCTTAAGTTTACCTTTTAAAAATATAAACATCGAAGATCTACGTTTTGTAGTTGTGATGTGTTAATACACATCACATCACAAGTATTTTAAAATCATCACTCTTATTCCATCAATCTTATTTCCAATCAAATCAAACTTCTTGTGATCATAAATGAATAATTGCAAAGTCCAGCAAATATGAGCTGTATTCCCAGTACCTGTCAGCTATTATTAGCCTTCTTTCATTCTGCCAGATCTCCTGTGTCTCTCCAAGCTGCCTTTTCTCTGAAGTCATTTATTTTCTTTCTCTTTTTCTTGGCGTAGCAGCACAGTAAACACTGTGTAAACTCTAATTAAGAGTGAATCATCAGATTGGCCAATCTATAAATTGGCCAATCTAAAAATTTTGTGAGAAGGGCTCTGGTTGGAAGTGGGTGCTGGCATGTTTCCATCTGTGGCCCTGTGCGTCCTGGTGGTTGCTCCTTTAACCATAGCCGTATTGTATATTGTTCTGGCCAAGTGTTTGGACAGGAAGGAGAGATGTGACACAGGCTGGACCAGGAAACAGGAGTCAGGCCCAGGCCCGCACAAACAGGAAGCAGGAAGAAGCTCCGATAAGATGGCCGCTCTGATGCTTTGAGTAATTGTCTGTAGTCCTTTTGAACTACATAGAGTGTGTTGTGCTTGATCAACGCCAACGAGGGGTTTAATTTAGACAGTTAAGTTCAGAGTTTACACTGTAAGTTATCTGGAGAAAGTGGTGAAGCTGTCGGTATCTTTGTGTGCTTCAGGTGTTTGTGATATCTTCAATTTTGGTTCTATGTCATTTATGTCAATTCCCATTTGCAGAGCTCTTTCGTTTGCCCTGCTTTTTGGTGTTTGGCTGACCATATCAATGAATCACTGTTTGTGTCAGGATTCCAGCTGGGCCAGTGATAAGCCGGCCTGGGATTAGCTAGCGTGCTGTATTTTACTATCCCTAATGCTTTTAATCTCTCTGCTGGTGGGCCCAAGTCTCACTGTCAGTTGGCTGACCACCAACTCACTCATGTCTTCTTTACAAAACAACACACCGAAACTGGACAGAAAAACCGAAACACTGACGGTTAAATGCTTCCACGAGGCACATACTTGCCGAATGGTGAAAGTGCAGTGGTGGTAGGCAAAGGTAAAGCTCCTAAGAAGCTACAATATGGTTGAAGGTCACTGCGACTTGACAATATTAAAGTGTCAGTTACTTATGAGCCCCAAAATTTCATCAGTTCACCCATGAGTGTGAGTTTGTGCCAAACATGACGAAAATCCCTCAAAGTGTTCTTGAGATACTGTGTTCAAGAATATATGAGGTCACAGTGACGTTGACCTTTGACCCCAAAAATCAAATCAGTTCACCATTGGGTCATAATGTTCATTTTTGACTAAACTGCATTATTATATAATGATTAATAAGTCACACGTAATATCTAGCCCCTTATCCACCGCCACGGGGGATTGGCTGCCTTGCTCATGGACCGCCAACTGCGTCTTCTGTGCCAGTTTCTCTACCACAGACGTTCTCTCTTAGCAGGCCACCTGTAACAATAACACTGACTGTGTGCATTCTCTGCCCCTTGTTTCCCTGCAGAGTGTGTCGGTGTGAGGCCTCGCCATGCCGCTGGTCAAGAGGAACATCGAGCCCCGTCACCTCTGCCGTGGGGAGCTCCCAGAGGGCATCGACAACGAGCTGGAATGTGTGATGAACAACACGCTCTCCTCCATCATCCGTCAGCTCAGCAGCCTGAGTAAGACACACACTCACATAGATCAACACAGTGTAGCATTTTACAAAAAGATATTAGCTTCTTTAAGCCTGAAAAACACAAATATGGGATTTTATCTGACAATAAAATCAGACTGAAGCGGCATCATCCTCAGGCTATGATACAAACCTCAGTATGACGACTGTCCATGATCTGTGTAGCCTCTTTGTGGCAGCACAGGATCACATGCTTTCATCATTAATCCCGAAGCTGTGATTGATTTAGGCGTTGTCATGGCTACAGGCCCTGGGGGTCACTGGGCTAGCAGCAGAATTACAGCGGCCACGCTCTGGAACATGGAGGGTTGAAATGTAATCCTTTTAGATAGCTCTGCAAAAAGGATTGTGTCCGGACAGCTGTGTGTGTGTCTGTGTGTGTGCGTGTGTGTGTGTGTGTGTGTGTGTGTGTGTGTGTGTGTGTGTTAACTGCGTTTCTTTTCAGAACTATTTTACATTGATTGTCATGCTCACTGTAAAAATTTATTAGAGTTATTACAGCATCAAGTGTATCCATCTCCCATTCCCTTATCCAAATCCTAGCCTGTCATCATTTTAACAGTCACACTTCGCCAATTTATCCTCAGCTGCACCCACATTCCCTCTCACACAAACTGTGCTGAGAGTTCAGACTGAATTTCATCAGCAACAATTTGAGACCAATTATTTTTCCTGCTCTACTTTTTGACCCAGTCGTTTCCATTCTCCGTCTGTCTCTTTCGTATTGTGTCAAGTTCCAGCGTTGGGAGTGGGCCTTTCAACAGCAGCTGTGGGGGCTATATATAAATGCCTACACGGGCCTGGAGGGTTGCATCTACAGACTACATACACTGTGTGTGCATGTTTGTTTGTGTGTGTGTGTGTGTGTGTGTGTGTGTGTGTGTGTGTGTGTGTGTGTGTGTGTGTGTGTGTGTGTGTGTGTGTGTGTGCAAGTGGACCATAAGAATCCTCAGTCGGGGTCAAAGTTGGCTGAGCTCACAGCATGCCGGATTCGTGATTCTTCCTTCCTCTAAATATTTTTCCTGCAGCCTTTCCTGTCAGCAGGAGGGACACAAATAGCCCTTAGTGTGTGTTATGCCATACCACCTTTTTACACACACTGTTCTATTACTGAAAAAGGTTCATAGAGCAGCGCTGAACCTTCATCAGATGGTTTTTAACCTGTTGAAATCCAAAGGGGGGATTTTTTAATCCTAGTCTCTCCATTTCAGTATGCTGAGTTAAGCAATAAAAAAGAAAGAAAAAAAGAAGCCTTTTGCACTGATTAGTCCTGGGGTAAGACCCCCAGAGCCTAGAGTTTATAGCTCTATTAACTGTGGACTACCCGTGTCCGACTTCCTCCTTTTGCCCTAAATCCCATTCCAGAGCAGGGCCATCCCATCCCTTCAGGTTAGTTGTATTATAAGAGCAGACACCAAAAGTGCTTGTTTTGATCATATGTTTTAAATGAACAACATCTGGACCAGGACCAGTAACGACATGAGCACATGTACCGAACACCATTGGTTATCATTTTGCTTGATCGGGAATCTAAACAACCAATGTGCATTAGATCAAAGGATATATATAGGGGAGAACGGGGGAATCTGAGGCATTGGGTAATGTGAGCCACCCCCTGTATCTAGGCAACGGAAAACATTTGTGGTCATGTGAGATATATGTTTTCAAGGCCCTCTCATTTCCCCATGGCCCTGAAAGAGAGGACCTCATGGTGCTGTGGTAAGCATGTTTTCTTCACCAAAATAGGTATTTTGCATGTAAAAGTCAATTTTCTTGCTGTCAACTTAATCAACTGTTGTGCCAAAGCAAATGTATTCACGTAGAAAAACTTTTATCATACGTGTTGATGAACTACCAACATATGAAACCATGTGATGCTGATAACTGAAGATTAGCCTGAAATGCTAAGAGAGGTAGTTTTTTCTCAAATTGTGGTGGTGGGGGAAAGTGAGCCAAATGCTGTGGGGGAAAGTGAGCCACTGTCTCACTTTCCCCCACCATGAGGCACAAGTTAAGTTTAGTCTTAAACATATTTTAATGTAATATTACATAACATATGTTTTATATTAATGTCATACACATTGTAGAAAAGCCATCATGCCAAGGAAATACACCAGGAAGACAACCTGGGGCAACAACACGGAAAGAGCACCTTCTCATCTTTCCCTGTACCCTTCAGGGCTGGAATGTAGAGTAGGCCTAGTTGTAGAGTATGACAGGCTGATGTTATAATCCAGTTGGGTCTTCTCCTGTGTTCTGAGTCCCAGGCTGTTCTCACTGGTTCTGTTTTTTTTTTCCTATGCTTTGACCCCCAGACACTAGCTGGCTCTAAGGGTCCTGTGTTCTGACCCCCAGACTGTGTTCTAATCTAACTGGTTCTATCTTTCATTTGAATCTCATTAAAACCTTTTGAATTATAATATGTTGTATTTGATTTTGTTCAGAGTTACTTTCAAGTGTTTAGAAAATTTGCTTTGCTTAATTGACCAAACCCCATCATTCTTTTACTAGTCCGACATTAGTTCTGGAATGTGTGGCTAGCTTTCATGATTCTTACACAGTAAGAATCATGAAAGCTAGCCACAAAATTCTGCTAATGCCCATATGTGTTGTTATGGTAGTTTCAGAGTGGAAAAAGTAAGTGGATCAGTTTACCCCACAGCTGGGGTAAAGTGAGCCACATGACAACTTTTTTTAAAACAATCATATTTTCACTGCCCTTTGTCTTGAATAAATTCTGCTAATGCTCATTTCGAGGAAACATCCTGAATTAATGGGAAATGTGTAAATTTGAGTGATAAATCATTTTAGCTCCCTTAGAGGGGAGCAAATGTAAAAAGTGGCTCAGATTACCCCGTTCTCCCCTATATATTTTTTTAAAGATATTTTTTTATGGCATTTTTATGCTTTTTTTATTGATAGTGCAGTGAGACAGAGGTGAAATGGGGCAGAGAGGGGAGTGACATGCAGAGAACGACCGCGGGCGGGAATCGAACCCGGGTCTGCTGCTGGGCCCGGCCCGGGGGGGGACGCCCTACCCACTGAGCTAAGGGTGCCCCCCAGATCAGAGGATATTTGAATTAATTTGCTCACATGGCAACTTTTAGTCTTTAAGTCATGGCAGCCAGCAATGGCACGTGTACTGTCCTTTCATTGATAGTCATGGGTTAATAAATATGGATATGGTTTATTAACCGATTTTCTTCTTGTAAACAATGTCCTTGGAGTGAGAAATGTTCACATATTCCTATTTTAGTCCAAGAACAGCAACACTAGAATAAGGTGATTACAAGCATTGATTAAAGGCCCATTAAAGTCAGCCTTGACGTAGAGGAGTGTATTCTATCATTTTCCCTGTAAAATGTATATATGGCTTTGAACTGTCAACCCTGAGATCAACAGTATCTAGTAATAACATTCTTAAATAAGTTTAAAAACATCTAAAGGGGATTTAGCAGAAGTTCTGTACTCGGTGCGTATTTATTTATTAATGAGGAATGTTGCGGTATGGAGTAATTTCCTGCACAGACTCTCAAGACTCTAGTTTCAAATTGTTTCACATTACCATTGTATTGATCGGACTTCAGGCTCTGTGGGGATTGATTTGGCTCCAGATAACGATTACAGGTCTCCTTCTTCTTTTGTTCAATTTTCCTGTCTCTGTCTCTTTCTGCTGTTCCTTTCCAGGTAGACACGCCGAGGATATATTTGGAGAGCTTTTTAAAGAGGCCAACACCTTCTATCTGCGTGCCAACTCTCTCCAGGACCGCATTGACCGGCTGGCCGTCAAGGTCACACAGCTGGACTCCACCGTGGAGGAAGGTGGGTCGGATGTTTTCCTAAAGGCACAGCAATCCACCCCTCAATGTCCAAGTGTAGTCAGTCTCATATGTTTTCTGCCTTTTTCTACACACTGAAAGTCTTCTTTTTCGCCCAGGTTCCATTGTTTAATTGTGTATTTTGTCCTCTCTTCCTCTTTTTATGTTCTCAGTTTCCCTACAAGACATCAACATGAGGAAAGCCTTCAAGAGCTCCACCACTCAGGACCAGCAGGTGGTGTCAAAGAGCAGCGTGCCCAATCCGGTCAGAGAGATGGCCAATCTGAGTGACAAGCCCCCGCCACTCAGTATCCTGTCAATGTACAGGTTTGTGATGTTGTCGCATACACACTCATCAAACACTCAGACCTTTCAGCCATTTCAAGTCCCTTTTCTCTTTTTTTAAAGTCCCTTTTCAATCAAAAGTTTATTTTTAGTATATGAGACAAACAAATCATATGTGTGTACACAATGTAGTTTTAAGATGTAAAAGACAAAGCAATCTTCTTATTTTTTTTTAAGATTGACATGCTTTACATGCTTTATTGACAGATAGAAAGACAGACATGAAATTGTGGATGTGAGGGGGATGACATGAAGAAACGACCCAGGCCGGACTCGAACCTGTGTGTGTGTGTGTGTGCGTGTGCGTGTGCGTGTGCGTGTGCGTGTGTGGGCCATGAGCAGACCCAAAGCAATCTTCGATTAAATAGTTTTTTTATTCAAAATGTGAAATGGTGTGTTATACTTGACCTACATTCACAGCGAAACAGCACATTTGGTTCTATGTCCAACTGCTATTTGGTAGCAGCTTTTATCCAGTGTGCTTCCCGGTACTTTGGGTGCATTACGTATTTAGCACATCTTGTTCCAGTGGAAATCCAACCCCTTACCCTCACTACATAGCACACTTTTCTTAAGTCTCTCTGTCTCGCTGCTTTATCGCTCTCTCCTTGTGTCAAATATCCAGGATCATAATGTCACCCTTGTATTTCCATCAGCCTCCTCCACTTTTGCAATATTCATATCTTCAGGTTTTATACCCAACTTAGTCTTCCAACAGGGATATGCTAAGACAAAAACACTTCACCTTTTCTGTCTCCTCCTTCTGTATAAGCAATGTACTTCATACAGGTTTCTATACAAAGACATCTGTGCACCCGTATGACCTTTTGGTGTTTCTGTAGGGATGACCACAAGGACGCTCTCAAGTTCTACACCGATCCCTCGTACTTCTTCGACCTGTGGAAGGAGAAGATGCTGCAGGACACAGAGGATAAGAGGAAAGAGAAGAGGAAGCAGAAGGTACTATCATTCCCAATGAGTATCTCACATATCATGTTATGGTTCATTATATTGTAATGATAATGTCTCTTTTGGTCAAAAACAATGGTGATATTCTGTCCTATGTAATGCAAGCTTTTCCAACTCAAAATTTGTGACCAAATGTTATTCACAGTTTAGTTTTATATTTGAATAGCAGTCCTTAAATGTTCCATTCAAACAAAACCATACAAAACATAAGTAGCCTTAATGCTCTCTTTCTCCTTCACTTTTAGGAGCAGAAGCGTGATGTGGATGGGACGTTACAGAGGGAGGTGAAAAAGGTCCGAAAGGCGAGGAACCGTCGGCAGGAGTGGAACATGTTGGCTCTGGATAAAGAGCTGAGGCCGGACCATCGACACACCATACACCGAGACCGAGGGGCTTCCTCCGAGGGCTCAATGTCACCAGAGAACAGGTTAGGTCTCTTATGTATCCCCATTTCTCTAGGGAACATTATATTTGCCTTATTACTTAGTTAAAAAATTATTGTGTCTCTATCAGGGGTCACGGGCCGGATCTTCACCACTATCCCAACTCTATGAACCATGCGGGCCACGCCCACACTTACTCTGGCCCGCCACCCAGTGTGTTGGCTGCCCAGATGGCCGCGGCGGGGCACGGCCCCCGTGGAGGAGGGGGTGACCACGACGGCAGAGGCAGGAATATGATGGCCTATCAGGGTGGGACTCTGGGCCGGGCACACCACCACCACGTCCCAATGCCTCCTCCGCCCACCGAGGTTATGAACGGTGGCTCCATGTCCCTCCCACCAATGGACTACAGGTAAACATTCAAGCCAGAGTTTTTTAGGGGAAACACTTTTATAACATGCGCTTAATGTTTTTCCACGCTGTCTATATATATCTTAATTTATGTTTATATTCTATTTTTCTTCACTACTTTTTTAGAATTGGCCTCAATTTTCTGACAATTTAGTTGTTTTTTTATGTACACTTTTCTTGATCTTTGCCAACTATGAGTACCAAAACATTACATACCGACATATTTAAACATTCACCACATCACTTCCCCCGCTGTTTCTGCGCCCCTCTATGTGTGGGATTAATTTCTTTATATGTGCCCATAATTCATTTTGTTTGAGTTATTTAGTTTGGGGGCATAAACTGCTCGATAGAAAATCAATTATTATTTGAGCCAGTTGTCCACACTGTAGAAGTAATTCTTCAGTATTTTTAAGTTGATGTAGTATCATGTATACCAATAGCCTGGAAATCCAGACCCTGATATCTTGAACGATAGAGGGTCTGGCCACGATCAATAGTAATTTCCAACTCAAATGCCACTGCACGCAGTTGGATAGCACTACAACCAATCAGAGCGATGCACAAGGTGACGTATTAAGCCCTGTTCGTTTAGCGAACAGCTGTTAAACTGTTAAATTAAACGTTTGCCATGGTCGGTCGGCAAAACAGAACATTCCACTTACTTGCTAATGAAAGATTTGAGTGCCGTCTTCCAAATCGTAAAGGGTCGAGGCCAAAGCAGTCTCAAACTCACACAACATATCCGCAGCCATCTTTGATGTTTACTATCACAGCTTCAACATCACATGCACGTCACTGTCGTCATCCGGTTACGTCTGCCCCAGAGCACCATACAAAGGGCTCTGGCGCGCCCATATTAGATAGAACCAATTGAAACGTGATTCTGGATTTCTGGACTTTCTGAAAAAGCTTCAATGGAGAGTGTCCAGACCAACAGGCGCAGCAAATATAATTTACCAGCGCCTAGTGGCAGGTCTGGGAATGCCAGGCTAGTATACCAAGCCATCACAGACTCATACTTGAGGCCAGGTCTGAGTCCACTGAACTGTGAGCTAATGCTGCCACCTGCTGGGTCAGTGTATTAATGATTGACGAATCCTGACGGCAAACAAAGTACAAACTACTATATTTTGTTTTTTAACTCTCTCCTTCATTTTCCTCTGTCTTGTAGTATGGATGGCTATGCCAACACCGGTCCCCCTCCCCCTCCTGCAGCCCCTCTCATCCCTTCTGCCCAGACTGCCTTTGCCTCCCCTCCCGGGGGTCCGATGTCTCCTGGGCTCTCAGCTGGTGGCTACACTCTGCCTCCACCACCTGTATCTGGGGCCCATGCTGCCCCACCCCCACCTGGTCCTCCACCTCCTCCCCTTTCAGCTGGGGCCTCCTACTTCACAGCCCACAAGATGTCCTCCTCTGCACCCGCTGAGACCACAGTGGTCAACGATGCGCGCAGTGATCTGCTGTCTGCTATACGTATGGGTAAGAGCTGTAGTGTATGTGTGTGTCCATAAAGACATGTCATTTGAATGTACATGTGTATCTTCTTTAGAACAATATGGCTTTTTTCCCCTACCTTTTAAATAGATAGACAATAGAAAATGCAATCGCACTCACCTATACATAAACATAATGCATATAAATAAAGTAAGTATAATCAAGAGAAAAAGAGCATTTTATGTCAAAGTGAATATTGATCTCTACAAAGTCATGGAAATCATAAATGTGAATTGTGTCACTGACAGCAAATGGTCTATATTTATTAAGAGGCTTAAACTAACATTTCAGAAATTCCCAGTGTGTTGCACCTAAGAACAATATCTAAGGAAAATGTAATTAATCACAATAATCCTCTTGTTATATAATCGGAATCACACATCATACATCGTATTTTCAAGTCCAGTTTAAACCTATTATGTATGAAGTAGATACTCCAACTGAATAATCCATCTGAAATGTCATTGTAATCTTTAATTACACTGCATTACTCAATGTATTCATTACGTCGGTAGGACAAAGTTTACCCAGGGCGCAGCTTTTACAACTCAACATTTACATATGTGGAAAAGTTATCTGTGATTTGTAAAAACTAAAAAAAAAACTAAAATCTTTAATTAAGGAAATAACTTAGATAAGGCTACTTTTGATACTTCTGTTGTGTCAACCCTGTGAGTAATTGTGTCAGTTTTTTGAACAAGGCTTTACATCCGATGTGTTCCTGTAGGCATCCAGTTGAAGAAGGTGCAGGAGCAGCAGGAGCAGCAGGCTAAGAGGGAGCCGGTCGCAAATGACGTGGCGACCATCCTGTCACGACGCATCGCTGTGGAATACTCTGACTCCGAGGACGACTCCGAGTTGGAGGAGAACGACTGGTCGGATTAACATACATTTAAAAAAGTAAATAAAATAGGATAATCACTCTCGAGATACACAACACTATAAGACACTCAATCAAGAATGCCCACTGTAAGGCAACCAAGGTTGTCACACACACACACACACACACACACACACACACACACAATCACATGCTGTCGGTTGATATAAGCTGAATGGTCCAAAACTGGAAATGTGGGGGTGTATTCAAGATGCAGAATCACTGTAAAGACACTAGTAATATACTGTAATGCTGATCACTGAAACACTAACATTTAATGTAAAACTATATATATATTTCAAAGCATTGTGAATACACCCCAGTGGATGTTTCTCTACCTGTTATAACACTATAGACGCCCTGTGTATGAAGGGGCTTAATTCATGTATAGTCGGAGCTTGAGAGCGCTAATGCTAGTAGAAACTTTCCTCTTGAGCTAACCAATGTACTTGTCTTTTTTTAACGTTTTTACTGAGGCAAGTTTTTAACACGACACTAGCTGTAAATGAAGGAGAAATGGCCGAGCTCAGTGGAAACTGCGGTCGTTGATAATGGCTTCAGCCCGCCGAGGGGTTGAATGGGGAAAGGAACTGAAGTATGGCAGTGAAGCTGGATAACAGGGCGATATGTAAAAAGTCTTATTGATCATAAATGTGATAATTGATTGAGCCATCTGCGTCACTTGCGTGTGTGGGGGGTGGGGGGGGGATCATGTATATGCCAGTGTAAGCTCTGTAACCTTTGACCCAGAGAAAAATAAAATGATGAATGAAGGATCATGGCTGGGCGGAGATGTCTCTTTACTGATCCACTGTTGTCCTAGAGATGACACATACCTGGCTTTAAAACTTCAGTTTCCATGGTAACAGTACAGCTAAGAAGGGGGTTACCAGGGAAACAGAAGAGTGTGAAAAGGGGCTGAACAAATTAGTCAAGGCAAGAGTTTTATGCACAGCACATGTTTGTTTTAATACAAAATTAACAAGATCTCTCAATAGAGTGAACTAACCAAAGCAATAAAAAG
The DNA here is from genome assembly GCF_949987685.1 of Ammodytes marinus. Classification (NCBI taxonomy): domain Eukaryota; kingdom Metazoa; phylum Chordata; class Actinopteri; order Uranoscopiformes; family Ammodytidae; genus Ammodytes; species Ammodytes marinus. The sequence goes on along the minus strand of NC_137225.1, from coordinate 15,361,226 downwards.
TACAACTAACACCTTGGAAAAATAGACACCACGTTCACACAAATGTTTTTACAATATCTCAGTTAAGTTAGTGCATGTTGATTATCGTTTATACATTTCATTTTGCAGATACTTAATTTTTGTGCCATTTTCATCCCCCCCCCCCAAAAAAAATAAAGTGCATTTCACATTAAAAACTATGCATACGTCTGCACAAGATGCTGTAACTGTGGCATCCCCAACCCAAAAACACGCGCACATTCACAGGCCCTTGAGTGTTTCGATATTTAGCTCTAGATTAGTAACCATCAGAAAGACAAAACAGCCTATCGTCGGCTACACATTAAAAAAAAAAAACAGAAGAACAGTCGCTGTGTACACATCTTATGTACCCATTACTCTATGAAACGATTCAGTGGATTAACAGATGTGTGCATACAGAGAAGTATTACATCCAACATCACAGTCTCATACTATTCTTGGATACGAAGCCCTTGTTCACACCTGTTCAACCATAAAAATCTCAACAATACTGCTGGCTGCACTAGAGACAAACATTCACCAATCAGGAGAAAGTCTTGTACCACTTTTTTCTCCTTCCGTTCTGTGTAGCCAAAATTCCGCTCAAACATCCTTTAACCAGCCTTTTCAAACCGGTACATACTGAAGCATGGAAACCTGACAGAAGACATCATACATTAACGGCTGAGCTGGAGAAATGTCATAAAAAAACAAAATATAAAAAAATGGTGCAACCCAACTTCTCCCCCTAATTTGCCTGGCTTTGGTAACACCATGCACGGTGGTATAAAGTCCTTCCTCGTCAGCATGCTATATTTACAGAAACAAATTAGTCAAGAGGAGGAAGGAGTACAAGATAAACAATTTGATTATTACTACATTCAGAAAAAGAAAGGCTTTACAGCGCCGTTATATCATACAACACTGGAATCTGAAAGAATTCAGGCCAGACAAAAAAAAAATAGAACTTTTCAATGAATATAACAAAATAGACTTTTTTTCTCCAAAGGTAAAGGAATACGAGTTTCTTTGATGTTTTTTAATGTGCCAGCCCAGCCTGGAGTTATAGAGTTCGGTCTGACGCTGGGCACAGGTTCACATACACAGGCCACATTCCATAGCTCAGAAAATGCTATTCTTCTGCTTTCCTTACTCACCCTTCCCACCCCTGTTCACTTCTTTACACCCGATCGGAGGCTACAAAGATAAAGACTATAGAAGCTCCCTGCATGCGTCCATCAGGCTCACTGAGATAGGGGGCTGAGGGGGCAGCATGAACGAGAAAAGATGCATTATCTTTGTGCTTGGAAGCAGTCTTTTTTTAGCTCATAGAATCATTCCGAGGTGACTTAACGGACACCAGCCTTGACTCAACTAGATTGATTTTAAAGAAGAGTCAAATATTGGCGATGTACAGGAGACAGCAGGACTAGGAAACCCCAGTTCGCTCAGAGTTACTTTCACTTTGGGTTGAAGTGCTGGAGCTTCCACGGCCTAGTCCCATCACTCCCAACAAAAAAATTAAAAAGCTCTACAAACATGTAAGGAGGGCACTTCTCGCAGAATTGACAGGAAGACTGGCAGCATTACCCTCAAAGGTCATGGAGGACAGAGGTGGTCAACAGGAGTTATATTCCTCAGGTCTGTTTTAAAAACCCCTGATTATGGTCTGCTGAGCTGCTGAATGACAAACACACACACACACCCGGAGGCCATGCAACTCATACAGTATGCACGAAATAAAGACAGTCCTAAATCACACACTGATACTTGAGGTTACAACATTCAGGACAGTTGCTCACATAATTTCATCCTGGTGTGACAAAATCCAAAGATTCAGGCGTCAGGGGAAAACGAGTCATGGTTTAATCTCGTTCACTTTCCTGCCACCTATTTGAAGATGTGTCACTGGAGCATCACTTTTGGCTCCCTACAACACGGCGGCCATTGCGGTACTTAGCTCAAGAAGTTGTGGATGGACGTGGATGTTATTGCTGTCTGAGTATTGCTTCACATCTAAAAAGAAAACGATAACTATACCATCAACAGGCTAGTTATTGCCGACATGATCTGGAGGAAGAAAGAGTTGACAGGATGGCATATTCATTTTGACGCCATAAAACGATGGATAACTAACTCAGAGCAACTGGTGGTGGGTGTAGTGATATGGGCCAAAGCAGAACACTCAGAATGCCCCTGTACTTTTTTTCTTTTTTTTTTAATCCTCATTTTTCACACACAGAGTCATGACTCATGATGACATCAAGATACAATGAAAAGTAGCCTGCAGCGCCCTATGTGACCAACCTAACCTTAGGAGAGCTCTGCTGGTTGCACGCAAATTACACTGAAGTCTGGCATGCAGATCAGTGGCTGGTGTGAGGTCAAATAAATGGATATACATTCGATTTTGCAGACTTCCACCCACAAATCACTTGGGCTCTGGTCTCTATTTGGGCTCTGGTCAATAGGTAAGTAGTGAATTCCTAAAAAGAGAAAATGTCAATTTATTTACTTATTGGAGTTTTTGAGGGGGGTTACATTTAATAGTTGTGTTATCGTTTTAAAAAGATACCATTAATCCAATTTGTGGGATTTTCTTGAACGAATTATGATTTAAACATATATAAATTATATTGCTAAAATTCATTAGCAATCTAAATTCGAAGAATGACTGAGGAGGGACATGAAGTGATTACATAATCCGATGGGCCTATATATGGTCTGGTGCCTCTGATAATATTAATTAAACAAAGTGAGGGGAGGAGTTAGACTAAAACACATTCAAGCACAATCCAGAGGCATAAAAAAGGCAGACAGACAGACAGACAGACAGACAGCGAGAGAGAGAAAGAGAGAGAATTGGAGAAGTGAGCAGGAGAAGAAGAAGAAATAGAAACAGCTTGATTTCTCTCTCGGCGTCTGTGGAGGACTCAGGATCAGAGGGCGCCGGGTCTATTTATAGCTCTCCGCGGCTGTTTAGCTTTCGACGCACGTTCAGAGTGCAGCAGCAGAGCGCCGGGATGCTGCTCCAGACGGGCTTTATGTGGAAATGCCTGCTTATTGAGCCGCGGCTGCTCTCTTCTCTCCTGTTCTCAGCGCACGCGCCTGCTTTTTTAATCTGCCGTGCGCTTTAACGCACGCGCGCAAACTAATAATTCCTCCCCAACGTTTGAAGAAGAAAAAACGAAACAAGCACGTGTCAACCAAAGCTCCAGCGCTGTTAACTACAGTTTGCACATTTATATATACAGCTGAAGAACACGTGATGCACTTAGCGCTCTCTGCAGAACAGAGGAAGGGCGTGGCACTGCTAGGTTGCACGGGAGGGGGGCCGCCTTTACTGGGAAAGACAGTGACATAACTTGCCCTATTGTGAGTGTAACAAAGAAAAGAATGCCATCGATCCATCCCCATGGGCTGTGGATAGTTAACCAAACTGCCTCTGCCAGTAGCACCTACAGGCAGAACAGAGGCCAGGTTCCCCTGACCTCCACTGCAGCTGATGCTCCCTTTGCCACCAGAAACACATCCAGTGAGGAGCAGCCAGCGCTGACCCAGGCCGCCTCTCTCTTACCACCTGGGTCTGCTGGGTCAGACGTTACTTGGGGTCCGCGCTCGAAGGGCCACGCTGGCGGGCACGCAGCCACAGCACACCAGCCACAGCGCCTTCTGGATCTCCTGGTTCCTGAAGGCGTAGATGACTGGGTTGATGACTGAGTTGTAGGTGGCGGGCACCAGGGTGGCGTAGGTGTAGAGCGGGGGGTAGGTGTAGTCGGCGATGAGAGCGTAGACGGTGAAGGGCATCCAGCAGGCCGCAAAGGTGCCCAGGATGATGGCCAGGGTGGACACGCCCTTCCGCGTGGTGACGTAGTGGGGCGTGGCGGACAGGAAGTGGTGCTGCAGGGCGATCTGGTGGGCGTGGTGCATGACGATCTTACAGATCTGTATGTAGAGCTGCAGCATGAGGCCGAACAGCAGCAGGAAGGAGACAGACAGCACCGCGATGTAGTTCTTAGTGAGCGGCCGCACCACGCTGCACGTGGCCTCCTCTGCCAGGCAGTTGACCCCCGTGACCGGCAGCAGGCCCAGGCACAGGGACAGGCCCCACAGCAGCACCAGCATACTGTAGGTGAATGCCGCCGTCCGCTCAGAGTTGTAGGTGAGGGCGTAGTACAGCGACAGGTAGCGGTCGATGGTGATGGCTAGCAGGCTGAAGACTGAGGCCGAGAAGGAGGCCACCACCAGGCCCACCGTCAGCAACTGGGCCGCGTCCGACTGGAGCAAGTAGGCACAGGTGAAGTGAAGCACCAGGCCCAGGCCGGCCAGCAGGTCGGCCAGCGCCAGGCTGCCGATCAGCAGGAACATGGGAGCACGCAGCGCAGGGTTCTGCCAGATCACCAGCACCACCAGGGCGTTCTCACAGGCGATCAACGTCCCCGATGAGCACAGCACAATGTCCCAGGGGTTGACCAGCAGGGGCAGCTGGCTGGGCGCGAGGTAGTCCGGAGTGAACGTCCCAAAGCTGGTGATGTTGTCCATGGGTCCTCCGCCTCCGCTGGCCCACCCTGTCGGGTCAGGCCAACCGGGGGTGACTGCTGGCTCTTCACTCATTCTGCCCAGCGCCTGAAATCAACACAAACAAACACAATGTTACGATAGCTGAGTTGAATATCAGATAATACAAACCAACACTGGTTGTATGAACCCTTTCATGGTCAAAACAAAACAGGGAGTAGAAGAATGACCATAAATAAATCTGTAACACGTGTCTGTCTTGGTCTGTCACGCACTAAAGGTGACACAGTGGGGCAGTTTGCTCTCCTGCCCCCCTCTATGCACGCCACTGCACTTGTATGTTTTATGCCTGTGCATAAAACATAGTGTTATGCAAAGGCAGAACACTGTATGTTGCCTGTGCAAGGACATTGCGCAGGAGCACAGAAGGAGAACAGAAAGCCCTTGAGCTACACCATTTAACTTTTCATTCTGGCTTTCATTCGTTTTACACAGCAAAACACTACAGTGATAGAAATGTGCATTTCAGCTGGTCTTGTGTAGATAGTATATAAACCCAGTGACGGTCATATAACAGTGGCATTTAGGTTAGGCTACAGCACGCGTGAAGAGCCACTAATAATTAATGTATGGACACAAGGGAAAGAAAAAAGCATAATAGGAAACCAAAGTAGCCTAGGCTTTGCAGTTAATTTCATGCCACATTTCCCAAGAGAGTAGCCTATATGGATAAGCCTTTACCGGCAACCGGCAAAATTTCACGCTGTTGTCAGACACAAAGTGCCGCTCTCTGCAAAGCAGCAGATACCGCACCCGTCATGGAAATACAGCCTGTTCTTAACGCGATGGTGGCCATATGGTGCTGCTTTACCCTCTCTGCACCTATAGCACCAGATACACACAGCGGCTGCTCCAGGTCAGCAGGAGGGGGTTGCTTGAGGAAGAGGTGGGAGAAAAAGGGGGAGGGGAGGGGGACAGGCTGCTGTAACGGATGCTCAATAATCAGCCTACCTTGACTCAGTGAGGTGACACTTCCCGTCTAATTGGAAGAACGGCTGCCGTCCATGTTATCGATAAGGATGGTGCAGCGCCGGCGGACAGAGACGTAGCCCGGGGAGGGAAGGGGGGGATGCTGGTCCTTTCTGCCTGGAAGCAACGATGATGATGGTGGTGGAAGAAGAAAAGAGCGCGGAGCGGCTCTGCCGTTAACGGCGCATCGCCGTAGACTGCGGCTGTGCGGGGAGCAGCGGTGGATGAGAGGGAGAGGAGGGTGTGTGTTTGTGTGGGGAGGGGAGGTCGATGATGAAGGAGGAGTCCCAAAAGGGGCCAGCAGACCCCGAGAGACTGGTTGAACTCCTTTAAATGTCTAGTCCGTGCTGTCTCAAGGACAAAGACAGGTGTGTGTTCTGAGTGTCCAAAAGCCACATTTGTTTCACTTCCCGTCCCGCCTTCAATTATTATAACAACCAAACACGCGTTTTTCCCAACACGGGCATGACATGCTGCAACATTTGTTCCCAACTGATAGAAGCTTATTTATTACCTGACCAACCTGCACTATGCACTTCAACAGCTGCCTTCGTCAGTTTTTGGGATTTTGTGCTGCCCAACTGGTCTCTCATATGAAGATGCTGGAGGCAGAGACCTGCTATTCTTGTCCTGTCTGAGCTATTAACAGCAGCCCTGATGTGTGTCACCAGCTCCCCTCCTCTCTCTTGTCCTCCATCTTCTCCCTCATCTCTCCATCCTTCCAGCATCGCCTCTATTAGATCTGTGGCTGGTGATAGGTGACTATGGTAATGTAGATGTACATGTGGCCAGTGAGCTGACCAAACGTTGTGTCGGCTTGTGTATCATTTTTCAAAAGCACCTGTCTTTCGAATCTGAATGGATTATTAATAGCTCCTGTTGGTGGGAGAGCGGGGTTTACCAGGTGGCGCCGCTAAGAGGCAATGTTGAGCTGCGTATGAGTCATCAGTGCGCACCTGTAGGACACAGAAATGAATGAGAGCACACACCGGGCCTCAATCTTACCGGCTTTATTTCTTTTTCTTTAAAACAGAAAATGATTGCTTCACAACAGGCCTTGTTAAGCAAACCCTCACATTAAACTTGCCAACACCTACAAAACGGTATCAAAAGTGCACCATAGTGTTAATACATCTTCTTAAGGGTTAAACATTTTCCAATAATATTATCCTCTTGTAATATTTATACAAATACCATCCTGTACACTGTAGAAATATACAACATAGTGTGCCCCATGGGTGGGACACTCCCCTTCCTTCGCCTCCCCACACACGCCCCCATCCTCCCTTACATCATCCATGATCCACTCTCAGCAAATCCCAGAGCATGTTAACAGTGTGTGGGGTGAAGACACCAGGCCAGTATTACATTATATGAATTATTAAATACCCATTTGACCCCACACCCAAGGCAAAACTAATACGCCACTCATACGACCAACCTGTGTCTGTACAACCCTCATTCAAAGTCTTCTTTTAAAAACAATCATGACAGTTTTCATTCATCATCGTCTCATTGTCCCGGCAGCAGCAGCAGCAGCAGCAGCAGCAGCAGCAGGGTCCAGTCAGAGTGAAGTGGATGTGAGTGGGAGGGGCGGGCTCGGGGCGGTAAGGACATAGACAACTGGTAGATAGTTGGAACTTTTACTGAGCTGCAGTGCTGAGTACGTAAAAGCACAAGTATGAATTAGAGCTGCGCGGGCGGGTTGGACACGTGGTGCGTTTAGGGTTCTCCCCACAGAGAGGGAACAGAGAACTTTCTCCAGGTTTTGTTTGGTCTTGGCACCACCTTTAGTCTCTGGACTGGTAAAAGAGGATGTAGCCCGACTCAGAGTTCTTGGAGATTTCAGAAGTGAGACCGTAGAACTCCTCTATGGCCTGAGCGTCGATTTTCTACACCAACAGAAAGAAGACACACGGCACGGTGAGGAAAAATGTATGCAATGTTTCTGTTAATGCTAAATCATACGTATATAAAAACTGACACTTACCTCTACAATATCATCATCAAACAGCAACCAGAAGTCGTGACTTTTCACAATGGCAATGTAGTGCCCTCTGTTTGGACCACTTTAAAAGAAATAGAAGATTGTATTTAAGTAAACTTTAGCATCTAGTATTGTATTATCCCGATTTTAAAAATGCCCAACACATACGAAGCATCAACAATGGTGTCTTAAAACACTCTTGATTTGACTGACCTCCCTGTGAGTGTTACTATACATGTACGAGTGGATGAAGAAACCTTTAACATTTTTATTAGTTCAACATTTGAAGTTTACTAATGCAGTGTCTGTTCTGGACATGTGCCGGATCAGCAGCTTGGATTATGATGCGTGTCAATTTGTGCTGTTACGGTAATGCCACACTTTCATCCTTTCTGGCCGCTGCACACAGCTTTGAATTGCTGATCCAAACAGCTTTAAACTTGGCACTCCACTCCCTTAGGTGCTCAGCAACACATCCAGCAAGTGCTACAGTAAGTACAGGGGACGAGCAGTTGGCAAGTTATTTGAAGGACAGACATACACAAGACCTTTTACTCTATAAAACTGCAGTGCCTGTTCTGGATGTGCCTTTGCCCTCGTTGTGGTGTGATAGTGATGTATGCCTTTTCCCACTATTAATGTAGCGGCCCCCTCCTGTCCCTGTTGGTAAGGTAAGGTTGTGGGCTGTTTTCTACAAAACCGCGAGCCGAACAACTTAACACTAGACACTGCACTCCCTTGGATCCTTAGCAACACAACCACTAAGTGTGAAGTAGATCAGACGAACAGTTGGCGAGATATTCAAAGCACAGACACACACTGATGTCTATCTACATAGTAAGATGAAGATTTCATAAAACTCTGACAAGAGGGAGCTGAAATGGTAGCGTTGGGCCAAAGGAATAAGGAATACTTAAGACACTCAACCAGATAGCTAATTTACGTCTGTAAGACTCCTGACTAACCTTCTCAAATCCAGACAAATTTGACCTTTAAATATAATTTTGTAAATAAATAATATTCAGAATTGTGCTGGGCTGATGTCGGTTTAGCATACACTGTGTGAAAAGCAGGGAATTAACTTATTTAAACACAGACAGACAGACTCCCGATCACACTGGGTAAAAACCAGCACTGAGATGAAGTACGGCCTAGCTAAACAATGATGAATGAGGGTTTGTGTTTTCTCCTTTGTGATGTTGTGTAGATTCTAATGCATCTCTATTCTTCTGCTAATGGGTTCAGATACATTTATATAATTGGAACAAGGATGTGTTTGCCTGTCTCTTGTTGCTGTGGAGACCGTTTTCAAAAATGTGTTGTATTCTGACTGTGTGTGAGCGCCTACTCACCTCCCACAATGCACCACCACAGCGACCAGGTCGTAGAGCCTCTCGGGATTGGTGGCGTCCCCGGAGGTGTTGAAGAGGCGGAGCTCCAGGGGGAAGACGACGCGATAGGACAGCTTGGTGTAGCGCTGCAGCTGCTCCATGTACTTAAAGCGCTTAAGGTGCAAAGCCAAGATCATTGGCAGCTTCTTAACACGCATCCTACGTCACAAAATAATAGTGTCAGACATAATAGCTAAATACCCAACCACACACAGACATGCATTAGATTAACACGTGCCTAGAAGACACAGAGTAAGAACAAAGCTGTATACTAACCTCTTATGAGCCTCCTGCTTGCTTCTACATTCTTCACAGTAGTATTTGTACTCACTGCACAGTGTCTCTGTGTTACTGAAACCTCTGAGAAGTCACAAAGAGAAAACTAGTGAGTGTACAATCTGCAGTCCACATCTGCAAATAAGTGAATTGCTTTCAAAACACTGCATTCTCCCCATGCAGTTTGGTGAAGGACTCAAGTCCAAAGTGTATTCTTTATAATGTTCAGACTGGTTAGCAATAATCTTTAAAACATATAAATATTTTATAACTAAACACAACAGTCCCACTTTGTAAGTTACATGCTTAAAATCTGAAAGAGGCTCAAAGCCATTCAACAGTGACTAGTGCTGTCATTCTAGTAAATGTCCATGTTCACATTACAAATATGTTCTTAAATGTATCAACTGTTTAGTGTTTGAAAACCTCCTGAATATAGTGAAAAACGTATATCACAATTTTCCAGAGCCCGAGGTACCTTCAAGTTACTGCTTTGCCTGATCATCAGTTTAAATGACATTCAGTTCCATAAGATGTAAAAAAAATGTTTAAAAAGAGACGAGCAAAGTCCTACTATGAAAAGCTGGAACCACTGGAATTTGAAATTATGTGACGTTTATTATCAAAATAGTGTCCGATTTCGGACAATCAACTACATATTGTGCTTCCTCACTTCCTGATGCAGCTCTGGCTCTTTATGCGGTCATCTTACCTGAGGCAGTGTGTGATGGAGGTATTCTGTTCTACGTCCACAGAAAGGTCCAGAAAGTCCTCATCTTTGCTGCTTATCTGAAGTGAATGAAAAGGAGATCATAAGATGCTGTAAATAACAGAACCGAAGTACCAGGCCAATATGTCAGCTGGATGTCTTGATATGGACTATCTTTTGTATCACATAAAACATTGTTTTTGCATACAAACTAAGCTGTTCTGCTCCTCTGACAAGAAGCTGCATCCATGAAAGTTAAACTTCATACCTGAATAGTAAAGCCATCTAAACTTCCCCTTTGTATGAAAACATCAGTTAGCCAGCAGCTCACCGTTTCACATGTGAGGCAGCGTGTCTCGTTGGTCAGAGTGCCTTGGAAGATCTCATGGACCCAGGTGGGAGCGGGCGTGGCGTTGCTGTTGTTGTTCTGAGAGTCCAACGTGCCGTTGGCAACGCGGCCGTTGGTCTTGTCCTGCTTCCTCTCCTCCTGCAGCAGATCTGCGATGGTGTTGAGCAGGTAGTTCAGGAACTCATGAGCATCCTGCTGCATGTAGTTGTCAAACAGCTCTGAGGAAGAAAGTACAAAGACAGAGACTTCAGATTCAGCTATTCTTTACAAGTTAGCTAAGGATTAGCATTTCTTCAAGCGATGATTCGACACTCCGCTAAGTTTAAATCAGTTTCCTCTCACCATTCTCCTTGCGTAGCCGAGTGATAAACTTCTTGGGCGGTATGACACCCACTTTCCTCTTCTGGTTGGCAATACTGTGGAAGAGGTCGGCCAGGCAGGTGAGCAGGTTCTCCTTCCGCCGAGGCTGACTGCGGTAAGCCAAGATCTTCTCCCGAAATGGCCGGCAGAAGTACAGAGCCTGCAGCACCGAGTTGCAGTAGCAGGTGTTCCCGAACTACAGTCACATTTCGCATGAGGCAAAATCAGTGAGAGTATGAGTGAGGTGGAGATGATATGCAAAACAGTGAATCTTGAAATGTAAATCATTCACTTACATTGACAAGGCCAAAGTAGTGCTCATTGACCGGAAACTGCTCAGATCCAATCTCTTTCTCCAGAGCAGAGGCATTGGCGCCCTTAAATGCAAAGAGACCCCCACAACAAATTACCATAAAGCTGTATTTTCAGCAATTAATTTCAAGTAAATGACAAAGGAACCAATGCCTTCATTTCATTTTAAAGTAGTTGCTTGCTAAGATAGCAGCAGATCTGTATTTTCAAAGTAGTGTGCTGCTGCTTGTACAGTTGTGTTCAAAATAATAGCAGTGTGTTTAAAAAAGTGAGGCAAGTTCAAAATCCTTATCATAGCTTTTATTTCCAAACACGCAAATGCATTGGGGACATTGCACATTCTATTCCAAATCCAAATATGAAGAAACATTTGTCAAATGTTTCTTCATCTTTACAGAAAGTGAAGGAAAAGGAATATTAGACTGGTCAAAAAAATAGCAGTGTCTGCATTTTTCTTTACAACTCCAACATTTACTGTATCAACTGAAAAATGCATGAAGATTTAGCTTTCCAATGAATCACTGAACTAATATTTAGTTGTATAACCTCTGCTTCACTGTCTTCAAAGTGTACTGTGGCTTGAATTCAGTGTTTGGGGGTCGTCTGAGGCCCCTATTTAAACCACAGTACACTTTGAAGACAGTGAAGCATGGTGGCGCAGACATCATGTTATGGGGATGTTTCTCATACTATGGTGTCGGGTCCATTGATCACATACCATGGATCAGTTTGGATACATTAGAATACCTGAAGAGGTCATGTTGCCTTATGCTGAAGAGGAAATGCCCTTGAAATGGGTGTTCCAACAAGTCAACAACCCCAAACACACCAGTAAGCGAACAAGATCTTGGTTCCAGACCTACAAGATTAACATTATGGAGTGGCCAGCCCAATCCCTGGACCTTAATCCAATAGAAAACCTATGTGGTGACATCATAAATGCTGTTTTTGAGGCAAAACCAAGAAATGCAAAGGAATTGTGGAATGTAGTCCAATCGTCCTGGGCTGAAACACCTGTTCACAGGTGCCATAAGTTGGTCGACTCCATGCAACACAGATGTGAAGCAGTACTCAGAAACAGAGGTTATACAACTAAATAGTATTTCAGTGATTCATAGGAAAGCTAAATCTTCATGCATTTTTCAGTTGATACAGTAAATGTTTGAGTTGTAAAGAAAAATGCAGACACTGCTATTTTTTTTAACAGTCTAATATTCCTTTTTCTTCACTTTCTGTAAAGATGAAGAAACATTTGACAAATGTTTCTTCATATTTGGATTTGGAATAGAATGTGCAATGTCCCCAATGCATTAGCGTGTTTGGAAATAAAAGCTATGATAAGGTTTTTAATCTTGCCTCACTTTTTAAACACACTGCTATTATTTTGAACACAACTGTATAAAACAAAAACATTAAAAGTATTGACACGGCAAAAAATACAAGTGTTCAAGTAGAAAATATGCTATTGTACATATATTGAATTAAGCACCGGGCTGTTTTATGAAACGCACATCCCTCTAGCATATTTTGGTAAGGGTTAAAAGATCACGATGTAATGTAGCAATCAACTGTGTAGAGTGGACATGCACCTGGAACGGGTCCACAGCTGCGCAGCTAACTGTTAAACCATGTCGTCATTGCCTGCGATAATAAGATCTCGTAGTTTGTCAAAGGCCACAAACCAATGTAGCCTTTTCACAGTTATCGTACACGAAACACATACTGCAGAGACTAATCGTGTCCTTGTCTGAAGTCATCCATTATCCAGCTGTGTTCCAGGTGTTGGCTAGCTTTGACACTGGTTTCGCTTTAGTTTCCCTGCTAGTTAGCTAGTTAGCTCCCAGCTGCAGCAGGTGCACTGTCACCGTGCTCAAAAAGGCTGTGGTAAATAATGATTCAATGAGTTGTCAAGCTATGACTTAAAAATTAGTCCACACAGTTTAAATAGTGTCTAGCTACTGTTTCTAGCAAAAACGCCAGGGCGAAGAAGCGGTGGGTGGCTGCTTTGCTTTGCTGTGGTCGTAAAACTGCTTGGCTAGCACGGACACAGGAATTATCTGCTTTTATTTTTCAACCCCGGTTTAAACGCAAATAACAGTGCAGCCGCGGGTTCCGTATAAACCAACAGCCGGACTATTGCTAGCATGAGTCCGCCGTGTACTCACCATGGTACAAAAAGAGGCAAATTTGGAAACTGTCATTAGGATTTCCATTCGGCTAGCGCCATCTTCCACCAAACGGCCGCGCTCTGACAAGACTGGGCTGGCTCCTTCCTCGTGAGCAGACAGGCGATAGTGCCGAGCTAGCGACGGAAAGTCCAACCACGGAAGAAAAAAGAGATGATTCACTGTTATTGCTTCCGTCTTCGCCCAATCACAGTCGGTAAAAACGATCACTTAGTATCGGGCCCATGGTCGGGCCAAACATTTAACACATGCGGACTAGCTTTCCAAGAAAGTATTACTTTTCGGAGTAAACAATTTATATTGACAACATATTTCATAAAGTATCATCCAAAACCATTGAAGGCTCGTTTTGCAAAAGTGTTGCGCATGCGTATCACTACCATAGAACGATAGGCTACATTTGCGCCGTCGTAAAATGTATAAAACTGTTCCAAACAACGGATGAGAGGGAAAAAAATCGAAAAAGGACTTGCATGAATTGCATCCTAAGAACCACGTGTCCAAGGATTATTCTCTTGTTGTTACTTAATAGATGTAGATACACAGTCAAATAAATACAATAATAAATCATCAAAGAATGGTATTACGTATTGTAGCTCGTTAGGGTTCTATTGTAATTCTTCAATGAGCTGAACTCAGAAACTGCTGACCACTTTTCAATTACTTTGTTTAGCGCATATAGTTTATATAATAGATTTAGCGTCACAATCATTTGGTACAGGCAGTGTCGCGGCATACCTCAGATGTATTTTACAAGGCGGAGTCTGGGGGCCTGAGATCTCTCTTTCCGCCGTACCCGCCATCTTGTAGTGACCGGGGGTAAGATCTTCTCCGTGTTAAATGTTATTTTCTACCTTTTTATTGTTTCATTCGTACACATTAACGTTAATATTCGCACCACAGCTCTTCCCTTACACCGCAGTGGTACAATATACTCTGTTTAAACGATCCCCAGAGCTAAATCTCCCGTTGAAAGTGAGCAGGAGCCGCAGCGTGGCTCTCCATGTGGGCCCTGCAGGCAGAGGAACGATAAGCAGATACCGTATTTTCTCGCTTTAACGCATCTTTACACGGCATTGATCGTGAATATTCGGTTGTTAACAATACTGTAAAAATGCAGTTAGGATGCTGCCAAACGAATTTGTACCTCGCTTGTCTGCTTGATGTTTATCACTTGTTAGCCGTGCATACACAATAGCATATCATCGACAGACGGTGTATAAAGTCAAATTGAACATACAACTATTAGGGGCTTTTTCCCTCATGTGCGCGTCTTTACAGTTCTTGTGGTCATACACTCAATCAGCTGTTAAGAGACGATTAACACTTTAATTTGAGTCAGGTGGCGTTTAAGGGTTGTCACTGCAGTCATATCGCCCTCACCCTGATATGGTGTATATAAAAGGACGTATTTCGTGTAATACTGAGGAACATTACTGTTCTAACATCCCATTCTCTTTTGCTGCATTGAAGCAATGATAATAAAGTAGTCTCCCTTTTAATTTACTAGTCATTTTCCATTTACATTCAACTTATCTGTCTTAATTGAAAGCAAGTTTTTGGCTCCATCAGGACTAACTATAATGTTTTCTCTTAGACATCAGGCATCATGACGAACACCAGAGGCAAGAGGAGGGGGACGAGGTACATGTTCAGCAGGCAATTCCGCAAGCATGGTGAGTACACATTTAAAAACATATCAAACTTCAAATGCATTCATCATTTTATTAATTGTGTTTTGGAAAAATTGGTTTTAATTGACTGCATTCACCCCAAAGGTCCAATTCCCCTGTCCACTTACATGCGCATCTACAAGAAAGGAGACATTGTCGATATCAAGGTAAGCCTCCTCATCATGCCTTTTGACTTTGAATTATTGATTTGAGTGAGTCAAACTTGAGTGAGTTAAACTTGCAAATTCAGGTCTACCTGTTGATTAACATATATTAATGGGATAAAGGCTGATTTTTAAGTTTTTGGTGATTTCATAGTGCCAGTAATTTTAGTATTTGACTTGTGTTGTCTAACTTGTATGCCATATTCCATGGCTTATTGTTGTGAAAAGCACTTAAATGTGATATAACAATGATTTCAAGTCTGTTTGGAAAGGGACTTTGTACGTCTATGAATGCGATATGGCAAATCATTATTTATAAACTTGATCAGAGACATTGAGTTGGAAATCACTAATTATCTTAGTATAGTAGTTAGAATCAATTGTCAGATTTGGCATAGTGGAGGAAAATTAAAAGCCTATCGGTTCTATTATGTGGCTATTCATGATGAAACTGTTGACCTAGTTGTTGTAATACTTTTTCATGCTATTTACTTTTCAGGGCACAGGCACCATCCAGAAGGGAATGCCTCATAAGTGCTACCATGGCAAGACCGGGCGTGTGTACAACGTAACCCAACATGCTGTCGGCGTCATTGTCAACAAGCAGGTCAAGTAAGTAGGAAATGGCATTTGTTTTTTGACTTCTCCATTGGTTATTAAACCTTGGTTAGTCCAATTTTAAGACAGAAAACAACAGTCTTTGTTTGACATCACTTTGAAGGACATGTTCCCAACAATCCAAATCATCGTCTTAAAATGTTCTTGGGGCTTCAATATTTGTTCTATGCTTGCTCGTACACTTTTGGGACCCCATCTTCACTTTGCCACCAGGGCCGTTTATGTCCTGAGTGGTCATTCAAATGGGGGAAAGTATTTGATCCTTGAGCACCCCAGCCTAACTCCTGTTTGACCTGGGTTGTATTGAGGAAACAATGAAGGCATGCAGATATTGAAATGGCATAATTTAGAATTTTTAGCTTTATCTACCACTCAAGTTTTAGTAACATTTGTATCTGTTGTATATCAACTAATTTATGCTTTTGGCACTCACAGGGGCAGGATCCTGGCTAAGAGGATTAACGTGCGCATTGAGCACGTGAAGCACTCAAAGAGCAGGGACAGTTTCTTGCAGCGCGTCAAGGCGAACGAGGCAAGGAAGACGGAGGCAAAGACGAAGGGAACCTGGGTGGAACTGAAACGCCAGGTATGAAATTATTCACGATTAGCTGTTTTTAGTAAAGTTTTGTGGTTTTACCACCAGTCTATTCATGTGATGTACCTAGAATTATGACCATTTAGAATTTAAATCACATCTTTTAATTAAACTATTTTTAAACAAAATGGTGTATTCGTTTAATTTTTATTTAATTTTTATTTGGGGTTTCTATTATTATTATTGCCTAACATTCCCCCTTTCTTGTCTCCTCAGCCCGAAGCTCCTCGTAATGCTCACTTTGTCAGCACCAAGCAGAACGCACCACAGCTGCTGGAGCCCATCCCCTATGAGTTCATGGCATAAAGTGCTCAAGAAAATAAAAGTATTTGTACACACACTGCTTGTCACGCTGTCTTCTGTTCATACATTTTTATCTTGTTAAAGTGTTATGATGTGTTGTCACTCAGTGATGATTCTCCTCCTTTGATTGTTCAAAATGAAATCAAATGCATTTCTATTTCACCGGCAATCTGAGAGTGAACGATACACGTCACAAGCATTTTACATCATTACACGTTCACCTGTCAGGTATAAAAGGTTTGTCCAATTTACACTCCAAGTTGTATGTCTGACAAGCATCAATGGGTGGTTTCACTGCACCGATTTACTTGTCAAATTAAAGGCAAGATATGCCAATAAAATTCACCCAAGGAGATCAAGATAGCGTAGGAAAAAATATAAGTAAAAACATATCTTGAGTTAAAAGCTTTTGATTAGTACAAAAGTCTCATGGTCTATACATATCATAATCACTTGTATCTGTAGGACAAATCTATCATGAGATTGGTATAGTGACATAACAAGCCCCTTACGGTTTTGGCCAACTTAAATATGAGGCCTTATTTTAAACCATAATTGTCAAACATCAGTGTTCCAATTTCAAGCTATTGAAAGCTCAAAACTTTATTTAAACTTCTGAACTGTATTGGAGCTTTAAATTAAGAGGTTCAATATGTGCCACATAGGTGTACCCTGAATATGTGTTAAAATTAGAGTGAAATGAAGTACCATGATCTGGTGGGACCAGGCTAGGTAACGATGCAGAAAATAATGCTATTGAATAGTATGTATTGTGTAATTTGAATGGACAATTCAGCATTCCTGTAGTGGGGATGTATGAGGTCTTTTTATGCATTGTTAGTCTATTACCTTATGGAGATGGTGGTCAGCTCAATTATAAGGAGTTCATGAGAAACGTGCTGTAGCAAAAGTCAGCGTGTAGGCCTATACTGTCTCAGAGGGTGTCAGCAGAAAAAGGATTTTTCGCCACTTATTAATGGTTTCCTACAATATAAATATATGTTCTTTTTTTTGTACTTCTGGTTTGTGTGATACATGGTTGAACTACACTGGGGGTGAAAGCGCAAAAACGGCTTTCTGACGATGCTGTGCAGCATCTCAGTCCAAAAATCAGCATTTGAAAACACTTCATTTGGCCTACAATTGAACAGATATTTGCTGATTTATTAGGTAAATATGGGGCGATAAAAGATTTTTCTGCTGGCCCCCTCTACAACAGGGAGAAGTTGCTGTAGGCTACTGTTGTAGGCCTACTCAGTCTATCTAAAATACTGAACTCTACTATAAAAACATTGAATAATTGATCAGGTGCTTCATAACATGTATGTGATACTGTCAAACATTAGTGTAGGGTGTTTTTTAAATATTTGTTATACTTGTTCAGGTGTTTATAACGTGTAAACTCCGGACATAAGTGGCATTGTTGGATTACCCATTAATACTGTGGAAGCCACAGGTAGAGTTGTGCTGTAGGTGGCAGTGTACATCAGGATGTTATCCATCTTAGAATAAACATACTCCTGGCAGCAGACTAACTGACGAATACGACATTTTCACATAACTGCTTCTAAAGTGCTTTATTGAATTATGAAACTTATTTTAATTGAGCCTTAAAACCATATCTGTGACTCACCATTAGGACATTGTGTAGGTATACAGGTTGTGAACCATGAGAATAATGTTTTCCAGTGCAAATTAAAAACGAAATGCAACATAAACAGGATAATGGGCTCTATGTAAACTAAATTGAAACATTTTATGCTTTTACAGGCTGATCTGTAGATTCTTATCAATGATTTGGTTGGTTAGAATTCTTTTGGCACTTGCCAATCGATTTAGAATAGTGAGGATGGCAATATTGAATAATTTTGCTTTCATATAGTCAAAATAGTAATTCAACACATGCATAATCCCAACCCATAATCCACAAATCAGCAGTTGAAATAGTCTATGCTTGTGCTTGAGAAGACATGTCATAATGTTATCTTCATATTTTCTGCTGTTTTTTGTGAATATAAAATCACAAGAAATGTATCCTCTTAAAGTATATCAGTCTTTTGTATGCTTTCTTATTGAGTATTTTCTTCTGTCTTTAAAAAAAATACACATATCAGTCATACCTCATGTGTGTGTCATGATGTTGCAGCAATGTGTGTGTGGACCACTTGATGTGTACTGTTTAATCAGTGGAGGCTGAATGGCTGGCTGGTTACGTGACAAATAGGTTATCTCATCCCACCTCAGTACTTACCCAATATTTGCACGAATTAGCAGCGGTTTACAGAGATACGGAGAGCTGCTGACAGGATGGAGTGTGAGAGAGAGAGAGAGGCCTGGAGGGAAAAAGGCTAATAGTGGATTTTTATCTAATTTCCGTGGGTGCATGCATCACTTGAATTTTCTAGAAGTAGAAGAGCTTTCTTCAATTAAAATGAACGCTGTGTATCCCTCTTGTAGGCCAATTCTGTTGAGATAAACCCTTCAGGGGGTTAAGGTCTTTCTTCACCCTCGTTACCAGGGGTTCCAGACAAGGGTCTTATCAGAAAAGTAGTAATAAGTATCCAACAACCTAAATAACTAAAACTTGGGGGGGGGGGGGGGGGGGGGGGACATCAAATGCAATCAATCAATGAGCACACTGGCAACCAAAGCCCTTGGTATTGATCGGCTTGGGCCAGGATTTTTCTTTTAGAATATAGATAAGATGAATGGTGCCTCTATCCTTTTGAATATTCCCACTGCTCTAACCTGAATGGTTGAACACTTAAAATAATCATTCATTGTGTAACTTCAATTTCTTTTTTCCACCTAAAAATGTCCAATATTTGATGATTCTATACTGTGAGATGCTTTCTCCGAGTGGCAGTAATACGATAATCATACAGCCTATGTCTACAGTAAGTATATTTTGTGTGTTTTCACAGATACACCAGAGCGTCATGCGTGGCACTGACTCATGGAAGTTACTGATTGAAGGAACAGCAGAGTAAACAGAGAAGGAGAAAGAGAGAGCAGGCGAGAGAGGGAGGAGGGCAGAAAGACAGGGGTTGGGGATAAAAGCCGTGGAACACTATGAACTCCTTAATCACACATGTTTGACACACACAGATTGAGTCTGTCAGCTCAGAGCAGCCATATCGACCTGGGGTGTTACACATTAACCACACACACACAAACAGTAGATAATTGGACACAGACAGGCTAACACGACGCAGCAGAAGTTGTGTGTGGAAATGTTGCACGATATGTAATTTCACAATTATCAGCCTGGCTGCCTCACCTGGCTCACACTTAATTTAACATTCATGGTTCACCCCAAAATGCAAAAAACACATGCTTCCTCGCTGGTCTCTGCTGGTGTTATCCAGCCACAGAGATATAATGGGGCCCCAGATCTCTGTTTCTGAGATGTTCAGCCTCAAACCAAGATGAATGGGATCTTCATTTGTGCTGCTCAAAGCATTAAAATGAACAGAAACAGTGTCTTGGTTACTCTGTAACCTCACTGTCACATTTCTTTATGCACTATTGTCCACTGAGGAAATTGTCTGTTGACAATACAGTATGTTCTGTTGAATATATAGAGTATTATGGAGATGTTACTGGAGAGTAACATGAATGATTTGACCTCTGTATATTACAGAAAATACCAGTGAAACATTCATTCAAGCATTTTCTTCAATACCACCCCTCCCCTGTAACTCAGTTAAGGAGCTCTTAGACAACTTTAACGGCAAACTTACAAGTATTATACAGTAGATGCTATTGCACCCACTAAGATGAAGGTTGTCTCTGGTAAGAAAAGATCTCCATGGAGAAATGTCCCGCAGGTCAGAATAGAAAGAAGAGAGTGCCGTAAAGCAGAACGCAGGTGGCGAAAAACAAATCTCCAGGTTCATTATGACATCTTCAAAGAGAAACTGTGCACGTTTAACTCAGAACTGAGAAATGCAAGGCAGTCTTTCTTTTCTGACATCATCACCAAAAACAACAACAATGCATGTGCCCTGTTTGCTACTGTCGACAGATTAACAAAGCCTCCTGTGTCAGTAGCGTCTGAACATCTCTCCATCAGAGCCTGCAATGAATGTGCCTCCTTCTTTACTGAGAAAATTCACAAAATTAGACAAGCTGTCACTGCATCAATACCAAGTTCAACATATGTGTTCCCTCTTAAAATCAATTCAAATGAAATGACAGAATTTTATCTTATAAACCACAAAAACCTGGAGGACATTATACAACACCTGAACTCCTCATCCTGCTGCCTTGACATTCTGCCCACAGGCTTCTTTAAAACTGTTTTTAGCTGTATGGCCTCAGATGTTCTACAAATTGTCAACATGTCCCTTCAGACAGGTGTATCCCAACCCACAGGACCTGAAAACAGCAGTCATCAAGCCACTCCTAAAAAAGAACAATCTAGATACATCACTCATGAAAAATTATAGGCCCGTATCTAACCTACCATTTTTAAGTAAAATCATTGAAAAAGCTGTTTATCAACAGCTAAATAACTACTTAGCAAAGAACAACTGCTTTGATGTTTTCCAGTCAGGATTTTGACAACACCACAGCACTGAGACTGCTCTGGTTAAGGTCCTCAATGATATCCATTTAAACACAGACAGTGGCAAAAGTTCTGTCTTAGTTTTACTGGATCTCAGTGCCGCTTTTGACACAGTTGACCACAGCATATTACTAGATCGACTAGCAAACTGGGTTGGACTTTCTGGAACTGTACTAAGCTGGTTTGAATCCTACTTAAAGGATAGAGACTACTATGTGTCAATAGGAAATTTCACATCTGAGCGGACAAATATTGAATGGAGAGTCCCCCAAGGTTCCATTCTTGGGCCTCTTCTGTTTAACATCTACATGCTCCCACTAGCTCAGATTTTGAATAAGAACAAATTATGCTACCATAATTATGCAGACGACACACAAATTTACATAACCATATCACCAGGAGACTACAGTCCGATACAGGCACTGAGTAAGTGCATTGAACAAATCAATGATTGGATGGGCCAAAATTTCCTTCAATTAAACAACGACAAAACTGAAGTAATTGTCTTTGGTGCCAAAGATGAACAATTAAAAGTCAGCGCACAGCTTACATCCGTTATGCTAGAAACCACACCCCAAGCCAGAAATCTTGGTGTTGTAGTAGACTCCGACTTGAATTTCAAGAAACACATTAAATCAATTAATAAATCAGCCTACTACCACCTAAAAAACATATCAAGAATTAAAGGGCTTATGTCTCAGCAAGATTTAGAAAAACTTGTCCATGCATTTATCTTTAGTAGACTTGACTACTGTAACAGTGTCCTTGCTGGCCTTCCAAAAAAATCTATCAGACAGCTTCAGCTAATTCAGAACGCTGCTGCTCGAGTCCTCACTAGGACCAAAAAAGTGGATCACATTACCCCAGTTCTGTGGTCTTTACACTAGCTTCCTGTCACTCAAAGAATTGATTTCAAAATACTGATGTTGGTTTATAAAGCACTAAATGGTTTAGGGCCAAAATACATTACTGATCTGCTGATACGTTATGAACCGTCCAGAGCCCTTAGGTCGTCTGAGACAGGTCTACTTACAGTCCCCAGAGTTAGGACTAAACAAGGAGAAGCAGCTTTTAGTTATTATGCACCAAAAATCTGGAACAAACTCCCAGAAAACTTGAGGTCTGCTGCAACTCTCAGTTCTCTTAAATCGAGTCTGAAGACTTTTTCGTTTCCATTTTAACCTGCAATTTTTATTTCATTTGTTTCTTTTATTCGCTTTTAA
This sequence comes from Ammodytes marinus, assembly GCF_949987685.1. Taxonomy (NCBI): domain Eukaryota; kingdom Metazoa; phylum Chordata; class Actinopteri; order Uranoscopiformes; family Ammodytidae; genus Ammodytes; species Ammodytes marinus. The sequence goes on along the minus strand of NC_137225.1, from coordinate 15,338,963 downwards.
ATGTTTTAGAATGTGTTTTATGTATTCTAATCTTGCCCCTGTAAAGCACTTTGAGTGGCTTTGTGTCTGAATTGTGCTATATAAATAAACTTGCCTTGCCTTGCCTCACATGACCTGATTATTGGATTATTTTCATTGATACACATATGTATGAACAGTATTTCAGTATTATGTTAGGGTAGTTTAATCTAGAACACTCATCATAATTTATGAGCTCATCATGGACTTTGTAACTAAACTTTCAGATACAGCATATTTGGAAATATTCAGCAAAGTAAAAAGTAAACTCTTTCCCTTAAGTAGAATAGACGTTCAGAGTTATGTAAATATAAATACTGAAGTAAATACCTCAGGACTCAACTTCAATACAGTAGCCTACCTGAATAAGTGGCATCTGTTCTATTAATATTTTCTGTTATAAATTTGAACTCTGTTCTCCCAAGGCCTCCCCATCTGTCACTACTTCTGACAGAAAAAAGGCCCTCTGTGGTCTCTTGAGAGTAATATCTGTGACTGTGATGCAAATGTGTGGGTGTGACAGTGTGTGACAGGCCTTTAGGTTTGACAAGGCACAAAGAAGTCCCACTGCGGGGCCAAACAGAGTGCAAGCTGTATCTCTGTATGTGATAGGTGGGGTGATAGAGACTGTGTGGTTATCGGGGGGGGGGGGGGGGAGGGCATAGTAATATATGTGCATATTGGGCCAGCTGTATTGATCCTGGCCCTGACAGCAGAGGTGGAGGAGGAGGGACCGGATGGGGAGAGTAGGAGGCTGATAACAGTGTCAACTGACCCAGGCGTGCTTACCTGGAGCGTGGGAGGGCACCGAGGTAACGGCCAACAGGCTCTCAATAGGCCTCATTCACCAAAGTCAGTCAAAGGTTTCACATACGGGCATGGCATGGGCGCAGAGGGTCATCTCTCCTGTTTACACAAGCAGATTGTGGCATTGGATTGACAGTGTGGTCCCCCCCCCCACCCCCCATAAGGATTAACATTGTTGTCTTTTCTATCAAAACACAGTCTATGAAACTTTTGAAAGAACAAATAGCTGTATCAAATGAGAAATTCTAAAAAAAAATACACTAAACTAATAAACAAACAAACGCATCCTCACTTAGGCCTACTTCAGTTCACTCAGGTGTTGTGCTGCTATACGCTTATTTGGTCTGGTATGACCTGTGGCTTATTATGGTTAATCCTAGCTATCGTTTAAACTTTATACAGATATTGCTAAATCAGTTTGTTTGTTCTGAATGTATTACTCTGATTTGCACGTGCTACTGTTACACAATGTTTTAGCATTCAGTAAGGCTGAAGCATTTTCATAGTCTTGCTGCTTTAAGCAGTTTTGTTTAAATCTTTAATATCTAAATTTGGGCTTAAATGATAACTTTTCCATTTGTAAGGACAACAATTTATTCTTTAAAAATAACACATAGAGATCGAGAAGGGCTGGTTTAGAACCAGGTTTGTGGCTTTCAAAGGAGCTCACTGACGACACTAGTTTCTGACTATAATAAATGTCAGCTATCAGAAAACAATATTAGACGGTTGATAAGATATGAGATTAGAGCAGTAAATACTGTGTGTTTGTGTGTGTGTATGTGTGTGTGTGTGTGTGATTAATGGAGACAGACAGTCGCCTCTCTCCCTGCTCACACACACGCACACACACACACACACACACACACACACACACACACACACACACACACACACAGAGCACGTCAACAGATAGGGACATACTGCAAGGAGCCTGGGTGACATTTTTAAAGCCTGAATCAATCAATGTGAAGAAAAGAGTCATGGACATAATGTTTGAGGGATGACTTTTCAACTCTGGGACCTAAATCATTTCCTCTCACTGTAGATGTTGTCATTTTGATCACCTACTGTCCCTACAATCCTGCACAGCTGAGTCTGGCTTAATACTGCCAATTAAGAGGTTGAGTGTGAGTGTGTAAAGGTTTTAAAAAGAAAAAAACGTGTCCATTTGTTGTAGTAGTAAACATGTTTTAAATATCATATTTATTTTCAATTTCAATGAATGACTTGTATTTTTTTGTTATTATTATTAAATAGGTTGCTATTTAATGTAATTTGGATTGTTTTTTATTACATACTCCGGTACAGTTGGTTGCAGTATGCACCAATGACAGATATGGTTGCAACCCGCTATAAAGCTAAAAGAAGAAGAATTTCAATGAGGTTTGGCACCCCCTTCCTTAATTTCATTGGTACATTCCAATAAGATAAATGAAGCACAGCTGAGCTGCTTGTTGTAGGCCAGTAAGTGTCCTGCTCCTTTACAATTTGTTTTGTCTGCAACCACAACACCACGTCTGACATCGCTTATTAAAGATGGGGGAGAGGTTGCAAAGTCAAAAGAGCTACGTTTGCTCATTTTTTGATTGTAAAGCTAAATTTACTAAGTCATGGAAGCTAGAGGCTCATCTTTGCAAACACACAGGATTGGTAAGTGGCTCCAAACTGATAGGCAAGCAGAGCAATTACGTTTTAAGTCGTACATATCAAAATGGCAATGTTTTCATGTGTCCCTTCACCCCAGAAACCGTTCTCCTGTGAGAACTGTGACAGGAGCTTTTGCACTCGCTATCAGCTCACCAGACATGAGCTCAATCACAGCGGGGAAAAACCACACAAGTAAGATGCCATGTCCCCATTTGAGATGACTGGGAATAGCAAGATGTAGTCTTCTTTGGGGTTTTTTCTGAAGCTGCCTTTTTGAACGGTTCCACTCTCTGGTTTCCAGGTGTCAGGCTGATGGATGCTCAGAGGCCTTTGTAACCAATACCGGCATGAAGAACCACATGGCTCGAGTTCACCAGCACAAGGAGAAGCAATATAAAGTACAGTAATCCTGAAGTTTTACTATTGTTTTACTTTTTTGTCATACGTAAGTTTGGGTTTACTGTTGTTTTTGCTCTTAATTGTTTTGGTTCAGTGCGAGCATGCTGGCTGTGGAAAGAACTTCAACAAGAAGAACCAGCTGAAAGCCCATTCCTGTGAGCACCAACAGATTCTGCCCTTTCAGTGAGTAGACGCACATCTGATGCAAGAATAACTGAACTTTTTTTAGGCCCTCCACCATTTAAATATTTTTATTGATCTTTTTTTTTAAGTAGCTGTTCCTTCAGTGGCTGTACCAGAGAATTTCCCTCTCAAGGCAAACTGAAGACTCACGAGCGAATGCATGCAGGTTGGTTTAAAATCAGAAGGCTTTTTTTTTTTAGTGTGTGTGTGTGTGTGCGTAACAAACATATGCCCTGTCTCTCCTGCAGGTTACCCTTGTGAGAATGAATCTTGTCCTTTTCAGGGAAAGACGTGGACAGAATATCTTAAGCACAGAAAAGAGCATAAAGGTATGACTGCAATGTTGGGTGTAGTGTGTACTTGCATTGTGTACATTGTTACTCATGAGTTTGTTTTTAGTTCTAATGACCTTTTCTCAGTCAAGGTGCCGTGTGGACAGTGCACAAAGCTGTTTAACAACACCTGGTTCCTGCGGCAGCATGAGCTGATTGTGCACTCCGGGGTTAAGAAGAAGCTGTCTTGCCCCAAGAACGGGTGTGACAGAAAGTTCAGCCGTCGCTTTAACCTGGAGAGTCACGTACAGGGAGACCACGAGGGGGGCAAGAAGCCCTTCAGCTGTGCACATCCTGGCTGTGAAAAGAGCTTTGCCATGAAGGTAAACCTGCACTTGATTTTATTGGGTCAAATCACAAGTGTACTGGTTTTAGAAACTGGTGTTTTACTTGCTGACTGTTTTGACATCTGCACAATGACACTGCTGCAACCTCAATATAACAAGAGCAAGGTAACTGGTATTTAGCTTTGTGATTTTTTATTTTTTTTTCTCCACATTGGAAATGCCAGTGGACACTGTGCATAAGTTATATTATTCTGATAAACTGTACATTTAGTTGTTTGCTGCTTGTTGAAAATTACTATGCGTTTTGAGCAGCACAAACTCTGCTCCAGTTATCTTCATTCTTGGATGGTGGCAGATATTTGGTAAAACGGAACTACAGTGCAGATGGTAACTGCCCTCTTTCTTAATCAGGAAAGCCTATGGCGACATGGCGCAATGCATGACCCAGCAAAGAAAAAGCTGAAGGTAATGTGTCCTTGTCATATATATATTTTTTTTAAATGTGACGTCCCTCCTCTCCACCTTGTACTTGTATAGTGTGTGTGTGTGTGTGGTTTATTGATTTATTTTGTCTCTCCTTCCAGAACCTTCATCCTAAAAAGAACCAGCCCTGGCATGTGGCACAGCGGGTCAAACTAGCAGCTGCAGCAAATCAAGCAGAGACCACCAAGCTTGCTGCAAAGCTGCGCAATACAACCTTAAAGGATAACAAATGTTGAGGCTGCGTTATATAAATATCTTCTTGGATGTGTTCATTAATAATGAAACAAATCACATTACATTTATGTTTAGTATACCTTTGTTCATGAAAATGTAAAATAAAGCCTCATTAGTTCAGCACTATACCAAAACCTTTTCTTGCGCCTGTTTCTATGGGACAGACTGGTCTCTTGCTTGTATAAACCATTCCAACAGCAATTGATCCTCTTAAGGAAATGTTTATTAAACAAACAGAACACACATTCACACACACATGTATAAAAGTCCAGCTGATGGGACAGCTGGTTGTCATGGTGATGAGGCCTGGGGGCAGCTGAGCCCCCAGGGTGCGGCAGGTTTTCTAATAAGGCCTGAGGCTTATTCAGCTGGATACAGCGCTGGTGATGCAGAAAATCTTGATTAGAGTGATTATAGGTCATTACCCTAGATGACAGAGGATCACAGGCTATACTTTTATATATATTTTTTTAATTTAAATATTCTATCTCTACCTGCAACGATGCATCCACCTGAATACAGCCCTGGATTCTACAACTGCCTGGTGAGGTGAATACAGCACAGATTGCCTGTTAACAGTTGCAGTACCGTTTCTCCCTGTTGGAGTGAAAACAACATGACCATATGAAACTCAGCAGTGTGTTTGAGTGCAGTCTGTCGCATGACGTGGCACGTCCTGGATCAGTTCCCACCCGGTCGGGACGGGCTCAGTCCTGCTGGGTCGACTACAGTTCTGAATGCAATTTGGTCCTGGATTATGCCCGGTATGGAGCGATGTACAGTAGCGTGTACCAGTTCACTTTGGCCAAGGTCGTTCCCCGATATAGAACATTCTGGGTGGACTCGGTGTGGTGCGCAGCCTGCCTGGCCCAGCTATACCAAGCTGCCAGGCCAGGAGACCACAGTAAGAGCCACACGGCTACGCTGCTCCTTCAGCATGGGCACCAGCGCAGAGTGGCTCATTCCTGCTGTCGACAGGCCGTTGACTGCCACGATCATGTCACCGCACCTAGGGGGGACACCAAGAGACAGTATGCATTGTAAACAGGAGCTGAACTTAGGGCCAAGTGCAATTGAAAGAGCTCTCAGTGTCTAACATGGTTTAAAATTGCTGTTAAAGGATCAAAGTGAAATTACTAGCAACAACTTGGGAGTATATCTTTGTAGTATATATGTAATTTGTATGTCAAAAATCTATTTATTCCAGCATCTTAAATGGAAATATTCACCTGTTTTCATAATCTTCCATGATAGAACACTGCAGATTTCATGTTTATTGTAACAAAGGAACACATCACTCAGTGCCACAATGTAGCTCTTTATGTGTTTTTAGTAGTTTTTGAACAACAATGGAGGTCTTGGTCATAGATCATGCCCCTCCTCCCAATCACAAACTGGGGTTTACACAGTGTATCTGTCTGCAAATTCCTCACTATGTCACTGTTGATGTGGGGCACAGATGGCCACGTGAAGAGCAGCTGATCACTCACTTGAGGCGGCCGTCGTAGTATGCGGGCGTGCCCAGGACGATGGTCTTGATGAAGAACGCCTGGTTGCCGTGGCTTTCCTCGTAACCGCCGACGATGCTGAAGCCCCAGCTGCCTGGGTGGTTTCTCCGCAGTACAATCTCATGACTACTGTGCAGGTAGCTGCGAGAATAAAGGACACAGAGCACAGTGAATCAGGGCTGGACAGAAACTATAGAATGGACTGCATCCTCAGTGCAGCAAAGAGGCGACCTTATCTTTAAATATATCTATTGTAAAAAGTAGAATACAATATCTGCCAGTGGGGGATTTTTACTGCTTTCCAATTTTTCTTAAAGAAGTTTAAAATTTAACTCACTTCTTATGTCCAAATCAGTTTCTTGAGTGCCTCTTGAATACCTCTAAATAAATGTACCTTGTGTAATGTGCCAATAATTCTTGTCAAATTTTGGCCATATTTTTTAATTTTCCTGGGAGCTTTTAGGAAAAGGAGTGAAAGAAGATTCAACGCACAAGGAGCAAGCTGAGTAAAAATAACGGACCAGAAATGAACGCATTGAACTACCCCACATTGACTGATCTCAATTGATCTAGGTTGCTCTTTTCAATAAATAGTCAGAATCCAAAATAACTGACCTAGAAACTAAATGGCATCTAACCAGACATTCAGTTATGTGTCTCTTGGTTGTGACTTCCCCTCACCTTGGTAGGCCCAGCCACATGACCCAGGAGGGGGACCAGTTGGCATCGAAGTCACTGTCATGTGTGTGGGGCAGCAGCAGCTCGTCTGGTTCCTGTTCCTCCACCATGCTGACCTCCAGCACCCGCAGCTGGACGGAGGGTGAGGCAGCGCTGGCCTTTAGGGTGCCCACTGCCTCGCTGTGGCTCAGGTAGGTCAAGTCCTGCCCGTTGATGCTGAGCAGCACGTCGCCTGAAGGAGAGCAAGGAGGGGAGACTGATTAAAGGTGCACTACGCAGTTTCAAGGGGAGGGGAGATTTGTTTACATCTTCAGAGCCTTCAGTTAGTTAACAAAACATATTTTCTTTACATGTAATTCTTAGTATTGAATATAATAATTCTATCAATATAAATCCCCCCCAAAAAATGTGAGGCACTTTAAAGCAATAGTAAAAATATGTTTGTAAGCAAAACTGTGGGCCCTGCTTCTGTAAACAACAACAGTTTAACAGTAGCTTGTAAGGTAGCTTTCTAACTTCAAACCAGTGTTCCAGGGATCCAATTTTCCTGTGAGGAAAGTTTGTTTATTCAGTGATGAGAATATAACTGACACACCCAAAGCGACGTAATGCACCTTTAATGTAATGTAATGTGTTTGATTTGTCTGAACTGATCCTTCCTGTCACACCCTGTCATCTCTGAGGAGGAGCATTCACCTCGTTTAATTCGCCCGTCCCTCGCCAAGCAGCCGTGAGGTTGGACGCTGGTCACGAAGATGGGCAGCTCCCCGCTCTTACTGCCCCGGCCTCCTGCAACGGTCATGCCCAGAGACTCCAGGGGCTCCTTCTTCACAGTAATGTGTTTCTCCTTACAGGTCACACACTGGGAAAGGTCCTATAGGGGTCACAGAGTCAGTATCAACACACAATACTACAACAGAAAATGTGTCTATTCACACGTAATCATTTCTCTTTCTGCACCAGTAAAAAAAAATAAAAAAAATAAAATGTTTACAAATCCTGAATTTTCAAAGGATCCAATTCCTATAACTGATTTTCATCTCAGAAAATGCCTTCACCAATAGAAAGTAAACAGAAAAACTGAAAGTAAAAAAGAAAAAATCCCCAAAAAACTAACGGAGTTCTTGATACAATCCAACCCACACACTAATATACACACATAAACCCTGTGCTCACTTTGTGAGTGCTGGTGCGGGATAGGTGTATGGGCACAGGACTCGGGGTAGAGCTGTGGTTAGGCAGGAAGTGATCAAGGCAGTAGAGGTCTCTGGTGGAGCTGGATTTTGGCGGTGGAGGAGGAGTTGCTTTGCTGGGTCGGCCGACCATCAGGTAGACTCGCTCTCCACTGGCCTAGGGAGAGAGAGTCAGTGTTAAAGGAATATTTCCCCTCACATTTTATTTTTCTCTTGCTCATGTTTTACTTCTAAATGATACAAAAACAATCTTGAAGGTGGAATCAGCAAATCTGGAGAATGCTTGTTGTCAAACACACTTTTTGAAAAAATCAGTGAACATCTCACAATCCACTACCTTAAAAAAATCTGGTGTTAATACAGACACAAGGCTCTTTAAACGTGTATGTCAAAAAAGAGTATGTTAACAAAGGGGGCCAACCGTAGACGGCAACATGCCCGTTTACAGAGCCTAGGCTGTGTAGTAGTAACATTGGAATTATTTTCAGCCCACACACAGTATACGTACAGGTAAGCGAATCATGAGGAGATCTTCACTGACATTGACAAAAAGGGGATTTTGACAACAAACACTCTTCACCAATCTCTGACTCCCCCTTTATTAATAAGAACCATATGCATCCTTCTCACCTGTATGATCTGTGCAGCCTGCTCCGGGGTGCCGTGGCGCAGGTCCTGCTCGTTGACTGCCAACACGCGGTCGTTGCTCCGCAGCCTGCCGTCCTTGGCTGCCAGGCCTCCGTCCAACAGGTCCAAGACGAACACTCCAGACTCGTCCGTCCGCCGCACCAGCTTGATGCCGAGCTGCTCCGTGGAGTCACGCTTGTGGAGGGTGATTCTCAGCGTGGCCGGGCTGGACGGGGAGCCCTCTGGGGTGGAGCAGGGAGCATGGGGCACTGCCGGGGTGGAGGAGGAGGAGGAGGAGGACGGAGGAGGCGCCCTAGAGGCACAGCGGCGCTCCCTCAGCACGGTCAGCTGCAGAGTGGTGCAGGGACGTGCCAGAGTGGAGCGGGCAAAGCTGTGGGGGACGTTACTGATGTCCACATTGTTCACCTTGGGATGGTGGGGAAAAAAGTAGGCAGGTGGTGTATAATGTGTTTATTTTTATGTGGCTGGAAATAAGGTCGATGGGAATAGTAAGAGGGAACCAAAAGCAGTAAAGACATGGGCCTTGAAACTGAAATGATAAGCAAATAGGCCCTAAAACTGCAGAGCGGGGATATTATTTTCTGTGGTATATGTCACTGTGAACTTCCCATTTAAGTTTTAATTACATTTCGAAAAGTATTGGTTATAGCAGCTTTAAACAGGAAGAACAATAACACAGACAATTGAGGACAAAGAGAACAAGATATGTTGCAAGGTACAGGAAAAGAAACACTATCAAGAAAGGATTCAGATGAAGTGAGATGATAACCATGTTCCTGCTCAGAAACATATTTGCAAAATGTGGTAAATTACTAATTTAGGATATAAAATGTATTTCCTACAGTATAAACTGATACTATTTTATACCATTACAGCCACTACTGACATCGACAATCACCAGACAGTTTGAAGTGAAGCTCTAAAGTTTTGGAAGATTTTTTCTTGTACAAATATGTTTAGTGTTTAAGAGTGTATAGTTAAACCGTCCCTGGAAAACAAACACTGAAAATGAGCAAGGCCCCTTCATACCTGCAGGATTTGATCCCCGGCCAGCAGCCTCCCGTCTCGTGCAATGACCCCGTCTCTGTATACTTCCTGAATCACGATGTTGATGAGAGGCGTCTCGTTGCCCCCAACGACGCTGATGCCCAGCTCAACATATGGGTTCGCCCGGTGGACCTCTATGGCAGTTATCTCCCCTTCAGGAAGCGAAGGCAGCTTCACACAGCCTTAACAGATGACCAAAATCACTTTTTAAACATGCTGCAATCACAAGAGAATTACAGCATCCTCCTATAACCTTTAGCGTAATGTTGCCGGAAATGTGAGTATCCGATCATCTAAGAATAAGCTGCAGGATTTCATGTCTCGGATCTCTGTTTGGTTATTGTCATATGGAGGAAGTGATGTCATACCCTCTTCAGCGGAGAGAGGCGGAGACTCGGGGCAGTCCCAGCCAGAGGAGGCGGAGCTGACGGAGCGAAGGAGGTGGATGCAGGGGTTACTGAGGGGCCGCTTCACCCTGGGGACCACGCACTCCAACCCCACCATACCTGAAGACATGACCGAGTGATGGATTGCCATTTCTATTGTGTATTATCGTAAAAAGATTTTTTGGTTTTTTGTCAAAATTAATCTAAACTGTATTGACTTCATTGACAATCTGAACCTCATCACTTCAGAGACATAGGCCAGTGGATCCACTCACTTTCTTCCTCGATGCTCTCCTCAAAGGCGGGGTTGTCCAGGCCGGCGTCGTTCGTCCACACGGGCCCGTTGTTGTTGTTGCCGCCGCCACCAGTGTTGTTGTTGTTTGGTCCGGAGGGCGGGGAGGGCGAGCGCACATCCCTCAGGTCTGTCTGCTGCGGGGAGCGGGGAGACCTGGATGGGCTGGTCCCCGTCACTCGCTCATCCCCGCTGCTGTCGCCTCGCGGGCCCTCCACGCTGCTCTGCTGGAACCGCGTCCCGGGACACCTTTCACCAAGCAACAGGCGGTCAGTTTGTTAGTCCATCTGACGTGTAAAGGAAAATCAGGTTCAGCATCAGTTAATGTAATGTGACGCTGAACTGATCCCATCAGGCAAAGTCTGCTTTTTTTTGTCCTCTCCTTAACGGAGGTCAGGGTGCACAGTCACGTGTAGCCTAGCTGGCAGGGATTCAGTGGGGTAAAGTGAGAGAGTTGTCACAGCTGACTAATGTGGTGGGCAAACTGTTGTGTCACTCATTAGAGGGAAAATACAAGTGTATAGCTGCATATGTTGGGCTGCACTAAAGAATATACAAGTATATGTAGGAATATTTGTAGGGGAATGATTTTATGTGAACGTGATGTGTTTGTTAGGTATGTGAGATACATACATGTGCAGGCTGTGAAAACATATCTTACCCCCCCTGGTACAATAAATAATTTATTCAATGAATCCATTTTATTATCCCACAACTGACAGTCTCAAACCTAAAGATACAATATTTGAAAGTGAAACCCAGTAAATAATGACATTGAAGAGGTTTCAACAGGTAGAAGTCACAATACAAACCCAAACCCGGTGGAGACGGACGCATACATTTGGTGCCACAAATGGAAACTCTTCACTAGAAAACCATTAAAGAGAAACCCAGACAGACAGACTCAAGAGATCAATGTGGTCTCATCCTTAATTGAGTCGGAAGTATTTGCTGTAAGCAGCAGAGACGGTATTTAAATGCTTCTGTTTCCAGGACCATAGAGAGCAAATGCTGCTGAAAATTCTCTGATTTATCCATCAAGACCAAGAAAAACAGGTCAAGCTCATGAAAACTAGGCTTTAAAACTTTGGTAGGTTCTTTGGTTCCAAGAACAGTGGAAGTACATTTGTGCTTGCTCACTAACAGCATCAATAATGAGATCAACCGGCCCACCTTGAGCACCGCGGCCTGAGACTCACCTTTTGATCTAACGTCCAGTGAGCCCTAATCTTCAACATATCCGAAGTTGGCTGATAGCTGTTTTGACTCCTTGTACAATCTTAAACCTAAGTCTGCAGGGTAAAGAGCAGTGGCATATCCACGTGGGCCACAGGTTTTGTTTTAACAAAAAAATTCCCTTTAATCTGTCTCTAAGCAACTTTCCTTGATTTATCTACATGACCTGACCTTTACCAAGATGTTCCTTTCTTAAATCGCCCTGATGTGACTTTCGAAAAAGATGATATAAACCCTTTTTTCTTCTCTATATTTATAAGCATTAACAAACACCCTTACTCACTCTAATACACTGACTGGTTTTACTGCTGTTAGCTAAATCTCGACAGATATTACGGACGTTATACGTTGACTTAATGACTCCCCTCTCCTTGTGCCACTTTTACATTACGTCTAACCATTTTCCCACAGTTGTCACTTGTATTTACAGCAGCCGTCATTTAGCGACACGGGTACATAGTCTGGCTTTAAGGACTTAATATTAACAAGTCTATGGTTTCCTGTAAAATGAAAAACCAGCTGACTAAGAAAAGCTCCTAACAGTTCTTTAGCTTGTTAGCTTGAGCTTGTTAAGGAAAATCTCCTTGACTTAACTCAGGTGTTAGGTGGTAGCCAGACAAATGGTAATCGTCAAAACAATGGACAGCTCATCACACATTGTCTCAGGACCCGTAAACTTTTATATGTCTGCTCTCAAATCAATAACGAAGCATTTAATACTGTTCCACTCATCTGTAGTTCTAAGCTCTGATGCTTTGACACACACACACACACACACACACACACACACACACACACACACAACACACACACACACACACACACACACACACACACACACACACACACACACACACACACACACACACACACACACACACACACACACACACACACACAAACAACACACTTGTGTATCAGAAGAAGCAAGACAGAGTAGAGCAAGAAAAATTGAAATTGCAGAGTGGACAGAAGGAAAGGTCTAAGAAACACGTAAGAGCGAGGTGGCCCACCCCAAGTCACGCTGACCTCACACCCCGCCGAGTTGGACTCACCACAGGCCCGGGTTGCCTTTGGCCGTCTCACAGAAGAAATGGTTGAAAAGGTCCCTGGTGTTGAAGTTGCTCAGCATGATTGCAGAATGAGAACATGGAGCTCCTGGTCAGCCAACCCATGACTGGTGTAGGGAAACCACTAATCTCCCGTCACATGACCTATACAGCCCAATAATCCCCTCAGGGTCTTGTTCTCAGCACCTGGTCCAAATGGGCCATGAGCCAAAGTGTGAGGATGGACGGACACCCCTTTGAGGTAAAGGAGGACGTTTGAGTCCAAACCTTTCTGAACCAAGAACTGGGATATCTAGTTCCTTCCAGATAATGAGACAATCATCAGGAGGGAGGGGTTCTGATAGCAATTTACAGTTTTCAAATGTAAACAAAGGTAAATAGGGTTAAAACTTTCATATTGGTGAATCTGTGACTTTCTTTCTCAATTAATAGATTAATGGTTTTGTCCTAAAACTTCATTTAAATTAGGTTAAGAAAAACCAGCGTGTTTCCTTATGGGAAGCTATAGGACTAATGAACAATGGTCGATTTGCTTGACACTAAACTTGCCTGTCAATTTTGGACAATTCTTCGTTTGCCTAATCAATCGGTTGACTTATCCTTTTAGCTCCACATCACATGTAACACAGCAGTAACCAGCTATCTGGCTTCTTTATTATTGGTCTGGTTGACTTCAATACAGCGACAACAAAGCTGCTATGAGATCACGCATGCATCTGTGTTTGATCTGTGAGCGTGTGTGTGTTTGCCCTCGTGAAGGCATTCATCTATTATGTCGGTATGTGAGCTTGGTTACCTGTGTTTGAGGTGTGCCTCCAGGTCGCATCGCGGCATGCTGAGGGAACAGACTGGGGTCAAAGGGCAGGAAACAGACAGCTTGTCCAGCAGCTTGTGCACCAGTATGCTGGACCTGCGGCACGCCGGCAGCTGCAGCCGTGTGCGGTCCAGCGGGCAGAAGTCCCTCTCCTGGAGGAAGCTACTCAGGCAGCGGGCGCAAAAGGTGTGTCCGCACGGCGTGTCCAGCGGCTGCACCAGAGGCTGCAGGCAGATGTGGCACACCAGGTCGTCGTCCACCTCCAGGCGGTAGTTGTAAAGGTGGTTCTCCCAGCCGTGGTGGATCTGGCCACACTCGGGACACACAGCCTCGAAGGGGGGCTCCACCGGCCCGGCTAGATCCACCTCACAGCCGGGGCTGCCCATCTTGGCTCCGTCCAAGCAACTCGGCTTTGGCACAAATGACTCCAGTGGGGCTTCAGTTGGGGAAGGGGCGCACACACACACAAACACTCCTATCCCATAAGCTTCACAGGGATGAACGAGTGGCAGAGAGGACAGATGCCCCCCAGCGGCTGATGGCACATCACGCTGCAGGTCAGAGGGCAAAGCAAGAGGGTTAAACAGCTGTTTCAGAAAAAAAACAAGTGTCTGATTATGTGCTTGTGCATTTATTTTTCATGTAGCAAATGGTTTGTGCACGTGGGCACGTGTCCGCAGCAGAACGAGAGTGCCACTGATGTGTGTGTGTGTGTGCGTGTGTGTGTGTGTGCTGAGATTATGTATTGCTGCTCCTGTCCACTAATCTGACAGTATAATCTCTCTTTTGCTCTCGCCTGCTGCAATCTTCCAATTCCACAGAGAGGGAATTATCTGGGATTGAGGCAGAGAGAGGACACAGATCAGAGGAGGTGGGATCAGGAAAGCAACAGAGAGTCGAAAGTAGTGCCAGTGAGGGGAACAGGAGTGGGGACAAAATAAAAGAGAGATAACAAGAAGAGGGTGAGAGGGTTTAATGGGAGGAACAAATCTGGAAAAATGGAGAGGAGATGGGAGAGATGATGGGAGAGTCCATGGTGACATGAAAACAAAAAGGAAGAAGTGTATGAATTCTTTAAACATTCCCCACAGCCAATTTGATATTTCTGGTTCAGGCCATGTACAGTGGAGGCACTCAGTCTCATCTGCAACAGGAAGAGAACATGCCTAAAGCAAAAGTCTTGAAATACAGCACTCCACAGAGTAGAGAGACAGTCCCCAGAGCTACTACACTGTAATGTGCACTGAAGCTTTCATTCCCCTCGTTCACATCCGAAAGCCACTCAGACCTTCAGACGCTCTGTTAACCGAGTCCCCCCCCCCCTCTCTAGCCCCTCTACCAACCCCATCCCGTGGGCCTGATGCTGTCGGCGGACAGCAGAGGGCGTGCCTCAGCACACAGCGGGCCCAGCCAAGACACAGTGACTACCTGCCTCTGTTCCAGCAGCGGGGGTCTGCTCCTGTCTCCATGACGACCTAGAGCCTATTCTGCTCAGTGGGGCTTGACATTCAGAGTGTAGCCGGAGAAGGATGCAGAGAGGAGGCACACAACAGATGCACTTCTCTCAACAGGATGCTCTGCTGGTGCAGCCCGAGAGCCTGTCAGACGGCGCAGACCATGATGCGAACCCCATCGCTTTCTTTTTTTTGGAGCTTTTTGCGTCTCCTCTCTGTGTCTACCAATTGTGTGTGTGTGTGTGACAACCTGTCTCCCCTGTCTCCTTGGCTATGACTGGGACTGTTAGTTACATATTGCAGCCTCCTTTTAAGTATACGTGCTCCTGTCTGTGTGTGACTGGCTGCTTCTGTCTCTATCCCGCAGCTGGACATGAATTAATCATGAGGACACAAGGCTCCTCTGTTCCTATAAGAAAGCTGTGACATCACCACATCACATCACACACACATCACATCACAGACACACACACACACACACACACACACACACACACACACACACACACACACACACACACACACACACACACACACACACACACACACACACACACACACACACACACACACACACACACACACACACACACACACACACACACACACACACACACACACACACACACACACACATCACGCACATGAGCTTTTTAGGTACCACATCCTGCGAGCAATCTTTATCAATAAGTAAAGTATTCTGGTTTTCACTGTGGCAGCAGTTTAGAGCCGCAGCCAAGAAAAGCACTTAGATCTATTTTAAACATAGCCGGACTCAGTAGCAACAGTTTCCTTAACACAAGTCATACAGAGACTGGCAAATGCTTGTGAAATATCTCTCTTTTTAAACCCCACTGTGTGTGTGTGTGTGTGTGTGTGTGTGTGTGTGTGTGTGTGTGTGTGTGTGTGTGTGTGTGAGTGTGTGTGTGTCTGTCTGTCTGTGTCTGTGTGAGAGATAAAGGGAGTCAAAGGCCATGCTGTTATTGTCATTGCATCGCTTTCTATATTAATAAACAACACAGTATTGGCCCCATGCACCTTGTCTCTCCTCATAAGTCATTTTTCAGAGATGACCATCCACTCGTAGGCTACATGAACAACCTCGCCCGCAGAAATGACATTTTCAAACAAGATGAAATGATGTTGTGTAGGCCACAGATTCAAAATCTCAGGTCCTGTCGGCTTAGCCCACATTTTCATAAAACCCATCTCGTCGGCTCTTATCTTTAAAAGGCTGACGGCCACTTGCAGAGAACAGGCCTGCTGCAATAGATTGCTTCTTTCACAACAGTCAGACATGTAGCCTAATGATAACAACAAAAACTGACACTGGTTTCATTGTAGGCTATATTCCAATCATTTTTTCCACTGTCATAGTCCTGATTACCGTGGCAACGCACCAACTGGACAGTCAAGATCTATAAGCAACCCGTAGTCGTTGAACACATTTGATTAGACAAGAGCATTTTTTTTATTCATCACCCCCATCTGTCTGACTCCATCCCACCCTCCAAAGCGGAAAGGGCTAGGACAGATGAAGCGACAATATCAATGCAAAGAAAGCCACACACTGTCACCGTTCATGCAGGCATTGTATAAAAATGCAGATGTTTTATTACCTATTCCGGCTGCTCCTCCGCGCCGTGCACTCCGGCCCCAAAAAGGGGAACAATTATATGCCACGGGACCTCAATCACGCATCCACCGCAACGGCCCGTTCCGCAAACCTGCACGAAAACGCCCCCGTGCCTTTGGCGGCGCTGGCCCCGCCCATTGATGTCCGTCCGTGGGGCTGGGCGTGGCCAGCGGATGTCTATCATGAGCAGACCCAGGCAGGGGTGGCATCAAAAGAGCCTGATCAAAATGGGATTCTTGGCCCCTCACTGACCTCTTTTAGATTACTGTGAGGTAAAATTACAAGTTTGAATGCATGCAAAAAAGGTGTAATTTTGCACAGTTATTTTATGGCAAAACAATATAGTTGATGTCGAGTTAGGCCAAGGCCTATATGTCTTGTGATATTTTCATTAGGCCTATGTTACAACATAGGCTACTATCTATTAATCTAGGCCTATCTATTTAGGTCTATCCATCTATCTATCTTGCATTTTCTGATAAATGTAATGTTACAGTTTTTGCAATGGTTATGCTGTAATTGTGTGCTACCACGAACTGTTCTACTTAGTTTGTCATAATGGTTGATGATGTCATACACACAATGCACCTCTTATATGATGCATAATCTAACTCAATGAATGCGTTTAGTTTTGACACTTTAAGCACGTTACTGAAAATACTTCCCTGTTTTCATTTAAGCTAAATGTGATTCATGACTAGGCCTATATCACTTTGCACATGTGTAGGCCTACTAGGCCTATATAATAGAGAGTTTTCAAACTAGTGTGGTATTGTTGCTTAAACCGTAGAAAAGATCTAAAAAATTAACCTTTTCATATGTTGGATTTAAACTATGTCGTTTACAAACCCAAAGTCTAATCTCAAGAATTTGTATACGATTTAAAGCGTGTGAACCATAGATAGTAGCCTATATTAGGTGTGAACCTATTTTTTAAGGATGTGGAGGTTTTTTACCGCTCCGGCATCTCTAAGGACAGCTATAAAAGCACAGGGTCCTCGGCTGAAGGACCTAGCAGAGAAGTAAACAAGAAAAAAAGACATGTTGCCCTAATTAACATACGAGAACCATCGATTTTAGCCTCTTTATTTTAAGTTATAACGTGTAATTTACCACGGGGCCATGGCGGAGGACAACAACGAACTGGAAAAGTACGTAACTATTTGTCTGTTTATGCACTGATGCTTTAGGGACACACAGTTTACAGCTGCTGATTTCGCTCGCGTGCAGCCTGTTTGTATCTAGCTTAAAACAATGAAAAAGAATATATTTCTGTGGGGGAGTTGTTGTGTGTAACATGTTGTAAGACGAATGTCATGTATGTAATGTAATGGCTTTTACCCCGTAGCATGGTCACAGCCATATTATCTGCGCGCTGTGTGATAAAGGTCGGATAAATGTGTGAGTCTCCTCTGCTGATTCAGCAGTTCGGGTCAAACCGGGACACCGCAGCTGTCCCCCAGTCACTCACTATGGATTCACCTTCTCATTTACACTCAGTTTTATCTCCTACTTAATTACATTATTCTCCTTGGCTCACCCTTCAGGTGTTGTGGCCATTTTTGTCCTCGGAGTGTCCCCCTTTGCCTCCCATCCACATGACTAATTCTAGTTTGTCTGATCTTTATTTATCCAGGCGTGCGGTGGAGGAGCTGCTGAAGGAGACTGACAGGGCTCGGGTGAGAGCAGAGACCATGGGCCCTGCAGGATGGTGAGCACTGTGCGAGTGGCATGCCGTGCGTATGAGTCATGTGGACATTCAGGGTTTGAATTCTAAAATCTTTTTAGAAATTGTAGGCCTTGACATCTCTGAAGGTTTCTGAAACACAATTTGTCAGTTTTTTTAAATGTCGTTTGGATTACAACTTTTAAACTCATTCTTGCTTATATTTGTGTTTTGGGGGGATTTTTTTTCAGATTTGCTATAGTAAATGTTCTGATAATGAGCATGATCTTGTCATTTTTTTTAATGTGTTGTCTAAATTGTACACAGTATGAGAACAAATGACAAACGGGCTTATGTAACAACATCTAAATAATACAGGTCAGTCACACAGAGCAGTCATCATCACTCACGCAGACAAACTTATTAAAGCCATTACAGATATACTTAAACACATCTAGTAGAACTTTAAAGTCCCTCAAATGAGTTGGCATCTTTAACTTAAGTTTATGTCACAATTCAGTGGATAAAACTGGAAACCAATGTAAACCCCTCATGTATTTGTTTTATTCATTTAAAAATGTCCCTGATAAACTGTCGTTTCTGCACATTTTACATTAGACAATATTAAATGTTTTTTCAAACCCTTAAATTAAATACATTTGCCACGGTTTGTCATATCCTGACTAATTAACACATTTCTTGGCCTACAAGTAGTCAAATTGTTAGATTTTCAATTATGTATTTAGTCTATAAAATATGCATCATCAATAGTAATCTCCGCCATGTTGCAAAATACCGCAAATTCCCATAAAAATCTTGAGTGACCTCAGAGTGTAAAGTTGAATCTGGTGTCAATCGTTAGTTCACCTGGCCTTTTCTAAATGAAGAGACAGAAGCCTGCTGGAAGCCAGTAGTGATGACCATCCAAATGTCAACAAGTCTAACCTGACCTAGCACTTGTCAGGTGTCAGCATCAAACAGTTTGATCACTCCCTCCTCTTGTCAGGTTGAAGTGTCCCCTGCAAGGCACCAACAAGCGCTTCCTCCTCAACACCCTGCGCTCCAGCAGCCTGCAGCGGCGCTCGGCTGAGCCCAGAGGCGGACACTCTGACACGAGAGGGCGTCTGAGCAGCGACTCCCCGGACAGAAGCCGCCACGACCGCAGCAGAACGCCCCCCAGAGATCACAGAGGCAACGGAGGACACGCTGACCACAAACGCCATCACAGGGACGACTGCAACAACAAAGATAAGAAGCGGGACCGAGACAGAGAGAGGACGTACAGGCACAAAGACAACAGGGATCGGAGACACGTGAGGGACGGCCACAGCAGAAACAAAGACAGACACAGTCTTTGTGACTGAAGACTTCTTTCCAGGGGAGGAACAATGATTTATTTTATTTGACAAGGCCACACCTTTTCCAGGGAGCAAAGAGGTGGACTCTCCTGAAACTGTTCACCTGGCACGGTGGACAGCTGCAGGGAGCCAGAGAAGACGTTGATTTACATTTGTATCACTTCTGATGGAGTAGAATTATCTTGCATGTCAGTTTTACTTTTGACTTTTAGTAGTAGTTTAGGTTTATTTGATTCTCCTAAATCGCCCATAATTCATTCATTTCTATTAGTTCTTCCCTCTGTAAATGGAGTGAATAACCTCTCACATGGCCGTTATAGCTCAGGAAATCCCAAGGGCTTTTAACAACATTTAATTTCAGCCAACAAAATTGTGCCCTTCCCCTCTTACATGGCTCCTGGTTTGATGTAATTCTGTTTCAGTTACAGCAGAGCAGGGTTTGATTTCAATTATAGTGTCATTACAATTCCTCTGTCATTATTCACTGGTCATAATGTTTACACAAGCCATGCTGCTGTCGCCACTGGGTAAGCACATTTTATCGCGTGTCCAACTTTCTGACATTTGACTGTTTGTCAAAGGAGAAAAAAAAATTGTTTTCCTGACACTCCTACATGTGTGAACAAGTGGCCTGCATAGATTGATTAATAGTAATTTAATAAGGCTGTAATGGCAACCAAGAACTATTTACTATATGATAATACAGATATTAAACTGGTACAAAGAGAGTATTTCTACGTGTTCTATTGGGGTCAATGGGGTTTCAGAGCAACAGATGGACATTTACTCAAGCATTGCCTTGTTTATATCTTTTCCTATCCATTTGGCCCTATTCAAGCCTCCACTTTTTATTTTACTGTTCCATATCCAGGGCGTTTTATAAACGTGGCAACGGTCATTCTCCTCGGACATGTTTTATCTGATGGACTATTATAGCAAGTCTAAGCTGCACTCCTCCTCACTTAAGCGCCTGGAAAGTCAGCTAAAATGCGTTTAACGCCCCTCATGCTTCATAAATCACGTTGTCTATGTCCACTGTGGTGGAGAATAGCATTGGTTAACTGTTTCTTCCTCTTTAAAACAACGATCAAATATAAATACTATTAAGCCATAATGCAGGGGGGTGATGTGTATTGAATTGGTTTACTTGAACTTTATTGCATCGCTGAGTGCCCCATTAAGATACTGTGGAAAGTGCCATAATTGCTTTTGAAGAACTCGGTGCAAATAGTCTATTGATACAAGCTATCGGTGTAAAAGCCAAGTCGTCCTCTACAATTTACATAAAAAAAAGCTAAATCTTTATGATCAGATTGTGTACAGGGGGGCTGCTAACGTGTTGCATAAACGTGCAGGTGAGCTTACAGGCTCGTGCAGACACGCTCCACGCACGCCAGTATATTGAGTTCTGTTGCTCACTCCAGCCTAATTGGTTTACCACGAGAGCTGCTGTTTAATGGGGCGAACACACAGCTGCGTAAGGCTAATAGCCAGCAAACATGGCGTGAGTGCCGCGGCCCGCATTTATTATGGCCGAGGTTCCCTCGTGCTGGGAACCTGTGGGCCCACGCGCGCTAAATGGTGTTAAATGATGCATCCACAGAAGTGTAATGGGTACATTTTTAAAAGTCAGAAAGGTGTGGACTTATGAAAGAGGCTTGTGGGAACAGACGATGTGCTGTTTGAGCTTCTCACCCGAGTTTCCAAGACAACTGTCTCTCACTGCATCCAGGTCTCTTATCTGACAGGTCAACCAATGTTTGCGCCCATACCTATCGATTTATCAGCCGCATTGTACACACGAGAGATACATCCATATAAATTGTCGATGTTCATTGTTTGAGGGGCAATCCTACACGAGAATCATGTTTCCCCCGTGTGCTCTAGGCCAATAAGGACCTCTTTAACAATGTTGTGTGCGTGCAGGCAGCAGAGTCCCGGGTCTCACTTGTCTGTCGCTGCTCTGGGGCAAACACAGGTGGATGCCAGGTAAACGCGGCGGTATTTACAGAGTGCCATTGATTTACGCGCTGACGGCCGTGCTGTTCAATTTAGTGAAAAAATCCCACAAGCTGCAGAATATCCTGGAAACTAGCGCGCTATAGGTCTGGCCCATTTTGAGCAAACAGTGAAACCAATGGCTTTGGCGCTGCATGGTCACATGGTGGCAGAGTGACACACCTGAGTGGACCCGCTTGGCCCCCACAGTTGCGCCAGACACAGGTAGGGTAGAGTAGAGTATAGAGCAGGAGGTCCAGGCCGAGGCAGGGCGCAAGGTACGGTACATGTGGAAGCCATGAATCGGGAAGATCATTATTACCCTGCTCAGGTTTTTAAAGAGTCCTGCGCCTACCAGAGATCGCAGGGGGAGGACTACAGCCACAGCCCGCCACCCTGCCTTTACATGAGCAGGCAGGTGCACTCCGTCTACACGCCGCCGTCAATGGGAGTCCTGGAGCAGGCCAGCCTTCCTGACATCGCCCCCTCGTACGGTCTGCCCATGCAGGACGATCCAGGTGTTCCCCAGCTGCACCATCCTCAGGGCCTACAGCAGCAGCAGCCTGTCCTGCCTGCTGCGGGATATGGGGACACGGGGGAACAGAGATATCACCTCCCTTTCCCCTGGATGAAAACCACAAAATCTCACTCTCACACCTGGAAGGGACAGTGGGCAGGTAAAAACCGCTCAAACCGCTTGATACCAGTAAATGTTGAAATAAAATAGTTTAGGCTCGTAATCACAAGTAGTGGCCTCGTGAGATATGAGTGGAGAAGTAATATGATTGTAATCACCAATCGTATTTCAATACATGCACGTGTTCAACATAACTCTGCACCAACAGGTGAGTTTCAACCGACTCTTTCTGAGGCCTATATGACCTCATGCTCCCAACAATATGATCCTGGGTGTTTCAGTTTACCTTGTCAGTCAATTTGTAAAAGGCCCGGAAGGTCAGCGCTTGTTTTTATCAGGTCTTATCGTCACAGAAAAATGTGGGTTTTGCCTTTACAATACATTTTCACAAATCGCCATATCTTAAACCACCAATGGGCTGAATACTAGAGTATAATAGGCACATCTACCACAATTGTTTTTTATTGAGGTAGGCAACATGAAATAAAAACTTGGATATTAGGCTACCCAATGAGTTGTTAAACTTTAATACGTTTTTAAATACAATTTAAGACTCATTCATTTGTCTTATCGGAGTAGTTTTGGTTTGGCCAGAAATGATGGTCTGTTTTTATTATATTCTAATTCCTTTTACCAAATTAAAGTTAGTTTTCTGTAATGACGGTGTTTTCTCCCGAGGAAAATAAGGAGGATAATATCAGGACGGTTCTTCAGAAAACGAGCCTATGAAGGTTTTCAGTATTATTATTTTTTTAGAGAAAACTGTCGAACAAATTAAAAAATAAATAAATGTATTCTGCCTCTCTGACATGGTAAAAAGCACTTTTATACGCGTGTCCTGCTCCTGTGACATTGTTGCGTATACCTTTTGGTGTTTGTTTTAACACAATGCTATTTATAGTAGGCTATATCCTAATCAACATAGGCTATGACAATTCCTAAACAGTTTCAGTAGCGCAACTAAGAGACAGAAAACTAGTATTTTTATTTCCAAAATAGACTTATATCCTTAGTTATTGAAGTATGCCTTTATAGGCTACCATCAATGGCTACACATTATTCTGTAATTCTCCAACAATTGTAACAATTCAAATTGTTTCGTTTAATTACCAATGTAAGCATAGGCTATCTAAAATGCAGTTTGCTGTTAGGGTATAGTCACTTTCAATTTGAACTCAAAAAGAGATTTCTAGAAGTTAAAATATATTTTTCAATCTCACATTTGTCTCCCCTGCTCTTAATAGAGAAAAGTGATTCGTTTAGGTTTGGGCTAGTGAAAAATAAAATACAGGTGCATGACAAAGAAGGCGAACTGCAAATGTGGGGCTTAGCCTAGGCTATAACTGATCCATAATATTGGTTATTTTTTTCTGCTTTTGATTATACTTTTCTTTTGTTGTTGCTTGATTTCATTGTGATATGTGATGTGGTGACATATTTGCGACCATCGGTAAAACTATAGGTTCCCCGAACGAAGCGAGGTCCTCCTCTCCAGGTTGAGGAGGACTCTGAGTTTGGCTGAGTTTGGACTTGTAAATACACTCAATCTTTTCAGACAGACACTTTCATTGACTAAACCACATCAATAGGATTTGTTTGTCCACCCGGATATCTCAAACTTATTTATCAAGTTGTAGCCATATGACCTCTGGTATAATATAGGCCGATTATTTAACCGAACATAGGCAATGGGAATTTATTTTTATTTGTATTAGCCTATAATGTTTTAGTGGTCATTATCAGATAAAAATGCACTGTAGTTTCTAATGGTGCTCACAATCTAAACAAGGTAATTTTTTCCATTAAAGAAAATATAATAAATAAAAGGTAAAATAGAGAGCCTATATGAATATAATTATTTTGCAATTAGGCTGACGTGCTTGAGAGTTAGTCCAAATAAATACAATAATAACACCCCTTCAAATCGTACTAAATTATACATTTCCCCTTTTTGTAAGGACACTATAGCCTCAATCACTGTTTGTCTCCTAGGTCAGTACGTGATGGCGGAGACTGAGGAAAACAAACGCACGAGGACTGCGTACACGCGCGCGCAGCTGCTAGAGCTCGAGAAGGAGTTCCTGTTCAACCGCTACATCTCGAGGCCCCGCCGCGTGGAGCTGGCGCTCACACTGAACCTCACCGAGCGACACATCAAGATCTGGTTCCAGAACCGGCGGATGAAGTGGAAGAAGGAGGAGGACCGGAGGAGGGTGAGGACCGCAGACCCGGACCAGGACTCCTCCATCACCTCTGGAGACCAGGGCGAGGCCTCAGGCGGGGTCTCCTCTACTAACGGAACTCACAACGCCACCTCGCCCCCCGTGTCCCCGCTGCACGGCCACTCCCTCAGAGAGCCCGCATAGGCCTGCAAGATGGGGGGGGGGGGTCTCAAGACTGGTTCCATATGATAGGCCTAATATAGGCTTTTACAGGGATATTTTTCAGATCCAAATTTGAAAAGTATCATGAGAGGATACTGTATGCTAGCCTAGGATGTTATGGAATCCTATAGGCTCTAAGATTCAGAATTGGAGACATGCAGGGCGGGGACCCTCCCTTGCTTATCTTGCTCTGGCTGCTTAAGTGCCCTTTTTAAATGTTTTATTCAAACCCCTATTTAAAATAGCAGGACTGCTATTGCCCCAAGGTCATACAAGGGGCATTTGAATGTCTCAGGTTCTGCTGTGACCTTTTTTTCTCTCTTTTTTTCTTTACACTTCAAGTTGTGCCCAGATGGGACACTTTATCTGAAAAGCATTTATTTTTTCTTTGCCTGTGAGGTCACGTCAAAAGGGCACTTGAGTTGCTGTGTATGTTTTTGACACCTTATTTATCCAAAACTAATATTCACTCCAATATAGGAAACACTTGTTTACAAAAAGGATATAGATAGCCTAGATAGAAAGTGCCCTTTTTTGTTTTCTTCTTGCCCCTGTCCTTTAGAGAGTCTGTGCACACCACTGGAAAGAGTGAAACCTCAAGTATCTCAGAGTTAAGGTGGCGTTTAAATGTAATGCTTATTTTCCAAAGACCCCCTTGAACTTTTTCTGGGACCACCATTGTACACCACTGTCTGTCATTCACTGGACGGTAGGGACATTTCTTCAACCCACTTCACCATGCACAAGGTTTTTTTTTTCATACAAGAACCACCACCACCTCTAGGCAACATGGATTCAGTTTGTTTTAGTTTTACAGTACACTGTTTTCACCTCAGATATGTGAGTATTGTACAATCAAGTGTATTAATGTATGTTAAATATTATTGTATTTTGCCACGTTTACTATGTTCACTTGTATATAAGGCTTCATTACAATCAATGATATACATATTTTATTGTTTGAGAATTTATTGTACAGTATGATGGATGAATAACACGTGTAATAACTTTGGAATAAAGCAAGTGTCACACTGGCATGACAGCAATGTCAATCTGTAACACAGTAGAAATCCAGTTTAGACTTCAGTTATTCAGGTTCACAACTTGTTGGGAGCGTGGTTGAGCACGAGAGCTTGGAGACGCAGGCGGCATATCTTCTTCACCTCCTCGATGCCGCGCGCCCTCTCCACCGCGCGCGCGTTCTGGCACCGCGCGGACAGCTGTAGCAAGATGTTCGCCTTGTCGTTCATCCGCGCGCAGATGACAAACGGGAAGCCGAAGCGCTCCTTGTACTCGCCGTTGAGCCGGGACATGCGCGAGGCTTCCGAGGAGTCTAGCGCGTCCATGCCGGCTCCCGCCTGCTCCTCGCGCGACTCCCTGGTCAAAGTGCCGCCTTGCAGGTGCCTGCCCGCGAGGTCCGGGTGACACCTAAGGATCCCCTCTTTACCTGGACGCAATCAGAGGCCTAACTAATTAGTGCTTTAACAAAAATGAGACCGAATGTTGATATAGGGCCCATAGGCGTGTCTCACCTGCTTCTGGGAGAACATCAATGAAGTCACTGATCGCAGCCTCCAAAGCGGACAAGCTCACAAACGGACGCTGCGACCAAACGGCAGCTGTTACTATAGGACAGTTTTCCACCACATTGCCGAAAATATCCACAAACTCCTCGTAAGGAAGAGCACTGACTGCGGCGATGTCCATGTTAACGTGGGTAAACTGTTTTGACCTTCGAACGAGACTTCAGCAAGAAAGGTTGATGACCTGTTGGACACACAAAACGCTCCCCCCTGCGCCCGGCTGCGGTCAATATTTTGTTTTGCTTCAGATCCACTTCCAATCACTGTACGATGAGAAGAGGCGGAAGCGTTCAGTCGTAGACCTACCTGGGCGAGGTCTGTTGCCTGAGTCGCTTCAGAGTACTTAATTGGCTGTATTTTGAAACGTATGCAAATGTCTTAGTTATGCTGATAACTTTAAAACTCCTGTACTTGCAGCAATTACAATTCAACTCGCCAGCTGACGTTTGAATGAGCATTTACCTTTTACCACACATGTTAATTAAATAATAGCATATAGCTCATAAGTAGGCTATAGACAAACGGCAAGAAACCTTTGGCAACTGACTAGGCATAGTATACCTGTGCTATCAACAGAACATTTCTCAAGACAAAAATAACGAAACTGCAATATTTCCCTTGCGTTCTTTGCTCAACACTTTTTTTTCAGTCACATGGTTTGTGTCATGATGTGAAGTCCTTTCGATTAGTTATCAACCCCACCTCTGACCACTTGGTGTCGCTGTTGCCTTGAGTTTTATCTATTTACTTTTCGAAAGGGAACTATCTGTAACTTTAGCCTATCACATATGTGGTTGCTTGTGTAAGGAGCCAGAAAACTGCTATTTTGTAATCTGTAAACCAAGCTGGGTCAAATCGTGCCCCCCTGTGCTTCTAGGGGGTCCATATCCGTTCAGCTGTCAGCTTTGTTGATGGAAAACAACGACTTTTTTGAGTGTGCATGTAAGAAGATGTACAATGTGTACAATCCTGAAAAATATTACAAATAGGCAGCCCAAGCAAATGGAGGCAGTGCATTGTGGATTCATAATTAATGACTCATCTGTTGAAGATAAGAGTGACCAAAGATGACATGGAAAGCTTTCAGAGACACATCATAATGCCCGTTGGCAATGTCTTATTAAAAACATGCATATATAGGTCTTGGTTTTATTGAAAGTTAGAGAGTTGTGATTGTGTGTGTGTATCTTATACTGGAATGTAAAGTACAATTAAGTACTGATTGTATTCAAAAACAACAATAATACATCTGGATTATGTGAAATCAAGAATGTGAGAAGACTGGGGGATTCTTGTCCCCAATTAATAACATTGTTATATCTGGTGCCTGAATCTTGTTCTGGTGTTCATTTCAGATATTTTTACCAGTGAGAGTTGATTTGCTATTAGGTAGCTTAGTGTTTTTATTTACACAAAAACAAAGTCACTACAAGCAGTAAATTAAGTCTCTTATACTCAAATTTGTACATGTGAGATATGATGGGGGGTCAGAAGATAAATCAAAGCATCACAGCGATTGACTGGAAGTGGAGGGGCAGAAAAACATGAAGTTAAAAAAACACTGGGGTTGGACAGATTAGACAATACCATTTTTTTGTAAAATGTGTAAAATAGCAGTTTATTAGTTAGGTGTAGTTATAATGCTTACAATGTACAAAAAGTGAATCCATTTTATAAATGGAAAAAATAAAATAAAAATTGGTGCAAAAATTGGGTTTAATATGCAAGTCCCAGCTTCTGACATAGGCTACTACAGACCACGATAAGACAAGTGCCATTACATTTCATTGCAGAACAATATTTTAGGGCAAAGGTTTGTTTCATAGTAGCATAGAATATATAATAATAACATCTAAATCCATAGTTGATCAATTGCTACAGTATATAGCCTCCACCTTAATATGTTACATATGTCCTGAGAGAAACCCCCCCTTTTTTTTTAGCTGCGCAATGAAAACTCAGGAAACAAAAATACTGTTATATTCAGACCACATTCTCACAGTGAGAATATAATTCACTGGATATATCCCATATACATAATAATAAAGCATTTGCTGTATATCTTCAGGTACTGTATATCCTTGAGAGGAATGATCACTGTGCATCGGATGGCTTCAGAAGCTCCTCCTCAGCTGTGATGGCGTCCGACATCTCTGCTCTGCTTTCTTCAGTGGCAATGGCTGGGCAGTAGTCATTGGCTGACTGCTTCTTGTTCTCCTTTTGTTTTGTCAAAGCGGAAATGTCCAAAACGGCCGGTGCGTTCTGGTACTCGCTTGACTTTTCGCTTGACGTCTGGTCCAGCATGTTGTGGTAGAGCTAAAATTAGGAAAGAGGAATAAGTTTAGATTAAAATGCAGTTTATGGAGCAGATAACATTGCTTACATGTAGCAATGGAGGTGAGAAGGTTAAGAAAAACCCTGCTTCAGCTTTTGTATTTTCTCCCCCCTATATGTCGAGCTTGCTTTACAGGCCTTTACCT
The DNA here is from genome assembly GCF_949987685.1 of Ammodytes marinus. Taxonomy (NCBI): domain Eukaryota; kingdom Metazoa; phylum Chordata; class Actinopteri; order Uranoscopiformes; family Ammodytidae; genus Ammodytes; species Ammodytes marinus. Next base: position 15,310,502 of record NC_137225.1, on the reverse strand, counting down.
TCTCCTCTCGGTCTGTCAGCTGATCACACACCAAGGACACCAGTTTGGAGAAAGATGGCCGCTCGCAGGGATCCAGGGCCCAGCACTTGCACATCATCTCGTACCTGGGGAGAAATGCAATGGAGAAATATAGGTGAAATATAGAGACAATGGTGAAAGGAAGTATTCAGAGCTTTTTGCACACATGAAAATACAAATACAAGAACTTAAAAGTACTCCTTTAGAAGTAAAAGTTCTAAATTCAGAATCCAACTGAAGTAGAAGTATTATCTAGCTAAATTAGTACTGTAAAATGGCTATTTTCATGTTATATATACAATCAGTAAACACAGGACGTGATGTTATTCATCCCTTGTGCCAATATATTGTGTGCACTTCCAGTGAGTATTTAGGTTGGTGTTATCAGTCTGTTTTTAATTAATTCAAATTGTTTTGCAGTGAAAAGCACAATATTTCCTTGTAGTGAAAATATGAAATAGCCGAAAATAGTTGTACTGAAGTACAATTGTGAAGTAAATGTACTTAGCTATTTTCAAACACGCTTGAATATACATAGTAAGTAATTAAAAAAAGCTTTATCAGCATGCATATTTCAACTGACTTTTTTTTTATACTGCTACTCTTGATTGTATTTATTTTGAAAATCATTAAAATATCAACTATTTCCTGATTCTGCTCAGTGTCTTATATCTATTTCAATACTGTATCAATTTACTAGAGAAACATTAGGGGTTTCACACAGACTAAGGACACCTACACAGCCTCATTGGCGTAGTATGGACACTCCATCTTAAATCCGCTCTCAATCATTGAATAGAACTTGTCATCCACCTTCATGCCCGGGTATGGAGTAACACCTGAGGGCAGACAGGGAGTGAGCATTAATCATTGTATAGGAAGTGTTTGTGTGCTCCTCTTTCTCAATGTATTGTACTGGCCGCCGATGGGTTACCAAGCGAGAAGATCTCCCAGAGCAGAATGCCGTAGGCCCACACGTCACTCTTCATGGTGTAGATCCCCTGAAAGGTGCTCTCCGGTGCCATCCACTTCACCGGCAAGCGCACCTGACCAGACAGCAAAGCAATGTCATATATGTAATGAAAAAATATGCGAGAAATTATTATTTTTTAAAATCCAGAACCTGGCAACCAAAAAAATGATGTGAAAGAAAGATGACATACGTTTCCTCTCACGACGTAGTTGCAGTCGTTGTCAATGTCCCGGGCCAGTCCAAAGTCACCGATTTTCACCACTCTGCCTTTTTTCACCAACACGTTTCGAGCTGCGAGGTCTCGATGGATACACTGCAGACAGACAGGACAAATCCTCCGTGAAAACCAAGCTACTGGACTGACATGTGTGAGGCTGGCCAGAGAAAACACACTTGAGTTTTTTTTGAATTTTCTCTGAAACTATCTCTTTTTGAAAAGAAAAACAGGTATAGATTGTTTTTAATCAAAGTATTATATTATGGGCTGTAAATTATTATTATTTTGCTCAAGCCACGTCTTCCGAAAGCCTGTTTTGTCTGATTAACCCTCAAATTATAGATGTATCATCATTTAAACAGAGAAAAACAGCAACTCCTCATAACTGAGAAGCTAGGGGTTGCTTGGTGTTTTGCTTAAATTAACTTGATTTATTCATAATCAAAATAATAGACAATTGTTTCAGCTCTATAGACAAAGGATGGAAACTAAATGGCATAATTCATGTTTGTGTGTAGAGTTTGGAATTGACCGATATAAATGTTGAAGGTTTGCACACGCTTACATTCTTGGATGAGAGGAACTCCATGCCTTTGGCCACCTGGAAGGCAAAGCTGAGCAGGTCATCAAAGGTCATGGTTTGCAAGCCTTCCATCTGATCGTCGTCATCGTTTTCATAGATCTCCGGGCCTGCATGTAAAAATAGGTTCAGTTAGGATCAACACTGTTCTCCATTTGCACGTCAATGGTCTACAAGTATTGATATATTAATCGGTGACAGCATACATGTTCTGACTTCAGACGGCTTTTCTTCACCTTCAAAGCTGTCCATGTCGCCAGAGTTGAGGGTGAGGAGGGCGATGTCCTCCTGCCCTCTGGTGGTGGAGCCGTACATGGGCACGTAATTGTCCACAGCTGCGACTATCTCACTAAGAAAACAGTATATTTTACAAATATACGCATACTTGTATAGAATCTCCTCTATATGCTTGATATACCCTTAATTATCCAACTTCCCCCCTTGATCCCACCTGGAGCTTTTCCTGGGCTGCAGGTTATGGTAGATGCTGCTGAAACGGTCCTTGTTGAAAGCATCAGTCACAGACTTGTGGTAGAGCTCTCTGTTTTTCTTTAGGTAGTTCAGTAGATCTCCATGACAGCAGTACTGGAAGATCAAGTATGTGGGTCCTAATATGGGGGAAACAAATAGGTATCATCAATAGTTATCATTTATTCAGTGCTTTTTCACACACTATAATCTTTTTCTAAGCAGAAATAAGAATATTTTAAGTGTTAATTAATGTACATCATTTGAAGACATTTCCATACACCAGCGTCCCCTTAGTTAAAGTTGAAATGAAATACATTAATAAACACAATATGTAGCATCTTCATTCGTCAAAAGCAACCCATTTACTTGGATGGATGGAAAACAGATGCATTGAGTGCATACAAATTTGATGAGCATGTGTAATAAGCGGCTGGTAAATGTACCTGAGTCTGTGCAAGCCCCGAGCAGGTTAACAATGTTGGCGTGGCTGCCGATGTGAGTCAGCATCTTGAGCTCTGACATCAGAGCCTCCTTCTCCACCGTCTGGTGTTTGTCTACAGGGTCAAATACCACAATGGCTGATGAAATGACCTCTGTAAAGTTTAGCATTTCACTCATCGATTAAATGTATAACAAATATCTGACCTTTAAGCATTTTGACGGCCACCTGTTGTGAGACTCCAGGCTTGTTGATACCATAAGCTGTGGCCTGGACCACCATGCCAAAAGCCCCGGAGCCCAGTTCTTTACCTGGGGAGGACAGAGAAACTCTCTGAACATGAGGTGATGCATGCTTGTAACCATAACATTACAAGGCAGAATATAATTTTCTTATAACATTTTTGTATCGCTTCTTTGACTTGAGTAAACAATCTGGAAATAGTTCCACCACTGAAGTCTGGCATCTCGTCTATTGCCTGGTGTAATTCATACCCAGTTCCAGGTTCTCTCTGGGAAACTCCCATTTCTGGTCGTACTGAAAGTCCTTGAAGTTTATGTAGATGTAATCATTGTCATTGGGTCCAACCATCTGGATAATCTGAAGCTGGGGCTGATACTGGGGTTTCTGTTGAAAACACAAAACAGCTGGCATCACGTATGTTTGTACGTGTGTATGTGTGTAAGAAAAATTGTTATCCACATACCTTCTTTTTGACATAGTATACAAGCATCACGCTAACTACAGCCAAAGCCAGAAGCAGAAGCAAGCTGCCTATTTTCAGCACCATCAGGCTGTTGTTGTCATTATTTGTAGCACCTGAAAAAAGGACGAAGAAGGAAGGTTTGTCAATAAAGCCAATTTCGTTTCACTATTTTGTAATGTGAAATTGATCTCACTACCTGTTAAGGCCTGCAATGACGTTGAATAGTTAGGGATTAATTGAGTTTGGCACCAGGAGCCAACTGAGTTTGTCAGGCAATATCTCAAATCCTGCCCCTTCACGAGATCTAAGTTCACAGAGCTCCTGATTGTCTTGAGGCAGGAGACATCAGTGTCTGTCCAAGAGGCATTTGAAATCACTGTCCAGGAAGAGTCTGTTTCATGACTGTGAGAAGAAAGAGCAGGGATTTGAGGACATCCGAGCTACGTGTGTGTGTGTGTGTGTGTGTGTGTGTGTGTGTGTGTGTGTGTGTGTGTGTGTGTGTGTGTGTGTGTGTGTGTGTGTGTGTGTGTGTGTGTGTGTGTGTGTGTGTGTGTGTGCACATTAGAGCTACAATGCCATTTGACCTTAATGGCTCTGACAATGAGTATACCTGTCATTGTGCCAATAAGAAGACATCCAGGTGGAATTTGCTGGCACAAGATTCTCTGTCTCAACGTTGAAGGTGTTATTATGCTCGTTAAAGCTGAATTTGAACTTTGGCGTTTCTGAAACAAAGTCAGTGCACAATGAGCTTTTGCAGCATTTAAGATACAATTGTGCAGAACTGACATTGATAAAGAGATACAAAAACACACAATATAAAATATGTCTTACCTACAACACACACTTTTATATTCTTTGTCGCTTTCTGTCCTCCAGCCTCCAAATGTAACATATAATCTCCTGATTTGAGTGGCTGGCATAGCCTCACAGTGCTGAAAAAAGAGTGTCACAGCTTGCATTCATATAAAACCATCTACAAGTATTTAATAATAATAGAACACATTGTATCAGGGCCGCCGCTCCCTATACGCAGAGTACGCAGACTGCGTAGGGCACCAAGTTCCTGGGGGGGCACCCCAAAAAAATTTTTTTTTTATTTTTTTATTTTTTTTTGTTTTTTAATTAAAAAGGAAAAAGAGATGGTCCGGGGCCCCCCAAAATAGTTTATTTTTTTTTAAAGTTCATGATAATCATTACATTACAAAACATATATAAATTAGTTATGAACAGGCCCATCGTTGTTTTTTCTTAATTGTGTAACCTATCCAGGGGTGGATTACTGCACAGGCACACCAGGCACAGGCCCAGGGGCCCAAGGGCTCAGGGGGGCCCTTAGCCAGAGATACTGATAGTAACTTTTCATGTTCCATAGTCAAAGAGCTCAGTCACTGATGTCAATAACAGGGTCCAAAAAGGAATAGCCTAAATATAAATACTAAGATAGAAATCATCATGGGCCCCTCAACTAGTAGGGGAGAAATACAAAAGCAAGCTAAAAACAACAGCATTAGTAGCTCTGTCTAAGGGGGTTGAAGGCCCCCTCACACATACACAAATAAACTTTATATGTGTGAATTCTAAATTGTTCATATCCACCCTTTATCTGTTGAAATGGGCCCCTCCATCATAGAACATGGGTCTGCAGACCAATCTACTGTTTTTACAGTTGCAGAGTAAAGAGTGCTACCTGTTTAAGAAAAATCTGAAAAATAATGTTCCTTCTGCATCTCAGGATTTGAAATCTCTCTAGTCTCTAAAATGTCCTCACAAAGTGCACCAGATTGATGCATTTTACTTTAAAAAGGTAAAAAAAATTCCACCCACCCCCCAACAAGGTACAGGGTCCCTCCAACAATACCCCAAAATCCTGTGGGAAACACTGACTTCCTTAATATGTTTTTCCATTAATTGTATGTATCCGTGTAGAAAATTCAGTGTACCTGACTGGATAGGGACAAGTGGGGGGCCCTTTAAGTGTAAGCCCAGGGGCCCATTATCTCATAATCAGTCTATGATCCTATCACTCAATTCCTTTGCAAAGGCAGTTTTTTCACAAGTTAAGCTGTTCTTTCTGTTAGTAAATGCTGGCAAATGTGCCAAAAAGCAGTCGCAGAGATCTTGCAAGGGCAAAAAAATTCCGCTCGCGCCCTGCGGACGCGAGCTTCTGGGTGTTTTTTTTGGGGGGGGGGGCATCACTGACAATTTCTGCTTAGGGCACCCAAAAGCGTAGCAGCGGCCCTGCATTGTATCATTTAAACAGTAGTAGTTGACTGCCAATGCATTTGCAAAGTAATTTCTACTTGCAACATGTTGGTTCTTACTGTATATACAGACTTTATGCAACTACCTGTGTTTCGCCAACCATTTGTCCCTGGTGCATTTAGTCATAGTTTTATCAGGGGCTTCCCAGGAGCAGTGCTCCAGCACAGGGTGGTAGGAAATATTGGCTTGCAAACAGGAGCTGGATGCATTGTGAGCTGACAAGGTCTTGTTTTTATCCAGCCGGACGGAGAGGAAACCCTCAGCTGAAGCAACACAAGAAAGCGTTAGGTACATGATCAAATGGTGCCAACACTTACTGAATGTTAGAAAGAGAAAAAAAGCCAATTATCAATAAACATTTTAAATAACCATGCGAGAGAGAAAGAGAAATAAAGGGGAATTAGTTGTACAAACCTTGGACATGGATGTAGACAGACTTGGTTTTGTTTTTTGGACTCCTGCAGGTGTACGTGCCGCTGTGATCCACACTGACTGAATCGATGAACAGGTAGGTCATCAAACTTTTGAAATGCATGTCAATTTTTATGCAGATCTGGGACAAAGAAAAACATTTTTTGTTGATAATGTAGTAGTTTGTGTCTCAGACTGAGGAACATTAAAGCGGTAAGTGAGTTTTATAACATAAAGGAAGGAAATTAAAACGAGTTCCCATGAAATGACTGTACCTCCTTTTTTACATCAGAGGAGCACGACGTGCTGGCATCCATTGTTCTGTTGCCAGTCTCCCACACAATGTGTGGCGGCCCATACTGCTCTATTCTGCAGCGAAGCAGCACAGACTGACCAGGGCTCACAGTCACGTTAGAAGCCTCATCCTTTTTCATGAAGTCAGTATCTAGGTCTGAAACACACAAGTCACACAACAGACTCGTCAGTCAGGTCATATTTTATAATGTTCTCTATTCACTTTGCTATGGCAAGATGTGTCTAAGCTGCAAACAGCGTTTCTTCTGAGCTTTTGATAGTTGAAGTCCAATACTGGGCAAATCAGCTCACATCTGAAATCACTTATAATGGATAAATCTCTTGTAGGTTGCATGTCATGAATCCAAAATATATTTACCGTAGTCATACAGTTGGGAGCATTCCTGTCCCTCCTCATTAGTAGCACAACACATCACCCCTTTATCAGAATACACACTACTGGATATTGTGCCCCATGACCTTCCAACTGTACCAACAGCTTTCACGTCCGTGTTTCTGTTCAAAAGGGGGAGGATCAACATTATTCAGAAAATCACACTAAGATGTGTTTTTGGTAACACTTTACAATAAGGTACACACAATTGTAGTACCTACTACATAGATATGTGTTACCTACTACATAGGTTTTTTTTTGTGTTACCTATAGGGTGTTTTTTTTGTGCTACCTAACACATAGGGTTTTTTTTTTGGTGTGTTACCGACTACACAAGTTGTTGTTTTTGTGCTACCTAACACATAGGTTTTTTTTTGTGCTACCTAACACAGGTTTTTTTTGTGTTACCAAACACATAGGTTTTTTTTTTGGTGTGTTACCTACTACATAAGTTTTTTTTATGCTACCCAACACAGGTTTTTTTTTGGTGTGTTACCTACTACATACGTTTTTTTGTGTGCTACCTAACACATATAGGTTCATTCTCTAAACTGCAGCTTAAGATAAGTCAGGATGGTGAATCTTATGTAGTAGGTAACACACCAAAAAAAAACCTATGTGGCACAAAAAAAAACCTATGTGTTGGGTAGCACAAAAAAAACCTATGTGTTAGGTAGCACAAAAAAAAATCCTATGTAGTAGGTAACACAAAAAAAAACCTATGTAGTAGGTAACGCATATCTATGTAGTAGGTACTACAATTTTGTGTACATTATTGTAAAGTGTTACCGTGTTTTTTATGCACTAAGTGGCAGCAGGCGACATTGTTATCAGTTAAAGTAAAGGGTGACATCTTACCCAGACCATTTAATTGTGGGCTTTGGGTAGCCCTCGGAGGTGCACTTTAAATCAGGGGAACTCTTCGGGGCATCGACACGGTCCAGTGTCAGCTTCGGTTTTGTGGGACGCTCTAGAAAAAATATGTTGTAAATGAACATTAGGGTTTGTTTGCTGTGTTGACTAGTGAGTAAGATTTGTCCAAAGATAGGTGGGACTCACTCATTACTACATGAAGAGACACAGACATGGAGGACCTGGTCTCATTGGTCTCGCAGCTCAGTGTGTACTCCCCTGAATCCGTCTCAGAAAGCGGTGGTAGGACCATGGAGCGACTCCCGTTTCTAGAGAGGTTTAAGGGAAAGAGTGGAATCATATACACGTTTAATGAAACGGGGTGGAACACACTTCAAGCATTCACTTACACTGTCAGCACTGGGACTGCTTCTCTGATCCAGCGGCAGACAGGGGGCTCAGAGAAATGCTCCAGGGAGATGATGAGTTTTTTGCTGGCACACACCTCGATGCTGACGGGACCAGATGCATTCAGATACTCAGCAGGCACAAAACACGCCACCTGAGGGACAAGACTCCCCATTTAATCATCCTGCATTAAGAGCCCATTAACTTTTGGCAAGATGTTGTGCAAAGGTTGCAAAACACACGTACAACAACACGTAATATAAAACATAACATTTAAAGAGTGTTTGTATCTGTGGTTTAATCCAAAATGATCCAAGCACACTTGAATATGTGTGTATATTTACTTCAAATCCCATATGTACACTGATGCTAACCATTATTCAAGTTTAAGCTTCAATAATAGGTATTTAACTTGTCACAGTAGGGAAAGCACAGGTGTTATTGACTGTGAGCTAGCATGCATAATAATATGACCAATGAAACTGAAGCAGCTAAATAGAATACAGCCACCATTACTTTCACACCTGCAGCTATCTTGCTATGACATGTCAAAAATAATCAAGGTAAAACGGTGTCTTGTACTTTTACAGTTCTCTGATCTGTTGTCTTTTTGAAGGTCATATACAGTATGTGACACTGATGAACAGAAATAAAACAGGAGTAAAAACCTTGTGCAATTTCCCTCTCTGATGTTTTACATCCTCTTGCCGCAGTTTTGTTTTTCTGTTTCTAAGTGAATCCATATGTAAGCCTACTCTAAAAGACAGTTGCAGGATTTCTGTTAGGTCTAGATATTTGCTCCTGCGGAAGGCATTGGCTGTGCACTCAGGCAAAAGCACTTAATAGAAAGCATTAAAATAAAACATTAACATTAAATAGTATCAAATCTGTAAAAACCTGTTTTGTCTACTACTGCGTTCAGATTCAATGGAACTTATAAAAAAACAATATACTTTAACTCAACAATGTTTGGAAATATGACCCATAGACATGTAAGTATTTGTTAATATGTGTTAATCATAGTGAGGCAGCAGCTTTTTGCCTACCTCATGGCTGGGTACACAGGCCTGACTATGGGCTGTTGTCACAACACCAGCGCAGTGCAGCTCCACAGCACACAGTATGAGGACAGCTTCAAAGACATAAAATGTAAATATTATTTAATTTGTTTGTAAACGTTTTTCTGAACAGCCTACAATATTTTTTTGTTGTTGAAAGAAATACAATGTCAATATTAAACTCCACAAAATAATAACTTTGTACTAATTACGTTATTACACACATAATGAGCAATGGTTTTATATATCTCTTAATATTAAGAGACAATAAGTTAATATTGTATTTTAATATGAACCAAATGTGTTATTGAAGGAGAAGACTAATGATTTCCCAGATATTTAATACATTCAAAAAGTCAAATAAAATAGGTCTATATTATTCTACCATATGTCTTCGAAATAGCAGGCAAAACAGACCAAAAATTAATATAATTATGGAAATTGTTCAATTATGCAATTTTTTCATAATTCACCCCGATTTTGCTTTTGCTGTGCAATAAAGTCAGATGGTCAGACTCACCCGCAATCATATTTCTCAGCCTATGCTTTGATGCCTTCTCTTTGGCGGTGTCACATACTCTTTTCCGGGTCAAATAGCGAAACTTTGATGTAGAAGATTTGTGCGAGTAGCTTTTAAACAGGGGAAGTATCCCCGAAATGGTGACGCTGTCAGATATATGTGTCAGACACGCCTTGTTGCAAAATGCTTTTTAATTTGAAGTGTGAAAACTTGTAAAAAACGACCGAAAAATTATTATAGGCTTTTAGTCTTTATTAACAGTCACATTTATTTTCAAGAGCACTTTTTGGTATTAAAGGTCTGACGTTCCCTTAGTTAGTACAATATGCAAAAATAGGCTAAATTAAAAATAGCCTACTACTGAAATGCTGATTAAAAAGAGATATACCTCCCCCCCTATGTTTAGAAAAGAGTAGGCTAGTTTATTTTCTCAAATAGGCCTACTTTAAATTTAATTTCAAAAGGTCTTCTGTTAATATTTTCCCGATGTTTTATTCTCATATCATAGGCCTACATACTATTATTTTTTTGCAAGCTGCATTGCAGGTTCATATAATTAAAGTTATCACATGCTACAATTAAACATAGATTCAGATTAGGCAATTAAATGCATTTTAATTTAACCTTGAAAACTGAACAGAATCGATCCTTCAAACCACGCTCCAAATAACTTTACCCTGATGCAGCCGAGCCACACACGTTCGGATGCTCACATCATATTCCTAGCGCTCGTTTGTTTTGCAGCGGGTAAACGCTGGATACCCACAATGCAAAGCCAGGCTAGGTCCCTAGCAGAGCAGCCTGACCGCGAGCGAAAAACAACAACAGGCTACTTTGCGAAGAAGGCAGCTGCATGGAGAGCGACAACAACGACGACCAGGATTCCGGGCATGCAATGATATTTTCTGAACCTCAAATGCATGATAGCCTTATAATGTGAGTACTGTAGCGCCGTATGTGTTCTTCACCAGCTGAAGTGATATTAATCCGTTGCTATCAAGGGAAACTATTTGCAGGCTAGCTGGCTAGCTCGCTAGCTTTCTGCGTCTCTCTATGTGTGAGTGTCTTCCGGCAGCAGCGGCGGCGGCAGCAGCGGTGCCATGAACAGTGGACTCCCAGTTTCAGCTGCTCCGCTCGGGGGTGCCGGGATACCTAATGTCAAGGTGAAATTCTGCCGATATTACGCAAAAGACAAGACCTGCTTTTATGGAGAAGAGTGTCAGTTCCTGCACGAGGACCCGTCCATGGGAAGCCTTCCGCTGCACGGCGGCGGCAGCCCTGTCCCAATGTCCATGGCCGGCGGTGGCGGGACGCCAGCGGGGTATTCCCTCGGCGGCTCCGCGGCGGCCTGTCCGGGCGGCGGGGGGGGCGGTGTGCCCAAGAAAAGCGAACCATTGGGGCCTGCAGGCACGTCTCTGGAGGGGCAGCTGTTAACTAGTGAGTAACAATTACAAAGACAAGGCCTCACACGGGGAGACTGGCTGTGACTTTACTTTGGGGCCTCGGTGGGCTTTGTTAAAATTTAGCCCGAGGATTCACTGGGCCTCTTCACCAAAAACAGCGTGGGTTAGTTTAGCTACCAAACATTATCCAAAGCCTTCTGTGTGCAGCTTGCACCTCTTGTTCTCGTTTGCTGTCGTGTGAATAGCTTTGTTTTAAAGTGGTAAGTTATTAGTCGTGCTCTATAAAAACATATAACAGTATCCATGCTGTTGCAGCTCACACGGAGGAGGCCTGCTGTGTTTGTGTGACAGCTGTGAGTGGGCTTGTGGCCAGCTAGCGTTAGCCAAAATAGCGTTAAATGGGCCGCTTCAACAACTCTTAAGGCTTTATGCGTTGCCTTCAGCAGTACTATCAGCTGTAGTACTTCTGTCGATAATTGTCTTCGGTTGAAGTGAGGTGTAGTGTTTCTGATAAGATATGAGTTTAATGTTTGCTAACTTTGGCGTAGCTGCGCTAGCTGTTCACGGGTCATTGTTTTTGCGTTGTGTTGTATTCGTTTTCCTTACGAATACAAACGGCAAGCAACTAACACTCACATGCAACTCAAAAGCTAACCCTGTCCACTTTAACTCGGACCCACTGAGATTGTAATTGTCGCCAAACAAGTGTGTTCGTATCCCTGGTAAGCTTTAGTAGTAGCGCACTCTGCAGTTGTGGAGATGTTTACATGCTTTCTAATCATCTGTGATTGGTTAACCATTTACTGAACATCCAGTAGTGCTGACATTAACATGCATCATTTTTTTCTTGCTCCATTTATATCACTGTTTATGTCTGTTATATCAACCTGATGGCGTTTGCTATTTGCTAAACCTTTTTGTGTCTTATCATCCACAGTCCCAGGGATGGAGGGTGCTACACTCAGTGATGCCAATCTTACCAACTCTTACTTCAGCAGCAGCTTTATTGGGGTCAATGGGTTTGGAAGCCCAGCAGAGTCTAAATACTCAATGATGCAGGTAGGAAAGGCAAGCTCTACTGTATATTAAGCTGCTGTAAACATACAGCGCCAGAGTGTAAACCAAGGCAATGCATTAGTTAATTAAACATTTTACATGCATTTATAAAATATGGAGTTAGTTCAATTATTTTTATTCAGATTCATTTATTTGATCAGTACACAATAATATTTGATTATATTTTATGATAAACATGCATGCACATTAATGTGCCTTCAGTAACACATTTGTTTTTAACGCTGCTCTCTTTAGCGAATGACTACCAGCAGCAGCTCTCCCAGTCTCCTAAACGATGGTGCCAAGAACTTCAGCCACAGCACCCATGGTAAGACTCCTACAGTGCTCCGTGGAGCAGTATACCGCTCTCAGCCATTGAAGAATTGCAAGCACTATTGATCAACTCCTCTTACACTCTTTGGTTTTCCACAGATCCAGTGAATTCCCCGACAGCCTCCCTGTTTAGTGATTTTGGTGGCCTTAGTATGTCCCAACGGAGAAAGGTGAGCACACAAGCATCCCGTCTGAAAGAGTGTAATTCTTTTTTTATGTGCTTTTGAATTTCAGTATAGTACTTTTGTATGAGTAGGTATTGCCTCTTTCAGGAGTGGACGATTTAATGTTTTTACTTGTGCCACCAGGCTCCTAATCCGACAGCAAGTGAGTTCATCCCTAAGGGAGCTCCACGTATGGCCACCATGGCTCAGTCGACTGTCCAGGCCTTCCCCTCGCCTATCTTCCCACATCCTGGCCTTAGCAGCTCTACAGCTGCTGCACTCGCTCCAGGTAAGGGGCATCACCAACAGAAAAATCACTCTGTTATTTTTGCCTTGCTTTAATTCATGCTACATGCTTTTGTTTTCCATCTTTAGCAATACAATTGTATAGTTGAGCAAGTTTGGGGAATCCCTCTTGTGTATAGCACCACATGTGCTACTGTTGAAACGAAAGCAGCCCTCTTTAGGGTCTGTGTTCCTTTCAAACATGTTATATGAATGCAGTCAGTGAAAGCTGCATGCCATTTCTTGAAGTAATGTCTTGTTTTGCAATTGTTTGCAATTTCAGGCATGTCTCTGTCTGCGGGATCTTCCCCTCTCCACTCCCCAAAAATTACACCACACACCTCACCTGCTCCTCGCAGGCGCAGTCACACCCCAAACCCCGCCAACTACATGGTTCCCACCACCGCAGCTGACCAGAATGCTCATATGATTCAGAAAGAGACTGTAGGGGGGACCACCTACTTCTACACCGACAACACACCGGCACCCATGGCTGGGATGGTATGTGCTGCACACCGTGTCCTGCTCTGTATTTAAGTCCGGAAATGCACCAGAGGACGTTTAAAGGCCAAACCAAATGTACAAAGATACAGCATTACTGAATTTCTTTAGTAAAAATGGGGTGTAAAAAATTAAACTGCATTTAACACTTGATCAGATCTGAGGTTCTTTAGGGAGGCAAGAACATTGGCTTCTGAATTCCTACATGGGACACTGCACTCAAGTCTGTGAGCTGTCTGTTTTCATGCAGACCTGTGCAGACTCTGAGCAATCTTCGAAAATACAGTCATTATGGCCAAGTAGCGGTCTTGATTTCATTATGTAACTTTTGCTTAATGCTTCGCAAAGCTATTAGCGTAAATGTAGAAAAAACAAACATGTATGATCACTCTTTTTCATTTTTCAATAAATAGGAAGCTGTTATTTTTTGGTTTCATCGCAGGTGTTTCCTACCTACCATATATATCCCCCAACCGCTCCCCATGTGGCTTACATGCAGCCGAAAGCCAATGCCCCATCCTTCTTCATGGCTGATGAACTAAGACAGGTATTTCACACTCGCCCTATTCCTTTTAAATAAGTGCCTCTGGTATTGTTCTGGAGGTAATGTCTGATTTCTTGCCCCCTTATTTTCCCTCCAGGAGTTGATAAACAGACATCTGATAACCATGGCCCAGATTGACCACTCAGAGAACCCAGGTAAAGGGTTTACTCTGTTTGCGTAATACAGGGCTGTAATTAATTAAATCATTCACTGTGCAGAAAGAGATTTAATTTGCTATGAATGGAACTAAATACTATCCTATGCTCTCTCGTGGTTTTGCAAGTAAAAAAACCTGCACTACTTGCTTAAACATAGCAACTCTATGGCGTTTATTGCACCATGTTAAAGTGAAAGAGTGGTTGTGGTCTCTGGGTTTTGCTTCCAGTTATTTAACCCATATGTTTTTTTTCTGTGATGTCACGCACATAGTAATGGGCTACATTTTGAACCACCAAATTACATTAAAAATACACATGTTTGAAAACAAATGTACAGGAAATGTATAGCCTATTGCTGATTAAGTATTCTTCAAAAAGTGTAATTGTTCATCTGTGCTGTACCATAGAGCCCTGCTGAAAGATATCACATCTGTTTTTGCTTGCATGTGTTTGCGCAGTGTTTTTTTTTGTCTTCTGAAACTGTTTCTGTCTGCCAGATGTACCATCTGAGGTGGACAGCTATCACAGCCTGTTTCCCCTCGAGCCCCTCCCCCCACCAAACCGCATGCAGAAGACCAGCAACTTCAGCTACATCACCTCCTGCTACAAGGCGGTCAACAGCAAGGATGACCTGCCTTACTGCCTGAGGAGGATACAAGGTAAGAAACGTAGTGATAATAAATTGTGTTTCATTAAGCATTATACTGATGACATGCAACCAAAATTACATGTTTCTAAAGCATACCCAATCATTCAGGCACTATTCCTTACCTTAAATGACCCCTTTCCAACCAAATTGATCAAAATGCAAAATATAGCTTGAGCCACAAAAATTGCGTTGCCAACATGTCAAGTGAGTTGCGGAATTTGATTAACTCTCATCTGTTTTATCAAAATGTAGACAAACCCTCACCTTTCCCACTGTCACAAAGAAATAATAATTACATTTCTCCTTTTTTTAAATCGGAAAATAATGCATTACTCTTGTGCTAAAAACACAAACTTCATTACACATCTTATTTATGTGTTATTTCTCACCAAGTTCACACAGTGAGTTGTTCTAATTGCCCTTGTATCTACTGTATTTTGTGTCCAGGTTTCCGCCTTGTTAACACCAAGTGCATGATGCTGGTCGACATGTGGAAGAAGATTCAGCACTCCAACTCTGTAACACTGAGGGAGGTCTTCACCACAAAGGCCTTTGGAGACCACTGTAAGTGTGTATTGTGAGGGGAATGGTATACTTGTGTCTGCAGTATTGTTTATAATCTCTTTTAGAGGTGGATATTTGTTACCGAAGCGTAGCTTTTTTAGCTCTCAGGGGTCATGATGTACCGTTTGGCTGATATAAACTAGGGTTCCATATGATTGTGTCATGGTGCTGAAGACAAACACTTCAGGGAGTAAAATGCAGGACTAAGTGGCAATAATTTGATGAAGTATGTATAACTGTTAGACGGTCACTGACAGTCATTTTTTCCCCCTTCCATCTTTTGTGCCTCAGCGTTGGTGTTCTCCTATGACTTCCATGCGGGTGCAGAAACCATGTTCAGCAGACACTTCAATGATCCAGCAGCCGACTCGTACTTTACCAAGAGGAAATGGGGTGGGTTGGTGTTACATCTCTTTCTCTCGCACTAATATATACCCAGCATCACCTCTGCTATGCTCCGCTGCACACATTTGAAGTTTGTTTACTTGCTGGCAAATTAGGTCATCGGCCTAGGTCGATTTGGGTGTGTGATTTCATGCCTGCGTTGTCTGCAGATGTGCTTATGTCGTTGATGGCTCATATTGAGTACATAAAACCACTCGTTTGACTCAAAATAAAGACACATTTTTCAGTGTGTTTACAATCTGTAAAGTTTCCTACTTTGACGGTTATCATGTGTGTTTCTGTGTGAGAGTCTTGGCGACTTAGGGGAAACTGTGGCTGAAACTGATCTTGCTGCAGGTGCTGTATGGCCTACCTACAGGAATTCAGACAGAGGAAGCAAAACCATTCAGACCTGAGCTTTGTCTAGGCTGCAGTAAACGGTGATAACGAACTGTTATGCGCAAATTGTATACAATTGCACAGATGACTTCTCAATTGTGAATTTATGGTTTTGGTTATGCAGTTCAAACCTGAACACTGTCGCCCGAGTAAAATTACCGAACCCATATGTTGGCAAGTTTGCATGATTTTACGAAACTTCATTTTTTCAGATTAGACTTTAGCTGAAACCAATAGTCAATAATTTAACAGGTCAAGTTATTGATAGAACCAAAAATCAGACAAAATGAGCACTTTGAAGACATCACCTTTTTAGCTTTAGGAAATTATGCTGGGGATTTTTCAATACTTTCTGACATCTTACTCATCCAAAAGCTGACCTCACAACAGTGAGATTGTTTCTCCTGAAGAGAAGATTACCAAGGAAGTTGTTGACAGTTTGAGGTTTGAGTCATAGGTGCTGTCTAAGCCGTTTTAAACTGCGTTCGTGTGATAAAGAATGTCTTTCATGTACAGGACAACACGAACCTCCACCTCCACGACAGCACGCAGGTCTGCTCCCCGAGTCCCTGATCTGGGCCTACATCGTCCAGCTCAGCTCGGCCCTACGCAGCATCCACACTGCTGGCCTGGCCTGTCGTGTCATGGACCCAAGCAAGATTCTTATTACTGGCAAGACCAGGTACACGCACGCAAGCACTCACACTCACACTCACACACACACACACACACACACACACACACACACACACACACACACACACACACACACACACACACACACACACACACACACACACACACACACACACACACACACACACACACACACACACACACACACACACACACACACACACACACACACACACAATGATATTGAAAAGAGCCTGTCACACATAACTATATATACTGAAATAGAATGGCGTGAATTTAAATTTTCACTTAAGAAAGATACGATCACTCACCTTAAATACATTTAAAGCAGAAGAGTTTTTTAAAGTTTTTTCAACTGAGGCTTTCCTTTTTTTTCACAACCATGTGCTTGTGCACACTCAATGCATACGTGTGTATCGGCTATTGACTATAATGCTCTCATATCTCTGCAGGTTACGGGTGAACTGCGTTGGGGTGTTCGATGTCTTAACCTTTGACAACAGTCAGACCAATCATCTTGCCCTAATGCCACAGTACCAGGTATTTACTATGATGTAGTTTCTTGAGCGTGTGGTTAAAGCTATTTTCAGAAAGGGGCTTCATATCCTTGTGTATTTTTGTGATGTGTGTTTGTTTTGTTGTGCAGCAAGCAGACCTGGTGTCACTGGGCAAGGTGGTACTGGCGTTGGCCTGTAACTCCCTGGCTGGCATTCAAAGGGAGAACCTGCAGAAAGCCATGGAGCTGGTGTCCATCAACTACTCTTCAGACCTCAAGAACCTCATTCTGTAAGAAAGGAAGGGGGTTGCAGTGTGATTTGTTGCACAAAAGGAGTTTGCACCTCGTACCCAACTTGGGCAGCTCAAGCTTTTAGCAGTGACCATGTATCTGTAGCTAAAAGGAAAGTTCGGTGATAATCCCTTATCCACATGCAGTTGGTCAAGTGCGTCACTTTATGTCGGTTTCAAACTAATGTTTAATTAACATCTGCATTAAGATGCAGTACAAATCCCCAGTTATACAGCTAATATTACCATAAATCATAAGCATAAACAGCTTAGGTTATTTTTGAAAGAGTCATCACAACGTTTAGAAAAATTCTGTGGCAGTTATACTGTAAATCTGATTAATCTCTATTTCCCAGGACTCAGATTGACATTCGTCACCCACCCACACTAATACTAATTCTGGTGTTCATGATGGTAGTCACAGCAGCTGTTGTGCTGTTATATCTGCACACAACTTTTTTTGTTTGTTGAAAATGTTCAAAGCGCTATGTATACAGTATGTGAATATTATAAGTGCAAAGGAAAATTGAACTTGCAGTTTTTACACTTAAACTCCTGAACACATGACGGAAACAAATGTTTATTCCCACATAAACTCGTGGAAGACTTAGTTGGAAGATGACATTGCTTTCAGCCTTTCCAACTCAACTCATGTTTTTGTGTGTGAATAGGTATCTGCTGACTGAACAGTCTCGCATGCGTAGCGTCAATGACATTATGCCGATGATTGGGGCTCGATTCTACACACAACTGGATGCATCGCAGATGAGGAATGATGTCATTGAGGAGGACCTGGCCAAGGTATTCAATTTGGAAAAACCCTTAAAGAACAGAAAGTGTCCATGAGTATATGATTCTGCCATGTACATTTCAGGCTGATATTCTCGGTGATGAGCAAAAATAGGGTCATTGGTTTAGTGAGCGAAGTGGGAAGTTGTATGCACAGAGGATGTTGTATGGTATATTTGAGGTTATGTAGCCTCGTCTTTAACTCAGTTTCCTCATGTAAGATCGTGAACGTGTGAGAAAACAGACCCACACCTCCATTTTTATTCTCGTTCACCACCCAACTTCCCCATTTCACCCCAACTCTGTAAACATCCACCAAAACTGCAAAATATGATTTCCATTTATGCCTCCATTAGATGTCCAGCAGGTCTCCAAAGATTTCAGCGACATATGTTTAGAGAACAGCTGATGATCGGAGAATGGGAAGACCGTAGTAATAAAAGTGCGCCTGAAAATATAGCTTTTGTGGCCAAACCTGCCTGTGATCTGCCACATCCCTTTTCTGGTTGGGATAGGGTCTTCTGTCTCATTACCTCATCTCTGCATTATGTGTTACACACTATTTCTATTATTAAGAAAATATATGTAGAAGAACATGATGCGTTTGTTCCAACTCATCAGGCCTAACTGAGTTTAGCTGCGCTGTAGCATGTCGGTAGGATTTCATGTGAAAGGTCATTGCAACACCACTGTTGTGTCAAGCTGTGGTTGGCATTGTTTCTGTCATATTACACATTGCCAAGTTTTTGACTTTTTCAAACCCCCAGATGTATGGAATATGAGACATCTTAAGCATAGCTAACGCAATACATTTGTCATTGACAAACTGTTTTGCCATGCAACAAACTTAAAATGCTGGTTCCCAATGTTGGTAAAACATTTTTTCCCCCACATGAAGTTAGCTAAGTAGGTTAAAAGTCTAGAGAAGCTAATGTTGGAGGATGCCAACATGATCGGCTGATTGGTTTTCAATACTTGTCACTCTGTCCAACAGTGCAGAAAACGTTTGACAGGGTGAGACAGGCAGAATGGAGGAGGAGGAGGAGAAAGAGGCAGGAGTAAATTATATCTGCAGAGGTGAAAGGTGAGCAACAACTTGTTGACAATAATCTGATGTGGAGTCAAAAACATCAAGTTTGTCTCTAGGTGCCCATATTATACAGTAGTACCAACATTCAAATAAATAAGAATAGATTAGTTCAGTTAGTGTTAATTCAATAGTGAAGTTGGCGCTGGCCAGAACACAAAATGTGTTAAGAAGAAAAGGCAGCTTCTCGTGGTCGACTTTTAGTAAGGAGGAAGTCTCATATGGAACCTGTGAGATAACCGGGTCCATCACCATGTATGGACAGGAAGTCAAGTGACAGAGGTTTCAGTTTCTGACGGTGTTCCTTGCGTGGATGAGAAGCCTTCTCATTTTTAAAGGGGCCCACTATCTGTAAGGCGAAATTGTCACATACGCCTCCGCCTTCATTATTATAAATCCCTGTTCATTCTAGTCATTCATTCCACTCTCTTCATGTATTCACTGATTCATTTGATTGTTTGAATAATTATTTATTTGTATTTATCCCTCACCCTGCAGTAGGGCTGGGCGATTAATTGAATTTCGATTTCGATTAGAATTTTGGCTTCCCTCGATCATGAAAACAAGATAATCATAATAAAACGATTATTGTGCTGCACGCCGGCCGGGTCATGTGTGGTAAATGCAGCGTACCCTTCTGTCTCCACCTGTGCGCTAAGCTCCGCTCCGCCCCCGCCTGAACAGTGCAATGGTTTATTTATTTTATATACTATCTATGTTTATTCAGCTTAAAGTTAAAACGCTCGTCCAGGATGTTAAACCGAAACAATAAAGCCTTGCGCGAGCGAAGGAGTGATTCACCCGGTAAAACCTTTCTTTATATGTCCATGGTTGAAACATGGTGTGAGACTTTGTGATGACGGTGGGTAACGGTGTCATTCACAGCGACACCTCGCCGCGCAGAAAAGCTCTGTGGCTTTACGACTAAAATGATAGTCGAGGATTCCTGCACGTTAAAGTTGTTGAGGGAAAAGGCTCTCGCAGTCTAATTACATTTCTCGAGCCTGAATACATAGTGTCATGTCGGCAAACTATCTGCGCGACAAGAGAAAGTATACAGTGAGCGGCCTCCCCCCATTCGTTTCATTCTACAGCCGAAACGTTACAATCACCACCTAAGCATGGACATCGTTTTAAATAAAGCCTCTAATTTTAATGATCACTAGGGCTTTGATGCAAATTCTGAAGTCTGAACATTACGGTGGCAGCTGTGGTGTAGTTTTTTTTCAGCAACTCAACCTGCACTGCAAAAAATGTAGATTCATGCCTCTTAAAAGTCAACATACAAATCAATAGCCCCTTTTACACAGCCAGTGAAAGCCGGGAATATGCCGGCCTTTCGGCCCTCCGCCCTGCTGTGTAAATGCGACAGTTGCGGAACGAGGGAAGAAAGGTGCGAGTGATCGTTCCGGGAATTTTACTACCTCGGGGGGTAGTAAAATTCCCGACACGATCAGTTCCGCCTCTCTGTTTAAATGCTCCAGCTTGTTGTTGCGGAACAGGGAGGCGTTTGACGTTCCATAGTCTACGTTCTAAAAATGCGACCATGTTAGCAGTTGAAGGACGTGTGTTTAACATTAACCACGGCGGCCTGATGTCCCGTAAAAATCACCAAATAAAAGGAACGGTGTATAATCTAGCTGATCATAAGGTCCGTTGCTCAATCCAAACCCCCGCGCTTCATTTTGCAGTGTGTATGAGTCTATTTCTGCCCAGGAGAAGTTGTACAATGGAAAGCTAGGCTAGGCTAAGTAAGGGATAAAGTATAGCGAACGGGTCACTTGCTAGAAATAAAGACCGACAAGCTGAAGCAGGAGCTCGACGCGCAGCGGAGGGCTCTTGTTCAGCTTGAAGGTCGACCTAGTAACGGGGGAATAGTCTGCTCGCCCCGCTAGACTGTCTGCTTCAGCTGACTGAAGGCTCCGGCTCAGCTGTTAGCCACAGAGCTACTGTTTTGCTAACACATTCCGCCGCCGCTATTATTATCCTAAGTCTGAGCGTATATCCACACTTTATTTCTGTCTACAGTAACGTGACTTCACACACTGTGTGTATGTGTATGTCTGATTGGCAGATCGCTGCCCTCACAAAGAGACTCGCTCACAACCAACCTGTCACACACACACACACACACAGAGGTGAAGCGGTCGGATTGATTTAGTCAGTTTGGTTAACTGTCCCAGTGATGTTGGACTCAGCGCGTAGCGAGATCAACTGGCACATCGTGGGGACAGTAAAATACTGCCCTCTTACTGCAAGCTCCAGCACTTCTGCTCTCAATTCACCGGCCATTGTTGTTGTTGTAAAGCAGCTGACCGGCGCGGCGCTAAATGTTTACGTCACACCTGACGCTGTTTACAAGCACCTCTTTCATTCCGGAGCGCTGTGTAAAAGGGACTACTGATGCGCCAGCAGGCCGGCGTTGCTTGGTTCTGTGTAAATAACACAGAAGAAAGCAAAGCCGGCATATTGGAGTGATGTTGTTCCGTAAATATGCCGCAATCTCTGTGTAAAAGGGGCTACAGAGTGGTTCAAAAACACATCCCTAGTAAAATATAAATTTTACTCGGTTTTACTGTTTATTTATTTTGGGTGGCTTTTTAGTTGTAGGCTTTGTTTGAGGAGCACATTTGGGAGTTTAGTTTATGCTATGTTGAAATAATTGTCTGAATTTTCATTTTGGTGCGTCCCTACAATGAATAATCGCCTTTAATAATCGTGATTACAATATCAATCAAGATAATCGTGATTATAATTTTTGCCATAATTGAGCAGCCCTACCCTGCAGTACACTTTATCTTTTAATCTGTAATTCTGGAAAAGGGCCCTAATTGAATCTTGCTGTAAATTCAATGTTTTGGTTTTCTTATCAAAGTCGATTGTTGCTGCCTCCAGCAACAGAATATTTTTCACACTTGGTGCCATTTTCAAAGTTTGCTACTTCCAAGTTTTTGCCATTTTCAATTTAAGAAAATCATATTCCTTTTAACTTTAAAGCTTGATTTTTAAGTTTTAAGTCTGTGATTCACCCTCACAAAATTCCATGGTTATTCCCTCTGTGCAGCTGCTCTGTGCCCATTTTTCTGAGAGTATTTGGAAGCACAGTACCAGCTATGTCTGTGCGTCAATTCTGGCTGGGGGCCTATGTTGAAAGTCTCTCCCCCTTGTTTTCGTCCTACCTCTTCACTACCGACTGTCGATTAAAAAAAAAATACCCTTTGTTTGGGTCTGGTGAATATGAACCGTTGTTTCTTGACAGGAGGTGCAAAACGGCCGTCTCTTCCGCCTGTTGGCCAAACTGGGCACTATCAACGAGCGGCCAGAGTAAGTAGCACTGGCACAAAGATGCAGTGATATGTGCCATCTTTGGTTCTATTACAACTCTGTGACCTTGTGGTGTGTGTTTATCAGGTTTCAGAAGGACCCGTCGTGGTCGGAGACAGGTGACCGCTACCTGTTGAAGCTTTTCCGGGATCACCTGTTTCACCAGGTGACAGAAGCTGGGACGCCCTGGATGGACCTCAGCCACATCGTCTCCTGCCTCAACAAAGTCAGTGTGCCGCCTTCTTTTTTAAATTTTATTGATGATATCTAAACCTGCAGAAATCTGATAATTTGTCAATTATAATGAACCAGTTAAGGTTTACAAATTAGACTCGCATGCAAAGTGTCTTGTTTTACGTTCATGCTTCGAATGCATCGGCAAAAAACAAACAAATTTATTTGCCAACTATGTGTGAGAGTAGGGCTGCAACTAACGATTATTTTGATAATCGATTAATCTGTCGATTATTTTCTCGATTAATCGATTATTAATCGATTAGTGTTTTGGTCCGTAAAATGGTGAAAAATGTTGATCAATTTTCCAAAGCCCATGTTGACGTCCTGAAATGTATTGTTATGTCCAAAACACACAGATATTTTAGTTTACAAATTCACATTTGAGAAGCTGAAATCAGAGAATTTGGAAATTTTTTATTAAAAAATTACTCAAAACAATTATCAAAATAGTTGCCGATTATTTTAATAATCGATTAATCGTTGCAGTTCTATGTGAGAGAGATGGAGAGTGAAAGTAAATGTACATCTATTTTCATTTGTGGCATTTTGTATCTGGTTAGCTGCTGGTCGCGGGAAGGAGCAGCAGAAATGTCAATCTCTCGGAATGTTTTAATAGTTTTGTGCACTTTGCAGAACAAAAAATAAATAAAAAATGTAGAGATGTGTGTTGAACTGCAATAATTTGTTAATAATTCCAACCAGAAGCTGTGAATGGCACAGGCAAATAAATTATACATTTCTCAAATTCAACCAACATCTAAATACAGCCAAACAAAAACAAACTTCTCTACCTCTTCACTTTTTCTTTATAATCAAGCAAGAATATGTTCTATTAGAGGATTGATTTCTTCCAAAATGTAAGTATTTTTTCTTTTTACGCTATCCTATTTTTTTTCACGCAGTTGGACGCCGGCCTTCCTGAGAAGATCAGCCTGGTGTCTCGGGATGAGAAGAGTGTCCTGGTTGTGACCTACTCGGACCTGAAGCGGTGCTTCGAAAGTACCTTCCAGGAGCTGCAGGCTGCAGCCTCCGGCTCTCTGTAGCGCCCTGTTGGTGGGACCGGCCGGACCTGGAGCACACTATTGCACTACAGGGGAGGACCAGGCTCATGGAGATGACATCAGCATGGCGAAGGCAGCGGGGCAGGGCTTCGTGAACCTCAGTCACATACACTGACGCTGTCCACCAGGAAGGCTTTTTCTAAAGTGTATTTTTTTTATTTTTCCTAAACCCCGCAGCTGAAAATCGTAAAATAAAAGGAGAGAAAAAGGACAATTACGGAAGCTGTGACGAACGAGTATGATGACATTTTTTTAGATTTGGGGAACAAAACGAGAAACAAACCATGAGGTTTTGAACATTTTTCCTGCTTTTATTGTTTATTTCTACAATTGGGGGTTATTTTCCAGAGGAGGATGCACTAAGATTTTAATTTGTTAATTTTTGTTATTTTTATGAATATGTGTGAGTGGCTTACAGGGTGTACAGAGAGCGCTAAGGTCACAAACACACACACACACATGGACATAAATAAGCAGACTAAGAATGAAAACAAACAAAAAATGAATCCAGCTTTCTATTGACTGAGTCTCTCTTCTGGAGACCAAAGCCCTTCATTGTGACACACTAGGAGACAGGACACACCACTTGAGGCTTTCGTTGGTGCAGGATGGCACCTCTTTCATGAAATGGGCCAGACCACCTTTGCCTTGGCTGATGGTTCCCCTTCAGAAAGGACAAACCACTTGGGTGGGTGGGAAGTGTTTCTTAAAACTGGAAAAATTTATGACATTTTAGTTCAGGTTGATGTGGAACATCAGGCTCATATGTTTGGGTGGGTGGGCTAGCATGGACTGGGATTTAAGGGGGTAAAACGTGTTTTTTGTTGGCACTGAAGAAGGGGTGTCTTCTCCTGATGCTGTCTGATGTTACATACAGCAACCACCTTTTCGTTAATGGACACTATTGTGACATGAACTGCTCAAGGCTTGGGTCATTTTGATTTGGCTGTCCAGCACCTGGATGGAGCCTGCGGGTGGGGCTTCTGTTGAGGTGGAGCCACAGCTGCCTCTTTGTGGAATGTCATTATTTGTCTCCCGCCCCTAACAACCCCTTTCTGTCTCTCTCTTTTTCTCTTCCTGCTCTTATCCCAAACGTTCTCTCGCCTCAGTGGTTCTTGGCCCCTCTACATTTTGAGAAAAAAACAAAGTGATGCTTTTTGTGATTTTTCTAGCTGGTTTTTCTCTTTTTCGGATACTGTGCAGGAATGCATGATGGGAAATACAACTCTTTATTATTCTGTGGACCAATTCCAGCAGGGGTTTAGGGAAATGGGAAGGGGTTGAAGGTGGAGGAGGGAGCAGGAAAAAGGCAACAACAGTTTTATTTGACTTTTAAAAGATCATGATACACAATCGTGCTGGAGCAAAGCTCGGATGGCTTGGATTTCTCTCAGGATGACTAACAGCTGGAGGGGCCCGATGATTGAATGTGTTTGGCTGTCATTGGCCGTCCCTCTCCAGTCAGATAGATGAGCTGCAGCAGAGTGGGATTGATTGAGTTTTAGGAAGTTAACTGCATTGGGGAGATCATGCTGTGAGGGATTTCATGTTGCCCTTAAGTTTAGGTCATTTTCTGTAGGTCAACTGTTTTTCAAATTGAATGAATTTGGTGCAAACCGGCTTCACCTAGATAATGAAAACAATCGGAGCTCTGCCAAACCACTGTTCTTGATTTGCCTTCCTCTTGGTCTTCATAGTTTTTGAAAAATGTAAGAGTGACCAAGAACAGGGTCAAATGTCAAAACCACACTTGTCAGGTGAGGGACAATCAAGAGGATAGGCCTAAACAAGAAAAGTTTATTGGCTGTAGTCGGTTGTTACTGAAGGCGATGGCCTGTATTTGAGGGCAACAAACCTGCAGGGAACTGGCTTTGTTAAATCATGTACTACTATTTTAGTGAAATAAACATACAGAAATCATTTGGTGAATGTGGTGCTTTGGAAGAGAAAAAAACCAACACACATGCCCCCCAATTCAGCCTACACAATGTCAGCGCTCATATCACTATATTCCACATCATAACACACACACAACCACACTCCAGTTAATTTTAGTGATGATCTTCTCTTACCCCCACATCAACACACCAACAATCATCATCTTAGTATGTTTTATGCCCCTCTTGTGTTCATTGTCTCAAATTTTGCAATATTTGTGTGTACAGCAGTATTTTAATAAAGAATATCAAAACTGATACATGCAGCTGCTTTTCTTTTTGTTGACAGCTTTTAATCGGCAAATTCAATATTTTAAAACATGTTTATCAACTTTTAACAACTCAAGTCAGCATATAGTTTGGGTTGTACTAGATGAATTATGATCACATTCCTTAATTATTAATCATCTTTAATACTAGGAAAAATACAAGCCAATCTTTAGATGTGTTATTTGCAAATTGGTACATGATGATCTGTCGTTATTAAGTTACATTAGCCTCATTGAAAACAAGTTAACATGCAATATGTAGCCGGATAATCTTATCACAATAAAAAAAAAATTTAAATGCACTTGAGTTATCAGATTTCACTGTTCAGATACAGATCAAATGTTGAAATCCACTTCATTCAAACGGTCTTCACGCATACAACTCAGCAATTATTTTGTAAATATGAGCATGAGCAAATGTATGTTTTATAAGTCAATTCTGAATGGCTTGACTTGATTCTATATCAAACGATACATAATACAGAATTTATAACACCTTGCTGCCCAATATTAGACACACTTAGAATGCAATGAATCCTTTTCACCATGATGTAGGGTTTTGTTTTTTGTCTATCTAGCTTTAGAGGCTGTAGCTTTATAATAGTTTGTAAGACCCTCGTGGATACTGAAAATGAACATGACACATTTTATTGCAGAACGGTTGTAATAGACCATATTAGTTTGGGCTAGGTGTACCTAATAAACTTGCAACTGTGTCTTTATTTATATTTACAAAAGGTAAAAAAGGGACAAAATCAGTTGACAAGGAATGAATACATGAAAATGATTACAACATTCAAATAAATACAGATAGATACATCACATACTATAATTCAGTGGATAATAACTTTTTTTTTTCCAGCATAAAGTTACTGTGTGGGAGAAACAATTATTTCATACAGCAGTGTTTCTCCTCACAAAGCTTAGCACATGAGGTACCAATACATTAAGCCATAGTAGTGGAAAGTCAGTGAATACATTCTGCATAACCGCATGTGAGGGAAGTAGCCTACTATCAGTTAACGCTTAGCTGCTCTATGAAGGGTGCTGTGGGATAATACTTGGTAATACTGAGGCAGCTTATACGATTTTGGAAACTACAGAGAAGCAAGAAAGGGTGTTTTGTGTCTGATCTAGAGAAACTGATTCTAGGTTTAGCCGAGGGAGGAGGAGGAGGAATGAATACATGTGAATATCATAATGAGGTAGAGGACGCCAACAGTGAAAGCAGAATATGTTTACCCTGTGTTAAAGTAAGCCTTCAAAGAGTCCCACAGACAGGACGGGATGCTAGAGGGAGGGGTAGAGAAAAGCAGAGTTGTAGTCTGGAGGAGGGGAGGCGCCCTCGTCAGACTCCCATTCACACGCCGAGATGGACGGCTCGTCGTCATGGAGAGCAGCGATGTCATTTGTCGGGAAAGGCACCTGTTTGTCCCGAGACTTAGAGAAGTTGAAGAACCTTAACACATATTAAAACAAAACAAAAAAACCTTGTTAATGATACATTTAAGATTTGTTCATGGACCGATTTTTTTTGGTAATGAACTTTGACTAGGGACGGTTAACGAGAACTGATACTTAATTGGTATCGGTGCTTGACCGGTATATCGATAAGCTACTGGATCAACGATACTGCCAATGATATTTATGCAATGTTAATTAATTGGGGTTGATATATAATTAAGACACAATTGAATGTTGCCTGATAGGAACAACATGTCTGCACTGATTCCTTCTTTCGAGACTCATCACAAGCGGGCACTGATTGTAATCTTTCTATTCAACTGAAAAAGAAATGTAAATGCGTGCAACTGAACGTTTGACATTTGCAGATAATGAGAGGTCTGGGCTGGCAGGCGGGAATTGACGGGTTTAAAATTTAACTGATCAGATGTCCCAACCTGCTGCGTTTCTTGTTCTCAGTGGGATTGTTCCACGTCAGAAGATTCAGCTCCTCGGACGGCAGGACCATGCCGCTGTCGCTCTGCCCATCCTAAAACAGAGAGGATGGAAACACCAAGCTTATTAGAGAGCTTTTTGGTTTTTCCAAAAAAAAATCGTTTTATTGTTTGTAGTTTTTTTCACGTGTTCCCTCTGAAAATTATTCAGTTTTGACAAAGTGAGGATGCATTCTGTCTTATCTCCTTACTTTGTGTGTATTTGTGTGTGTGTGTGTGCGTGAGTGTGTGTGTGCAAGCAGAAGTGAAGGTGTTCCTTCTTACAGGGCTGTCTGGTTCCTCGCAGGGCAGTTCCTCAAAAATCTGAAGAGTGGCCATACCCCGCATGTAACTGGACAGATTGGGATCAGAGTCAAAACACAAGTTGGAAATTTCTCTACTTTGTCAACCTGTTTCCTGTTAATACTGAATTTAGTTTCAGTAACCTCACGTAGCTCACTCCCATCACTTTCACATCTGCACCTGCCATTCTTTACTTATGAATCCAATCTGCACACATACAAATCAAGGTGCGCTCGCTCAGACACAGTACATGCAGTTAACTTAAATTGCATAATGTGTTCGTTTTCTCTATAATGTTTCCTCACCTAAGGTTTGTGACTGCAAGCGGGTTTTCTTTGAAGGTCTTGCTGTGAACAGAGTCTGCAGTCGCGAATGAACCCAGAGGAATATAATCCTTCCCATCCTGTTAAAGGAGAAGGAACAAATTTGGGTATTTACACCTGCGGCCTATTCACATTGAGAAACATTTTCCTGGACAAAAAAAAAATTTAATCATAAGCCTGATGAAGTGAGATCTTTAAACAATAAAAGTCTGACCTGCTGAACCCTGGCTTGTAGCAGGTCTCCAAGGGTCTCCACCAGGTTAGTGAACGTGGGTCGATCCAAGGGGGCGGCCTCCCAGCATGCCAGCATGGTGCTGTAACTGCACACGCACACGCACACACACACACACACACACACACACGCACACACACACACACACACACACACACACACACACACACACACACACACACACACACACACACACACACACACACACACAGGTATGAAGTTTGGTATTACATCTAACAGTATCACTGAGCGGAGACATAAAGGTTTGAACCTGGCTACTTTTCTAACTGATCTACAGTATATGTTCCCCCAAAACAGGTTTTGATTGTTTTAAAAATAAATAAACATATTGAATAATAGGGGCCCAATTTACTACATCCCCTCTCCCTTGGCTGATTTCAGTAAGTGTTGAAAACACCCACATCTCAGTTGTGCTGTATTCAGGTGCTCGCATCCTTGTTCCTGCCTTCAGCCTGTGACAGAACTCTTCATCTATGTGAAGACCAGGGTACGGGGACGCTCCTGTTGGACAGACACACACCATACATCAGTATGTGATCGCACATATAAAAGGGTTGGGTCAACATCTTGCAAAAAGGTATCAGATTAGAGTATTTTGTTGCTTTTGTATTGGATTGTTTAGTTTGTCCACTTCCTCCTACCCAAAGAGAAGATCTCCCACAGCAGAATGCCATAAGACCACACGTCACTTTGCGTAGTGAACACCTTGTCAAAGATGGACTCTGGAGACATCCACTTCAGAGGGAGGCGGGCCTGTGAGCCAACAACATCACAGGGAGCAGGGTTACAAAAGAGTGCTCATGAGGAAACGTTCAAAGTCTGGCTGAAAAGACGTTAGGCCACAGAAACCCTAAAAACCCTAGTAGGTAATGCATAACTATGTAGTTGTTATGCCTACTAAAAACTAGAATAAAATAAACAAATATGTAGTAGTTACTAAAATATATATATATATATATATATATATATATATATATATATATATCTAGTTAATACAGAACTAGGTAGTAGTAACTAAAAAAAAAAGAAACTAGTTACAAAAAAAAGCGTTCAAAGTCTGGCTGGAGAGACCACAGAACCTCCCCCCAAAAACGATGTAGTAGGTAATGTATAAATAACTATGTAGTCGTTGCTACAATTTTGTGTACCTTGTAATAAAGTGTCACCAAAAAAAATAAAAAAAGACTCACATCTCCCTTGCGGACGTAGTCAGGGTCTTTGTAGATGTCTCTCGCAAGGCCGAAGTCGCAAATCTTTACCACTTTATTGTCAGAAAGCAAAATGTTCCTGGCCGCCAGGTCTCGATGAATACACTGATGTAGAAGCACAGAGATAACAAATAATGACTTACATGAAACAGTGTACCTGTATGCTCACACACACACACACACACACACACACACACACACACACACACACACACACACACACACACACACACACACACACACACACACACACACACACACACACACACACACACACACACACACACACACACCAAGTGTCAGACCTTGCGAGAGGCCAGGAACTCCATCCCACGCGCCACCTGGAAGCAGAAGGAGATAAGATCCTCCAGGAATAAAGGAGAGTTAGAGACAGATTTGGTATCTACAGGAAGAAAGAGAAGTAGGAAACAGGGATGTAATGAAACAGTTTGATCATGCACATACAATGTTTGACAATGTTTACCCAGCTCCTCTCTTACCAAGGGGATTCTCTTCACTCTTATCAAACTCTGTTCTAATGTTGCCGACCCCACCTGGCCCTCTATCCTTTCCTCCGGCCAGCTACGATAGGGGAGAAACCAATTCATTGTTGTAAGATACGGTGTAACCGAGAGTGAAAATAAGTATTGTTAATGGTTTGAATGGATGTCTTCAGTATTTCATAAACATGTTTCGCAGTGTGACAATGACCTTTGAGGCTACAGCTTATAGTAAGGTCTAAACTTGTGAGGAAATTAAGGAAGTAAACGTCCCGCTCAAGAACAGATAACATCTTCAAACCTCAAACTGTTTGCAGAAGTTAGTTTTTTAAGTGTGATGATTTTGTAATTGTGTGTGCAGCACAAAGGGCAGAAATTATTCTGCTCTTTTCTCAACAACACGGAGAAGCTGAAGTGTGGGGGACATGGGCATGTGTGAAACATGTTTGCACTAACCATAGAGGTCCGGTTTCACACTTAACACGTCTGTCATGACACCATCTTTAACTGTATACAGTATAGGCAGCTGTGAGGCTGCCGAGCTCACCCCGTTGTGCACAAACACTTCTCTCTTGGTTTTCAGGAAGGCAGAGAGATTTCCGTAACAGCAGTACTCAACAATGACCATCAGTGGACCTGCACACGCACATAAAACACACGTATATTACAGTTATTTCAACTGTGAGGGCAGAACATGCTTGAAAAATAACATGTGCATACGATAATGTGCACACACACACACACACACACACACACACACACACACACACACACACACACTCACACACGCACACACACACACACACACACACACACGCACACACACACACACACACACACACACACACACACACACACACACACACACACACACACACACACACACACACACACACACACACACACACACACACACACACACACACACACACACCTCCTGGCTTGGTGCAGGCTCCCAGTAGGTTGACTACATTCAGATGATGTCCCATGTGGTTGAGGATCTTCAGTTCGGTCATCAGAGCTTTGTGTTCACTGGCTGTAGCTCCCTCTGGTGGACAAAGGGCAGAAAAGAAATAAAAAGTGGCATAAATGTCTTCTATTTGCAGGGAATTGTCATTTTTCTTTTCTCAGAAAAACAGGGAGACGATCTTGGCACCTTTGAGCATCTTGACAGCGACAGTGCTGCAGCCGGTGCCGTTGTCTATACCGAAGGCGGACGCCTGAATGACTTTACCGAAGGCCCCGCGGCCCAGAGGTTTCCCTGAAGGAAAGAGAAAGACTTTGAGTGACTCCAACAGGGGGAAAGGGGAAGTGTGTTTTTTTATTTCTCTAATGGAACTACTTCATTAATTGACATTATCATCCATACCGGACGTGGGAGGCTGATAAAAGAAAACCTCAGCCCCCATCAACAGTCCATCTGACCCAATCCCGCCCTTATGATACTGCCAGCTGATTAGTTCCAGTCAACACCGTTCACACACCCCCACACTGCACTTGATTAGCTCACCACAGACAACACAGACACACAGTCTGATTAATGGAATGAGAGTCACTCCCAATAATAGCCAGATAAGACCTGTGAGAAAGTCCTGCTATCTGTGGCGTGATCTTAAATACATCTCCCATCGTTAGCATTACCTTCCCAGAATCCTTCCAGCTTTATAGATTCACAGTGTAAGACCATCATGCTCACAAACATCCATTTCTGCACGTTTTACTTCCAGTGAATAATAGAACGTACCTAATTTGAGCCGCTCCCGAGGGAACTCCCATTGGTTGGGGTCGTATTGCAATCGCTCACACTGCTCATCTATTGGCCCCTCTCCTGTGTCCAGAATGATTGACAGGAACTCTGGTTTGGCGTTAGAGCTATTGGACTTTAGAGTGTTTTGTAAAAGATAAAAGAAAGAAAAAAATAAAACATTTAACCAACACTCTTTGCTCCAGAAAATAATTACAAAAGCACATTTAACCCGGTAGGAAAAACTGCATTGCCATTTTATAAGAATTAGAACATTTTAGGCATCTACCAGAATTAAGCTATCTGTGGCCTCACCACTCATTTAGTGAGGAAGATGGATTCATTCAGTTTAAAAGGACTAGATATACTCAGATACCCTTGTATGTTCTGATTATATGTTTTATCAAAGAAGTAAAAAACAACCTTTTTATTTTGTGCTTCTCACCTGTTTCAGTTTGCGAATGAAGAGCGTGATGAAAAGCCAGAAGAGAGTGGCCACCACGCAGGTACAGGTGAGAGTGGGAATTTCCAGAAAGGAGGCTTCGGAGACACCTGCACAAAGACACATAAAAAGCCCAAGTAGCTTTAATTTGACAAGTGATTACATTAAGTTAATATGCACTGGCAGTCCTGGAGTGTGCTGCATATGACTTTGAATATTGTTATTTTCACAAAGCTTTGAATGAGTGAATTGTGTTTTTGTAAGTGAAGCCATTTTTATCATTAAAGAGGACCTATGATGCTTTTTGACTTTTATGACCTATAAACGTTGTTATGATGATTCATAGTCATGCTTAACCATACTAAATTATCAAATAATGACTTACATGCATTTCGACGTATTCCCTGCTGACCGTCTGGGGTGTCTGTGCTGAGCACTAAACACTATTCTAGCCAGTCGAGAAGTCACGTGTTCAAAGCGGTCTACCCTTTGTAACTTTGTGACGTCGCATGTAACTTTGTGAAGTCACCACGCGGATGTTTCCATGTATGGTAATGCTGTCACTTCCCTGTTCGCGTCTGCCTCGCGTCTGCCTCGCGTCTGCCTCGCGTCTGCCTCGCGTCTGCCTCGCGTCTGCCTCGCGTCTGCCTCGCGTCTGCCTCGCGTCTGCCTCGCGTCTGCCTCGCGTCTGCCTCGCGTCCTTATAGGTCCATGCTCGCGCTTCCCGCCACTGAAAGTGTTCCGGAAGGAAGGTAACCAATCACAACGGATTTGGGGTAGCGGAGATGGCCGATGCACAGGCGGAGGGAGCGGAGATTGCCGAAGCACACACACTCAAGTGTTGACAGGACGTGCTGGATCGCCAAAATAAGAGAAAGAGCTTCCCGAAAATCTACATAGTTTTTTGTGATGTGATTCGTGTCAGGTTGCTCTATAGCAGTGTAAAACAAGAAATTAAGACCAGAAAAGTAGTATAATAGGTCCTCTTTAATAAATGCAACTCCGACATTCAAATACATTTCTCTTAATTTTCCAAATTGAGATAATAAGAGACACTTGATTTAAGAGATATCAGATGTCAAATTGGAATTTGTTTTGCTTCCACCTTTCCAAATTGGGGCACTGGGTTTTAACTGTAACACCAAAATCCATAAACTCTACCATCCAACCTCCTCATTAAACCCCTGTTATTTTGCCCAAAAAATGACCAGCTCACTGCCGAGCAGAGCCTCTCTCTGAGATGCAGGCCGGGCCCTTCCAGAGGAAATAAAAACGGGAGACAGCTTCCTTCCTGACTGATCAAAACTCAACAACACACACACACACACACACGCACACAAACACGCACACGCACACACACACACACACACACACACACACACACACACACACACACACACACACACACACACACACACACACACACACACACACACACACACACACACACACACACACACACACAGCCACACCTCTCTCCACACTATAAGTCCACCACTTCTGCTCTGGGGAGGCGGGTGGGGGTACAAGAACCACATGGGGCCTGCCTATTATGCTACCACCGGATGAAGTGTGTGTGTGTGTGTGTGTGTGTGTGTGAATGAGGAAAACTGAACAAAAGGCTGAGAGTGTCCTACATTGGTATTGTGTTAAGACTGTCTTTGATCAATATTTACTCAGAGATTGATAAACAGACGTATCATCCATCCATTAATAGAATTGACACAACACGCCTCCATAAAAACAGCATCCATAAAAACAATGTGATAAAGTGTATATGTCTATACATCCAGACGACACATCTATTTACAGAACTGGGAACAATGGAAGTACAGACGTACCCATATATGGCAGAGTCCTACATTTAAGAAGAAGTTAACATCAGCCAATCAAAGGCAGGGAGGCCTCTGGTCAACAGACACTTACCGTTGACCCATATGTAGGCAGAGCTCTCGGCAGATCCCCTCTCATTTGTGGCCTGGCACGTATACAGGCCCTGGTCCTCTACTGTGATTCGGTCAATATGGAGAGTCCCATCTTCTGGTGATATCACAATACCTAAAAATGGTGGCCCAATTAGACACCAGAATACAGCTACAGCTAGAGTTAGCATGATTATAGTATTTTCTTTTACCTGATCCTTGAGACAGAGCGCTTTCGTCCTTGTACCATGTGATGGTCGGTGGTGGGACACCTTCAGAGGGACAGCTGAGGACCACAGAGCTG
Organism: Ammodytes marinus; assembly: GCF_949987685.1. Lineage (NCBI taxonomy): Eukaryota > Metazoa > Chordata > Actinopteri > Uranoscopiformes > Ammodytidae > Ammodytes > Ammodytes marinus. The sequence continues at coordinate 15,275,373 of NC_137225.1, read as the reverse complement.
CTGACATTGACGGTACAATCTGTCAAATTATGAAGCAGCACCGGAGGCTCCAAAACTGAAAGGACAAACACGTCACACCCCATGAATATTACAAGTGTCGATTTATGAGTGTGTATATATATGTGTGTGTTTTTTTTTTTTAGGATTGGGTTTGTCACGACTACAAACACTTTTACCATTTCCCAGATCATATTATGATCCGTCATTAATACACAGCTTTAGATATTGCTGTTCAAACTTCAAATAGACTACAATTACTTAAAACAAAGTATATTTGATATACATTGATATATTCCTATGTTTACCTATATGAATATTTGTCCCACCAAAAAATTTAATAATTAAAAAAAAAAAAATCAACATTTGTGTCTTTTGTACAGTTGTGGTTATTTATAGACTAAAACAAATGTGTGATGAAGTGAAACCGGTGCTATTTTTTCCCACTGTGTTCTGGACCTCTGCCACTTTTGGACAATAATGGTGCGCTGGTTGTGACACATTCTTCCAGCAGAGTGGACTTGGCTTCAACCTGTGAGTCAGCTGATGTTATGGCATCTCTTGGGTCCCTCACTCTCTCTTAAATACAAACCCATTTATAAAATAAAACACACGATATAGTATTGCATCATGGGGGCAACAATTGGCCTATGAGTGCACACAACGAGTTGTAGTTTTATTTCTTCGCATGCACTGTAATTAAAGTACAATACTCGGAGACTATTATTAGACCAGATGACTCCTCACAAACAGAATCTCTCCAACGATACGTTTGAATCCCCCCTCCCATCCAGTCTCCCTCTTTTTCCCCACTTTGTTGATCCCCCACTTCTCTCTCTCTCTGGTCACCCTGTCTCTTCAGTTTATTCCCTTGTGGCGTGGAGGAAGTTGACGTGTTGAGCCCTGATTGTATAGAGAACAGCAGTAAAAGACATGAAGAAAAGTCACTTAACCAAGGCGACTGATTGTTGTTTCCCCTATCTTCCTCCTGGACAACAATTGATGATTGTCCGCGGGGGCTGGGGCCTGACAGTGTCTGATTGGCTGATTGTTCCTACGGCTCTGTGTGGGGGCCTGTAAATGTGGCATTGTGGGAAGTGCCATTGTATGCTCTTCCTCCAGACAAGGGCTCATTCCCACGTGAAAGAGGTGCTGAGCTGGAGCGCAAGAGCAAAGGCAGGGTGGGGCCCCAGGAAGTCGAGGGGACCCAATTCCCAAGCAGCAGCACTCTGTGAGAGTGGGGGTGTTTGTTTGTTTGTATTGTACGTATGCATTTGCAACATAGCCTATATGCACAGACAACTTGGGATGGCTCTAAGTTTTAGCGTAGAGAGAGAGAGAGAGCTCAACTTGAATATGCTGTTGTTGAAATTGAGTTGTGAGGAATCATGACGACTCATTGAAGTCGGATGTGCCCAGAAGAAACGCTAAAGGAAAGCACCCAGGAGGAAGCACACTGATCAGATGCCCGAAAATCACGTCAAACGCCCCCTTTTGACTTGAAGGGGTAGTGACTCTAACTCCGGAAGTCTAAGCCCCTCACCCATAGCCACCCAACAGAGGAAACTTGTATCCACAATCGTATTCTCTATGCACCTACCCAAAGCTTATGACCCAAAGCAAGGATTGGAACGTAGATCGGCTGGTAAATCTTTCAAGCAAAGAGGATCAGCTCCCTCCTGACTACAACGACCTGGTACAAGGCCCATATTCAAATCGGTTTGATAATCCAAAAAAGCATAATATATTGATAAGCTATAAATAAGATGATTACCTGTGATCTACTGTATTACTGTTGATAGAAGCCATGTAACAAAAGAAACTTATTCATTTATTTTGAAGTAAGCTTCCCCACAAATGCACAACATTGACAAGCCGATAATGGTTGAGAAGCTCACAATGTTGCCACTACTCACTTGTGACCACAACCCATGTGTGCAGGTGCGTCTCCTGTGCGGTGATCAGGTGGCGGGCGGAGCATCTGTAGGACCCAGAGTCTCCTGCTGTCAGGTTGCTTAGCGACAGGACCAGGAAGTTGGAGAATTCCCCTGTTGTGAGCTGCTGACCACTCAGGGCAGGGCTGTGGGACCCAATGCCCTCTGTGTAGTTCACTCTCAGCCATGACAACGCCGTGTACAGGTATTTATTGGCTGCACAGGTGAGATGGAGGTCTCCACCCTCTGTAGACTCCTCCCCCTGGCTCACACTGAAGCCTCCTGGGACGTCTGAGGGAAACAGAGGAGGGTTGGAAAGTTGGGTGGATGAGGAAGAACAGGTGGGAGGGAGAGTCACATGAACATGATAAAAACCTTTGCCGATCTCCTGTGTGGTGAATAAGGCCCCCCTCTCAGTTTCTCAACATGCAAATGTGGATCCTGTACGGTGCCTGAAACCAGGAGAGCTGATTGGACCAATCCCCAATTTCTGTAACCTTTGACGATAATGTTGAATGGCTATTGTGGGTAAAAGCAGCTAGTGGAATACAGTGAAAAGTATTTTTATTTACTTTAGCCATTTGAAACTTCCCGTGGAAACGGCTCGAGAGTTTCCTGATGGCAGATAGTGTTTATCTTTCCCAAACACCCCAAGGCCTCCCGAAATAAAGCGGACCTGCCAGTCCAAGGAAGTGCGCTGCACGGGGAAGTGGAACGATAAGAGTCCCTGGTTCCTGTTTCGCTCTTGCTCACACACTTACAGCTCAGCTCGGCCTTACGCATGCACACACACTCACTACAACACACAAAAAATATTAAACTGCATGCTTAGTTACACATCTAACCAGAAAACAGCAGTCCGCCACGCACGTAGGCTAGGTTCGTTGTGTCAAATATTTCCACCTACATTACGTAATGTGTGTTTTACTTCTTCACTCTGTCATACACTTGTCAAGAACAGTAAATTTTACAGCATAGATAGATAGATAGATAGATAGATAGATAGATAGATAGATAGATAGATAGATAGATAGATAGATAGATAGATAGATAGATAGATAGATAGATAGATAGATAGATAGATAGATAGATAGATAGATAGATAGATAGATAGATAGATAGATAGATAGATAGATAGATAGATAGATAGATAGATAGATAGATAGATATTTCTAGAGCTCAGAGATGAGTAGCATCATGCTCTTTCCACAGCAGCGCAAAGACCTTTCTGTGATGTATTCTTCTGCAACCTAGAACTCAGGATACCATTTCTGCCTCCTTTCGTCTGAGCATTATCTTTTTCTTCCCGCACAGATGTTACTTACAAATTGTAAAGACATAACAACTTTCATGCAATGCATGGGCTCTCTGTTCTGTTTCCTCCACACAACACTTCAAATATACTAATAAACCCTTCTGGTTCTTTTTTTTTCTTTTTCTGGTTGTAATGTTGGTTGCAGGACATTTTATCTTGGCCCTACTGTCTACAACATAATAAAGAAGTCAGTGTGTACAGACTTATAAATACTCCCAAAGTTCTAGCTAAGGAAAAGGCAACACCATATGTGTGTATGAGTGTGTGTTCACTGGGAATGTGAAAGCATATCACAAGATGAATGACGAATTACATAACAATGGACACCATCTGTTACAACCCACTCACTTTTTCACTTTCAATCTGACAGCTAAATGTTTTGAGGCGGTTCCAGCGTATATGCATTGAGGGAAAATATGTTCTTATGTGAGTTCTCAATTAGTTTCGAAAAAAAAAACGTCATCAAGTAAAACAGGTGACTTTGACTAGATAGAACAGAAGAATTAAGACCATGTCACTTCTCTTTCATTGTTCTGGATTACAAAAGTAAGTGACAAAGCATAAAGTGGATGAGCTAATATACTGTAGGCCTAGGTGGGAGTAAAGTGACCAAAGAAAGCAGATGACAGAAACTAGTTATTCAAAGTGAGATGATTCTGAGAAGGGGAGGACCTGAGGGAACTTTATATATTTAACTTGAATTATTTGAAATACAACAGATGTGGACAATAGGAAAAAAAGCCCATGGGTTTTACATCTGAGGAGATGATTCAATCTGCTCACCTGTGATGTAGAAGTAAACGTCTAGCTGGTCCGTGCCTGCAGAGTTGGAGGCAACGCAGCGATACACTCCAGACACAAAGGCCTCTGCCACAGTCAGGACCCCCACCATCTACGGAAAAGCAAAACATCCGTGTGAGCAAAACTGAGACACACACACACACACACACACACACACACACACACACACACACACACACACACACACACACACACACACACACACACACACACACACACACACACACACACACACACACACACACACACACACACAAACAAAGTCATTAATGCACACACGTCAGGTTTAGGCTCATTACCTCTGCCACTGGCAGGAATCATATTTTCCATGGGCCCACTTAGAAGACAATAGGGGTCCCTGAGCCAGACCCCCTGCCCACTTCCAACCTAGTGGGCAGCTCGAAATGAAAACTGTCGATAAGTATTATTACAGGTGTGTATGTGTGTGTGTCTGTGAATGTGTGTGTTTGTCTGTGTGGGAGGAGTGAGCAAGGAGAGGGAGTTAGAGCAGGAAGTGAAATTATCCTGTGAGTGAAACCGAACATAAATAACCATTTAACAGAACTTTAAAGTTCCCCTGATGTATGTTATCATAGTTGTAACATGATCCAAGTTTTATTCAAATTGTTGAATTATTTGGTACATTTTCAAACATATTGTCAATAATTGCAAATCAAATGTTTTACCAGTGTTCACATTGTTGTCCCTTTTGCTTGTCAATATCAGGACAGGACATGTTGTGTTTCATTTTTCATTCAGTGTAGTCACAGTCTATATTTCACCTACCTTCTTCTTCCCGTGAAGCACTTCCTGTCTGTGCGTCACACTCAGGACGTGGTTGCTTGTGGACGTGGCGGGGACCCTCTCAGTCACACGGCTCCATGGTGAGTGGGACGTTGAAAATACACACCTTGAAGGAGGAAGGGGTGAGGGGAGATCTCAGCTGTGTTGACACAAGCCACTTTTTACGGCCTCCAGGTGTGTGTGTGTTTGTGTTTGTGTGTGTGTGTGTGTGTGTGTGTGTGTGTGTGTGTGTGTGTGTGTGTGTGTGTGTGTGTGTGTTTTCCACAGCTGTGCTCGGCAGGGAAGCTCAGAACATCAGGGAGACGCCTTGATCAACGCTGCTTGGCGTTATCTTCACGTAATCATCATCATCACCAAACCATTTTTATGGATAGCATCACGTCCTCTCACCCTGTCCTGACAATAGTGGATCGTTGCGTTGCTATGTTGCTATGTAATGCTGGATTGTTCATCCATGGAGGATGCAGAGGTGGTATTGTCATCCCGTTCTTCAGCTTCCTTCCATTCTTAACAAATCATCCGACATTTCCAGGACAAGAGTTCCTGTCCCTAAATCCATAGATTACACACTAGTGGAGCTGTGGGAACTGGACCTTATCCGAGCAGCTTAGGTTAGGTTTATTTAAAGTACATCTCATTCTGACCAAAACTTCATAAATGATGCTTGATCAATTCAGAGTTTAAGTAAAACGATTATTAGATGACCTGAAATATGTGTTATATGTTTCATCTATCCATTCATGTCTTATGACAGTTCTATGAGAAATGCTAAAATATTATATATACAATAATATATATATTTGAATTAGATTTGTTCATTTATAACAAAAATACTGCTTAATGTTATGTCATCAAAATAGTTTTTTCAACAAGGGTTAATGTGCTAAACATGGGAAAGAAGCAGTAGCCCCATGAGCAAAAGTAGTTTTTGTCATGATATATTAAAAATATAATTTTTTAAATGTCAGTGTAGAATCTTCAATGATTATTTTTTATGAATAAAATTGCAAGGCAACAAAAACATGTATTCTATAACCTATATCTGCTTTTAATATGCACATATGGCATAAAACTATACTTTTTTATGTTTTTTTTTAAATTTCTGATTATTCTACATCAGTCAATTACTTTATTTACGTTGCATGATTTTGGCTAAATAATTATTGCTTTATTTAAAGTTTAAATAATTATTTAAATCAATAATTTACTTAAATTGAACAATCCATAATTTATCCAAAATTCCAATTAAAATTTCAATGATCCTACATATAAGTTCTTTTTTAAATATTTTGTGTTGTCCACAGTTCAGCTAACTGAAACAACCAAGATTTAAGAAATTGAATAGTCGTGAGCCCCAATAAACCCAAATCCACAAAATCCTTTGAATTTGGGAAATTAGTCGCATGATAGTAAGCATCTGAAAAGATTTAGGCATAGGCTATTTATCAATCCAAATGAAAGATATTGTTATTTAAGTTTGATACACTTTTATGAACATTTATTTCTAATCAGATTTTTGAATAGGCTTACTGAGACACCCAATTCAAAATCATATATTGATTTTGACTAGTTACACCAGTCCTCCAGAGGCTTAAAGAGGAAACTGTAGGCAGCATCCAGCAGTAGATACATTTGTGCAAACCTAGAGCCATGTTTAGTTAACTCATTACATGTCAACAGTGAAATCCAAATCCATTTAAATTTTAAAATCAAAGGTTTAAGGCTAACATCCTGTATGTTTAGTTGATATTAACAGGGAGTTGCTGATTTTTATGATTTTCCAAAAAATCCCTTTGGAAAAACAGATAAGAAATTTCAGATATTCAAAATTCTTTCATAAAAACCCTGTCTCGACAGTTACACTATAGTTTCAAAAAGAAAAATTATAATATTTAGAGTATTCTTGGTCCAGTCTTACCATTGTGCAGAACTAAGTATCATTTTATATAATAGGATGATTATATGCTACCTCATATTACTAATGACTAAATATAGTAAGATACATAAGTGCTTGTAAGCTATCTCAAAAAACTAGGAGTTACATCAAATGTTTGAAACCATTGGATTCAAGTCAACTTCAATTTCAATATTATGTTATTTCATCCAGTGTAAATCAAAATACTAAACCTTCCAAATTATATTACTTATTATTTAAAAATGTTTTACTTGCATTTTTAATCTGCCAATTAAGGCATTATAAATATATTCTGATCCGGTCAGTTGTAGCCACACTTCTCAACAGTTTCCACAGCACATTTTGTGTTTCCACCCCTGTCTGTCTGTCTGTCTGTCTGTCGTGCAGACATATCTCTAACCACTCTCCTCATTTCCGCTCTGGTCATTGATCTTGTTTATGGATGTGTCACTGCCTCTCTCTCCTCCCTGTCTCTGTCTGTATCCTCCTCTGTTCTGAGCTCCTCCCTGAGGGTGGTTCTTCTCTGCTCCCTGATTGCTCTTCCTCTTGGCATTTAGTGCGCGACTGCACAAACCCACCCTGTGCATGACACACACACACACACACACACACACACACACACACACACACACACACACACACACACACACACACACACACACACACACACACACACACACACACACACACACACACACACACACACACACACACACACACACACACACCTCAAAGACACACATTACACCAGCTAACATTCCCACGCTTTCCAGGAAAAAGTTTTTATCACTCGAAGCTTCACTGACTCACATACACACACAAATAGGATTAGTTGGATTGATGTTGGGACACAAACGTGGTTAGAAAACAGAAAATGAACACACATGCATACACTCTCACAGCACAGCCACATTCACACAGTGTGTGCCTGCCAACAGGGTGAGCAGCCGCCTGGAAATATGAATTAACTGTGAGTTGTGTATCAGTGGGGGTCATCGCCTGCCTTTTACTCCTGTCCTGCTTCACTGCCTAAAATACACTTATATCGCTGTGCCCGTTCGTTCCTGTCTCAACCCCTGAAATAACCACAGAGCCATGTAAACCAATACACAAATATAAGCTAAGTTTAATGCAAAAAAACAACAAAAAAAACAAAAAGAAACAAAACACAAAAAACTGATATAACAATTCAATACTTCTTAACAGATTCATACAATGTTGGCAAATATTGTCATTTGTCATATGTAAGTTAGTTGTATAAAATTATTAAATATTAGATTCATATATTACTCATAGAACATCTGTATACAAGGAATGAATCACATTGGGAGACACCCGTAGAATGGGACACACACACGCACGCACACACACACACACACACACACACACACACACACACACACACACACACACACACACACACACACACACACACACACAAACAGACATTAAAACACTCACACAGAAAGACATGCACACACAGAAATGGATTTTACTAAAACACTTCATTCTCTTAAAATGGCTTGCAGTATCACGCATACGTTTAGATTTGAATTAACTTTCAATACAAAGACAACAGAGCTGTTATGCTGACATCATTTGACAAACATGGAATGACACTGGACGACATATTAAGACGGGGGTCGGGGGGGCAGTCATAGTCTCTGGTCTGTGGAGACTTCCTACATGGTAGGTGTCTGCTGACCATCAGTCTTTGAAATAGAGAACTGTAGGCATCCCATAGTGAACAACACAAAGCATGTCCTCTTGTTTCGCCCGTCCTAGGTGAGCACATTTGACCTTCTACCAGTGGCAAAAAAAAATCGGAACAGAAACTCACAGCTTTTGTGGATGTCAGGGTCAGATTAGGGCTTGGGACAGGCACGGTTCATGCACCCATTATAGTACCACTCAAGGACACGAATAACAAGCAAAAGCAGCTCCAGAAATGTGGCTGGTGGCTGGATGGAATTGCACTTCTTCTGGCTCAAAATGTCTGTGAAATGTATTTAAAACAAGCATAAAACTACAGAATGGCTGTGTGCGAGGGGTGGGACTTAAAATGGGAAAAGATGAAGAAAATAAATAAATAATGAGTAAAGCAGGTGCCCGTATATCCTTAGTGATCTGTCTTATTTTACTCCTTGGTTCCTGTGTCTTCACTGCTCAGCAGTGTTCAAAGTCACTTTCCTCACTTTTCTCCAAAGCAGTTTGAGCGCAGGATCGTCACATGCGATCACTGGTAATTTCACTGAGGGTTCCGTATGCCATGGAGAAGCACTGATGAGTGTGTGGAGGTTATGGTGGTGGTGGTGTGGGGGGGGGGGGGGCTCCATGGGGAGTTGCTCTCCTGTAGGTGGAGGATCCTGGGCTGGGGTGGAGGGCAGAGCTGGTGAGGGAAGGGGGTCGGAGAGGTATGTGTGTGGGGGGCAGCAGAGGTGGGGGAAGGGGGGTTGGGGAGAGAGGGGGGGGGCTCTCAAGAATAGATCAAGCTCTTGAGGAAGCGGACTGTGCCACGTTTGAAGACGAAGGGACAATCACGCTGCTGGGAAGCGTCTCGCGTCGGAGAGGAAGCCAAACAACGAGAGGAAAAGCGCTCTGATTTTCGCACAGGAAGTCCAGTGCGCCTCCTGCCCAGGCCAGATAAGAGCACAGTGGTTCCCAGGGCCAGACCCGGGAGTGGGCCCAGGACCGACCCAGGCACGAGGCCCCCCATCAGCCTGCCCCAGCCTGGTCCACTGTCCCTGGGCCTCCTCCGGCGCGGCGTCAGGCTTGTGGTGCAGCCGGGCTGCAAAGAACAAGGGCCCAGTGAGGATCCAGCCAAAAAACTGGTCTAATGAAATACACTCCATGCAGACACTGAAGCAGAACCAACCAGAACAGAGCTTTTCAAAGGACCATTACATAGTTAAGTGAAGAGACCAAATGTAATCTGCTGAAACATTACCGTGCGTTATACTTTGTTTAAAAAGCTGCAGCTTCTGTGTATAGCTGTGAGGTCTGCAGAAGGTTTTGTTTGTTTTTGGTTTAATCCCATATAATTCATGTAATAACTCATTTACTGACATTTATCTTAAATATATATTAGATTTTGACTTTTATCAAAAAATCAAGAACTACTTCACCAAATTGATCAAAAGATAACTTTGCTTTGGCAAATGTTGCAGATTGCATGTGACTCTTATCATGATGAAATAAGACAAAATCTGCTCTCATACATACTGTTTGCCTAACACTACTAATACAACATTAAGGTCCAATAGAAGCGGGTAAAGCTTTGCAGGATAAAGAGTTTACATCCCCCCACATAGCTTCAGTCTAACAGTGAATGTCATATAATTTAGCATCACCAGCTGGTCTAAGAGCGCGGCGCCATGTGAGAGTGGCGGGTGTTAAGGGTCATGTACGCTGATGATGTCAGTGTGTCTCGGAGGGGGAACGGAGCATGGGCGGCTGCTGTGGTGCTCTCAGGTGATGCTTAACCTTGCTGACTTGACCACAGGCAACACAATACGTGTGACCTCCGAGAACAACTCAATCAGTGTTTCTGCCAAGTGCCTGCTCGAGTACTCGCGTGTGTCCGCATTTGTGCGCGTTGACTAAATTGACTGTCCACTCTGCAGCGCTGGGTTGGGCCATTTCTCATGAGAACTTTATATATAGTGTGTGTGTCAGATATAAGAAAAGGCATCACAGGATGCGGTGCGCAATCACAATAATAAACAGGCCTCTCACCCTGCGTCCTGGACAGGAAATTCATTAAATCATAGCGTTTGATTTGGAAACCAACAAATCGTGACTGAGAGCACGGAACTGGCCTCTATTGAAGTGTGTTTTTTTTCTCTGCCCTTTCAAGTCTGAGATACACTGTGTACTGTGTCTGTGAATGTAGCAGGCACACACACACACACACACACACACACACACACACACACGCACACACACACACACACACACACACACACACACACACACACACACACACACACACACACACACACACACACTTAAACAAACATATGGAAAGGATGCATGGACAGTAAGAGAACAAACATATGGGGAAAGAGACGAAAAAGCAAGCAAACTTATAAACATAGACACGATGAGACACACTCACATTTGTGGGCTCATGCACACACAAACACACACGCAAGAGAACACACACACATTTTCACACATTCCCGCACATGAAAGGCCCCAAAAAGGCATCTGTTCTGGTTACAAGAAGGAAATGCTGTCTGAACACACGCTGAAATAGACAAAACATGTCTCGTTTTTCAAAACATACACACACACACACACACAGACACAAACACCACCGAATAACATAAAACAAACAAGACATACTTTTTCTTTGTACTGTATGTGTTTTGTAACATAATAGCATTAATATTATTTTTAGCCTTGGCACAAAATACACAAAGTTTAAACGAATATCAACCAATTAGCTCAACAATGAAGCAACAATGTGTCAGATGGAATTGATTATTTGAACAATCTGTTGCATTGTCTTGAGTTGATTCAAATGTTTTAAATAAATAATAAATAATACTCTATGACGTAATAGTTGTATAGTCATATTCACATTTGGCCTGGTTTAAGTTTCTGACACATTATGTTTATTTTGGACATTTTATAGTTGCACTGTGTCTAGTCTGCTGGGCTACTTACAGGCCTTTAGACGGGCAGGGACGCCAGAGCCACTGGATGTGTGGGGGAGGGACCCCGTGGGATGTGCAGTGAAGGGCTTGTCTACTGCCCCGTGGCACTGTGCTCGGGTCTTGCAACGACACTGCTTTCTCCCCTATCTGTGGACTCACTGTCGGACCACACACCCAAACAACAAACACACACGGAGACACAGACAGGAGAGCAAAGTTTAACACACAGAGGGGGAGATACAGTCGTTGGTTGAAAACAATTGAACCAGCTGGGTTTCTCACCATTGACCACGAGTGTGAGCGTGAGGTTCTGGTAGAGTTCATGTTCCTGGATTCGCACCAGAACAGTGTACCTCCCAGCATCTTCCTCTGCCACGTCCCGGATCACCAGCGAATTCCTATCCATGTGGTATCTGGAGCATTGCTCTGCTGCAACCATGCCATCCTTCAGCCTGTCAGGAAAAGAAAAAGAAAAAGAAAAAAACCTCTAAACAAAGTTTTGGAAAAGAGATACAATAGACTTTAGGACATGCTTTCATTAGACCAGAAGAAAGGAAGGGATGAGAAAAGGATATAACTCTCTGTGATTTGCGGCATCCCTTACCAGATGACTTCAGGTGCAGGGAACGCTCTCAGTTTGGGAGAGATTCGGTAAGATTTCTGTCCCGCCTTAGCCTCCATCACAGATCCATGTCTGGGCTTCAGGCGAATAAACGGATGATCTGAAATTGAGATTAATGTTGATGAAAAACGTCCAAGGATAAGCATCATCAGAAACACATGAAAATACAAATGACTGTGATTGAGACGCTAAATGTCAGGGAGACACTCACCATAGACGGTAACAGTGACTTTCTTTTGTTTGGTCTTCTCACCGCTGGTTACGCGGCATGTGTAGAGGCCTCGGTCCGATCGGTGCAGTTTTGGGATGGTCAGAATATTGTAGGACAACACGTGCGTTTTGTGTATCATGAACCTCTTGGAAGTAAAGCCTGTGTTGTTATTCTGAATGCGGGGGAGAGGGAGGAAGAGCAACAGAGTTAACGACGACGGCTCACCTGTGTCCTTAGCATTTATTTAGAAAATATGGGTTATTCAAAGAGCTGGTACGGCATGGGCATGATATTTCTTACTTTTTGAAGGATTATTTTATATCTACTTTTGAATATCATTAGAATAACTTGTCCTTCTGCTTGAGTAGGAGTTAGTAAATGCTCACAGGCTCAGCCATGGGCCGTAATCAGTCTGCCATGACATTTCAGATACTGTTGACTGAAGGGATATACTCTTTCTCCGAGGGTAACACAATCATACACTACACTGCTTAGTCTCTGTTAAAGGTTGTTTGTCATCTAAACCTTTGCCTCACTGCTGTTCATACAAAGTCTCCACAGACTTTAATGTAGGTCTGACCTTTCCGGGGTAATCCCAGGTGATCTCGACTCTGGAGTTCAACTCGGCAGTGGCAGTGCAGTTTAAAACCATTCTCGATCCCTTCAGGGCCTGCACGGGTCCACTGCTGTTCAGATACACATCCATGATGTTATTCACTGGGACAAGAAAGAAAGAGAACAAATTATTAAACAAAGTCAGAGTGGGCTGGAAGTTTGTGTATAAACAACACACACACACACACACACACACACACACACACACACACACACACACACACACACACACACACACACACACACACGCACGCACACACACACACACACACACACACACACATACACACATACACACACAAACACACATAAACACACACATACACACACACGTGTATATGTGATTTATCTAAAATAAATTAATGCCCTACTGACCTGGTCTGTGCACAAAGTATAAAAGTGAGTCTTGTGTGACGCCGTTAGTGATCGTCTGGCAGTAGAAGAGGCCGACGTAATAGAAGGTGGGAGATCGAATGGTGAAGCCATGCGTGCTGTTCCAAATAATGTTCCTCTGGTCTGGACTCAGGCTTAGGTTGGGGAACTGTGAGAGGAGGGAGGAGAAGACAACACCACATCACGTCAAATCATCCACTGTCCCACAGCCATGACAACAGCAGCAGTGACACACTTCCAGAATCAAGAGCACACACAATGACTAACTTTGGCTGTTTAAACTATGAAGACATGCAAATATGGAAGAACCATTTCAACATGTGACATATGTTAAACATTTCATATGCTGCCAGTTAAAAATATCAATTTGCGGGATATATTGACTCTGCCCCCTGAAACAAAGTGTCAATAAGTTTTCTGGTCAAGTCATAGGATTCGATCATGTTTGTGTTTGCTAGTAAAGATTATATGATGTGTCTGAAAATGGACGTCAGAACAATAAGTCCCAGTCTAGGCTTCTAGTCTTCATAATAAAATTGCCCATATGGAGAATTTTAAATGACATACATTTTTCAGGCTTTTCCTCCTTTGAGTTTTTATTCGTGGTTCCTTTAATGCGTAGGTCTCCTAATAAATAAACTAAAGTGTGTGGCCGTGCAAGGCCGTCTGTTTTCTGTTTAATTGGTCGGTCATTGTTCAGGATTTCACTAGGTTCAAATTTGAGATTTAATTTCCATTTTGAATTCACATATCTTAAAGGAATATAGTCCTACGACCTCATCATTGGGACTTTCATTAAGTTAAGTGTAGCTTTGATTAGATCTAAGTTGAGTTTTCCCAGTTTACTTCAGCTGTAAGAGACGACAACTTATTTTTTCACAGCAGACATTTTGACTGAAAATCACAGGTGTTACAAACATACACACCAAGAATTTAATTGCAGATTGTTCTAGAATTTAGTTCAATGTTTGCAGATTTGTTAGTAGTCTAGTGGTTACTGTGCGTGCCATATTATTTAAAATCTAGTCAGAAACCGTTGTCGCATGTCTTAACTCCATCTCTTTCCATGTTACCTCTCTGCCTCTATCCACAAACTATCCTATAAAGCTGAAAATCCTCAAAAAAAAAAAAAATCCATTTTAAGTCAGAAAAAACACTTGAGAATATGGCAATCCTAGAGTTGAACTAGTGAGAGGGAGCCCCAGATGATGTTACCTGTATTTACTGTGATGGTATTGTAATACTTGGCTACCTTGACATGGACACTTATGTAATCGTGCAACCTTGTTGTTTTCTTGGAGGCAGCCTTGAGGAAATGTTTACTAGAGTTTCTGTGACATAGTGGAAAGCTCCCACCCACTCTCAAGGGAACAGGTAGACACCCCCCCCCCCCACACACAACCACCACCACCGTCACCTCCTGCACCCCCCAATGTGAACTGACTGATACGAGCCTCCCAGAGTGAGGTGAGTCTCTCTGAAGCCTCCTCCTCTCCGACTTACTGACGCCCTGTCTAGGCGCCCTCAGTGCCCTCTCTGCCCCTCTCACCCCATCCTCCAAGCTTACATATGTGGGGAAGGTGGAAATGGAGAAACAGGGGGAGGAGCGAGGAGTCAGGATATAAGAAACGTGACTCCAGTCCATCTCCTCGCATCCTGTTACTACAGGATATAGACATTTTAACTGGAACCCCAGGTTGACCTCCTGGTCACTTTCACAGTGAGAAAGCAGGGCCTTGTGGGTATTGTTGCCGCTGAGAAGGGTCATATTAGAGATCCAGGAAAAAGTGCAAAGTCCCTCCAGGAAAAAAACACTCTAGAGGCTTTGACAGTGAATGGATTCCTGGCGCAGGGTTAGAGGAGGGGAAATGAAGGAAGAGGAGCAGGGCTATTTTTAAAATAATTACCTTAGTGGCTCCGAGGATTTGTGAGGAGATGGAAGTCTGAGAGAAACACGTGTGTGTGTGTGTTGACGTCCAACCATGTCCGTTTTATAATCAGATTCATATTTTGGAGAACTAGTGTGATATGTCATGCATGGTCTGGTTCGACCGTAATAGCAGCATGGCTCCATGGATGGTAATTTTGGTATGTCACTCCATCCACCACATTGGTCAAGACTGAAATATCTCAACAACTATTTGATGTCAGATGTTGTTAAGACAGTCATGTCACCCAGATGAAGAATCCATCTGACTTTGTGTCACTCTAGTGTCATCATGAGGTTCACGTTTGTGTTTTTTGGTGGAATGTCTCATAAATTGTGCCTTAGGATGATTTGTATTTACTTCTGATCCTCCTTTTTGTTGAAACACCTGCAAAACTAATGACATTCTAGTCCAGACCTTTCTCAGCATTTTACAACTACGCTATTGTAGTTATACCACAATGAGCTTCCCACAGTGACGCACAAACCATCATATTAATGATCAGAGTTCGTGATTGAAGAGAATAGACTGTACTTTGATCTGCTGGGGCATACAGTAGCCACCTCTGCTTCCTCCAAAGGGCAAACCAGCTGTTTAAGGCATCAGTTGGAGGAAGTTGGCAGCCATGATACCTACTACAAGAGGTAGAATAGTGAGATGTGGGAAGTGGAGCTGGCCAGGGGCCAAAGGAGCACTCCAGACCCCATGTCCTGTCTCCAGAGGTGGAAATGGTGCCAACAGGACGCTTTAGGTGTGGCGCGAAGGGGAAAAAGTCACTAACGAAGGAGAGATCTTTGACTGGAAGTTTTTCTTAAAGATTTGAGATGTCTGAAGGGGTTTTGTTTTCATTCACAGGTAAATATACAGAAACTAAACACACAGACACACATGCAGACAGCCTGCACTCTAAATACTCTTCTCTGCACTTAGTACGATGGTCCACTGGTGACCTCACTCAGCACTCAAGCACCAACACTCACAAACATATCCGCACACACTTTCACACATATCAGTAGACGGACACAACCAAACGGACACACACGCCACAGCGTAATGGCTGCCAAGATAAGAACAATGTGGTGAATGATCTGGAGGGAGGGAGAAATGACGGGACAGTGCATTGTGTGCTTACGTTTGCCCACATGGAAAAAGCCGGGACAAGTGACAAAGTGCAGAAAACATGAGTAGTGTGATTGGGCAGAGAGAGTGCATAGATACATTTACTACATGTGGCGATCATGTTGCAGAACAGACCCCTGTACCCAAACATGTATTAAAATACATACAACTATTGCCTGTTCACAGTTACTTACACTGACCTTGACCAGTGTGGTGGTGACATTAGGGTGGGTGACCCGGCAAGGGATGACCAGCGGCTCCTTCTCCCTCATGTACAACACGTCTGGGCTCGGACCCGGAGGTTTAACAAATGGCTGCTGGCTGTCTGAAACCCAAACACTGCGGTCAGGGACACATATACAGATAACAAGCATGTCATGTAAATGCATTTAAAAAAGACTATTTCTTTCTCATACATCAATGTCACATATATGCGAGTACAAGACCATGTGTAGATTAAAGGGCCAATCCACTGAAATGACAAAAAATTGGGACCTTTTGCCAGTTTGGGGATATTTGTATCTATATTATTTTAATGTACAGCTATAGGATAATAAACATTATCAAAAATAAGTAGATTATTTTCCTAATTAGTTGATGATTGGTTATTTGATGTCAAAATATAGTAACAAGTCTCATCACAGCTTCAAAGAGCCTAACTTGAAGTCTTCAAAAACCTTGTTTTGTACAACAAACAGTTTAATACCAATAAATATTAAAATTGAGAAAGAAAATCAGAAAAACATAATGAGCTACAGTCGGAGATTGTTTTTATTTTTTTCAAACTTTTTTGTTGAAAAATGATAGAAATAAATAATCAGTTATCAATTTTACTTCCTGTATATCAATGTATTTTCAGCTCTTATTATGTTTGTGCTGTTTGCATAATTGGAAATCAAATTTGTTATGTATTTATTTATTTTAATTTCAATAGGAGCATCTTTTTATTATTGCTAAATATTTCTTCAGTAGAGAGTAATGCTATTGAAACTTGAAACAAGAAACAGTTTGAAGAAAAAGGATGGTGCTGTTGTATTTTCATATTTTATTTAATTTTAATTTTTTACAAGCTTTTATTAGATAGTACAGAGTTGAAATGGGGAGACAGAGAGAGAGGGGGGATGACCTGCAGTAAAGGTCCACGGGTCGGATTTGAACTCGCGACCACTGCAACGAAGGCCGGAGCCAATATGGTACGCGCTCTATCCACTACGCCACTGGAGCGCCCCGTATTTTCATTTCTTAAATCAGAACAATCTGTATGGTTAGAGAACACACGTGTAGACAATTTTTTTCTTATCCTTTTAATCCAAAGTATGCAGTTTGCATTTTCTCTTAATAGCCATGAATATTATTTGCATTTGTACACCTTCCGAGCCACATAGAGGTCCATAGCTTTCACCAATAAGGTAGGGCCTGAGAGGCAAAACCCAGGGCATATAATCGGCATGCCTCGCTTTATTTGAATTCAGTTCTTCTCTCATCAGGACCAATGTTCTGATACATTTTTGTAATAAAATTTAAGTGGAGGGGACAAAAATAACCCCCATCCTTCTGTGATTAATTGAAAAAATAGGTTTCATTTTCTGTGGACTGACCCTTTAACTTCATGCACAAACAGAAAAGAAAGTAAAACAATCACTTGCCTCTATGCAAAAACGCAAACAAACACTGCCAAGTATCAATCTCAACAACAAACAAAAACAAACAGACACACACTCCTAAACATACACTGTCCTCCACACCCATTCATTGAATACCCATTCAGCCAATGACTGCCTGGAGTCAACAATAAACACACAGATTGTTTAGAAGCAATCAAACGGCCTCTCCGTGCTTTCTCCCAGCTCACTGTACTGGTTCTGTGCCATTGAAACGTGTGGGTGTTGCTCACTGCATTGTTTGTTACATTAGGGTGTTACTCAAGGAAAGCAAATCTCTGAACATTCGAACAAAAGTACCCCAAGGACTAGCGGACCGAGGGCTTCCTTCTCTTGCTTTGATTCCTAATAGAGGACTTGGAGGAGGGAGGTAACGTGTGATCAGAGACGCAGGCCAAGTCTGACGCTTAATGGACATGGTGACCTGAGGGATTAATGGCCCCCGAGGGTCCTGTTGGCCAAACAGTAGCTGGCCCTGTGACTCCTTGCTCGGGTACGGCCTGGCCTGATCAAACGTCACCCTCCAGGACAGGGTGGAGCAGCCTGGGTAGACATCGTGCCTCTGCCCCTATAGATACCAATGAGCCACTGGCCTCTATCGCATCCTTCTCAGCCCCTCACACACTTACACACACACTTACACACACACTTACACACACACACACACACACACACACACACACACACACACACACACACACACACACACACACACACACACACACACACACGCACGTTTACACACACACACACACACACCTCTACCTCGTAGAGACACAGTGACACCCCCTCCCAGCACAGAGCAACCCCCTTCGAGCCCTTCCCCTCCTCCCCCGAGCACAGGATGCTTCAAGCAAGGCTGAGCAGAGCAGATAAGGCTGATGCCCTGGGAAACTCTGCCCAGGCCTGAGCCTTTCAGCAGCTGGGCTATTCCTGGCCCTGGAGGTAGCACGTAAACGAAAGTTTAAAAAAGAAAAAAGAAAAGAAAAAAATAGTTATATATAGAACAACTGGGAGGTAGGCCCAGGATGAGAAAAGAGAGGCATTGGAAGAGGGAGGGGGGGTGGAGGGGTACTGTGCCAGAGTCATGTCGAAGGATGTGTTGCTGGGACAAACAGTGTTTAGATATAATTGGCTCTCTGGCATTGGTCTGTATTTAGCACCCACCGCATCCTGTTTAACCTGGGGGATATAAACAATAAGCACCAAGGGGGTGAAGGGGAGAACAAGTTGGACAGAAAGAAAGAAAAGCAGGGCAGCAGTGTCTTACCTGTGACATATACGTAGATGGAGGTCTGGTTGTGGGTCCGGTGTGGGTATCTGCAGAGGAACAGGCCTGTGTGCTTGGCCTGGCAGTGGCTCACCGTCACACGGCTGCAGTATTGCTGGCTGCCTCTCCCACAGCGCGACTCCACCACCCGCACTTGCTCTCTGGCCAACCCCAATGGGAACGCCCATTCCAGCTCCCAGCGACCCCTGGTCCAAAGGTACAAGGGGGTTGAAAGTTTGCTTAGTAAAACACTTTGTATGTGCACTTACATCCTGCTTACTTTATCTAAGGACTGTTTTCCCACATTGGGTTAATTATTGGAAAATGTTTGCCTCTTCAGTGTCCAAGAGATTCCTTCTAAATTTCTACACAGAACAGCTTGTCATGGTTTTTGTCTAAACTAAGACTGCCCTGAGGACAAAAAAAAGAGTAGTAGGAAGCATCAGGCCTCTGGTTCAAATGCTATTATTAGTAAGTGAAAAAGCTATTATGGGAAACTGGGGACAAAGTACTCCCCTGACACAGGACTACTGGCTAGTGACTGTTGATGTAATCGTTGCAATGGAAAAACTTTGATATCTTGGGGTTTTGGGGCCTATGGGTCCAGCTACCGGAAACTCACCTGCAGTTGAGCCGTAGTGTCTGGTTGGTGTCCAGGACCAGCTGTCGGCTTTTCACATCCAGAACGGGGACACTGAACTTTCCCTTTTGATCTTTATCTGCAGAGGTAGGAGAGAGAGAATGAGATTGCAGAAGATGTACTGTGGTGGCAGGTAGCAACATCCAAAAACTCCATCACTGATCAATGGTTAGAGCATTGTAGAACGGGTTGTCTAAGGATAACTATAAGGTGATTAATTGAACTAGATATGGACATCTCTGGAGAGGTCAGAGGTCAAGGTCAGTTTGTAAGACTTCAGTACAGTAATCTTTAGGGACCTCTTAGCAGGATGTTTACTCTCTGAAATGGGGGGGTTGAGTCCTGGGACTCCAAGAAAGTAGATTTTTTTGTTCATTAAGAAACTAGTTTGACAAAAAAGTGGATGCATCTTCTGCAAATCTAATTATGTGACATGAAGTCATGACTGGGACGGTCCAAATCCCCTTTGTGTGGAGCGACACGAGGCCACTTTCAGAGGAAATCCTGGAAGGCAAACACTTTACAAGGAATAAATATTTTTGGACAGTTCCTGTAAGCTCTGTCCATTGCATAGCAGACTCTTGACGGATTACAGAACGTAGGTCTTGGTGAGTCCCAGCACCACAGCACGTCCTCCATCCCAGGCCACGGTATCTGTGACCCTGCACACATCTCCTCGCTCAGGCCACTTGACAAACTTGTGTGGAAATGCGTAAGCAGCGTCCCTCTTGTTTATCAAACGAAGGCATTTCACCACTCCTTAGTTCGCCCAGGTTTATTAATGAGAGATAAAGACGACTGTCTGTCCGCCCTTCCTTCCTCCCAAGAACAGCGGAAACATCATTCAGGGAAGTCTGTCCTTCACTCTGACTGATCCCTACAGTGTGTACAGCCCAGCGCTCCAAACACTGACAACACAACTGTCCAGCAGTCTATCACTAGAATGGCAGCGAGTGAGTTTTTCACTAAAGCCCATTATTGCCATGTATTGTCAGAATCATTGTTCCCAGTGGATGCCCCATTGAGAAGCTCTAGCATTACTCACACTGCTACCGCTTCCTATACTATTTCCTCGGATTTCACGGTGTGTGATTAGTCGGCAAGAAGCACATGCACATGTGGCAGGATAGGGAAGACAGAGGGGAAGTTGGGGATCTCCTCCAGGCCTTCTGGGGCCTTTTCAACAAGCTGTGAAGTGTCTAAAAGCCACCACTTCCAAACAATTCAGAGCAGTATCTCCTGACACTTCACCTGAGTAAAACGAAAGTTTTTTCTTTTGTTGGCAACGTCACCACAACCACAGACAGTTACACTCCCACATCATGTTGTCTTATTTTTTGTGGCAGCTTTCCCATCTACCTGGGGAGTACTTCCTTGTACTGACTTGTCAGGAATTTTTGGAGCACACACTTGACAATGCAAAAAACAAAAACAAATCAATTATTTATAAAATGCACCCGACAAGGTCTTAGATATTCAATACATACTGTATCTCCTTATATTAACTTGATGGAATATGATCATCTACCAGAGCATCTAGCTGCAAACACTTTCAGATGTTTTATTTGATTAGGGAGTGATCAAGTAAAAACTTAAGAGCAATAGTTGCTCGTTGCCAAATTGACATTTATGGAATATTTCAGTAGTGTGTAATTCCTTTATAATTTGTTGCTGATAAAATCCAAGATCTTCTGTCAAATGCTATTATCGTTTTTAAAGCTAATAACAATACTTTAACAACGGCAACAAAGGGCATTAGTATACAAATGAAGATGCATGTATATGAGGATATATGCATACTCTCAACATGCAATTGTTATCAAGATAAAGTATGTATGCACTATAGTTGTGTTTGTGTTTAAAAGGCTTTGAAGACTAATAGATTATTGCAATGGACATCAAAAGAGGCAAATTCAAAATGTACATTTAATTTCTATTAGACGACATTTTTTTTAATAGACAAGAAGAAAGACATTTACTACGAGTATTATTTAAACAAATGGTTTGATTTTCAATTAAAAACTTGTATGCACAAAATGAGTTTCAGCTATACTCAAAATACATAATAATATAATATTTTCAGAAAAGATCATCTGTGTTTAATGAGTCAAGCCATTAGAAAACATCAGGGAACGTATATGAATGCATTTTAAACTTAATTTTAATTGCAAAAAAAAATATTTTTCTGGGAAAAAACAATATAAGCTATTTTCGCCAGAAATGACTTCTTATGACCCAAAACACCAGATAGATTTTTTTTTGCAAAAAGCACAGATTAATCCCAGTTTCCTGCTCACTGGAGATTTTCCTCCAGTCGGTCATGACCTCTTCGTTCAATTCTATCAGAACTTTCATTTGACAAACTCATCAGTCTCAGGAAACAACGCCCTGCGTGTGTCCATTCACCCGGGGCCAAACGCACAAGGAGCCGGGCCACAGAGGTCCGCATTATCCAAACAGGAGTCCCGCAGGATGGCGCTTATCTCCCTCGCTGCAGTCGGCGCTAATAAAGGCTTACGCGCCGAACAGCCTTGGACACACGGACGCAACGAGGACCACGGCACCACTGTGAGCCAAAAACCAAGAGGCGCGTTTGTTCATCTTTTGTTTTCCTTCCAAAGAAAATGCTGAATGTTGTGCCTTGGTGAGGGAAATGGTTTTCTGCAGAGTCAATGTGTCTAATGACTATATAGGACCCCGTAGTTTAAAGGGAATAGGCTACTACCCATAATACAAGCTGTGCGTAAAATGCAATTATAGCCCACTACAGTTAAAACTTGCACGCTTTTCTTTTCAGGAACTGTCCAAAGGAAAGTAACGAAATGAAATCTCGCCCTGTGAAGCGAAGCATTTTAACTAGCTTAATGCTCAATTAAAAATGTGAACGCCCTATGGATTAGCTACAGCAGGTGCTCTGTGCACCCTCAAGCTTTGAAGCATCAACACAACTAAATCTCGGCTACTCACCTTTTGCAAGAACACCGTACAATCCATATAGCAGGCAGATGAGGAAAGTATTCATCATATCTGGTGACTCCGATGCAACAAGCTGGTTTCAAACACAAAATATGAAACTAGTTTTATTCCTGATATTATCTCTTCTTTTTTCCCCCCACTCCAGACTTGACAGAGCGCAGCGCACTTGGCTGTGGCGCTCAGAGCTGATGGTCAGTGAATGGAGATGGTTTGGTTTCCTGAGGAGAGCTGCGGGCGATCACGCAACAGGACACCAGTGCAACTTTTTCCCATCGTTTTGGATTCTGCCGCGGATTTATACCGTTCCCACAGTGCAGCCACCGGATAGCGGACTTCCGTGACGTCCATTGACACACCCAAGGCGCGTAGCAGCAGTCCCATTTTGGCCCTTCCCAGTGGTCAAGCAATCAACCGGCGACCTAATGAATGTATATGATAGAATCCATAATAGCCCATTTCTTCTCGACAATACGTTGACTCATTTATTTATGCAAGACCTAACCACTTCTCTGGAAACCTGTCGTTTACAGAACTGCCAAGAATTACGCACCATAAAATCTGAGGGGATGCGCACAAGGCGGCTCTTTGTTTTTGAATGTCTGTACACAAGATTGGTACACGGGAGGATCAGCACGTAGGCACCGGAGTTAAA
Organism: Ammodytes marinus; assembly: GCF_949987685.1. NCBI lineage: Eukaryota > Metazoa > Chordata > Actinopteri > Uranoscopiformes > Ammodytidae > Ammodytes > Ammodytes marinus. Next base: position 15,251,859 of record NC_137225.1, on the reverse strand, counting down.
GGCGGTTGTATTGATTAACAACTTGACAGGCCCGTTTCTCACATTTCAAACTGTCATGTTTTTCTTCCTGTTCCTTGGATCGAGCATTGAACAAGTAGAAAAAGGTGATCTGATCGCATTACTTGAAGACATGCAACCTCAGTTTATAGGCAACTTAATGCTCCAACTAAACTACATGCATTTTATGATGTGAAAGAAAATAAATAGTAGTAATTGACAGCCGAAACTACTGTACCGTACAGGTGGCTAGGCCTACTCTTTCCAGTCAAAAGCACCAAATTCACCTAAAGCAGCAACAATTTCCCAGCCCTACATTTAAGTTAAGAAAGGGGGGGGGGGCTGTTAGAAAAGCAAGAAAAAAACGTAAAATTTTGTGATAAAAATAAAGCAATAAGAGCACCAGCCAGACCTGCTGCTTTGGAAATTGTGTCTTTAATATAAAGGCATCTAATCTTATATAATGATGAACAATGATGCAAATTGCATTTTTTTTTAACTCGGGGTGTGAAGTGCATCATTCCCTCATGGCATAAAATAAAACAAATGGTGCAGATTGTCCACTGGGGGGTGATGTTAGCTGAAGAGGAGAAACTGTGGGAATGTTAATTGTGTCTGCATGGGGCAAATTGGTGTTGTTGCCTCCCAAAATCTACTTACTGCATAATTTTTTAAAAGGGAGCTGTGACCATGTTTTTGTTTATGAAATATGCATGAAGTACAAAGGAGGCACCATAAAGATAAATGATATCATAGTAAAAACTGAAATTCTAAATATAGTATCACCTCCTATTTGAGGGATTATTCACTTGTCTACAATTAAAGAATATATTGAACGTAATGGCTATGACTCAGGGAAACTCATGATATACAAATGCACAAACATACACGTACAGTACAATTAAAACTCTTGAAACACATACAGTGAGTCTTGGACACACACACACATATACAGTACAAGGATGAATGTAGATGAGGGCAAAAATAAAAATAACAGTTAGCTACATACTTTTGGGTTGAGAGAACTCTTTCCAGATTCAATAAAAAGAGACTGATTTGATTTTTGTTGGCAACACCTGACATGATCACCATCTCTGGAGTGAACAATGTAGCTGTGACGGGAAAAGGAGGGAGGGGTGGAGACGTTAGAAAAACAGGAAGTAATTGGCAACATTTACATGCACAGGATAACCTGTGAAAAAACAAGCTGTTGACGTTCTGGACAAATTGATGTATAGATACTTAAAACCAAGTTAAATTAAAAACCAGGTTAAGCGCTGAATTGTTTTGTGCATTCCAACAAAGCCACCGTCTGTGTTTGGAGATTTTAAAAAGGAAGCTGGTTGGTATGGAGGCGGGGGGGGGGGGGGGTGCAGGAATGATGACCCTGCTGGCCTGTTGGCATGGACACACTCCCAAAGACTGTCTGAAGGTGGACTTTGGGTGTGAAACCTTTCGTCCCGTGTTATGAGTCCGTCATTGTGTTTGTTGTCAGACTGGCGGGAAGGCTGCAGTCACACCTGTCCTTTGGTCTGCTGACGGATCCAGTCGGCGAACCTGATGACCTGTGTGTAGACTCCAGGGCGGTTCAGCCTAGCACAGCCCTCGCCCCAGCTCACAATCCCCGCCAGGAACCAACGTCTGCCTCGCTCCAGGCACACCAACGGGCCTCCAGAGTCACCCTAAAGGGGGCACACATGCACGGTTTTACATAGACACACAAGAAAAAACACATATAACTGATATGTGGATTGTTGGAAAAATGTAAAGGATGTGATATCTTATCAGTGCATTTCCATAGTAGTTGAAGTACTTTTTCTTTCAGTTTCAAAACTACTTCCAGTAAAACATCAAGCGCCCACTCCTGTAGGCCTATTGGAAGTGTGTCTATGCATAGCGTGGTCAGAAGAAGTAGAGCACCTGGAGAAAACATAATGCCTGTTTTCTCATCCCCCCCCCTCTATTTACAGACACATTTTAGGAAATCTATTTAAAACTGAAATCATTGAGGACAGCTGTGCATGTCATGATGTCTATGGTAAATTACAGCTTTTCATCACATGACAACTCTGGGAATGAATGCTAGTGATAAAAATCAAAGACATGCCGACACTGCTGCACAGACTTACTTGGCAGGCGTCCACCCCTCCCTGCAGGTTGCCGGCACACAGCATCCTGGGAGTGACAGCGTCGTCATACAGCTTGTTACATGTGTTCCTGTTGATGATCTTCACCGAGGCTTCTTGTAAGCGAGAGGCCAGTTCACCTATAACCAAAGCAAATAGAAAATGGAAACATTGTGGGGGGTATGTAGAATTTAACAACTCTATGACGCTTGTCTATATTTCTCCATATCTAAGTTTATTCTTTAGCAAGATCTTAAAATAAACTTTTTGCTAACTAGCCCTTTCATTTCATCAGATACTTTTGATGAGCTCTTACCGTCCTCCATGAGGACCCCCCAGCCAGTGACGTAGCAGCTGGTGCCAGTGGTGAAGGTGTGTGAGGAGGCTGGGACACACACGGGCTGCACCAAGTCGTTGAAGAACACAGGAGTACTGAGCTCCAGCAGGGCGATGTCATAGTCAGAGGTGAACTGGTCATACTGTGGGTGGAGGAGGATCCGGCGGATTGTCCTGGTTGCTGCTCCGTTGTTCCCCGTAGTCATCACGCGCATCCCCATGTAGGCTCGCCATGCACGAGCATCCGAGTATCTACAAACAAAAGATGCATTTAAAAGGTGGAGTCAGCCAGGCGGGCGCTTGTGGTGTAGTAGTTAGAGCTCCTCCCCCATTGCCCTCTCTGCCCCATTTCATCTATGTCTCTCCACACCTACAATTAAGCATATTAAATGCCAAAAAATAATCTTAAAAAATCTGCAAATTTTGTCAAAATCAGTGAATATCTCCTCGCGATCTGCTACCCGTTTGTACTGTGTGCGCTGAAAAAAATCTGGTGTTAATACACAGCCTAGGCTCTGTAAGCTGGTATGTAAACAAAAGGCGCCCACCGTAGATGGCAACATGCCTGTTTACAGAGCATAAGGCTGTGTATTAACACTGGATTTTTTTTCAGCGCACACATACAGTGTGGACTGGTACCAGATCATAAGGAGATATTCACAGATTTGGACAAAAAGGGATTTTGATTATTATATTAAGGCTTATTGGCTTCTTTCTTACTTAATTGCGTCTGAATCCTGGAAGCAGTGAGCAGCAGAGATGAGCCAGCGGCTGGAGATCAGTGTAGCTCCACACACGTGGCCGTAGCGATCCATCTGGAGGCTGACCTGCCATGGCCACGCCCCCGCCCCAGCATCAGAGCCGCCTACTATCTTAGTACGCTTCCTTGGCCTGGTTCCACAGCCTGGAGCAGAGACACACACACAGGGAGACAGAGGAAGGGACAAAAATACAGATTTCAGACTGCTCTTGGATGATTCTTTGGTTCACAATTTCTGTTCTGTGAGTGAGAATTTACCACAGCGGAGTTCATCAGAGCCGTCAAAGCAGTCTTTGACTCCATCACACTCTGGGTTAACCCTACTAACACACTTTCCATTGGCACATTTGTACGAGGAGGAGGAACAGCCTTTAAGATCTAAAGGGAATGAAGGGCATAATCAGGCAGATTGAAATAAAGGACACCTAAAAAGGACTTATAAACAGAACATATTGTGCCATGAATACTCACATGCTCTTGTACAGTTGAGTTCATCACTGCGGTCTTTGCAGTCAATAACACCATCACACACTGAGGACTTTGGCAAACAGATCTTGTTGGGACACATGTGGTAACATTTACCACCTGAAAACAAACACACAAGCTTAAGTGATAAAACTACACAAAAGCACACACATGTGACAAGCTGCTGACAGTGCACTCACCACAGGTGCCTTCTTCACTGCTGTCTGCACAGGTGCTCTGGCCCACACACTGGCTGCTGTGAGGCCTACACTGGCCGTTCCCACACAACACTTCACCTGGCCTGCAGGATGCTACATGTTTTGCACATATGTGCAAACATGCACACATAAACACACAAACACATACAAATCTGAATGTAACAGAGGCCTTAGAAAAATGAAATGCATTTATAACCATATTAGCTCCCAATTACTGCAGTTAGCAAAGCCATGAAATGAATGTCGGATTACGACAAAAGATCCACATGTATGAAACCAAGATATGATGTTCATATGTGCGTGCATATCCCAGGCACTGCTCATGAAAAATAAGTTAAAGGTGAAGTAAGCGATTTATTAATGTTAATATAAGTGTTAAATCGCTCTTTATTCATACAGTGATCACTTATATAGTGTGCACGTTTCATAAAGCCGATCTCTCAGTCACTCGCTCTGCATGTAATCAGCAAACAAACTTATCGGGGATCCCACTACTGATAACCAATCAGAAGAGAGAACACTACAAACCGGCACCCGTCTCACTGCCGGTGTACGTACAGAGCGACAGATGGGTGAATGTGTATGCGCCTACAATGGCGGAGCAGGTAAAAATCCTTCCCAATGTCTGTTTTGATGGTTTTTATCATGTTTTATCACACTTATGGATCTGAGATGGTGCTAGATAACGCGCTGCTTGAAGACCGCAGTGCATTAATGTGGTGACGTGGGGACGAGGGAGGGGACTGCTAACTGCAGTCACTGACAGGAAGTTAGTTAAACTGAACATTCCGCTTACTGAACCTTTAAAGTCAACTCTTACACTTTAAGAACCAAAAGAGGGAGACAGATGCACAAAGAATAACACAGCAACATTTAGCGAGGCTAATGAAAATATCGAGTGCACAAATCTTTTGGTATCTACAATCAGGCAACAGACTTACAGCATCTAGCCTCGTCCCGCCCATCCGAGCAGTCTTTCACTCCATCACACACCTTCCTCAGGGGGATACAGCGTCCATCTCCACAGCGGAACTGGCGAGGGCAGGCTGGAGACAGACGGGAAAAAGACTTTCATTAACTCTCTGGAATTACAATATTTTATTTGGTGCAGATATGTGACCTGATGTTAACCTGCCATACTGTTTCAGTTCTAAGTCTTAAAAGCCAAATTACAGTGTGAGTTATTTGTTAATGAGAGTTAAAAACGTTATTGTAGTGGAGTGAAAGCATCAGATTTGACTTACTGCCCTCTGGGGAAAAGGCTCGGTAAAGCAGGTAGAAGCCCTTGTGAGTGAGAGATTCATCTGAATGGAAGTGGAGGGAGAGTGGAGAGGAGTAGACACGCTTTTTGCTGCTGTCTGAAACTGGATTACACAGTCTACATACAGAAGAGCACAACAGTGAATAATTCTAACACGTACCCAAAGAAACAACAACACATAAACAATGTCTTGAACAGTTCAAATGATTATTCATTTCAATAATAGATTTGACTGTTGTTGAGGATGAAACGCTAAGCCTAACCCTTACTTATGGGCACAGTTCAGTTTTATAACTCACTTGACCCCTCCAATGTCCAGCCAGTCTTTCTCACAGCCATCCGACGAAGCATCCTGAATGTCCATCTTCACGATCGTCATGGAGATCAGGTATCCTGGCACGGGCGCCTGATAAAGTGACAAAAAAAAAAAAAAAAGTTCACATGCTGGAATATTTACACGGCAAATAACAAAGGGATGACTCCTTTCATTTTCTAACTTTCTCATGCTTATTCTATAGTTACTAACACAACGAGCATTTCCAATACAGTCATGTGGCTCACCCGTAGTGTCCAGGTGCAGTCTATGTTAGGAGGGTAATAGGAAGGGTAGTACGGGGAGGAAATGGAGCCATTCCAGGAGGAAATAGACCCTCCACAAGCTGCAGGGGTGAGATGGTGACACATAAGTGCACAGGATAGAATACGTGAAAAAAAAAATACAAAGGAAATAACTGATTCCAGTAAAGGCTGTTACATGATATAAAGAACTAAATACATTGCCGTGGTTTTGTTTTGACTGTTTGCAAAAGCACTCCTGCAAACCTGATTTTGGGATGGCTTGGAAGTAAGCTTTAAAGATGGCTCCATCCCTCTGTCTGCTGAAGGAGAAGGTGACCAACATCACATTCCCAGAGGAAGTCAGCTTCATGACAGGGGAAGAACCCGTAACAGGCAGCCCACACCACCTGAGACAGGTAAACGCATCCAGGATATATGCATATTTACACTATATAAGTGGGACATACAGTACGTATATGACTAGACAGAGATGAGATTAGTGCAAATGTTGTCACAACTCCAGAGTAAACAAACATAAAGTGCTCATACCTAGCGATGATCTTGTTCTGTAATGGAAGCAAGAAGTCGTAGGCCGAGAGCTTGTGGGCTGTGCAGCTTCCTGGAGAGCCCCCCTGCAGGGTAAGGACCACTAGTCGAACCACATGTCCCGATGGCACACGAAGGCGCCACTGGTAGTATGGCTTCTTGGGACTCACCAGGCTCAGGGTGCGGTTGTTGCCATATTTGGCATAGAGGTCAAAGGACATGGCTAGACAGGGGAAGAGATGGAGATATTCGTTTGTGGTATATTGTTAAGTGTTGGTCCCATTAGAAAAAAAACACGTTAGTTATGAATAAGTTCAAAGTGCACGGCAATAAAAAGCACATAGTTTATTTTCACGACAGCTGCAATTCAGATGGAGATGATCAATAGGCGGGGTAAGGGACTTAAGCCTTTCATGGACCAGTCTGCCTCAATCACAATTTTTTCTTAATTTATTACACACCATTTCCGACCACATAGATAGGTGTTATCAATCTAAAGTTGGAAAACACACATGATCTCTTCACCTTGGAAGCCAAGCTGCCACTTCCCACTCTGGATGCTGTTTGGATTCTTACTCTTGTCAGATTTTTCTTCTGATTCATAGTCGTCAGGGTCCAAACCTACATACAAACACAGACAGACACACAGACACACAGACACACAGACACACACACACACACACACACACACACACACACACACACACACACACACACACACACAATAAGTCAAAGTACTCTCTAGAGAAATACACACAAAAAAACCTACCGCATATTAATACTCCATTTCTATAACTGTTTTTCACCTTCTTATGTAGTAGTTTTCTAAATATTGCTGAAACTACGAAGGCCAAAGAAAACTGTAGAACTACACATGTGCATAAATGTGTAGTGAATGTGTGTATGTCTACCCAGCAGGTGGAGCATGTCGCTATCTTGCTCCATGTAATAGCGCTGCTGGTTGCGGCTGACCCGCAGCACCTTGTTGCTGCCGGGCAGCCGGCGCTGCAGCCTCTCCGGGCTGGACCTCCGGATCGCCACGGCAACGTCGTCCGGGGCGGAGAATTTACTCCAGTAGAAGACGTTGAGCCCTTCCGCTCCTTCACTGTCAACACAAAAGGGCTTTACAATGTCGCTATTCAGGAGGGGGACAAGCAGCGGCAAATGTTGTCGCCATGTAGATTCATTTCATCAGTAGGCTCTGTTTGTTGGTGCAGCATACCTGAAGGCAGTAATCCCTGAGTGCAGGTAGTAGGAGCTCCACGGGGAGGGCTCGTAGAGCTCTGAGAACTGTTTATAAGAAAAGACAAAGGTGGAGGGTTGGCCACATAACTGTACAGTACTGTAGGTGCGACATCACAACAGGGCAAGTGAGGTCACTTTAATGTGTAAGCAACACATGAACACACCATGGCCAAACATGCAGCTTGAGGAGTTCAACAACGGAATTGTTCTTCTTGCCTGTGTGTGTGTGTGTGTGTGTGTGTCAAACTGTGCATGTGTGTATGTTGACTTTGAGCAGCACAGAGCTCCATTGTGTCTCTACCTGCCGGCCGTGTAGAGGTAGGATCCTGGGTGGTATGGGCTCCTGGCCTCGAGTTCACCTGTTCTTTAATGACCAGATGGCTGCACAGATACGATGACCACTTAACAAGCGTGCTAGCTCACCCTCACAGCTGATTACAGGATCATGTCACTGCAAATTGTTGGCGAAATTTGAAACAAAAACCTTTTCCACTTCTCAGCGTGAATCTCTGGCCATGCGTATGACCTTTAAGTCCAAAACCTAAATTTCCCCTTCACATATCTCCCTCCGACCCAGAAATCCTTCAGCCTGCCCTACTGCCCTGTCTCTCTCCCTCTCAACCCCAGCGTCAAACAGAGGTTCTCCTCCTCTCTGTAGTGTGTGGCGCACAGAGCGGCTGATTGTGTGAAAAGCTACAAAGACAATGTTTTTATTGAAGGCCTGCTCTTCCTCTCACTCTTGCTGCCCGGGCCTAGCTGGGCTCACAAATGCCGGGCTTGTCCTCAGCCCTGAAAGGGCCCTGTCCCAGGGGTTCTCAGAGAACTCACACACACACTGTGTCCGGCTCCTGTTTCAGCTTTACATTTAACACCACCAGAGAGAGACAGAGAGGAGGGGGACAAGAGAGAGAAAACTTGTCTGCAGATTTAAAAAAAGAAAAAAGAAAGGCAAAGCCAATAAATAGAATAGCAGAAGAATAGGAATGACAACAGTGGAGTGGAAAGAGAAAGAGGGCAGAAGTGGTTTTAAAATGCAACATAAAAGACACTAGTAGTTCGCTGCAGTGAACCATGTCAGAGTAAGGACATCAGCTTCAGAACGAGACGGTCGAAGCAGAGAAGGACAAGTCCACCTTTGAACTTACATAATGGTTGAGAGCCTGAGCCTGCAGGCGAAACTGAGGGGAGGTGGAGTCGGTCAGCTCCGAGGAGAAGCTCATGTTGGGAAACTCCACACTGCCACCGAGGAAGAACACTGAGGAGGGAGGCGCTGGAGAGGAGGAGGCAGGGGTTTGAGACAGGTGCACCTGTTTTACTGCGGTCTTTAAGTCAAGATAAACACATTTTAAGGATACGAGAGGTCCAGGAGACCTATACAACATCAAAGCAGGTCCGGACTCACATGTTAGGAAGTGGAGAGTCAGTGCAATGGCGACAGTGAAGGGAAAGAAAGGCAGGAGGCCCAGCATCCATCTCCTCCAGGAGCCACAGGCTAGAGCTTTCCCCCCCTCCACCTTCTCCTCCTGCGTCGTGGGGGGGCTCTGCCACAGGGTGGGCTCCTTCAAGTCCCCCTCTCCCTTCCAGAGACAAGGACATGACTCAAATATCATACCAGCTTTTCATGTGTCAATTCTCAAGTTGCTTCTAATTTGCTTGGATTAAATCTGCCTGTGACCAAAGCAGTGTGGGACAATAAGGAAAATGCGGCATATCTGCCAAAATCAATGAGACCTAGATTTTTATGGCTGAGAAGACAGTGATTTAATGAGAGTAACGGTGTATGTCTTTGAGCTGAAAGGATCTCCTTAAACATTTAAGGGGTTGGCAGGATTCCCCGGGGGAGCAGACAAAGCGTGGCTGGAGGAGTCTGCTTTCCCACGGCCTGGCTCTGCGGTGTCAGCACTCAATCAAGTGGCTCACGCCGACCGGGACATTCATGAGAAAGGGACCCACATACCCATAGAGACGGATTTTTACAATTAACATGAACCACGCCTGACTTGGTTCTGATTAAAGTGCATCTTTATGGCATTGCAAAAAAAAATCTGATAAAATGTTACTATATAAACAGAATAAAACTAGAAAATAGTCCCATTTGGCACCGTCTCTTTTACACGCAATAAAAAAACAACAGCACAGTGATGGCTTACCTGTGTAGCAGAGCAGCCTGGGTGACCATGACCGGAGACGCAGTACACTTCACAAGGTTTGCTTTTAGGGAGAGTCCTCATAGCACTATCCAGTTGAGCTCCGGAGAGGCGATGTGCAACAATACCTCAGGCATAGAAACGATGGAGAGAGAGGAAACCCCCGCTGTAGCTTCCTTTGAAAAAAAGAAGAAGAAAAAAAGAAAGAAATCCGACCTGAGCGGCTCGGATGCGGCGGTTCATTCACCGCCTCCCGTTTTTACCTGAAATGGGCGGCAGGTGTCACACGGAGACCCCAGAATGCAGTGCGGGGACAATGGGGGCACTATGAAAAGGGTAGAAGACTCCGCACAACCATCCGTGCGACAGATATTGTGGGCAAACTCCCTTCAAAGCTTTGTATGCAGGAGCAGCAAAGCAATAGAAGGACAAAAGGATGCTTGAGGGGAAACGTGTGCGAGTTTCTTTTTCTTTTCTTTTTTTAACAATTGGAGCTATTGGCTGCTGTGCCCTTGGGCACCTGCACAGCAAGACATAACCTGCCTTTACAAATCTGGCACCAAATTTAGGACATTACATTGGTATGACAGGAGGAATGAATTACAATCCTTCAAGGCACTTTTCCTGTTTACTGTTTAGTGTCAGTCAAACTGTAATAAGAGTAAAAGGTAGATGTTGCTCAGCAAAAAAACACAGTACACTGTATCTTATGTTGTTTTTATTATTGGGTGCGAGCGGCAGAATATTTAAACATTTGCTGGCAGTGGATGAGTCAGATATGTCATGTCAGCTGATATGGCTGTAGATCCAGGAGGTGAACTTGTTGACCCTGGTGTAGACCCCGGGCAGGTTTGGTCGACCACAGCCCGCCCCCCAGCTCACTATACCAATCAGGAACCAGCGACCCCCGCCTGGGGCCCGACAGGTCAGGGGACCCCCGGAATCGCCCTGAAAGAACACAAAGAGTGCAGTTGAAGCAGAAAGAACACAAAGAAGCGCAAACTTTTAATGCACCATATCAAACCACACAAATGCAGGTGATTGTAAGTCTTGCAGCCGAGGTGTAGTCTCACCCTGCAGGCGTCCTGTTCTCCAGAGGGGACCCCGGCACACAGCATGCGTGGTGAGATTGGCCCGTAGCTCTTCTTACAGTCAGTCTGGCTCAGGAGGGACACCTTAGCTTTCTGCAGCACAGAGGGCAGCACTTTGTCTGCAAGGGAGCAAGGTGTAGACGTGAATCATGAGACTGACGGATACAGATATTCACACGTTTAACAGGGCTTCACGCTGAAACAAGCAGCAAATCATAAAGATTGCAGGAGCTGATAAAGATACTCCATCAGATCTTATATAAAGAATACAGCTTGTACAAGGCAGTATTGGAGCATTTCTCTAAATACTGTATATAACATTGAGTTTTTCTATTTTTTATGCCTCTGCCCTGACGAAAGCCGAAGGTCGGAGGCATTATGTTTTCAGGTTGTATGGACGTTTGTCTGTCCATCCATACGGCTGTATGTCAGGGCCACTCTTTTTTTTTTAAAGATATTTTTTGGGGCATTTTTATGCTTTATTGACAGTGCAGAGAGACAGAGGTGAAATGGGGCAGAGAGGGGAGTGACATGCAGAGAACGACCGCGGGCGGGAATCGAACCCGGGTCTGCTGCTGGGCCCGGCCCGGGGGGGGGACGCCCTACCAACTGAGCTAAGGGCGCCCCCCGTCAGGGCCACTCTTGTGAACGCAATATCCCATGAACCCTTTGAGGGATTTTCTTCAAACTAAGCACAGCTGTCTACTCTTAACTAAGGATGAACTGATCAGGTTTTTGAAGTCAAAGGTCAGGTGACTGTGACCTTCTTCAAAGTTTGCACAAATGTCGACTCCGACTCAAAGCTAAAATGCACATATTTTGGAGGTCAAAGGCTACTGAGCTTATTTATTGTCAGGTCGCAGTGACTTTGTACCTTGTTGTAGCTTCTTCGGAGCTTTACCTAAACGTGCTTTCCCCCAGTGTACTTCAACGGTTTGGCAATTGTGTGCCTCATGGATGTATTGATATATAAATTATGTTTGTTATTATAACTGCTGTATTAGATTGCTATATGTAGATGAGCCCTGTCAGACAAACCACACTGAGAATGTCATAGTAATATTAATGTATTAAAGTCAGTGAGCTCTATCCAAGGTGTTGCTCACCATCCTCATAGCGGTAACCCCAGCCAGTGACCCAGCAGCGGTGGCTGTCGGTGACGGTGTGCGAGGGAGAAGGCAGGCAGATGGGCTGGACCAGCGGGCCGAGAGACGGAGGCCAGGGCTTCTTCAGCTGCAGCAGGGCGATGTCGTAGTCAAACGTGTAATCGTTGTAATACTCGTGCACCACGATCCGCCGGATCTCCGCCACGTGTTTGGCACTGCCCTGCGTTAGCATGCCGAGGTGGGCGCTCCAGTAACGTGGGTCAGATAGCCTGGTGGAGGCAAAAGTTAGGAGTTCAAATGCATTGAAATGTAGCCATTTACCCAAAGGACATTTTGTAGACCATACTGCGTTACAAAACTTTTAGTATATGTACAGTAATGAGCCAGAAGATTTTTTTTCTTGTAACATAAAATTACTTTTATCTATCCTTATTTCATGCATTTTTATTTTGTCACTATTGCAATGAGAAGATCAAGTATAAATCTGCTGAATGACTTAGTATCACCGAATGATGTAATAACAGTATGTTAATGTGATGAATCTCTTATTGAGAGAGGAATTAATGTTATTTTATCTTTCCAACCTGAGGACCAGGATCCTTAACGTGGTCCCAGGATAAATCGGTGGGTCACAAGATAATTAAAGAGGCAAACTTCTGTCAGAATAGCATGTTTTTATTTTTTTTATTATTTTTTTCATTATGAAATGCTTTATACTTTTACATCTTTAGGCCTCTGAAACTCATTCCATTGAACTAATCTGAGGTTGAAAACCCCACTCTTTGGCTGTAATACCTAATGTTCACACAAAGGCATAACCTGTAATGAGTGTTTGCAAGTAGATTGTTTTAAAGCAGAAAGGTTATTATAGGCCTAATGCTCCGTACATTAACCAATAAAAGGGTGTTGGTCATCAGTGGTGAGAGTGACTGACCTTTCTTTGCTAAAGCAGTGTGCAGCTGAGATGAGCCAATCAGAGGAGAGGACTGAAGCACCACAGTACAGGTTACCATTGAAGTGGAGACTGACCTGCCATGGCCACTCTCCCTCATTAGAGTTGACACCCCCGACAATACGCTCAGGTCCTGTAGATGACCCCACCTTATTTACAGAGGGACGGCCGCAGGCTGAGGAGCAGACAGTAATGAATTCTGTTCTTATTGTTGTTATAAACTGTACCTTACAAATGGTCACAAGCAGCTACATATTGTCATACTGTAGTTAAAATGATTGAGTCTAACAAAGTAGCATCACCCAGGGAAAAATACAAAACAATACATGTTATTACCATTAATAATATAAGAGAGTTCTACGTGCACAGTGCGCCTGTGTGGTTGTTCAACTACCCTATGCTGACACGCTGAGTCACCACCATGACAGGCCTGGGGCTGCTGCCACCTTATTAAAAACATTGAGCTTTGACTATATGCCCAGCATCAGTGAGTGATCAAAGACAAGCCTGTTCCCATCCCCTTGAGACCCTATCATGATAAAAAAAAAAAACAGCAAACAGAGAAAGCTAATACAGCTGGGGTCACCTCTGTGCTGCAGGTCAGCAGGCTTGGAGCATACTGCCAAGTGGATAATAAAATAACAACGTTCTCATGAGGCCACATAAAGGATCTGGCAGAATAATCACTTTTTACCAAATGCTTCAATTTCGAGCAAATAATTCAGGTAGGACCGTGGGTGTGTGTGTATGTTCAACAGTTAGATAGTAGTCACTATAAAGAAGGACGTGGTAATGTTTTAATATAAAGAGTTGATATTTTTGGAACATTTTGACTTCAAGATGTAAACACAGAGCAGGTTATGCAGTGCTCACCACAGTCTGCCTCATCACTGCTGTCCTGGCAGTCACGGACACCATCACACTTTGCGTTCTTCTTCAGGATGCAGGAGCCGATGCTGCATTGGTACCTGATTGCAGAGCAGGTTGTTTCTGACCAAAGCCCAGAACACATTGCAGTTATTATCGGTTCAACAATGAAAGCTGCACATGTACAGTACAGCGTTACAACAAAGTTCATACCCTGTGTGCAGTTGATCTCATCTATTCCGTTGGCGCAGTCTGTCTCTCCATTGCAAACAAACAAAGGATGCAAAGGACTGTGGCCATCGCAGTTTTTTGTGGGCCTCGCTTTGAAGACAATGCAATATTTTACCAGCGTGTGAGAAATTCCTCAGGCAGATTATACAATTATAGTGTAATGTGATTCTGGTTCCTCACTTTAAAAAAAGAGCAAGGCGCAGAAGTAAAACAAATGTCATAATAATTTTTTATTCATTTACTTTTTTTCATTTTAAAACATCTAGGGTTTTGCAGCTTTCAATAAGACTCACAGCAGAAGACCTCGTCGCTCTCATCCTGACAGTCGTCCAGGCCGTCACAGCGTCGACTCTTCTCCACACACAGTCCTGTGGAGCAGAGGAAGTGGCTCTCTGGGCAGGCTGGTGCACACATGAATGGGGGACGAGAGGTTGTACAAGACATGTGACGGGAGAGAATATTAGAGTAATACAACTAAATAATACTAAGCAAAAGTTTATCTTCCCGCTTCATTTATCCTCTAGGGACCAAATAAAAAGCACCAAAAGAAGCTTCCACTCTATATTTTAAAATGGTTGCAATTGGGTGTAGTATCCTGTCCACAGGCACAGTGACGAAAGTAGTTCTACTCAATTATTTTCATCCAAAACAGATCCACGTTAACAGCATTGTTCACGGGAAGCTGTTAAATGTTCAAACAATGTGTTAATGTCTATTTTTCCCCCAGTGTTTTCTCTCTGTTTAATATATTAACATTTTTGGAATCTACTTCAAAACAAAGTCATAAACTGACAAATACAATGAAGCACCTATGATCTGTCGCTTCCTACAGTGTGCCCCGGCCGCTATAGTGAGTCATGCGTTGGTCCATGCAGTGCTTACGTTGGCTGATATTGTAGCTGCTGTAAGACGCATGAAAAGGCTGAACAGAGTGACGTGAGCTGCAGCGGAACTCCACTTTTGGGCTGTGGTCATCGATCCTAAACACAGTGTTGTGTCCCACATAGCTGCCACAGAAACTGCAGAAGGAAAGAAAATAGAAGAAAAACCTCAGTGTAAATGGTCATTTTAGTCTGATCTTTTAGACCTATATGTGCATGTGTCTGTATCCACATACATGATTTCATTGATCTTCCACCAGCCGTGTTCGCAGCCCTTCAAGCCCTTTGCTTTCAATACATAGTTGTGGAACCGCAGAGCAACTCCTAAAACAGCGTTAGGGGTCTAGAATAAAATATAAACAGAATACATAATCGATAAAAGCCACCAGTTAGAAAAGCTCCCCCACAATTTTAGTCATGTGCGTGCGTGTGTGTGTGTGTGTGTGTTTGTGTGTGTGCATGTGTTTGCTTTACCTCAAACTTCCAGGTGCAGGAGGACTGTGGGGGCAGAAGGCTGGGGTGGAAGGGGCTATAGATCTTACCAGTGATGTCAGGATCTAAATGGGTCTCAATTTGAGACATACACACTGAGAGAGACACAGACAAAGACAGGTTTATACTTTTACCCCCCAGCCAAAACTGTGTACTCCACAGCACTGAAGCATTAACCCGTGGTTCACAATGCTGGGGGCAGGGAAGACTACAGTGATCTAAAGATAAATTGGAGGGGTCAGAAGATAATAAATGAAACCGGAGAGTCAAATACATCCTTTCTATAGGCAAAATGATGTTACTCATTCGTTGTTTCATTTGAAATATTATGAGGTTTTTTTTTACCTTCAGACCTTTCTCCAAATTGCATTTGAAAGAGGATTAATTAATTTGATCCTAGACATATTAAATATCTCTGTAGGCATGTAAGAAAAAGTGTCATACCTTCGTCAGCAATGGCCTCAAAGTGTCCTCTGAAGTTCTTATTGCCATTAGTCATTCTGAAGGACAGAAGCATGACATTGGAGGTAGACACAATGGAGAAAGAGCTGGACACGGGCTCACACAGCCTACAAAAAAAAGAAGCATTTTGAATCAATGCAGCTCTGTCTCATCTGGGAAAACATAACGTTGTCTTGTAAGTAAACAGGCCCATCTGATCTCCAGAATTAGATAAATAAACGATCTAGTGAAAGCTGCAGGCTCACCTGTGCAGAATGCGCCCTCTCATGGGCAGCAGAGCATCGTACACAGTCAGGGCTTCACTCACACAGTCACTAGGCTCAATGAAGAAGGCGCTGACGGTTAGACGAATCAGGGAGCCAGGGACGGAGGTGAGTTTCACATGGCAACTTACGCCACCCCACGACGAGTAGACATTCAATGGGACACTCGCCCCAGGAAGGTTGGCATGCAGCTTATCTACACACTGTGAACCTGGGAGGAGAAGAAACAACCTCAATAGCACCATATGACATGTTGTTGTGTGACTTTCATTATACCTAACTTCAGTTTTATCGCCCTACCTGCTCCGCTGGATGTATAGTCTGATCGATGAACAACTGCAGAAAAGACACAATGATCAATGGCTGCTTTGGTGAACACATTTAAGATGCAGGTGCAAACAAACAGACACACCGTTGACGAGGATGGAGTCTATATCCACAGGGAGACCGAGCAGGTAGCCTACGGAGGACCTGTTCTTCAGGCTGGTGTGGACAGAGTCTCTGAGGATGGCTCCCACACACTCCTCACACACTGCCGGGGACTTCAGTTGTGGGACCACAAACACCATC
Source organism: Ammodytes marinus (assembly GCF_949987685.1). NCBI lineage: Eukaryota > Metazoa > Chordata > Actinopteri > Uranoscopiformes > Ammodytidae > Ammodytes > Ammodytes marinus. The sequence continues at coordinate 15,235,285 of NC_137225.1, read as the reverse complement.
CAGAAATGAACCAGCACACCGCCCTTGTCGTTGTTACTGAGTGAAGGAAAGCGCACTTTACATACATATTTTTTAAATAGGGTGGGTTACCCAGTCGTAAATCAATGCATGGTGACAATGATTAACTAACTAACTAACCACTGTACCTGAGGTCTGAAATGACAACTTGTTTGTAGAGTCTGGCTACTGATGACGTTTTGTACACATTGCTCACCTACACCAGCAGAAACCGGTCATTAACATTTCTTAGATGCCATGTTCAGCGCCAACCATCATGGGGAATAACAGGGTGACATTGGCACATACCACATGTTGTATTTTGCTCGCCATGGATACAAATTCGAGTGACTCTTCTTGGCGGAACTCGGGGATGAACTCCACATTGGCAACACGGAACATCCCGGCGAAATAGGCTCCACTGTTGCTCTCCCTGCGAACTAAGGAAAGGCAATTTCAAAATGAGAATTATATAGTGCAGTTGTACCAGTACAGTATTTAAAAACATTAGTATTAGTATTGTAACAATGCAATAACAGATTTATCAGTTTTTGTTGATTGTTGTTGATTGAAATTACAAGAATCCTTTCACTCACATATGAACACCCACAGCAGCGACCAAATGATAACCACTACCACAAACACCACGGCTGTGATGATGAGGGTGAGGTGCGGGACGTTCAACAGATACGCCCACAGTCTCTGGAGTCCTTTGGGCTTCCGCCTGGTCTTCCTGTACAACCTGCAGAGCTTGTGTAGAGTGTGGTCGACTGTGGCCACCTCCACCGACACATCTGCAATCTATAGCCAGTAAGGGGGGGGACACATTCACACTCTAATGTATTATAAAAGTTAGCAGTACATTTTGCCCTTTCAAGTAAGCACTTCAATCTGTGTGTGGATTCTAATAGGGATGTGGTCAATGATGCTGAAGTGATACAATACTGTATCGACCGAGTGCGTTAGAGCCTTCAGGACTCAGTGTTAGGACAAAAGGGCACAAGAGAGCGATACTGGCTTTCTTTGAGGACCATGAGAGGGTCCAATTACAAGAGAAACATCAAGATTGCACAACCCTGTCACAACCATTCTTCTCCTATCACTATACCTTATCAAGGTCAGCTAGTTTACATTACAGTAGGCTGGACAATATGCTAATCAATCCTGAACGCGGAGAAAAATTCAGGTAAAGCGCTTATATAGCACAGAGTGTTCAATATGTCACTCACAGCATGTACTGGAAGAACATTAATGTAGTTCAAAACTGTCACATTTTGCCATTGATCTGCCATCAATGATGTAAGCGTGGTTACTGGCTATGATGCTGCATTACTGGTCACTTTAGCCTGTGGAGGGGGAAGGCCCTACAGTCACCATTACATGCAGCGCAGCACTCATTGAGTTACCCGGTGCACATATATTATTCATGCAGTGTCATCCCATACTGTGCAGGCGGCACAAAATCAATCACAAGTTAGCAGGATAAAGAACCCCAACAATTTTTTATTTATTTATTTTTTACACACAATTAATCAAGCAACTTGACATAAAAAGATACACTTTATGGTTTTGATGTGAAAAAATACTCTTTTTTGTTTAAGATAATTTTTTGCTTTTTTAATTTATTGAACAGTTTTTGGAGAGAGGCTCTAACCACTACACCATGAGCACCCAGGAAAACAGACTTATCGTCCACTAAAATCTTCAGGGTTTAATCTGGAAAAAGGGGTGTGAATAAACATCTTAATTCATTGTGATGGTAGAAAAATAATCCCAGTTTTAAGGATATATATTACTCACACTGGCATTGTCCTGTTGAGACGCTTCATCCTCTCCACTCTTCTCCTTGTTCTCCTCGCTCTCTGTGCCCATGACACAGGCATCCCTTTAGGCCTCCATCATCTAATTCCTGATTTCCGGTTTTTAAGATCCATTCTCTTTTTCCACTCCAGAACAAAAACTGCTTATTACAAAACAGCAGTGGACACACTAACTGTGTAGCGACCAACACGACATACGGTTTGAATGCATAGTGGACAGGTGTGTGAAACCAGATCCTTCAGCTCGAGCAGTGGACCAACAGGGAGCTCACTGACGGTATTGTTCCTCCTCCAGTCGTACAGCTAATGTTTCAATCATTAACTTCTATTAAATTCACATGAATTTATATTAAAGTCTGTATTGGCAAAAAATAAATAAAAATAAAAAAAGAGGTGAGCTGCATAAGCAAATAGAATTAGTTTGAAGTGAAAACATTCTCGTTAGGTATGTTTGTACAAGAGTTTTATTTACATTGTTAACAAGGAGGGTGAAGGTGTCAGTTAATATATCCTCTGGCTGTTTTGTGGTTAGAATTGACAGACAGAAAAGGAGAAAAAAAAAGGGTCCAGCCTTTGTGAAATAAACGCAAACCATGTTTTCAACATAAAATCAGTATACACATCGTTGTCATAATTAACATAAAAAATCCTTCAGCTGGAACAAATAAGAGGGGGGGGGGGTCTCTTAAATGAGCAGCATCTTTAACACACCAACAAAACAGACAGTATTTTAACACTTAAGTCAAAGCCCTTTGCAAATTGTAGGCACTGAACTTAAACATGCAACAAAACAAACATGGATAAAGACAAGGCACACACACACAAAAAAAGTCTTGATATTACATTCACTGGCAGGAAGTTACAGGGAAAAAAATAAAGTTTTTTTTTTGAGTCTTCAGGACGGTTCAGGCATGCTCCAATCAGGCACAGGAAGGGGGAAAAAATTACGTGGGAGCAAAGTCTCATTTCTTGAAAAAGGCATTGCGGGTGATGCTGTACAACAGGTGGTAAGGCTTTCGTTTTTGGGGCTCGGCCAGTGAAAAGACCTGCTGCTGAGGCACGCTGGTTGGAATGGTGACGTGACGCTGGTGAAGTGGGTGGAGGTTTTGGTGGTGTGGTGGGACAGATCCAGCGTAACTCATGCCTAAAAAGGTGAACAGGCAGAACAAACAAAGACAACATTTAATTGAAAATGAGAGCTAATTTAAATTAACAGTGGCTCAATGGCATGAAGAAACATATTTTCTTACTTTTGTTCTTCCCCTGTTTGGCTCTTCGGGCATTAACTATGGCCTGTTTTCTTTGTTCTCCACTGATCTCCATTCCTGCCAAGACACACACACACACACACACACACACACACACACACACACACACACACACACACACACACACACACACACACACACACACACACACACACACACACACACACACACACACACACACACACACACACACACACACACACACACACACACACACACACACACACACACACACACACACACACACACACCTTCAGGTCAGAATATTTTCCACCACCCTCTTGGTCCAACAATCTTTTTACCCTGTTCGACTTTGACATCTACCCACAGTAGCTGTTTGGCGTTATAACTGGAAGGTATTCAGCACGACTCACCCATCTCTTGGTCTTCCTTGACTCTGTTTCTCTCCTTGGCAAAGGCCTGTAACCACCTCTGCTTGTCCTGGGCCTTTCTACAGCACAGCATACATAGAAACTCCAGGGTGGAGGCGTTGCGCAGGCGGAGAGCATTCTTCAGGGTCAGGCCCAGGTCTGTGTCCCGCCCGTCAGCCACGTCCAGCACCTCTGTGTTGTCCATGTCCAGCCGCTCACGGTAGTGCAGCAGGTCTCTGCGCAAGACGTCTTTCTTACACAAGATCAGCTGGTGGTCAAACAGGAAGAAGCTGCGCTGATGCATTTTGCCTTGTCGGACAACTCGAGTCAGTTCACCAGAGTGGATCAGCTCTGAGCTGCGTTCCAGCACGTCGGTTCCCTGTGTACAAATCACAAAGTCCAAAGATTTAGAAAACATATTCAACCAGCTTTGGTTTGCAACAACCTTTATGCTCCCGTTAGGAGCAGAGTAAAACTAGGAAGAATATTGATTAGTAATCATCACCTCCCAGTGTAAAATGGCCACCTGCCAGTGAGCAATGGTGTCGATACTTTCTAGCCTTCTTTTCCTCTCATTTATCAGACTGGCCACATTCTTCATAGCGTCATACGCTTTGCTCACACCGCTGTAGTCGCTGAAAGAAATCAAAAGGAACAATGAGTACTGGGTCCATCTTACGGCATTAAATTGATAGAAAGGACATTTCCATTTACAGTAACACACTGCTTTAATCTCAATCACAGAAAGTTAGTTATCAAACCAACAGGATCATCAGGAACCACTAAAGAACGTAAAATGTTTATGAACATTTTGTTAATGACTAAGTCAAGATGATCTAATGAATGAATGGATCTTTAATCGTTATTGAATGGGTTAATGTGAGCTGATGCTAGGCTGTATACATACTTTAAGTATCACTGTAGCTTGTTGCTACAGGAGACAAGCTTCATCGACTCGGGTGTCAGGACATTATGTGACCCTACGACCTGTGCAAGTAGCAAAAGAGCAGTGTATGTACTGGTGTTATACATTTCCTGAGGAGTACCTGTGGTCTTTTGGGGTGTACTTGAGCAGCTCTCCCAGCTGTAGGGGGTATTTACAGATCTTCTGGACAGGTGTGAGCAAGAAACCAGCTATTGAAATGTTGATCATCTGTTGGAGGAGCCGGCACGCCTCAAAGAAATGTTTATATTTGCCCGACTTCATGAGGCGCTGCAGCTCAGCACAGGCTGCTGGATGGGTGTTACAGTAGTCTGAGTAAATAGAGAAGCCCTCTTCCTTAAGAAAAAAAAATAAGAGAAACATTCAATGAAAAGATAGAGATACTGAATCATGAGTTACACAGTGATAAAGGGAATTGTGGAAGGTGTTCTGTGTGTGTGTGTGTGGTCATTACCTGCAAGAGAAAACAAGAGCCTATTTCACTGAGATGTGGTTGGTCTTTGTTGTACTTATTCTCCAGGTCTCTGAGAAACTGCCTCTGAAATTTGTAGATATCCTCTATGTTGCTGAAGATGGTCTTCAACTGCAACTCTGTGAACATGTCCGGGTGTTTACGGCACTGACGGATGTAACCCTGAAAGTTACAAAAGAAACAGTAAGCAGACTATGCTGGCAGATGGTATGAAGTCAGTTCAAATACTGGCCAACAGGAGGCACTGGATGATGGAGATAAACATTTAAGGATAAGAGGCCTGTAAGTTTTAATAACTAGTCATTTCTTAAAATACAAATGTAGCTTATTCAAAATAATTCAAAAAGTTGCAAATTGTTAGAATGTAGGACTGCTTCAGATAAGTCAATCATGTTTATTTGAAATCAAAATGTTGAGACGCGTACCTCACAGATGTCTTTTAGGTGCTTGATGTAGATGCGTTCAGTATTCATGATTTCCTGAACCACATTGGTTCTCATCTGCTCCTTGTGCTCAGCGCTGTGTGTGTCCCGGGGAGTTGGATCTTCTTGGTCCGCTACACTCTCCACACTTCCTGCACTGGAGTCCTCCTGGTTCACTCGCACCTGAAACATCCAGAACAAGCAATGAGAACTCCTGAGCAGCATTCAAATCCTGTTTTGTCGATTGGCTAATGGCTAAATTCTAGCCAGGATTAGTTCCCCACAACATATTTAGTCACCGCACTAATCAAACTGACTAAACAAGTATGGACCCTGGTGAATCTAATAAACAAAATTAACAATTTAAAAAAAGGAGAATAAAAACTACTACAAAAATGAACTACAAAAGGCTCATCACTACGGTAACACCATGTTGAACAAGCTCCCGTGTTCGGAAACATTGATACAGCTACAAGCAATTACACAGCAGACGCCCATCTGCCAATCAAATCAACTCACCATGGTTACCCACAACCTGCCTAATTAAGACTCAACTGTCAATCAACTCTGGTCTCCACAGAAACCAGTTGAACCACTGAGGTTTGAACCCTTCCTCACACAGTGTTAAGAGGGCCAGTGAGGTTTGTTTGGAGCTAAGCCAGTTTGCCAGTCTTTTCTGTGCTGCTGGAGAGCAAACATGTGTCAAAGACACACAGGTCAGGAAGTCCACTTACCCTGACAAAGGTGGAGGGGAACCAGGCCTCCCTGTCAGGCCCCCTGCCCCACCACCAGTCCTGATGAGAGGCCTCCAGCACACGGATAACATCTCCCGCTTTGAAGGCCAGCTCCTGCTCCTCCATGGTCACATGGTCCCAGAGAGCCTCAGCACACACCGTGTGGCCACAGCTTATCCACTGAATACCACACACACACACGGATAAGATAAAGATACAATTACATGCAGGCTAAGCCCATGTCTAACATTTAAGATTACTATGTCTAGATTTTATGTACACTGCAGTGGTTGTCTGTTCTGCTGAACCACAGCCAAACATCTTGAAAACACAAACACGAAAACATTTGAACTTGGCGTGTTTACAACCAGATAAACGGTGCATCATAAATTCAATACACTTCTCAGAGCAGATGTTTGGGAGTGTTGCAACGTGACATGTTCCCCTCCTCAGCCTCACCTCGTTGAGCACAGAGAGCTCCACCCCGGGCTGAAGGTAGGGCGTGACGTCAGAGAGCTCGTCAAAGCTGCCCTCTTCCTCCTCACTTACACTGTCATCAAGTGTTGCCGAGCACTCCGACACACCATCTGCAACACACGTACAGAGTTTAGAAAAATTGAAGAGAGATGATTTAAAACAATCCAGAAAACAAGCCCCAGATGCAGGCACACCCACACCTGGCTCCACGCCAACACTTTCCTCCAACACAATTAATGACATTCCCAGACTCGGCTTTCCCACGGAACTAAAATATGAGATCGACAACAACCCCAGTTCTCACCGCTGAGCACTCTGTGCAGCCTGCGCCGTCCAACGCGGTCCAGTCCGATGGGCGTGCTCTGGGAGAGGGTGGACGGGCGGAACCTGGCCGACACGGCTCTGTAGGGGGGCACCTGGTGGGAGGGGATGGGTGGCCGTGACAGGGGCTGCAGAAAGGACAACAAGAGTTAACATAGGGGAGAACGGGGTAATTTGTCACACGGGTTGGTTGTCACAATCGTTATATCTCGGAACCAGAAGGCGCTGTCTGTGAAACAACCCAGTGCATACCAAACTAGACAAGCTGCCAAGGCTACAGTAAGTTATATAGGCCTATTTGTCAACTTGACAATGCAATTGCATTTTCAAATTTAGTTCTGCTTTCTTGCCTTCTTTTCAAGATTATTCCCATTAAGATAACATTGTGAAAAAAACAACCCCATAGTGTATGACAACCGATTGATTGTCACAATGTGTTAGGGTGTCTTTGATGATTAATTTCTTCTTTATTACAATAAGATAGAAAAAGTGAGGGGTACACATTTCAAGCCAACACTTTAAGCTTCAATGTAATGTAGGAATGACCATCGAAAGATGTTTAGTTGATGAGCAATTCTCAGTAGAGTAAAAAGTGTGCTTACTTACCCCGTTCTCCCCTACCTAATGACTCAATGTCAAGTAAAACCACCAATACCTCATTCAATTATCCTGCCCTTTCTTTTTTCTTTTTCAATAACATAAGCTTTAAACAGTAGAGATAAATCAAGAATTATTTTTATATATCTGTTCCCATTAAAACACAATTTTAAACAAGATGTGTTTTACTTTCTTGAGAGGAACACTTGTTCCTTCCTGAATGGAGTGCAGTCATTTTAAACTCATCTGTTCCCTTTACACTATCTGGGTTTTCCCATAGTGAAAATCTGTTGCTTAAAAACAGCGAGGCTAACATACTAATTACCACTCACAAAGCTGGCATTGGCCGGAAAAAGATAGTTTTTTCCTCCTAACAATGAAGAGTATGCACAGTGATCTTTAGAACACATTAGAAACAACAAGGTGGAGTCGAGTATCAACATACTTATAATCACATATCTCAGTGTTTGAAATCTCCCATTAGCAACTAGATTAGCCTAAATGCAACCTTGATTCAATAATTTGACTGAAATTAAAGTGCACATACAAATTTCTAGTTTCATAGTTTCATACACAATAGATGGGAATTCAACTTTTTCACTTTTTTCTTCTTCTAGCAGGTTTGAACTGTAATAGGAAAGTCTTACAGAAGGAAGGCGGTCATCCTTCTCCTCAGCATCAGGAGAAAATAGTTCCCCAACTCCTAACGCCGAGACAGGTCGCTGCTTCCTGCCTTGAACCTCTCCATTACTGCTGCAGCTCTCCGGGCTCTCTCCACCAGCGCCTGCGTCGTCAAAACTGCAACTGCCGTCTTTATGCAATGATGCGTTTGCTGTCCTTTCTTCAGTGCGCAGTTCTGCCGCTTCCTCGAGAATGTAGTGCTTCCTGGAAATGAGATGCCCGTAGTCGGAAATGGGCCGAGGCCTCGCGCGCCCACTTCTCCGTCTGGGCTTGACGGAGGACGTTTCTGTGGAAGCTGGGGATGCATCAGTGGACGATGTGGGCGACTCAGAGAGGGATGTTGGAGAGATAGGAGGGGTGCTGCTGGCTATCGGAGAGACTTCCTCTGTTTGGAGAAATGCTTGAGACTCTTGTTGATCTGATGTCGCCTATTGATCAAAAGGAAAAAGTTAAACATGTAATGTTAATATTTACTCTCCGCTTTCCAATGACCTGCAATGAACAGACTACAGAGATGGAGGACACAATGTTTGCTGGAAGGAACATCTGTTAATCAGAAACAGAGGAAAATGGTACTGCGAGTCATACAGTTTCAAACTTGAAGCAACCGTTTAGGCAGAATGACAAGAATCCGTTTGAAACTATTCCCTTGAACTTTATCGGGATCATCGTGAGAAACTTTATTATCATGTGAAAGTATTGGAGTTCTCACAGTGATTTGCTCCATATATTGAACACACAATAAACCCCCATGCTTATCAAGTTCAAACAGAAATTTCCCAAATATTCCCACAATTAATTGTTATCATACATTTTCATTGTATGTCAGCAGGTATTGCAAGCTCAAATATTGGTTTTACAGTAACTCATTTGGCAATTGTTGTTCTAAGTCTGTTAGTCAACCAGCGATATTATACCTCACCTCTTTGTTTTCTCGATACGGGTCGGATCCCCGGCGTATGCACTGGAAAGGCACACAGTGGCCTAGCACCATTGTGAAATACACACAAACACAGACTGGCCTGTGTCCCGAAGGCCAAGTCCCTAATTCCCAAGTCCCTTTTTTTGAGGCCAGGGAAAGCCACTTGATTTCTAAAGTAAAGAAATCAGAGGCAAAATCCTCCTACACCTAAACACAAACCCTTTTGCTAGAACAGCTGGTTTATGGTCCTGTCTACCTGGTGGTGCTGCCGGCTGACCGAGGCCCAGTGTCCATGGTGCTGGACTTTGATCCACTGAGCTTCAGTCAGCATTCACTCATGGCTGCCCGCCCCCCTACAGCAACGGGACTATGGAGCTTTTTGCGCAAGGGCCACTAATCATAAACAAAGCCTAATGATTAACTGTGCTCCTTCAGTGTGCCTGGTAGCACAGAGCAGCTGGCTTCAGCATGTGACCTTGCTGCTACAGCAGAAGGCAGTATGTCAAACTCCAGTGACAGGAAGAGGACAGTAAGGAACGCCTCCATCTTTATTTATTCGACACCTGAATGGAATTTGGGCACACGATCACAGCGCGTTCTTTTTAGCTTCCGAGCTCTGACAGGTCTCACACTAACATTAGAACCTATCTGAGTTGGTTAGAATCACGCCAGATTCAAAGATCCCTTTATATCATCACTTCTCAAAGCTGTGGGGACAAGGGTCAATGCCAGTCACCTGATAGATTGGCATCCATTAAAGATTCCGCTGTTCTAAGATAAGACAGGAAGACATTCAGTGTTTCTCCCATCTTTGAGGGCTTCCTTCCTCTTTGAAACTTCACAGAAAGCTTGTAATCTCTTGATTTTTAAGTCAATGACAAAGGAGCAGCTAATGTGTGATTGTGTGCACTTACACTTAACACTTAGCAGCCTTGTGCTCTTTTAGCTGCAGCTTTTTTTTTTTTAGCTTTTAGATACTCCATCTGCAAGCAGTTATCGAGCAGATAACACTCTAGCATGATGTAATCATTGTTTTACACACGTACTGCATCGCATCAGAATATCTTTACAAAGATCTTTAACCAGTCACTCTCCCAGCCACTGTCCCATCCTGCCTGAAGTCCTCCACCATAGTCCCCCTGCCCAAAAAAACAAATATCACCACCCTCAATGACTACCGGCCAGTAGCACTCACCCCGGTGGTGATGAAGTGCTTTGAAAAACTGGTTCGTAGTCACATCATGTCGTTCATCCCCCCCTCCTTTGATCCACACCAGTTTGCCTACAGGGCTAATAGGTCCACTGAGGACGCTGTGGCCACAGCCCTCCATGCTGCACTGTCCCACCTGGAGCAGCAGGGGAGCTATGCTCGGCTGCTCTTCATGGATTTTAGCTCTGCTTTTAATACCATCCTACCACACAGACTGGTGCTCAAACTGTCAGACATTGGAATACCACACTCCACCTGCCTTTGGATTAAGGACTTTTTAACAGAGGGTAAGAGTGGGCCCCACACCTCCACTGCCCTCAGCCTCAGCACTGGCTCCCTGCAGGGCTGCGTGCTGAGTCCTCTGCTCTATACCCTCTACACCCACGACTGCACTCCCGCCCACCACAGCAACACCTTCGTCAAATTCGCCGACGACACCACAGTAGTGGGGCTCATCTCAAGGGGGGATGAGACCCACTACAGAGACGAGGTGGAGCGCTTGGTGGGGAAGTGCAGTGCCAACAACTTGCTCCTCAACACTACAAAGACCAAGGAGCTTGTTGTGGATTATAGGAGGAAGAAGACGGCCATCCAGCCGCTGCTGATAGGCGGGGTCTGTGTGGAGAGGGTCTCTGACTTCCGCTTCCTGGGAGTTAACATCATGGAGGACCTGACCTGGGGCGTCAACACCACTGGGCTAGTGAAGAAGGTCCAGCAGAGACTCTGCGTCCTGAGAGTTCTCAGGAGGAACAACATCCCCCAAAAACTGCTGGTGTCCTTCTACCGCTGCTCAATAGAGAGCAACCTGACCTACTGTCTGTGTGTCTGCTTTGCAAGCTGCACGGTGGCACAGAGGAAAAGGCTCCGGGGGGGTCATAAAGGCAGCGCAGAAGATCACTGGCTGCCTTCTTCCCTCCCTGCAAGAACTGCACAGCTCCCGCTGCCTCAAAAAGACTCACTCCATCCTGCAGGACTCATCACACCCTGGTCACAAACTGTTTGAACTACTGCCATCAGGCAGGAGATACCGGTCAATGAAAACAAAAACAAACAGACTACAACACAGTTTTTACCCAACAGCCATTACCTCACTAAATGCTGCTAAGACTAGGGCATAGTGTGAACCATTTGTGTAAAGCACATTTATGAATGTAGATGTTGTTTGGGTGTGTCTTATGTCCTATGTGTCTTATCTGTTCCTTTTTTTATTGCCTATAGTTGACTATTTTTATAGTTTTAATTTAGTTTTAATTTATTTATTAATGTATACATTGTAATGAGAGAAATCATTTTCTCATGACAGATGTTTTGCACTTTACAAGGACTGCACTTAATTTCTTTGTACCTGTTACAATGACAATAAAGATATTCTATTCTATTCTATATCATGTGCCATTAAAAGGTGCAGTATGTGCATTTTTCAGAACAGACTTGGTAGAAATTGAGTATTATATTATTTATGTTTAAATGAGTGTATAAATCGCTTGAAAATAAAAGTTATTTTTAACATAATATACTATCACCTGCACACAATTGACCAACTAATGGCCTTATAAGCTTTTTTTTATATACACTGTATATGGTGGTTGTCCGCTTGAAATGCTCCTGCTGGAGGACAAAGATGTACTATAGATTAAATAACTAGATACATCTTCACCTCATCACTTGCTGCGATGGAAGGACTTGTAGGCAGTGGTAGGAGATGCCATCTTTAGTAACTAGCTTATTCTCCTTGAAGGCAACCGTAGCTTATGTTAATTCTCCAAATAGGAGTAGAGATGGAGCGTTGCTATCTAGAACTTTAACCAGATGACGACAAAATATTCCTACATTACACACTGCACCTTTAAGCAGGGAGAAATACACAGTATGTTCTAAGACAATTTAATTATTACACATCAGGCCCCTGTTGTTATCATTACGCATATGAGCTTCTCCCTTACCTCATTTGGAAGCAAGTTGACCTCAGTGCATTCTTGTTGTTGTGATGGCTCTTTTTGGAGTGGAGACGAGTCGCATTCTGCCGCCTGTTGATAACCACTTGTTGTGGCTACACTCATTGAGTCATACTGAGCAGGTGAAGTGTGCTCCGCTCTCCCTAGGGGCTCTGGAAGAAATGGGCCGATAAGGACCTGGTGCTGCTGTGGGCTGACGTCACATTCAGGGGTTTGTCCGTCAGACGTGACCCGGGCTCTTACGGGTGAGGGCCGTCTCCGTCTCTCACTGGTCGTTAGGCAAGGCACACGGCGGGAGTAGTCGTCGTGGATACGGCTCAGGGGTGTCATGGGAGATGGAGTGGTGGGGCTGGGGGAGGGACATGGCCGCCGTCGGACAGTCAGGTCAGTCATGCTGCTGCCGACTAGCTTCAGCATCGGCGCCTTGTTCTTTATGGGGCCCTTCGTGTGGTCCTGGAGGTCAACTGAGGACGTGCTGGCTGCCCTTTTGAAATATGACGTCCCATTTGATGTGTCAGTCCTCTGGGAGTTTTCCTGATGCGAAGGAGGAGGTCCCGGAGATTGGGCTTTACGTCTGAAAGGTGCCTTGAAAATGTTAAGATTATCCGCGCTTTTGCTCAGTCTGCTCAGCACCTTGAAATTTGTGCCCTCGTTCTTGTTCTCCGTCTGGGCATTCACATCAGATGACTGTTGTGGTTTCTGCCTGTCCTTAGCTTCATTTGTGCTTCTTCCTGCTAGTCTTCCATTGGCCGTGTCCAGTAAAGAGATGCGTCCTGCTCCGTACGCTCTCCTGATGCTCCTGGAGAATCGAGTGTTGCGCGTCAGACCATCTCCTTCATCATTTTCGTCATCATCGACGTCTTCAATATCCGATCCAGGTTGGCAAATTACAGCCAACGTTTGGCTAGTAAAGTTTCCATTGGACACACCGTATCTTTCTGCAAACTTTACATGGTTTGTTGCATCATCTAGACCAGTGTCAACATTGGCCACAACCGTGCCATTAGCCCTTTCCTGATTAGACGAAGGGACGTCGTCTCCATTGTGAGCGATTGCCCCTCTACTCTGTATGCCCTGGAGGACAGAAGAGCGGAGCTTTTTGAAGGAGTCCACAACAGCCAGTCCAGACAGTCCTGCCCAGGACTGGGGGCCAGTGTTGCTGTCACTGCTGTTGGTAGAGCTGGAGCTGTCAGTAGTTGGACTGGGAGCAGGGACGGGGCCCTTCCTTGAGTTAGAGAAAAGCTTCATAATCCTTGAGGACTGAGGCTTCCCCTCAGGTTCACCTATAACAGGGTTGGACCAGGCGGAGGAGTTGATGCCATTCAATTTGTTTTCATCAGTACCCGCAATCACAGGCTGTACTTGGGCGCCACATCCAGACAGCAGATATGGGACTGCATTTCTGTCAGCATGACTGTTGAATGGGTATATGTCACTAAGGGGCCGGCTCCGGATCAGCGGGTCAGCTCTGGAGTTGTGGAGGCACGGAAGAGGGTCTTCGCTTGTGGACAAGACCCTGTCCTCCTGTTCTGCCTGCAAAACCAAACAGAGATATATCTTAGGGATCTTTGCATGATACATTTGAGAAGAATGAGCGGTGGTAAATAAATTAGCTGATCACTGATCAGAGCTGAAACTGATCCGGAGGTAACTAGAGAGTCAATGTGCTGAAAAAAAAACTAAGTATAACAAAGTTATTTTTTCCCTAAGGTAAAGCAGTAAAAAAAAATACTGCTGAAGAGAACACTAGCAGGTAAAGTACATACAGTAGACTTAAGTGGATGGGAGCACAAGTTTTAACTGTTGCATGTTTACAGTACAATGTGTACACGTTTTTGTATGTAAGAGAGGAAGAAAGGAGACAAACAGATGACCCCAAAGCTGAATATCCCTCAGTGTGCACAGTGTAAGACCTAGAACACTGCGTGCATTTGTTTTTGGTGCTGTATTTCAATGTCCAAGGAGAGCTGAGGCCCAGGTTGGGGTAGAGTTGTTCTTAGTTCACATTATGCGAGTGTGTGTGGGTAAGTCAGGGCAGTGGCTATTGCAGCTGGGCCTTTGAAGTGGGGCTTTGTGAGCATGACTAAGCAATGAAACTTGCTAATCCATTGTGATTAATGCAATAAATTGCCCTGGTCTCTCCAGATCACATCTTAGATGATAAGATGATGGTGTGGTGCAAGATTGTGTGGTCTTCAAATCAGTGACATACACTCAACAAAAATATAAGCGCAACACTTTTTTTTTTGCTCCCATTTTTCATGAGATGGACTTAAAGATCTAAAATTCATTCCAGATACACAATTGTACCATTTCTCTCAAACATTGTTCACAAATCTGTCTAAATGTGTGATAGTGAGCACTTCTGCTTTGCTGAGATAATCCATCCCACCTCACAGGTGTGCCACATCAAGATGCTGATCTGACATCATGATTAGTGCACAGGTGTGCCTTAGACTGTCCACAATAAAAGGCCACTCTGAAATGTGCATTGTTTTGCTTTATTGGGGGTCTGGGGACTCAGAACCAGTCAGTATCTGGTGTGACCACCATTTGCCTCATGCAGTGCAACACATCTTCTTTGCATAGAGTTTATCAGATTGTCAATTGTGGCCTGTGGAATGTTGGTCCACTCCTCTTCAATGGCTGTGCGAAGTTGCTGGAGACGGCTTATGGTGGAGAAATGAACATTCAATGCACGAGCAACAGATCTGGTTGACATTCCTGCTGTCAGCATGCCAATTGCACGCTCCCTCAATGCTTGTGGCATCTGTGGCATTTTGCTGTGAGACAAAACTGCACATTTCAGGGTGGCCTTTTATTGTGGACAGTCTAAGGCACACCTGTGCACTAATCATGATGTCAGATCAGCATCTTGATGTGGCACACCTGTGAGGTGGGATGGATTATCTCAGCAAAGCAGAAGTGCTCACTATCACACATTTAGACAGATTTGTGAACAATGTTTGAGAGAAATGGTACAATTGTGTATCTGGAATGAATTTTAGATCTTTAAGTCCATCTCATGAAAAATGGGGGCAAAAACAAAAGTGTTGCGTTTATATTTTTGTTGAGTGTAGTTCAACTCTATATCCAAATACAGAGATACCGGTCTTTTAACAGATAATAGTCAATACACCATATTTTGTCATTATTATCCAAGTCAGGAGTTACATTTTTAGCGTCAGTCAGTCCTAACACAAACAAAATGCATTTCTTTTAGCTTTGAAGGCAGTGTTGCTTCCTCTGACTGCTATGTATGTGCACATGCATGCAGGGAGTTGCCGGGATCCTGGAACGTTCCCATACCTCCCGTCCCTGTGCGTGTTGAGCAGCAGATGGGCTTTCTCTGTGGAATCTGCTGTCACTACAAGCAGCTCCCTCCATCACACTAAACACTTACGTAAACACAGAGCCACCGCTGCCAAGCACCGCTGCTGACAGACAGTAAACACTCCTCTCCAACAATGTGCTGCTTTCAAAGCTAAGCTGAATTGTCTACTTGTACTTTCCCGTCTTCACCCACCAAAGAATCACGCTGACCGGCAACTGGAAAACTTGGCGAGATCAATTATTTTTTCCAAGCAGAAAGATAGGAGATAGGAAAAGGAATTCCTGCAGCTGGAGCAGCTTGTTTATGTTTGTAACGCTCACGGCATTCTATCAGCCATTTAACCAACTGGGCTATCCTTCAACACCTTTCTGCCTTCTCACTGCACTTGGAGCCAAAGTCACAGGCCAGTTGGATTCCACTGATTCTTGGCAGAGCTGTTAGTAAGAACCAAGCTGCTGCAGGTGGTGACTTATATTTCACAAAAAGACAACACAGACTTAAAACATTGTCGTATGTGCCACGTTCCATACTGCAGGAACCTAGTTATTGTATTGTTTAACTATTCATTAAGAGAATATTAATCTTAACTGAATGCATCACTCTCAATGCCAGTCTTTCATGTTAGCATTAATGTCCCTTGAAGAGAAACTTGATTGCTCAGTCTGTGTATTTTCTATTAATACCAATTTTACAAAATTTCAGCACTGACATTTGCAGTTTATTTTCCAATTGTGAAAAGTTGGGCAGTGATAAAATATTAAAGCTAGTGTACTGCTTTGTACTTAAAACTCTGTATTTTTATACTGTCCACAAACACACACATTACAGAAATATCTTGGATGCAAAGACATAATGACCCATTTCTGAACAATATAACATAACAAAAACCATCAATAAAAAAATATAAATGTAAAAAATTATTTACTACCTCAATGTCTTCAGCTAGGAATATCGCAACAGACGATTTACTTATGTCTATATCACGCCCCACTCTCTGTGAATGCAGATGACTTCTACCATGATGAACTTTCCTATATCATCTTTGCTCTGCCTGCACCAGCGTCACTGCTGCTTAATGGTGGATGGGAGCGTTGCTTTGGGGCTCTTGGTCCAGAGTTAATTAAGAGCTCAGGGAGGAGTCACCCCCCCACGCACATGGCAAACCAGCTGGAGCCATCCCAAGATTAGACTCCCGGAGTCCAGGATGAACATGCACCCATATTCTGTACACAAAACATACACAAGGGCGAAAGGAATGCGCTCCAAAAACACATGCACAATTAGGCAAAGCATCCTCTCTCTCATAGTGCAGGACTGAGCGGGGAGGAAGGCATATCAATCATTGACTCCCCTTCCTGTTTGGCTAGAAAACCCTTGCGGTTATGTAAGGAGTCATAGATGCGTATAGTGATAGGTGACCTCCTACCCATAGTTCACCTCTGCAGAGCTTTGCATTGCCTGAGGATAACATAAAACTTATTAGGCCAAAATGAAGCAAGCATTATAATGGAAGACAACCAGACAGGGTGGATGGAGGGAAAGTAAGCTTTTCTGTCGTTTTCCATTCTGTGGCTTAACTCCAAGACGGACAGAATCCCCCTGGAGCAATGTGCACCATTCCCCTGTAAGCTGTCAGTCGTCTATTTGTCTCAATGAGTTACAGCTGTGTGAGGAAGACGTCCTCATAGGTTGTCCTCAAACAACGCCACAGAGCGTGTAACAGATTGGCTGATTATCTTAAATCAGTTAGTGTAACTTTTGTGAAATGTAAAATGAACATATGTTCGCTACTAGAGAAAAAGTTCACTGTATTTTGACTTTCAACTGAATGCATTCGCGTTTCTGGAAGTATCAGCATCGGGAAAGATTAAGAAACACTTGACAATGTGCAGTATTAAATATTTTAATCACTATTAAAACCTTTTAATCCTTGATGCTTGTTAGCCGACCTCATAGCCTGATTCTGAACAAAAAAACTATGAAGAAAATCTACTGTGTAAGGGTTTGTGTGTGTGCCTATAGCCTATTCCATCTTCCACAAAAGTAATAATCTGCTTAGTGGAGCTTTACCAGTCTGTGTTCAGGACTAGTTTCATCTACACATGATACCCTAATCAGGGCGACAACTAGGCCATTCAGCACAGACCGAGTGTGACACCAAAACATTGTTAACAGCACACCAGGACTGGACAGCAGGGGCCAACTTGGCTTGTTTGCACTCTACATAATAAGATTTAACGTAGCTAGTGAGGAACATTCAGATTAAATTTTGATTAAGTATGGTACAGGAAACACAGGCTTTTCCAGTCTGCCTGCCGTAAATAGTTTTTTCTAAGTTAAGTTCAGGGGGAAATCAGACCCGTGCAAAGGCATTAATAATAACTATATGAAAAGAGCGTTTTACTGACGGTCTCGTTTGCTCTTATGTGACCATCAGAGTAAAAATTCGACTCATGTTAACATTGAAAAGTTCTTCGTAGGAGGTTTAACTTCATCAACAGTGTGCATAAGAATTATGTCACTTCTTTGTTTATCTCGTGGCACTAAGACCGACCGACATGGATCAGGTGAGCACACATGCTTCCGGTTCAGTTTGTTTCTTGGTTAAAGTTTCATATTTTGGCCATGACCTGGTTCCTGGTTTTTTGATCTGATAGAAAGAATGAGATTGTGAGATGCCACGCCCCTTTTCTATAGAGCGTGGGAAGTAGAGTCAGGTACAGGTCAGGCCAAACCAGGGAGTGTCTTCACTCTCACACAGGCAGCCACTTACTCATCTTCTGTGGACTGTCATAGAGACAGACAGACAGACAGACAGAAATCTAATACTTCAGTGCACAAGGCTTAGAGAGGACAAAACAACACTGAACCTCTCTATCAATAGTCAACAGTGTAACCTGACAGCGGTGCAACAATAACCAAAAGGCTGCTCTATCAACCTTCAAAGAAAATACCATGACAACAGGAAGCTTATCATGAGCTCAAATCTCCTATTATGTAGATCTGAGACAATATTAAACATGTTTCCCTGTTGGTTTGTTCGTGAGCTTGGAAATAGCTTGTGCTCCAGGTCTAAAAGCAGCAGTCACTGCAAAATGAAATTACTTTTTCATTCTGTGGACTTAAGGGCAAAAAGAAGGAAACAAATGCAGAATAAGTTAATAAACTACAGGAAGAAAGTGTCTTGTGAGAAATACAAATGTATCTATCAAATAGAAAGTGTCCTAGTAAACTGATATTGATTTTATATACCCTCTATAAAACAGAGAGAACTTTGTCCTTTAACAATGAATGGCATATAAATGAGTGACGTATAAAAATGTAGACTATCTGGGGGAGCCGTTAGAACAAGTTTGTTCACTTTACTGTGAGTAAACTTAAGTGATGACTACAACAAGCGGAGCTAAGTTGGTACACGCAAAGAATGAAGCAGACTCTGAAAACAAGGAGCCAGCTATGAAAGGCGATTAAACTCAGTACTTTTTCTAAGCTCATGAAGAACTCGGGGCCATACTGCTTATTTATTTCTGCATTAATTAACTTTCTTCGGCCATAAAGCTCTTTGTAGTTAGTGCCTCCCACTTTCCCTCCTTCACCCAACTCCCTGCACAGCCTGGCATCTCCCACATCACTATAACAACCAGGGCTGTAATGCACTACAATAACCCCCTCTAGTCCCATTTCAACCAAAGGCACAGGATTGGGGAATCAATGCAACTGTAATATGATCCACCTACGAATGATATAAATAATTAAAAAAGGGAATTATTTTATTACACAGTGTATGTGTTGAGTTAGCAGTCGTTGCGCAGTTAAGATAGCTGGAGAACACAGAAAACTTTTGCTCACCCTGCTCATAGTCGCTGATGTCCTGCTGACCTTTTTGTCTCACATCAACAGAGCAGCTGTTTTTGTTGTTTTAGCCATAGTGAAACAGCCTCGGTTTCTCTGAGGTCCAACCGCTCGCTGCCTCGCACTCCAAGTCCTCTCGTGAAAACATGTCGGGTACAAAAAAAAAACCCACAAGTGCGCTGCCCCCCTCGCTAACTAGTCACCCCGCGACATATTGAGACAAACGACTGGCTGACTTCTTCAAAGACACCGGGCTAGCATCTGTAGCTAGCTCACGAGCTCACTGATAAACTTGTTCTTAATTGCGCAAGATCTTCAGTCTTTTAATTTATGGTTTCACCGAGAGGCAAAACCACATGGTAGTCAAACAGGTGCATAAAATAAATTCTGACTCATCCGATAATTTTCTAAATTGGTCAAGAAAAGCTCGTAATTTCCCTGTTGGTTGCAGTTAAAAGAAGTCTTTCTTGGAATACTGGGTTCCCGAGCATCATTATAATGCACTTGTTGCAGTGTTTGCAAGGGGCGGAGCTCCGCGAGGTTACGATCGAGGTTACTGGTTGACCGCAGAGTGACCATTCTGCTGACAGCCAATCACGAGTCGGTAGATCAGTCGAAGACCTCAAAACCGCGCCCACGGTGGAACGCTGTTCATTGAAGAAAAAAGAAAAGAAAAGACAATGGACCTGACGCGCCTTACTTCCTGCACTCCTCTGAAGACAAAAAAAGACTAGACCTTCCAGTTGGTGCTGCGCCGTCTTCCTCGTGCCATATCTCTGTGTCATCCCAAGACAATTAAACACTAAGGTATTTCTGTTTTGCATGCCCATCCCCAAATACCAGAGGAAGAAACAGGAATGCTTATCATAACACATCAAACAGAGTAGAAGAAAAACACCCTCCTCAATGTTCAGGTTATTGTTATATCTGATAAAAATGCTTTCATATAATTGGTATAAAGTTTTTTTTTAAATGATTTACAGGTTGATGCTGAAGGCCATAGCAGAATTACATTTTCAAGATCCTGAAGTTTTATTGATCTTACCTTGTAATAAATAAAAATTCAGATTACTTCGGTGAAAGTAGCAATACAACAGTGTACAATAATAAAGTATAGTTTCATCAGCAAGATGTAGCCTACTCAAAGTATCTTAAAATAAATACTTGCAAATGCAGAATATTTCCCTCTGAATGTTACTTATATTACATAATTATATAGTTAGGCTATAATATAGTTATATTACAAAAACACAGTAGAGCTGGTTTGAACCACTTAAATAACTGGGTAGTTATGTTATAACAATGAGTTGTATTTTATAAGCCTGCTATAGTTGTGCATATAAAATCCGCTATAGTAGTCCAATAATTAAGTGGAGTAAAGTGTATGTTTAATTCTGAAATCTAATGGAGGAGAAGCAGCATTAAAAGGGCAATATTAACTTACAAATGTTTACTTAGATAGTTGAGTAAATGTACTAGGTTACATTTCACTGCTAGCACAATGCATTGTACAATCAACTCAAGTTTAGAGGGAGGCTGATTTTTATTCAGGAAGTTGACAACATTTTTGACACCACCATAAAAGTAGTAATGCCTTGTTTAAGTCCCAAATATTAAGAATCCAGAGAAAGTAGTGTCATCATCTTCATCAGCAAAGAGCCCATTGAAGAGCTCTCCTCCGATCACCTGCAGCCACACTTTGTCTCCCACGTTCAGGTGCAGCACAGCGCCCCCTGCTGCCTGATCCTCGCTGCTCTGGTAGGTGTCTGTGGTGTGGATGATCTTTTGGTCGTTCTTCATGAGAGCCACCTTGACGTTTCTGGAGAAGACGGTGATGTGGTAGGTGAAGAAATAGGCTCCGGCTGCAGAGCAAGTGAACCTTCCCGTTCTTGGATCGTAGTGGTTGAGCTGATTGTAAATAATCTTGTCAAACCGTATCGGTCCGGTAGCTGGTGGGAGTTTTGTGAGCGTTGTGAGTCCCACAGAGAAGGCACTTTTAGAGATAACCATTGCGTCTCCCTTTTCACCCTTATCACCCGTCTCCCCTTGCAGTCCCCTGTCTCCACGGTAGCCAACATTGCCTTTGTGGCCTGGAACACCCATGTCCCCCTTAGGCCCTGGCCTGCCGGTGGGCCCCTGGGGTCCCTGAATGCCTCTGTCACCTCTCAGACCAGTATCCCCCTTGGAGCCCTCTGGACCGTGAGGCCCCAAATCCCCTTTATGTCCTTGGGGTCCAGGCAGCCCGAGCTCTCCCTTATTTCCCTTCAGGCCAATGGGCCCTTGGACTCCCTGGGGCCCCATTTTCCCTGGAGGCCCCCGATCTCCATTATCTCCCCTTTTTCCTTTGAGCGCTGTGGGGCCAACTGCACCTGTATATGACAAGCACACAAATAAACTTAAGTATCCTTTTAAAGGCCATTGCTTGCTATTCAGTACATACATATTAGCTAGACATTCGCACATTCTTTATATGATAAAGAATGTGCGAATAAAGTGTACAAAGCTGGTTAAAGTAGATTAATATTTCAAGACAGGTACCTTTTCATATTTCAGTATTGCAGTTCATTCTGAAAATACATACCAATTTCCCCTTTGTCCCCTTTGTGGCCATCATTGCCTGCTCGTCCAACAAGGCCTAATTCACCTTTTGATAGAAGAGTCATTCATTATTATCACAAAGTGAAGTTGAAGTGCAAGCCATAGAGTACAACTTGCATAGTTCTAAAGAAGATGCTTTATTCTTCTGAACTTACCTCGATCACCTTTATCACCTCTGAGCCCATCACGGCCGTCTCTGCCAGGTGTCCCATTGTGTCCAGGGTCCCCTGGTATCCCAGGGTGTCCACAAACACAGCCTTTGTTTCGGGTTTCTTCCTGTGAAACGCACCTGACCGCCAATAGAAGGAGCAGGAGAAGAACTCTAAACCTCATCTGCAACATTGTAACTGATGCACCTGTCTTAAAAAATCAAATATTCAACTATGCAAAAACTTTTACACGGAAATAAGCTCAAGCCAGTGGATAGTTCGCCTCATAGTGTGACTCAAACAGGCATACAGTAAACGACTCTTCAAATTGTCTTCTAAAATGCACACTCAAGAGGAGTCCAGTGGAAGAAAAGAAAACCAGGACACAGCCCAAAGAAAACATTAGCTGTTGGACAAGAACTTTGGTCAAAGAGTGACACCAGGCCTCACAGCCATTCCATTGGGCTGACTCTGTTTTTGGCTTACTTATTGAGTCTGTCAGTTACACATCACCTGTGCCCCTGAGATTCTTCTATAGTCTAGTTGGGGCTAATAATAAGCAGAGTGTATGTGCGGGTCAGACGTGCAAAAAGCCACATAGTTTGACACATGTTGCGTTCTTGTAGAGTGAAATAAACAGCACAGTAACCTTAAGCAAATGATTAATCGCTGTCACTACACATGTGCATGGTACTATCTTATTATTTATTGAGCAATAAAATAAATGGCATCGGGTGTGGACGATTTTGAATAATATTAGATGTTTTTTTTAAATCCGAGATTTAAAGGACAGCTCTGTAATGGGCTCTGTGTAGTCATTGGATGTTAATAGCACTCATGTTAATTCATGCATGCTTTTTCTCATGTGCTCTTCAAAATGCAAATAGCCAGTAACAATTGACCCCATAAACTGGATCACTGACATTTGTGGTTCAAAGGCCAACCCAACCTCACTAGAATGACTAACCAAAATGTTTCTTCTTATCTTAATGAAAGTGATGTTAGCTCAGATGTTATCTAGATGCCAAAGTGATTTTAGTGGTAACCATGTTTAGAGCTGACATTTGATTACTGAATTCCCATAGACTGGTAAAAGCTATATAAATGAAATAAAGAACCACTACTATTACCAATGAACAATACAATATAGGGTTTTAGACAAATATGTATGGCATTTTAGACACCCTGCACAAAGGAAGATCAGCTATTAAACAACACTGAACCAGTTTGGGCTTTAATATCTTACTTAAAGTCACTCAACAAGGCAAAGGTTTTCTTGCAAACAGGCTTGAATCATGGCTATACTGGAGGGTAACCGGCTTCCTAATCATTATGCCGGGGCTGCTGCCACTTTATTAGATTGTGTTTAGCGAGCAGAGACGGGAGGGAGGGGCGCAAGGGCGGAGCTGCAACATAAAACCAAGATAAGAAAAAAAAAACTCTGAGCACACAGCATACACAGCTATAAAGATACACAGCTTGTGTTACACAGACTGACACAAATATATGTTCACTTCACATACTTTATTTTTTTCAATAATTCTTCTAACAAGCCCCCAGATATAAATATATTCAAAAATATAAACATGGCAATACATAAAAGTGCACATTCAAGCAATGTCTTTACCTGGCACCAGAAATTGAAATGTCACTGTCATACATGTTGGCTACGGCACAATTTACTTACTTGGACCTAAAAATGAAAACGTCATGGAAAGTGATACAGCAATATATAACAAGCAAATAACAAGGGCATGGCTCAGAAAGAATGAAACTCATTTATAAATTTGAGGCTAATATAACAGGACCGGGTCTCTGTAGTCCCATAACCAGGCACAACGTGAGGTTGATTTGGTTACATAGGATACTGCAACAAGTCTTCGGACAAGATAGCAGAGACATCGTCAGTCATTGAGTTACATTAGGTTTAAGGCTAAATAATTACACAGTAACAGATCATCTCAAAATGAGGAAAAGCATACACAGAAATAAATACCAATAAATATAATAAAACATGCTGGAACAGTGGCTTACAGTATTTCCGATTTAAGATGTATATAACACTGATGGCTTGTTTTGTATAGCGATTTTAATCTTATCTTTAATTCTCTGTTATACCAAATTGATGTTGAAAGGCTTAGAGTTCCACAAAGTAATAATTGGACATGGAAAGTTAGGAAACACAGCTGGAGAGGGAACAACACAGAAAGCAGGAGCGAGCAAGGAGAAGGAGCAATTGACATCATTTTATTAGATAAAAACACTGTTTGGGAAAGCAGCAGTTCCAGGGAAATTGAGGTTAAACATGGCAGGTGCTACAAAGGATATGGAGAATATGTGGATACAACTTGTGTGTGGTGTTAGTTGAACATAAGGAAGCGGTGGGAGCAAGGTTAGCTCGGGAGTTGTCTACATGATCTGACGGTGCATACCGTAGCCCGTCATTCCGGATTGAGAAGCCCCACGGTTGCTGCCCATCTGCAGGCCGATCAAGTTCTGGCCTTGGCGGAGCTGCTCTTGGCTGAACTCTCGCCGATACCCCTGGGCCTTTCTGTACACCATGCACAACAGTAAAGAAGGTGAGCTCCAACAACATCAAGCACCAGCTGTCTGAAAATGTGAAGCTTTTTATATTTACCTGTGAAACCAGTCTCGGTCACCTCTGTAATGACCGTCGTCCTTAGTGACTGCCAAGCTCCCGAGAGCCATAAGAGTTCTTTGCACTGCTGCCATGTCCTTTCCTAGAGCCAAAGCAGAGGGACAATGTTGTCATGACGCTGCTTAAAATGGCAAGAAATCAGTTAAATAAACGTATACGACTCCAGCAGCGGATGGAGGGTAAGTAACAAGAGGTAGAATCACCTTCCCAGAGGTCCACGGTTTGGAATATGTCAGTGGTTGTGACTCCGTAAGCTTCAGCGGCTTGCAGGAACTGAGAGATCTTCTCCATTTGTTTGAAGGCCATCTGCGTATCAGGAATCTTCTTGATGGGCTCCTTCCCCCTCGGATAAAGGCTGTTGATGAGCCTACAGAGGATCTGGGAGAAAGGAGAAGAAAATAAATGTATTAAACTGCCAACAAAAAGGCAAAAGAGGGATTAAAAAAAAGGTTTCTGCCATGCTTAAATGCCATAATTAATATTTATTTTGGTGTCATCTATGTATTTCATCTTCCCTTGTCAATTTATACTTCTGCCAGCGATCCAAAAAATGTCCATGAATAACTATTGTCATGCCTCAAGATACGGGGTATAGAAATGCATTTGAATGTCACTGTGAAAGCCGATACCATTTACAATGTTAGAGTCAGTGAAAAGTCTGTTGAGTCACTTGCTGGTGCAGAAATTCCCAGCCGGTCCTCTTTGATGGACTTCCCTCAATGAACATTATTCAGCTAGAATGTCAGGCAAGAAGGCAATGCAGCACTGTGCAGAGTGCATTTCATAATTGGTTGTTAATGACGTCTCATAGTGCAGAGCATTTTCAGTGTGGCGACCATTTCCCATAAAAGGCTACAGAATAACTCGGTAAGAAATTCTTTGAATGAGAACCATGGACTATAACAGATTGGTTCCCATTTTCAGCGGGTAGTGAAGATAACAACCAAATATAAGGAATCAATACTTTCACTGTTAACTTATGCTTTCAAATATAACTGGGTACGTAAATCTGGTTTATTATTTCACTTTTTACTCTTTAAAAAAAAACTTAATGGGCTATTTAAATCCCAACAGGGCTGATAAAATCTCTTTTATTGTAACTTAAATAATTCATCAGTAGGCCTAACTCTATTTTTAAGTACAGGTTCTGCAGCCACTCACGGTCCCATCCATAAGCCATTTCTGGAAGTTCTCTCTGCCCGCCTGCGGCCTCTCCAGGTTTCCCCCGCACTGTGCCACCATCCAGTCCACCAAACGCTGCTCCAGGTCCTGGTCGTACTTCTGCTCGATCTTCTCCTGCACCTCTCGGCTCAGTCCATAGCTGGGCCCTCTGTTCGCCATGGCAGCTCTCACAACACTCTGATATATGTAAGGGTATGGTAGCCCTGAAGAGGACAAAGAGTGCACATGAGGCAGACATATCACTACTCTGTAATAAACTGACAGAACACTCAATACACATAAAATAACTTCCTCCTAATGTTACCATATACATGTTGGAGGAGTAGTGTTTAGTTTGTCAGGCCTATATGAGATTGTTTAAGAGACTAAGCCTACTTTGTAATCTACCCCAGTTGAATGCAAAATAACTAAAATGATTTTCAGTTACTTTTTCCTATTTAACTAATCTGTTGTATTAAAGCATTGTCATAAACCATCTCCATGTCTGATGAAATGCCATCTTTAGTGTCTTTCCAGCACCTGTCTCCCCTTGCAGCGCATCTCTGGAGGCTGTAGCAGGGAAGGGTGTGGTCCCTGGATGCCGTCCCGTACAGGGACAAGCCCTCTTATTGCTATGGCAACAATGAAGCCCGTTTCCGGCACGCTGTGTGCAGTGATGCGCTGAATGAGATGGTTCAAGTAGGCTATGACCTCCAACTGGCTCTGACAGCCATCACGGCGCAAATTAAATCATCAAATGTGTTTTGTAAAAAGTTCTCCCTCTTACAAAGCATGCATTCATACAGTGAAGAACCGTTTTTCTATATTTAGCCCTCCAGTTTGATTAAATTACGTCACCGCGTATGCCGCATGTAAAAGGTTTGTGTTAATTTCCTTAGTTGGTTGACTTCAATGCATATTTTGATTTTATTTGACAATGTCTAACATTTAGATTCAGTAAATTGAAATAAAGTGCCGACATCTAGGCTAATGCTACGGCAGCACATTGCTGCGCACTCTCCAGCTTGTAATAAACATGAACATTCTACTAACCCAAAGGCAACTGCGCAAAGCTCACTAGCTGCGACACTGTATCGGGAGTATAAACATTATATTAACATGCCATGCACTCGTAAGCAGTTTTTTTTTCTTCCGTTTTTTTAATCCAATAAAGACTGCATGCACTTACTGAAGAGGAGAGAGCGGTCAGAGTGTCCGTGTCACTGTGTCAGTTCCGCTGAGCTGGGCAGGGCTGAGGATGCTGAACTGCTGAAGCATCCATGAAGCGCGTTGGACCAGGCTGGGTATGGATTGTCCGGGAGGGGCGAGTCACTCGTTTTATACGCCAGCTCGTCCAGGAGGGGTCCCTAGAGACTCTCGACACAGACCTGACACCGCTTCCGGACAGTGACCACTGTTATAATGCAGTATGTAGTGGCTCTCAGCAAACCAAGGCACATGATGAGGCCAATTTAATTGAATTATTCTTTTAAACTCAATACTGGACATGTATCCACTGTATAATATGACCCCCCTTACTGGATGTTCTGTTGTCTTGATTGAATAGTTGCTCCAACCAGTTGGTCTCCCTCCTGATTTATTATGTTCTGTTTTACTTCTGCACAAGGAAGCACTATAAAGCTTGTTTGTTCTTGCGCCCATCTCTAAGTTACAATAATAAGAGACATTTGCTAAGTGGATTAAGAGTTTTTTTTGTGGTGGTTAAATGTTCAAAGAAAATGCTGTCTGCACAGTGTCATGGTTCAATATGAAAAGTGAGATTACTTTGAAAGCATTGCCTGGTAAACATAGATATGTGGAGCAAAAATGTGTAAACACTCACTACTCACTAAAAGTAAACTACACTATGGCCACATGCAATGCATTTTTGCACCATCTCTTCTGCCTGTAATAAAATGTCTCCCATTTTATACTGCTGTAAATTGACAATTGATTTGAGTTCTGACACATGAAATGACTGACTACATAGCTCAACTATGAGTTAAAGGTCATCACTGCAGTTAAGTGGGCCTGAGAGAGTAAAGTGGTTGGTTTCGCCCCATTGAGCACAGTGCAGCTAGTGGCCAATTACATGTTAATAATCAACAGTCCACTGGCTCCATTCGGCAGGCCTCCCTATGGCTAAAGGCCAACAGGTATGGGAGAGTCATGTAACAGAATGCTCTGCTAGCGAAAATAAACATCACATGGCTGTAGCCTACCACCCTAGATCATTTTGACCCACTATATAGATCATGATTTAGTGGGTTTACATGTTAGTGTAACTGGCAAATTGTGTTCTATTCAGTGTTTTTTTGCCGTTTGCTCTACCTGGAATTGCAGAAAAGTGATTTTGAAATGCCTTTTATAATTTTAGTAATCACTGTGATTTGATTTGGGGTCTGGGTTCATAAGAACCATATCACAGTATATCACTTGGAAGAGCTCTCAGTTTCCTACCACTGTCTTTACTTTTAAAACTTTAGTATTTTGAACGCATTTTAATACTTCACATTAAAAGGTGGAGTCAGTGATTCTGGAGACGGCTTGTTGTCAAAATCAGTGAATATCTCATGATCCACTTAATGTATCTAATGTGTGTGTGCCCTGAAAAACATCCAGTTTTAAAACAAAGCCTAGACTCTGTAACACCAGATTTTTTTTCAGCGCACACACAGTACAGACAGGTAGCAGATCCAGAGGAGATATTCACTGATTTTGACAACAAGTGTTCTCCAGAATCGCTGACTCCACCTTTAATTAACAAAGTTGCTGTTTGTTAGGTGATTATGTTGTGTAAGCTGTAGCAAAAGACAGAGACCTGCACTCTAATGTGCAGAGGTTTTATTGGCCAAAATGGGTGAAAAGTGATTGAAAAAAGGCACAGGAAAACTATGCGTCTAAGAGGAAGGGGGAAAACAAACAAACAAAAATAAACAGAGGCATAGACAGTATAAACGGCAGACCTAGTAAAGGCCAACATAACACTCCGTATAATAAACTGGAACACATACAAATGCAACCTGAAGAAATTAGGGAACATCTAGCAAGAGAGCTCCCTACCAAAATAGTGTGTACTGTAACGGCATGTTGAATTGACAGATGAAGTATAGGGAGAATAACAGAGATGGATAAATGTCCTATTTGGCAGAGAAACATGCCATTGGTTTGGTAAATCTCTTGAGGGCTGACCCGGTAAACACAGTCCTTCTTTCCTTATCTCAGCAACCTCTCAAGCTCACTCATGCTATCCCTTTCCTCAGACCAAAGTAGTCAGCTTGTCTATGAGATCATCAATAGTGTAGACCATGAGCTTGATGTCGTCCTTGTCAGACATGCGGTGCTGGCCGTGTCGCCGAAGGATGACGTCCACATCGGGGCTGAGGACGCGTTCTGCCACCTGCATGGAGATGTGCCAGGGGACGTCCTCGTCTTTCAGCCCGTGAATGAGCCGTACGGGACATGTGATGGGGATGGGACTCTGGAGCACGCAGTGATTTTCTGCCTCGCGCAGAAGCTCCATGCTTAACCGGTACACACCCTCTTCCGAGTGTTTGGTGGGCACTATCCATTCACCCTTCTCCTCAAACTCCTTGCGTGCCTGCACATTAAAACACAAGACAATGCAACTCAGAGAAAAAATAAAATTGAAATGAAAAAATGCAAACCTTGAAATTAAAAGAAATGTTCCTACCTCTAGGGAAAGGGAGTTGTACACTGTGACAATGTGATCTGCGGCAGTGGAGATGCCCACAAGTGCTGCCATCTTCTCTGGTCTTGCGATGGCTGCCAGCAGCATGAGCCAACCGCCTATACTGGAGCCTACCAGTATCTAGAATGAAGCAAAAATACCATACATTTACTTCTTACTAAGAATGTAATAAAAATAACTATTTGAAACACTATAAAGACTAAATACAACACCCAACTCACTCACGCAGTATAATGATAGCAGTGGAATACTAATGCCACAGTGCCATCTTCTGGAGACATGGTGGAACATACAATAAATACTAGAGGGAAATTTGAAGGATTCAATTATTTATTCTGCTGTTCGACCAAATTAATTTGTCCGTTGTATAAATCCCTTGTTTGGATTTATTTGGCGAGTCCAAATTAAGTTTTAAACAGAGGTAATTTTATTGTTAAAAGCCCTTTCACACCCAGCACAGATACAAGTCTGGAACACGTTACCCGTCAAAATCAAATTAATAGTACATGTAAAGTTGTTCACAACAAAGGTCAAAAATGGGCTGAAAGCGAACCAAGCCTATACCCATTTAAAAAGGTGGAAAAAGTGACATTGTGTTGCTTTAAAACATCCTGTTCTTTTGAGTTAACGCATGCATATTGACCAAATATAATCCTATACATTTAACACTGAACTCAAATCAATGTTTTGTGAGTCCTGCTTGTTAGAATACATCTATAGATGTTTTCCTTTTATGACAAAAGTCTCACATGATTATCTAGGTTAGTGACCGATTCTGAAAGCTTAAGTGACGTTAAGTTACTGTTTGTGCAGAAATCAATAACTGATAACGTCAGAGCGAGACGCTTCACAGGGATCTGATTATTTAAAACCTGCACTAAGTATGAATGCACTCTCCACTCCAAGCCCATGTTGAGCTAAGCTTTCATGTCTTCATTGATAAATGACAAACAGTGACATATACAGGGCCATGACCCTTAGAAATATTTACCTGTGGCCCCTCTACTAACTCATCCAAAACATAAAGGACGTCTTTTTTCCAGGTACCAATGGTTCCCTCTGCAAGCACCCCCTCTGAGAGCCCATGACCTGTGTAGTCAAACCTGGGAAAACATAAATAGAACATCCTAATGGGGTATCGGAGGGTAAAACAAATGCAACCATGAGAGGGCAAGGCAAGAGAAAGGGTAATTTAAAAATAATTTTATGAAATTATGAGTAGTATGAGTAAATAATCATACTACACTGCATGAGGCTGTGGAGTTTTCAGTATAATGTAACCACATCCTTTATATCTAACCACTCCAGACCCAATCTGACTTGGATATGGTTGGAGGTATTTTTTAAATACCAAAAAAAATCATTCAAAAAATTAGACAATTAAAAGATTGATTTTAGATATTCATGCATAATTGCTAATATATGGCATCTCAGGCATTACCAGTTGTTACCTTTATGTTGTCCACATCATTGTACATCATATGATTTGGCTTTCCAATTTGGAAATTATTGAACAGAACTCTGTTCGGTCCTTTGAGCAAGCAAAATGTACTTTTCCAAACCAAATCCACTACAATATATTCTGTATATAGTCTGTTATCTTCGGGCATAATGTTATTTAAAAACAAAGTCAGACAGTGGGACAAAACAGGGTGCAACGTTGAAAAAATACAAACCCTATGTTTAGGCAAATTAAATTACATGTACAGTCATATGAAAAAGTTTGGGAACCCCTCTCAGCCGGCATTATAATTGACTCTGCTTTCACAAAAAAAAGATAAAAGTGGTATGTCTTTAATTTACCAGGAACAGCTAAGTACTGGGATGTTTTCCAAACAAAGATTTTTTGAAAAGCAGTATTTGGTTGTATGAAATAAAATAAAATGTGAAAAACTGGCTGTGCAAAAATATCGGTACCCTTGTGGTTTTGTTGATTTTAATGCCTTTAACAGCATGTAAAACTGATGACTTTAAACACACAGTTGGTTGGATTATGTTGTTAAGCCTTGAACCTCATATAATTGTCTGTTTAATCATGAGAAAATGTATTTTAGGTGCCTAAATGCAAGTTGCACTTCTCTTTGACTCTCTGCTGAAGTGAAACAGAATGGGATCATCAAAACAGCTCCCAAAAGATCTGAAAAACAAAGATTGTTCATTGTCATGGTTTAGGGGAAGGCTACAAGAAGCTTTCCCAAAGGTTTCAATTGTCAATTTCGACTGTAGGGAACGTTGTCAGGAAATGGAAGGACACAGGCATAGTGGCAGTTAAACCCAGGCATGGCAGACCAAGAAAAAAACAGGAGCGGCATAGGTGGAGGATTGTGAGAATGGTTGCACACAACCCACAGATCACCTCCACAGACCTGCAAGAACATCTGGCTGCAGATTGTGTATCTGTACATCGTTCAACAATTCAGCGCAATTTGCACCAAAACATCTGCTTTTTATAAAGACCAAATAACTTAATTTTTGTCTCATCAGTCCAAAGCATTTTCTTCCAATATGAAGCTGGCTTGTCTAAATGAGCTTTTGCATACTCCATGCAACTGTATCTGTGGCGTGGGCGCAGAAAGGGCTTCCTTCTTATCACCCGGCCATACAGATGTTTTGGTGCAAATTGCACTGAATTGTAGAACCATGTACAGATACACAATCTGCAGCCAGATGTTCTTGCAGGTCTTTGGAGGTGATCTGTGGGTTGTCTGCAACCATTCTCACAATCCGCCGCATATGCCGCTCTTGTACTTTTCTTGGTCTGCTAGACCTGGGTTTAACTGCAACTGTGCCTGTGTCCTTCCATTCCCTGACAACGTTCCTTACAGTAGAAATTGACAATTGAAACCTTTGGGAAAGCTTCTTGTAGCCTTCCCCTAAACCATGACAATGAATAATCTTTGTTTTTAAGATCTTTTGGGAGCTGTTTTGATGATCCCATTCTGTCTCACTTCAGCAGAGAGTCAAAGAGAAGTGCAACTTGCATTTAGGCACCTAAAATACATTTTCTCATGATTAAACAGACAATTATATGAGGTTCAAGGCTTAACAACATAATCCAACCAACTTTGTGTTTAAAGTCATCAGTTTTACATGCTGTTACAGGCATTAAAATCAACAAAACCACAAGGGTACCCATATTTTTGCACAGCCAGTTTTTCACATTTTATTTTATTTCATACAACCAAATGCTGCTTTTCAAAAAATCTTTGTTTGGAAAACATCCCAGTACTTAGCTGTTCCTGGTAAATTAAAGACATACCACTTTTATATTTTTTTTGTGAAAGCAGAGTCAATTATAATGCCGGCTGAGAGGGGTTCCCAAACTTTTTCATATGATTGTATGTATCCAACATATACTAAGCTACTGAGCTAAGGTTTGACACAACCTCCCAGCTTTTGTCCTTTTTATCAAAATTGACTTTTTACCTTGCTTCTCCTTTTTAGCTTGCCATTCCTTATTTTGTGTCAACTCCGTCAGACACCAAAAAACACAAATAAATGTTCCCTCATTTTATGCTAGACTCATGAGATGTATAGTGATCACAAATATTCACCAAAACACCACAAAAAAATATTTTCAAAATGTATATGAATATACATGTTTTTGATATCTGACGGTGTTGACATATTTAACGTTTCTTAAACAGAACAAAGAGTTTTTTCTAGTAGCAGTTTGGTTTTTCTGTTGATGATAGGTGCTAGTATGAACTACTTCAGGAAAATAAAATTATCAAAACATTTCTTCAGAAATTGTAAGTCGGTGTTGACGTATCATGGTTGTGACGCAGGACTTTCAAGATTTGTAATGTAAAATATTCTAAAACTACAACACTAATCTAAACCCGTCTGACTCTAATGTACTCTGCACAGATAGCGTGTGACAATAGGTCCTTCACCGAGACAGCTGACCCTCATATTGCCTGATTTTATTACATTTTAATGAAATGTCTGACGCTGGCGACAAAGTGTCCCCCCACTTAGTCGTAGAAAACATTTTTTTTATTGATGATATGAGAGATTATTTAGTGTTGCCTTTGATGAAAAAAGCTAGTTTTTGGTTTTATTGCATATGAAACCTTCTCTGTGGACACAGTTTTTGACGTCATGAGAAGATAACAAGTGTCATACATTTGACATAATAATAAAATTAAATTTAAGGGTATAATTGTGCTCCAGACATTCTATTCTTATTCCCTAATAACATCCACAATTTTAAATATTTTTATTTTGAAAGAAAACAGCAGTTACATTTTGTCCCAGCCTTTTGTCCTGGTTCTCAAGAATCACTGATATACATACGTACATACAACTGTATGTACGTCTATGATTCATAGTGAGACTCTTCACATTTTTGTTTAGTCACATTTTCTGCTGCTTTGAATGATATCATTCAACAAACTCAAATACTCAACTACTATGTAGTTTAGGGTGGGTTTGGATGACTTACCTCAGATAAGAGTGCCCTAGTGACCTACAGAACTCCTCCAGTGACTCAGCTTTCTGCCCACTCATATTGGAGCCATATCCAGGGAGGAACACCACACCTGGGCTCTTGCCCTTCACTTTTCTGTAGGCCAGCTTTGGAAGGTCTGGACGTGAAGCATACTGAACTGTGGACTTGTGTCTTCTGTCTCCTGGTTGACAAAGTACAAAGTATTATTGATATGACATGTTATGTAAATTATTCAATATAAGGTAGACATATCAGTTTAATGAGATTAACAGCTTCACCGAATACACCTACAAGGCCTATATAAGAACATATGGCTCTTATTCTATAGACGTACAATTAAACCACACACATGGGTTCTGGGGAAACAGCGTGGGGAGCAAACATACGAAGAGTTTAGCCACAATTACAAACCTAAATATGGCTAATTATTGTTGAACATGTTATCAAATACTACGAGAACCAATGTGGACGGCCCAGTCAGTTGCGCAATGGCAGCACCGTTTACATGCCCTAAATTTCTAAGACGACGCAGTCTGTGCGCCACACCCCCTCCTGTGAGTCTTAAATGCCCTTGTACCAAACTCGAGCATTGTGAAATGAATTTCCCCTAAAGCGGAAACTCGAACAAACCTTCGAGACGCTTAGAAGACAAAGCAGCGAGTCCTCCATTATTTAAAATCTGTGAAAGTCCTCTGCGGCAGGACCTCAGCGCGACGGCTGCCATACTGCTCCCCGACCCACTGAGGAAGTATCGCGAGAGTGGCACAAAGGAATCCCGTTTACTCACAGAGCACATTGTAGTCCATAACCACAGTACCTACACTACTTTACACTACAGTGCCATGGAGCAGTGGTGGAAGAACTATTCAGACCCAGCAACACTAGATTGTCATCATTTTAGTCCATTACAAGTTACTCCTGCATTCATGGCTCATGTGAACGTTATGTTTACAGACACAGGTCTGATGCTGCACACAGTAAACATAAACATAAATAATTTAATTTAAGTAAAGGCAGGTCAAATAAATTGAATAAACATTTTACAATAACACTTTATAAAATGCTAAATATGATATATAATATAATATCTAAATGTTATAGCATTTCTATTATATACATATATTATTACATAGCATAGAGGATTTGCATTTGATATAGGCCTGTATGATGCAGCTTTTTCAATGTTACATGATACACAATATCATATTTTCTTCTGCAATGTAGTCAAATAGACAAGTAGGCTAGAAAGTAGCAGGAAATAGAAAATTAAAAGAAAATGTACTGTACTTGAGTAATTGTTGTTTGTGTCCCCCTTTTTTTGCATGCATTCTATTCAGTAGGATTATTTTTATTTTATATACCCACGTGGTAATCCATGTAGGCCTGATGTAGGCCCACTTGCTAATACAAAAGGAGTTTTTATTTTTTTATTTTTTTAATATTAGATAAAATGCAAAAATATCCCTGACCCTGTGGAGAGAATAATACAATGAGGGTATCGAGGAACTTGTGTGTTTGTCATGTGAAGTGTCGGTGTGTGTAACATGACTCAGAGCGTCACAGGCGGAAGGTCACGGAGCAGCCGAATGGAACGGAAGCGGGAGTAAAAAACCTATCCGCCATTGTGGAATATGGTAAGGGCTATTCGCAGTAAGACACTAGTCAGTTTCACATTGACTGTTAAAGAAAACCCATCTGAGGCAGCATCGGACGTATCCCCACGCACGCGGACACACAATTGACGCCTTTTCCACGGACACATAGTCGCCGTTTGTAAACAGCTAAAAGAAGCGGATCGCCGTCAAGGTTTTAGCAGGGGAAAGAGAGAGAGATTGAGCGAGAGAGAGCGAGAGAAGAGAAACGCCGCCTTGTACCCGTTACAGAGTGATTGGACAGCCCGAGAGACGGGCCAGGGAAAAGCACCGAAGTGCGGAGAGAGGCAAAAGGGAAAAGGGGGAAGACCGTGGATAGTCTCTCGCACTACACAGCCATTCTGTTTGGGTTCTGGAGGATGTCTGCGACCACAGTCGATCAGGTTCGTTCTATGACAGCTAATAAAGATGCCGTGAAATCACATGAAAGTTTGGCCGACAACAGTTTGATGCGGCTCGGCTTGCCCAGATCAAACAGGCTGGGAAAAGTCTCTGATATATGATAGCTATTAGCTGTAATGTAGGCCCACTGTAGGCTATTGCCGACCCGGTTGCCAATGCGGCACCGTTTACTGGATATGACAGAGCGTTTGACATCCGGTCATTAACGCCAAGCAACCTGTAAATGTAACATCCGGGCTGGTGGTTTTAGCTTGCTGTTACTACGATTGACTGTTATTTTTATCCATGTAGGTCTCTCTCTCTCTCTCTCTCTCTCTCTCTCTCTCTCTCTCTCTCTCTCTCTCTCTCTCTCTCTCTCTCTCTCTCTGTCTGTCTGTCTGTCTGTCTGTCTGTCTGTCTGTCTGTGTCTCTCTCTCTCTCTCTCTCTCTCTCTCTCTCTCTGTCTGTCTGTCTGTGTCTCTCTCTCTCTCTCTCTCTCTCTGTCTGTCTGTCTGTGTTTCTTGTTTCCTGTCGTGATCTAACAACAGTCTCACTTCTTTTTTTGCTGCTCATTTATTTCAGAGACCCAAAGGACAAGGAAATAAAGGTTAGTGATAGTATTAAATGGTGACACAATCCCCTTGTTTTTAACGTGTATTCAGTGTGGTAGTGCCGGCTGTTTTGTTTCTAAATTAGCTAAAATGCTATCAACTTGATAGCATTTTAGCAAGGCCCCCGGTGGGTGATAATTGAAACTGTATCTTAAACTGCAGCTTCTTTATGTCACCATTGTTGATACATTTCTCACCGTACTGACATATTGTTGTGTTTTAGATCTGACCACAAAATATTTTTACATGACATGTTGTGCCTCACATTTGTTTGAATCACACAATGTAGCCTACATACGATGATCACACTCTCTTTCCATCCCTAGTGCAAAACGGATCAATGCATCAAAAAGATGGCGTGAACGATGATGATTTTGAGCCTTACCTAGGCGGCCAGACAAATCAGGTAATGTCCTGGGCTACGATTCACCATAATGTGGTCTCGGTCTCCAGACAGACTTCGCCATTTCAAATAGTACACTAACTGCCTGTTTCCCTATGGTCCACAGAGTAACAGCTATCAACCAATGTCTGACCCCTACATGCCTAGCTACTATGCTCCATCCATTGGTTTCCCTTACTCTCTGGGTGAGGCTGCTTGGTCCACAGCCGGAGACCCCCCTATGCCCTATCTAACTACCTATGGACAGATGAGCAATGGCGAGCCGCACTTCATCCCTGATGGCGTGTTCAGCCAGCCGGGCGCCCTGGGGAACACCCCTCCCTTCCTGGGCCAGCACGGCTTCAACTTCTTCCCCGGCAACGCAGACTTTTCCACCTGGGGCACCAGTGTCTCTCAGGGTCAGTCCACGCAGAGCTCAGTGTACAGCAACAGCTACGGCTATGCCCCCAGCTCTCTGAGTCGGGCCATCACAGACGGACAGGCGGGCTTTGGAAGCGACACCCAGCTTGGTAAGGTCCCGGTGCTGAACAGCATTGAGCAGGGTATGACGGGGTTAAAACTAGGTACGGACATGGTGGCAGCTGTCACCAAAACCGTGGGCTCGCCCTTAGGGGGCACAGCAGGTATGAGCAGTATGACAGCCAATAGCCTCCCTCCGTCTGTCAGCTCGTCTGCACCTAAACCGGCCTCCTGGGCGGCCATCGCCAAGAAGCCGGCCAAGCCACAACCCAAGGTCAAACCCAAAGCCAACATGGGGATGATGGGAGGCGCCACCATTCCTCCACCCCCCATAAAGCACAATATGAACATTGGTACATGGGACGATAAGGGCTCTATGAACAAGCCCCCGTTAGCTCAGACTATGATGCCCCCGCAGCAGCTGGTGCAGCACATGGCTCAGCACCAGCACCAGCACCAGCCCTTACTGCAGAACCCCATGCCCCCCCAGCAACAACACCAACATCAGCCCCAACATCATCAACAACATCATCAACAACATCAACATCAACAACAACACCATCAACACCAACAACACCATCAACACCAGCACCAGCCCTTCCAGTTCCAGTCTCTGCAGTCCCCCCAGCACCCCCACTCTCTGCCCCCTGGCCCTCCACACATGCACCTCTCCTCTCAGCCTGGCCCCCCACAGCACCTTCATCAGCAACAACCCCAGCAGCCCGGCCCTCCACCCAACCGCTGGGTGGCTCCAAGGAACCGCGGCGAGGGCTTTGGTCTGGGCGGGGGCGTCCCGATGAGTGCCTCCCCTTGCTCCGGAGAAGTGCATCCCGTGCTGGAGAAGCTCCGTGCCCTCAACAACTACAACCCCAAAGACTTTGACTGGAACTTGAAAAACGGACGTGTTTTCATCATCAAGAGCTATTCAGAGGACGACATCCACCGTTCGATCAAGTACTCAATCTGGTGCAGTACAGAGCACGGCAACAAGCGCTTGGACGGCGCCTTCCGCTCTCTGGGAAACAAGGGGCCCCTGTATCTGTTGTTCAGTGTCAACGGCAGCGGGCACTTCTGTGGCGTGGCCGAGATGCGCTCACCGGTGGACTACAATGCCTATGCAGGCGTCTGGTCTCAGGACAAGTGGAAGGGCAAGTTTGAGGTGAAGTGGGACTTCGTCAAGGACGTGCCCAACAACCAGCTGCGACACATTCGGCTGGAGAACAATGACAACAAGCCAGTGACCAACTCCAGGGACACTCAGGAAGTGCCTCTGGAGAAGGCCAAACAAGTGCTTAAAATTATCGCCACTTACAAGCATACCACCTCAATCTTTGATGACTTTGCACATTATGAGAATCGTCAGGAAGAGGAGGAGGCTCTGAGGAAGGTGAGATAAACACACATAAAATGAACTGTGTCCTCTGTAAATAGCTTGCTTGTATGGATGAGGCAGTTCAGTGTATTTACCCTTTAATTCAGAGGGAGGTTTGTTTGTACGTATGTTTGTCTATTTGAATCCACGTTAGCTTCAGCATAAGCCAGAAGCCATTCTTCCTGGGGTCCTGCAGTTTATGTTGTTCCAATACAATTTACACAATCACAATACACAAACATTACACAAAAACTACACAACATACAACTCAACTACAGTATCAAAAATGACATCTGACTCAATTTAACAAAAAATAAAACAACACGAAAAAAACAGACATTACATAACTCTGAATGAATCTACAGTTAAAGAATAAGTGATAGCAAACGACTTAGAGTCACTGCAGGCTGTAGTCAGCTGGTCTCTTTCCACCTGCTCTCAGACAGAGCTTGTAACTTCCTGTTGCTGAATGAGCCGTCTGGCGTGAATGGAAGTTCCCAGAGGCCTGTCAGCAGATTGACGCGCCACCATTACCCACAGGCCGGTTCCTCATCAGCCATCTTGTGCCGTGGAGATTGCGATGATCTGCCCAAAGTGGAGTTAGATGCATAGAGGTTTCCTGAAATAGCCCACATTCCTGGCATTCCTTCTCTCAGACAAAGGCAGATGTAGGCTCTGATCTCCCTTTGAACGCCAAGCCTCTCTGCTCTCCACAGGCCCCTCATGCTTTATTAGTCTTTAACAACATAAGCCCCTCGGCCTGCAGACTGGCCGCAGCGTGCCTTGGAGTTGGTACAGTTTGGCTCAGATGTTCCAAGGGGTTGATGTAAACAAAAACCAAACCAAAAATTATTTCCTGGCAAAATAAACACTTAAAAATACACAGTCACATTTGTCTGTGTATATAGTTTCTGGAAAGCACACACAGCGTAAGCCTGCTCCTTCACGGGGAAAATAAAAGATGTTGCAGTGGTGGTAATAACAGTGGGTTACCACAAATGTTAGTCTGAGTGGTAAAAACTCTGTGGGATGCTACTGTTGTGGAGAAACAACAGCCTAGGAGTGAATACCACGTCATCATTGCTAGCATTCTGCTGCATTCTTTCTTAGATTCACTAGTATGCTTGCTTATAGCCTTTATAAAATACAAAACATGACCCGCACCCTCCCTTTCTCCCACTCCCCCACTGCTGCTGCTCCATTGATGGTGTATTGACTCCTCGCTGCTGACCTTGTTAATATGCACCGGGTTACTTTCTCATAAATATTTCAGGTCAATGTTTTCAGGCTTCTGAAAACAACCTGTCAGGAGAAAGCCTGTTTCATCCTGCGTTGTGCTGTGCTGCTTTTGTAGCCCTGACCTCCTACATGACAGGCTCTGCCCGGTTGAGGCCTCACCCTCCATAGCCTGACAAGGTTAATTGTCCTCCAATGTTTGGCCCGTCCTTCCCCGGACTTTGAGAGGTGTCAAACCAGCGCAGCTACCTGCTCTGGAACACCTTCCCAAAGTGTGATAACTTTTGATCAAAATGTTGTCAGCAAGATTTTCATTAGCATCACTAATTTGCCAATTATTACCTGGAGGCTAGCACCAGCCTTCCCGTGGATATACTGTTATAAGGAAGCTCAGGTTGTGTGAGGTTGAACAGTAGTCTGATGTAATGGTTACAGCTGTAGTTAATCTTATTCTCTGAAAATCAGACCTAATATCAATTCAGGCTTCAATGCTGTAATGAAAATCTGAAAATAAAAATCTAAATAAATTATAACCTTCAGTCATAAATCAATAGCATTGTCAGTGTAGATTTTATATCACACAATTGAACATGATATGACCAACACTGCAATGTTGTGAAGGTTTCTGTCTACAAAGTTACAGCCCAGTTTGAGCAGCCCCTCTGTGGATAGAGTTACACTGGGGGTCTGGGTCTCACACAGCTTTTCCCAGACCACTGACATAGACACCCACTCCTCAAAGAGGACACTGTTCCACCTAAGAAAAAAAGATGAAAATAGCACAAAGAGTTTGAGTCCCTGGGTTATTTTGACTTTCATGTTTATTTTATTGTTAATAAGAAAAGTTGTCGTCCATGATGGCACACCCTTACAGTATTTGATATAAGGTGTGTTGTGATTACTCATGTTTTGGTGCGTATATGCGTCGTGCCTGCCTTGTGATTTCCTGGCATTACTACAGGCTGGAGTATAAACATAGCCCAACAGTTGGGTTAGTACATACCTGAGGCCTACTATTCATTTTCTCTAACAGCAGAGCCACCAACAGAGATAGCTCTGTGCATCCTCAATGGAATATATTGTTGAAGACAATATACAAAACATGGTTTCTGTTTTAGTGTTACAAGCTTCTAATGTCTGTCACTGAAAACATCCCTGCATTCCAAATCACATACTTTTTTTTTTTTGTAAAGCATGCTGGTTCGCATACTGCATAATGCAATTGGATGTTTTGGGGTATCCAGGTATTTTTGGCATACTGCATTTGACATGCATGTACTGGCCTGGGACATCCTAAACCTTGTACTGTCAAACTAAATAGTATAGAAGTATGGGTATTGGAACGCAGGGCAGGTTTGGAAACCAGCACTTTCCATAGAGAATAGGAAGTCTCACAGTGCAGTGTTGTTATTTACAAAATATAAAATAGTTTATACAAGGATTATCTCCTGTCGCTTCGAGGAGATTTTGAAAACCTACTGCATCTCTTAAGTCAAGCAGTTTAATATACACCAATTATAAAGGGCTGTAACTGCAACTTCAATCCCCAATTGACTAATGCTGTCCACTCATTATGACTCTTTCTTTTGTTATAGATTAAAATAGTTCCTACATAATATTTTCAATGCTCAACTCAAAAACGCAAATTAATGTCCTAAAGTAATTAATCAGATCTGATGAGTGGCAGACCGACTCATTTAACGTTGCCTTTCCACACGTCTCCTCTTGGAAGTAAAATCAATATCGTTTGCCTTCACAAATGCATTTTGATCATTTCTCTAGCACGGCGCTATATTAAGGATCTTTGCTTTAGGACTTCCAAGAGACGCATCTTCTAAGGATGTCACATTGGGGGGCGGTGGACCAGGAATTCTTTGCTGTAGCCCGGAGTTACTCCCCCAACACAAAATGCATCTTCTGTGTATCTGAGAATACTGAATTAACTTCAAGCTAAAAACCAAAGAAGTGTACAAGTCTTATATTTATCCTGTGAATGAAAGACAAGCGGAGCAGCTCTGATGTTACAATTTTAGCCTCTGTTTGTGTATCTATATGCCCCATTGTTGTTCATGTTCTTTTCATGTCCATCCACTGATTTTCTCTTTTCTTTTTCCCTCTCTCTCTCTCTCTCTCGCCAGGAGCGCAATAGAAATAAACAGTAACCTTCAAGCAAGCTCACTGCTAGAACTGCAACACTAATGATGTAGGACCTTATAACGAGAAAAATTGCCTAACCACCAAGGAGGGGAAAGGCCCCCCCCCCACCCCCCACCGCGACCTTTCCACCGAAGACGACAATGTATTTGAACACTTGAACATGACAACAATAGATGGACTCATCTGTATCCGTTGACTGGTGCATCAAACCCTGTGTTCCTGTCTGGCGCGAAAAAAGAACCCACTTTGAATACTGTCTTTTAAAGCACTTTTAGTCCTTCTAAACGGCCTCTACCAATACCCTTAACTCGCTAACTCTGTGTTCTTCTTCTTTGATTTTGTTTGTGAGCAACTAACTGACTAACAAAAAGTAGTCAGGAGATTTCAAAAAGGCTTATTTGTCTTTTCTTTTTTTCTGTTTTTTAATGCCTCAATTGTTTGGGATATCGGTGAGCTTTAGCAGCTTCCGAAAGAGAATTAAAGATGTTGTGTATTGAATTAATCTGTTACTTGAATCTGTATTCAGCCGCCTGATCCTCCTGCAGGCAAAGGTCTGAATGGTTGACAGGTGGAACAAAGTAAGTGGGAAAACAGCCACAATCATGCCAATCATCAGGCGTATCCTCCCTCTACCTGTCCCCCTTCCTCTTCTGCATCTGTTTCCGTGTACCAAAAGATAACGATTATTATGCAGCAGGCTGGCAATCACCGGCCAGTGCACATCTTTGGTTTATTCTCTCTCTGTGATTCTGTCATTCTGAAGTGCATTTGTCTGAGGAGAAAGCTGCTGCTCTGGTAGAATTCTAGCGGTGGCCTCCTTGGGCCCTGTGGGTTGACTGTCTTTGCTCTGATGTTGATGTACTGTACTGTACCTCAGGCTAAATCAGACTGTCTGTCTGTCCTTAGCCACTCTTAGCACTTTTGGGGAAAAATCGCCCCTTAAACACATCACCCCTCATGCTTATCTCGACTGGGATTCCCCCAAAAATGTTAAGACACCAACTGCAAGGACGTGACAGTTTTCTCCTCTAGGTGACTCACTAGCTAAATAAAAATTACCCATGTTTAGCGCAAACCTTGCTTTTGTGTTTTTATTTACTATTTATTTCTACCACAGCATCAAGCACACAAATATGAACTCATCTCCAGCGGCACAAGTTGGACAATTCCTTTTCCTATTTGCATGAGTTAATACAGAAGCGACAGCTCCGTTTCCACATCCACTTTGCATTTCAGCATATTAGTGACAAAGGTTGTACAGTATTTTGTTGCCAGGGAGGGGGTGGGTTTGGCCATATAATAAGACTATCATCTAGGTGTACAATAAATAGACTTGAAGATGACACCACATCAACATGTTTGCTATGTGGGAGGCAGCCCTGCTAGCTTAAAGTGGGTTAGTCAACATAGCAGTATCATTGCAGGGTATAATGTCAACTCTTATCTGTGCGAGGAAAACACAGACATGCAGGCAGAGGTGGGAAGTAAAGTTAATTTACTCAATTACTGCACTTTTATTTTCATTTTTATCACACTTTGTATGTGTACTCCATTAGATTTCAGAGGCAAAACTTGCACTTTAACTCCACATTTATTTGGCAGGATTTACATAAATAGCACAAATACATTATTATATAAAATGTATATACAGTTATATCATACAACCACCACATTAGAGATTAAACCTGTTTCCAGCCTTTTTGGTCAGTTACTCAATCAGTGTGTACTTGTGTATGTGGATTGTTTGCAATACCACCAAAGAGACATTTCCACTCTAAACTTCTTCCATTCATCATTGAAAATAAATACATACAGAACAGGAATAGACTGTAGGCTATC
Source organism: Ammodytes marinus (assembly GCF_949987685.1). NCBI lineage: Eukaryota > Metazoa > Chordata > Actinopteri > Uranoscopiformes > Ammodytidae > Ammodytes > Ammodytes marinus. The sequence goes on along the minus strand of NC_137225.1, from coordinate 15,191,067 downwards.
TGTAAATACTGTTTGGGCTTTTGACAAGAAGATCCTAAAGGTTCCTCATGAAGTGTCGAAACGAGTGGCACTGAAGGACTAATGTGTTCACAAGGATTTATTCTTTTCATAACCTCTATTTTGACATTTAAGACATGTTATAATGTTCAAAAATTAAATATTTTTTCTTTTGGACACATTTTATTTCTATCATTATCTTGAACTGTGTGATTTGATTATGGATTATGTGGAATTTCTTCTTTTACAGTTTTTCTCAGTCGCTTTGGTGCTTTTCTCACATCACTATTAACATTTGCACAGCAGTTAGTGCATTTCTCAAAACAATTAGTGCAAACTGCAAAACCTAGTGGATAACCTGCAAAAGTACGTCACTTGCTCAAAATGGATAGTCTATTCCTCAAAAGCAAGTATTCATGTCAATGAAACTGCCAGTGTCATCAAAATGAGAAGTCTTGACACCATCGTTTATGAACAAGATAGTCAAATAGCTTTGTCATGTTTTCATTATGACAGTTTATTCTCTCAGTGTTTTCCAATGCAAAAAAAAGGTCAGATCTCGGTGACACTACCTGAAAATGCTCAAAACAGCACTATACACTACTTGTACAGCCATTTGAAAACTGCAGTAAAGTTACACATTGCTGTAGTTAGGGGAGTAATGAGTACAAGACACTGAATACGTACTGTATGTTTCACATTTTTACTGTATATGCTCTTTGCAATTCTACATCATTGTGCAAAAGAAAAATACACTTCAGTCACTTATTTAGAACAAACATAAAAAACACCCTTTTGGTAGAGCTGTGCACAAATGTGAACAATATAACAGGACATATTGTAACTGAACATATATAGGTAAATCATTCTGGCACATCCAGACGTTCCTGTCTGTCTGGCCACGTATTTTCATCCACATCACAACGGATATTATCCCTTGCAATGCAGCGAGGAAAATATCTACGATAAAGATAAGGTATAAAATTTGCTTGACAGAATTTGATAACTAGTTCAACAATTTTGTATGTAATGACTCAAGCAATGAAATGAAGACTATTAGTTTTATTGGGAACGACTATTCAGCATCCATAAGTATAGTTCATTTTGACTGACATGACATAAGCAAATGACAATGTTATAAAACAGCAGAGAATTGTATGAAAGCAACTGATACATGTCCAAAAGCATTTGCAATTTGTTCAGAGGAAGGAGAAATTGTACTCAAATGACTAAATGTTGCCGAGGTTGATCTAATAGTTATGAGAATTTTCATCCTGATCTGAGAAAAGCACCAAAGCAACTGAGAAAAACTGTAGCCAACTCTTCTGTCAAAATGTGCTGGATTTTAATTCACAGGAAAATAAAGGAAATCACATTAAGTGTAGTAGTGCCACACACATTGAGTGATCGTATGCACTAACAATAATGTCAGTGATCATGTCAAACACAGAGGACAACATCTTCATAATTGATGTAGGCCTAATGTTTTATTAAATAAAGAGCTTTTTCTTTCACCGTGTGTCCACCAGAGAGCGCCATCGTATCATGTCAGTTCAGCTGCCCCTCTGCTCCCAAGAGGCAATACAAAGCCTTTTCCTGTGAGCAGCAAAGCCCCCTTTCTTCCAGAGACCCACGACTCCTGCAGACACAATTATTCCAGGATGAGAAGCACACTTGCTGTGCTTCCACAGCTTTTCTCAGAGCAATTAATGCAAGATCGCCAAGCTGTGCGTTGGAGAGAGGAATCAGAGAAGAGGATGTGATCATGGAGTGAGATAAAAAAAAAATCCCCCTTTAGGCTTTTAAACACATTCTAACCCCCCACCCCACAATCAGAACTGAACTGTATGCAATATATGTGCTGCCCTGGCTACAATATGCTGTTCTTATCCAAAATGCTAACTCTCTTGTGTCTCTTGTATTTATTATATGGAATTGTTGTGTTCGGTTCTCTGTATGTCCTCACCTCTTTGCCCCATTTCAACTCTGTCTCTCCAAATCTGTCTAATAAAATGAAAAACACCAAAAGTTATCTTAAAGAAAAAAAATAAGTGCATTACGATAACTGCCATGGAATTTCACACTGCTGTAGCTTTAACATCATAAGAATTAAACAGGGAAATACACTGCCGGCCAACTTCCTTCTCACATTCAAATCCATTGGCTTGTGTTGTTCTTGCCAGTTAGGGATCAAAACAACTTGTTAATAACTTTAATGTTACCAGCATTTGATTTGCCCCAGTCCACAGTGGTCAAAGCTGTTCCAGGAAAGTGTCAAGCAAACTTTTGGCTCCATTCCCCCCCGTCCCCCCCAAACCATCAAAATGTCTTTCTGGAGAGGGATTTCGTTGAGTGAAGATGAGAGGGAAGGAGCATCCTCTGCTTAGTGAGCTGAAATGCCTTTGAAGTTTCAGTCACACTGAAGACTCATCATCACATTGCTCAAGGCAAGGTTAGGGCAAGTCTCAGGGTTGGCACTTCCTCTGTGTTTAGAAGGATTTCATACTCTGGGCCATGGCTTGTCATTCAATAGGTCCTTTCAGAACATTAGTCCCAATGATGACTATGTTAACTGACATACTGACACAAACTATATACTATAGCATTGTTACTACGTTGTAGAAAATTACCTATACACATGTAGCCTAAAGTTGCTAGTGTAAGTGTGGGTGAAGTGAAAAAATACAGGTACATCAACAATGATTAATGTAATGGGAATCACAGTTGAGATGTCTATTCAGAGCTATGTTGATGTTGCAAGGTGTTACTCAGCAAGTCAGGTGAAATATCAGCAGTTTAAAAAAAACAATTGGGCTTTGACTGACAGTGATGTCCAAGTTTTCTTCCTGGCCTTCTGTGTCTCTGTTGCCATGGTTATATCATTGTCTGTGAACAGAAAGTAGAGGCTGAGCATTTTGCAGAACACAATTATAGGATGTAATTGAAAGAAGGAAAAACTAGAATGTTCTGCAAACAATAAAAGAAACATCAATGACTTTTATGCTACTTTCTTTTAGTATTGTTTGTAAAGAAAAAGCTGATGCAGGTGTTAAATATGACAGATAATCATTACAAGCACATGGGAAGTAAAAACATCAAATAAAAAAGGGGCTCAACAGCAATATATGATTACACATATATAAAGTATGGGAACTCTGAGGAGAAACATAACAAGACTTATCAAAGGCAAAGTAGCAGAGGCCAAGATATGGGTCAGCACCAAAACAGCTGAATCCTACATTTCCCAGGATGCAATGCTTCCTAAATTCCTATTTTGTTCCCCTAGGTTCCTATTTATCTTCATATTCAATTGCAACATATTATCGAGTTGATGTTGAAATCCTTGCATTTCCTGCTGTTCTTCAGACATCTTATAAGTACAAAGAAGAAACAATGAAAAACGACAGCGACATCATTTTCTATTTCATGCTACATTATGGTCTAATGCAGAGTGAGTGCACATGGCTAATGGAGAACAAAATAGCACAAAAGAGGGCAAACAAAAAGAACCATAGTTGGTGACAAGGTCCCTTATCTAAGATCATCTGAGCATATCTGGGCCATCGTTATTCATTGTACAGTAGGTCAAACACAGTCCGTCTTCTGCCCTGGGGTTTCAGGTTTTTGTCAGTCCCCTCTTTAATCTATGGATAAACGAAAGCAGTATGGAGGGAGAAAAAAGCACAAGTAAAAGAAAGAAGAATCAGAGTAAGGCACCAGCAGATTTTTACTGACTCATTTCTATCTGTAGGTTTATGCTGCACTGCCCTTCTAGGACACTCACTCGGCTACACCCTGCACAAGGCCTCACCAATATGAATCTTTAATCTGTGGAGCAGACGAGTAAATACATGAACTGAAGGAATAAAAGAAAGGCCTGCATCCAGAGCTTTTGATACCACATTCATACTTCATAACTGGACTTCACCCTCTTCTTGTGCCGCGGCGATGATGAGTGGAGACACACTATAGCTGTGGTCAGGCTGCTTATTGAATTCAAAGGTTGGAACGTGTCCTGTGCTGGGGCGGTGTGTTCAGGCCGAGGTTTTGCATCGCGGGGGGTAGCGTGGGATGGAAAAGGTCTGAAATGTAATGCATTTCAAATGAAATGAAAAGGTGCAGGGGAATGAATATGACATGGTTGCTGCTGAGGCCTGGAGTCCTGGGATTCACCAGTCGAGACTCTATACTCTGCTGCCTGTGTGTGTGTGTGTGTGTGTGTGTGTGTGTGTGTGTGTGTGTGTGTGTGTGTGTGTGTGTGTGTGTGCGTGTGTGTGTGATGAGGGAATCTAAGTGTAAGTCATCGTGTGAGCCCAGGTTGAGTGTGTAATGTGATGCGGGCTGCCTTTGCTCCCGTGACTTCCTCTTCCACCCTCCTGTTCAGGCCTGATGGAGATTAAGGGCCATTAAAGGCTCTCTGCTGCATGTGCAGTTTCTATTGATCACATCGACTCAACCCGCTGTAGCCAATGATCCGATTACAAGTGTTGTCCCCCCCATCCTTATCCCCTCCCCCCTCCATCTTCTCTCCTCCTTGCCCCACCCTTTGCGGTTCACCGTGCTGCTCTGTGGGGGTCGCTCCTTCTCTGCTGATGTCAGCACTGGGGCATGCCCACAAGGCCCCACCAGCCCCCCTATACTAAGCAAGCGTCTCTGAATATCTGCTTGCGTGTCTGTCTGCGTTTTTGTCTTTCGAGGCCCTCGCTGTACGCTCATGCATCCCAGCCATGCCTCGCTTCTGTGCTTCCCTCCATCTCCAGTCATCTCCAAACACAGCGGGGTGGTGATGAACCTTATTTCTACCCGAGAGAGACGGATCAACCGTGCCCCTGAAGAGCCAAATGAGTTGAGACAGTCTGAGAGGCATCAGCTCAACCCCCCCCCCCCCCATCCCTTTGCCTGCATGGTCAAACAGCCCTGGGGGAGCTCTCTGTGAGACCACTGTGGTTATAAGCATCGACAGAGGCTCATGGAAATCTTCTTAGGTTTCTACTGTACAGGAAGTGTCCTGCTAATTCAAGGGCGGGGGAGTGTGGGGGGATTCCCACCCACGGAACTGGCAACCTACTCCCCTTAAGAAACTCCTTACTTTAAAGCCTTTCAGCACCTTATCGGTAAGTCTTTAGCCACACAAGCAGCGTGGCTCTATGGATGGAAATGTTGATCCTCGGGTCTGTTGCTCCATCCCCTCTTGTTTAGTCAGAAATATACACAACAAATGGATAGATTTGCATGAACATTTTGGTACAGAAATTCTTGGTCCCCAGAGGGGACTTTAAGGTTGACATTTTAGTTTTTTTGAGTATCTTGTAGTATCTTGCCACCTATTGGATGGATGTCCATGACATTTGGTACAGATTATCACAATCCCCACAAGATTTATCGTAATAATTTTGATGATCACTTAAATTAGAGTCAGTGATTTTGGTGAACGCTTCTTGTCAAAATCCTTTTTTATCAAAATCTGCTGAATATCTCATGAGCCACTACCTGTCCCTACAGTGTGAAAAAAAAGTGTTTCATCTGACCTTCTTTTAGTCCTGAGCTGCAGCATTGTGAATGGACTGTTTTACATGGCGATCTTCTAATCAAAATGTCATTTTTGACTAAGACTGACTGAAAACTTTTTAAGTACCTAAAGGAAAAGTTTGATTCTGTGTTAAACACTGCGATGCATATTGTTATTTTAAAAGTAAAGTCATACATGGTGACAGAACTGGGTCTGTCATGTGTGTGTTTGACAGACGTCGCTTTCTGTCCTGGTTCTATCAATCAGCTGCACCACTGAGGGATTCCCAGTACCCACAACCACCAGGAAACAATACACACACACACACACACACACACACACACACACACACACACACACACACACACACACACACACACACACACACACACACACACACACACACACACACACACACACACACACACACACACACACACACACACACACACACACACACACACACACACACACAGAATAACTCAAACATCACCACAGGATGACTCACTCGCTACAAAGGCAAACATATTTCACTTATAAGGCATATTGTACATTTTATAATGTGGCAAGGGAACTATATTCAAGAGACACATTTTTTTCTCTCCAGTTGTTTTCATTAAATATTTGGATTCTTTGCTTTGATATACAGTGTAAATCCTCGGGGCTGCATCAGGGCCAGAGCTGGAACATGAATAAAAAGGAAAGTCCATTATATTCAGAACCAGAGGAGCCTTGATAATAGGAGCCCATGGGCGGGTGGGGAGGCTTGTAAACAGCCTTACTCCCAGGATGAAAGGGCTCACTGTGATGCGTGTCCAAGGAAAGAACATGAGAGTACAACATTGCAATGTGAGAGTCAGACCCCTGAGAGCGTACATAAGTTTGCAGATAACGCAAACAAAAAGACGATTTTCATCTATTTACACACCGCTATCAGCAGAGTCATCCTCCGCTTTCAAAATGCATGGAGATTGACATAAAACCTAAGTGGTGTGTGTACATCTAGGCTTTGATTCAGTGCACACAAGCTGGGCACAAGGCACTGACCTTCGCTGCTATACCGCAATTACATCATAGGGCAGCTCCAGCTCTCATGCATATTAATGTAGGTTCTGGAGGCATCACCTTTGATTCCCTGGGATCTGAGCTCGCCATTGCATGACAAGTGTATCTGGACACAAAGTGTAAGTAATGGTTTTCTGCTTCGGGGAGAGATATAGACCACCAGCAAAAACCAGATCAAAGGTGCGCACGCACTTTTCCCTTTGCAAGGGGATCAGAGGGACACTGTGTGTGTTTGTGCGAAGGATGGAAAGAAAAAAATTAGTGAGCACGTGCAGACAGTGATTCTCAAATGTATCAGACTATGATACAGAACCATGTTACGCATTACCTGGTGGCAGAGCCGGCCCAAGCCTTCAGGGGGCCCTAAGCGAAATATGATTAGGGGGCCCCTCTCCAATGTTAGTGCTGCTGAAGCTATAGATCTTTGTTAAATATCATTCACACACCCAGTGTTTTCCGCTAGTGCCTCCACTGTGCGGATGTGTGAAAATATTAGACAGCCGAGATTCAGACCCTTCTAGGGGGGTCCGGGGGTTTGCCCCCCGTGAGATTTTTTTAACCTTTTTAAAGTGAAATGCATGAATCTGGTGCACTTTGAGACGAAAATTAAGAGGCTAAATCTGAGAAATGTTGTGTGAACAAATAATTTGGTGACACTGGGTCAGATGAGTTAGAAGCTATTGAAGGACACATGGATTTTCCACAAAAATATTAATATAAAATAAAATATTATGGAGGGTCCTGTGGGTTGGGCTTGGAGCTCTTTTTCTTTTACGGGACATATTTCTCTGTAATATAGTGAATGCATTTAAATGCAGTGTGAGGAACGAAGCAGAAGAACTCTGTTGTCCAGCTACTGTATCTTTTTTTCCACAGACAAGGCTGAAATAGGCTATAGACTATACACAGTGTATGGGCAACTGAGGGCAGCCCCATTTCCAATTGTTTTTAAATAAACTCAATACACACTGTGCATGGATGTGAACGTGACATGATCAGATAATTTCGGATTTCCTCCCAGATGAACTGATTACATTTTTAGGCTATTAATTATCTAGACCAAAACATTTTATTCCTTTTTTTATATGATAACTCACATTTGCATAATATGATGTTAATATCAAACACACAAACTAAAAAAAAAAAAAAAAAAATATATATATATATTTTATATTTTATTTTTATTTTTTAGGGGCCCCCCCAGGCAGTCGGGGGCCCTAAGCGGCCGCTTAGTTCGCTTATGCCTCGGGCCGGCTCTGCCTGGTGGTTAACACAAAAGTAGAGCCAAAGGTTAATCAGAATCCTTTTTTTGTCTCATATTGGTGCTCTGTTATTGTAGTGACGAGGTCACTATTATTTTATTTTGGAGCAGATATATTTAGACTGAGAGACACAAGGTGTGTCCTGTGCATATCCCAGTGTTTTCTCTGCATTGATTCGGCAGTGGTGGTCTCCTGTACATAAAAATTAAAACAACAGTAGTGTGTTCTTCACCCTGCAGGCTGCACTATCACCATGACTGAGCTAAAGCAGGGATACATAAGTAAAGAATCCCTAAGGACTAGCACTTAAAATGAATGACAGAGGAGATCCTGGTTGTATTTTCCATCATGTCAGGTTGTATAGTATCTATGGTTGTAAGATGCTGCCGGTGCAGAGACTTTTGTTGCCAGTAGAGGGCCTCGTTGTTATAACAGAAAGCTCAGGGATGGCCGGTTCCATTTTCTAGCAGCTACACACCGATTTGATTCCTAAGACAATGCTGATTCAATGCCTCTGAATTTGTTAAAATAAAAGGTGAAACAGGATATTCACAATTTGCAGGTTTATCTAATAATTATATTAGATTGTCAAAATCATAAATTTCACCATATAAGACATAGCTATAAGATAAATCCTGTAATACCAACTATCCCATGTACGAATGAGTTTCATTTACTCTGTTTGAATTAAGCACCATTTTTGCTTAGTTTAATTTAACAACCACATTTGATTTAATTTGGCAATGGAGCAGGAAGGTGCACCATCTGAACACTAGCTCAATTAGCAAATGGCTTTTTACATGTATGAAGTCAAACTGCTCTGCTTGCCATCATGCCATAAAAGGCCTGAAGCAGCTTCAGAGCTGTGAAAGAGCTTTGCTCACCAGGGAGCCAATAGGGGACTAACCATCATATGAATTGGCTCCATTTTCTGCTGCTGTGCTGATTGTGTCGCGCCTGAGCATAAACACATAAATCTGTAGAAATAGGAAAGAAGATTAAGAAATGTTTTTAGGATATTTAGGACAGGACAAAATAAGCGGAATGCCAGCTGTGAGCAGATGGATCTGATCATGAATCAAGCTCAAAATGAATGACACACTGAAACACACTGAGTGACGATGGTGCGTTTTAGTTACATCTGATCCCTGCAGAAGCAATTTCTCATATTAGATCTTCCGTAATGACTAAATTAGTGGGTCTCCATCTGTGGCATTGCAAACTTGCAGTCACACATGCTAACTTAATTCACCGACTCCCGCTGGGTGTGTTGGTGGAGTATAAACATACACAGATTTTTTCACACACGTTACAGCAGCCACAGTACAATGCACAAAAGGGCGCATTATACCTTGCATATACACAGTGATTCACAGACTCACTGCTGAGAAAATGTTAACACAGAGGAGGCTTAATTTACAGCGTCAAGTCAAAAAAGGTATTTCTTGCAGTGCTATTGATCTGACTGCTAAGCCTCCAACCCCCACCTTCTCTCGCTCTGTGGTTACATTTCTTCCTGTGTCATGCAGTGCACTGTAACATATATGTGATTCATTGCACATTCATCATTGATTTACCGTGCCTCTTTGCTTCATGCTTAGAAACACCAGGACACACCAGCTTGCGTTTGGTGTCAAGTGAGCTGGCTTCTGAAAAAGAAAAAAATATTAATAATAAAATATAATCTCTGTAGACTCCGAGAAGATACTCTTGAGAATCATTCAAACAGAAGAAGACTTCAAAACAGATGTCTCAATTGAGTTACTATGGCCTAGATTCAACTCAGCGTTCTGCAGCCTCTCAGTGGAAGAATTTAGGGCGGAAAAAATGACTTGTGCATTGTACTTTATCTGTTAAAACGAGCGGGGTGCAGAACATGGACCTCAAAAAAATTAAGAGCAAATATACACGGTATTTTAAACGAGAGATGAGGAAACAGATTGTTAAATATATATTTGAAAGGACATAAAGTCAGCGGAAAAGGAGGCTGCGAGTAATTGCAGAAATATTGCAACCCATAATTATGGTCTCGCACATTAACATTTTATATGGGTGGAATAAGACAATCCATATCACAGTTTAAATTGTAAAGTCCCCATAACACACAGATACACACTTAGTGTCAAAACACACACACACACACACACACACACACACACACACACACACACACACACACACACACACACACACACACACACACACACACACACACACACACACACACACACACACACACACACACACACACACACACACACACACACACACACACACACACACACACACACACACACACACACACACACACACACACACACACAAACACACACACACAACCATTTACATATCATCTGCAACCATCTGCTCCAAATGATAGGTAATTAACTCAGGCCTGCCTTTGTGTCTCTGGCTGGTCGGCTGACATATAGGAGCTCTTCAGGAGAATATACACGAATCAAGGACTTCAAGGACGAGAGAGTGAGTGAGGGGAAGGACGCGGAGGAGGACTGGGTGATGTTTGTGAATGATGCTGCATAAACCCAGAGAGGTAGCACAGAGAACCATTACAATGATGGGAGAGAGACAGAGAGAAAAAAAGCATGATGAAGAGAGGACATGCGGGGTCAGAGAGGATGTACACACACACACACACACACACACACACACAGTACGCTGTGTGCATGTGTGCTGAACCTTGCTGTGCAGCTCATCTACAGTTTTTCCGATCAAGGTCAAGCTGCATTAAACAGAGAAGCTTTGCACTGTGTAGGCTGGAGCAAAGAAATGCTAAAGCTAATATTGGCACTACTATACCTCTTCTAGACAGAAAATATTGAGCCCTGGACACCATGCCAACACTGTATTAAAGTTAGTGAAAAATTCTTTTATTTGGAAAATATGGTACACACACAATCTCTATAATTCTTAAACAATCTGAAAAAACTAATTGAAGTGTGTATATATCAACATTAATTTGTCTTCACCCAATTGTAGTCAATAGTATATCTGATGTCTTCCACTCTTTGATAAGCAGGCTGCCATTGCCTCTGTTAATCCTCTCTCTTCCATATCCTTCTTTTCCAGCAATTGCTGCTCCTCCCAGTCACCCTGGTATCCGGGTCTGTCTTTATTACAGCAGCACGGCAGCGCCATGATTAGCCAGGTATCTGCTGCAGTAATGATGAGTAGAAGCCCCCTGAATCTAACCTGCTAGCTAGGGGCTGGAGACGCTCTTATATAGGCTCTGGAGTCTGGAGCTACAGCAGCAGAAACTGTCTCATCAAATGGGATAATTAGAGTGTGTATGGAGATGGTGTTTCAGGTAAGAGGTGACAGGGAGCACGGGAGAGGACATTTGTCTACACTCTCACCTCCCCTTTCTAAAACAGTGAGTGGACTGGTGTAAGGGGGCTAAGCAAGACAAGGGCGGCGGCAAAAGAACAAGATAACACAAGGCTCTCTAGTGTAAGTGCAAGCAAAATAGACACGAGGAGAACCAAAATATAAACTGAGAGTTAGTGTCTGCCTGAGGTGATACAAATACTCCATTCAAAAGACAGGATGCTAGATTGTACACTCACTGAAGGTTTTATGAAAACATTACAGGCATAACCTCTCAACAGCTCGATACACTTAAGTGAGCATCTTTGGCGTATAGGGTGTGGTGGTGCAGTATGGAGACTGACAGATGACCTGATGCAGTAATCTCCCAGTGGTATATGTGCTTTACTTTGAGAGAGAGAGAGAGGCAGGCGGAGAGAGAGAGAGAGACATGATCAAAGAAGATGAGAATGTTTAAGATGATGAAGGTGATGGTGGAGGCTTCTCTATCTCGATCGCACATCTGCAGTCAGCGTAGCCTCTAACCGCAGTGTCCCTCCCCAGACGCCTGCCTGACACGTCTGCAACGGTCAGCGGGACACAAACACACTAATGCACCATTCCAGCAAACAAACAAACAAGTGTTGCCGTAGTAATTGCAGTGATTAGGAGATAAACGCTTGGGAGAAAAAAATAACATTCTTTATAGAGGGGGCCCTCCCCCCTCCCAGCCCCCCTGCTATGTGACCTTTTGGTTCGGCTACAGAACCAAGGCTGCAGTCGTATTCCAGACACGTATGGCCAGTACCAGATAGATCCACACAGCACAGGTCATAAATATGAAGACACTAAAGCCTCGCCAGGTCACAAAAGAAAGCACCTTGAGCTTGCTTTCCAAAAGGTATTTCCAAGCAGCAGCCTGAATCTGTGATATTTTGTAAAACTAGTATAATGGTCACTATGTTCAATATTTTCTAGAAGTTCTCAGAGTGTGGTTCACAACTTTCGACATGGGCGCTATCAACCCATACCAGAAAATCATTTTCCATAACTCACACCTGTTCCTTACAGAGACTCTTGGCTGTTTTTTTCTCTCCCACAATCCTCTCCTTGTATCCAGATAAATTCAACCTGGTCTGCCGGGGAAATATACTTCCCTTTTTTTTAAAAGTTGTATTGTTATTTGACATTGGTTTCTAGAGTTATGTGTAGCAAAATGCAGGAGATTCAGCATGTCCCAATCCTTTGTGATTGTGTAACAGCATTTGCAAGGTATTAATTGTTTCATTTGCCATTTTACATTGCTTATAATATAATATGATAATGTTATGTTAGGTGATGTGTGCAACTGAATTAGTATTCTAATAACATTGACAGATGTTGACTGTATTTTCCATAGAGGAAATTAATGCAGTAAATAAACAAAGCAATTCAGTACAAAAATAGACCCTTATCCACTAATAGAAATTTACAGTTAATAAAAATAAACTAAATATATCATATTATTTTGGTTGTTTAACTTTAATGGGTTTAACATTCCAAACTTTGGACAATGGGTATTAATTGTAATGTCTCTATTGTGATGAATACACAGAACAGGTTTTAATTAGTCATTTATTAATGTATGTTGCTGACATAATGGTCAAAAATTCAGATTTTGAATTGGTTTTCTGGATCTGGTTTGTATCAATTTGTGGTGTCTTGTAAGATGTGGGCTGGGCGCAATTATATGCAAGACAACATAATAAAAACCTTGTTAATTTATTCATGTAAGTGTACCGCAATGATTTGAAGTATTCTACGTACATTGTGTGCTACTGTTCAGAGTACAGCCAGGTAACAGTTTTTTTTATTCTATGAAAATACTGATGCCATTTAATACATATGAGAAAATATTCAATTGAATGTGGCACTTGTTTTAGAAAATGGGAACACATCCTTTAAAAAAAAGTGTTAAAAGTTAAAAAATACATATACAGAAAAAAAAATCTGTCAGATCGGATGCAAACTGATGTTCCAACAAGTTCCACAATAATGTAATTCCGGGCCAAAAGGCAGCATGTTGATCCAGAATTCAATGCATACAGTGAAGACAGAAAGAAAGATGTTTATGCTTGCTCTGTTTTTACAGTGATGTCACAGTGGGTAAAACTGGCTTAGTCACACGTACGGCGCTGAAGGTGTTAGAGGAAAATCAATGGCTGGATTGCAGTGTAAGGTCCTCTGGGTGAGGTAAACACAGTTTGCTGTATATTCTGCCTCAGGAATGCCTCCGAAGAGGGAAATATGTGTCTTAAGTGCATCAACATGAGCACACAAATGCAAGCACATGGGTGTACCTGACATTAAACATATCAATTATTAATAGCATTTTTTTTTCAACATAGTTGTCAGAGATTGAGAACAGCAGTAGTTGCTGTGTTGGTGCCATTGGTTATAAAAATGTCTCGTGTTCTCAGCCCATGTGACCTCCATTCCCACCCCTCACCCCCTTCACACACACACACACACGCACACACACTCTCGTGCGCAGGGTTCCCGTGCAGCTCCCCAAACTCTCAGGCTATGAAATGTACATCACACCTCCGATCTAAGGGAATCTCACCCCAAATCCTTCCTTTGAATTATTGAAGAGGACCAAGCCAGCTTGACTCTGATGATCCTCCAATCAATATGCCTCGCCTCTCCTCCTATAACATCAAATGCCTCAGACAATCGATCCAGCCAATCAGAGGAGCCGCTGCAGCTAGAAATGCAGAGTGTATTGTTCTGCATTGTTTACACTGACACCGCTTGCCGTGCGTAATAGGTGTGTTTATGCTCAGGACAGGCGTGATTGCTGATTGACTGAGAGGCTGCTGTGTGTTTTTGCTGTCTGGTACGTGTCACAGATAATTCCACCTGTTTGTTTTGCTCTCGTCGCCATAGCAGGACAATCAAGTTGTGATGTGATTAATAGTTCTTTTTTTTTACTCGCATTGGAACAAACTGTGTTTTGCCTGCGTTGTGCACATGAGAGTGGAAAAAATAAAAACAAAGACTCTAGTATGCTTCAAATGAGTCGTGGAATCATTTTATATAACGGTTCAAGTTTGAATCCACGAGTTGTGCGATGTTAACATTTTGTCGACCTCCAGCAGAAAACCAAAGAAAGCCAAGTTGAGCACTAATGCAAGTCACTTCGCCTCACTCCCCAAAAGCACTTTTTTCTTGGAGACTGGCTGCAAGCCTGAGTGACTTGTTGCGATTCACTTTTTCCAATTGAACTGTTTATCAACCCCTCGCAACCTTTTTACAATGAGAAGAATGAATACAAACATATGGCGGTAACCCTACAATTATACAAGGCACACACACTCTCCCACTTGCAGGCCCATATAATGATTGCAGGAGGCGCTGCTCTATTGTTTGTGAAAATGGAACAGTTGATTATTGTCTGTCTGCGGTAAAAGCTGTTCCTTAAAGCTCCTCTTTAGATACTGTCAGGCTGGCGAACACAGGTTCCACACACAGTCTGCACATGAGAAGGGGTCCCACACTAATTGCTGTATATTCATTGTTATGAGGCACTAAACACATCCATTATACATATATACTTACAAGTACCTCCATTCAAAAGGTACAGAGTGTACCTTTAAGATGGATCTATGTGTCTCAATAGTTGCCATGTTCCACAGTACCAAACACTTATTTTTTCCCCATACACATTCAAATACCTACACTAAAGCCTATACAGGTCTGCTGTTGCACCTCTCCACACACAGGCACTCTGCAGAGGGGTGGATGTATCAGTGTGGGGCCAGATGATGGCACTCTTCTCTCTGTACCAGGCTGCCGGATGCCCCGACCGCGTGCTGCGACTGCATGATGCGGCTGGCCTCATTTTAATGATTTAAATCACTTGAGGTCCACCGCCACACATTTTAGAGGCTTGACTGAATTTATCCTGGTTGATAGAGATCAGTGCCCTCAGCCCTGGACGTTGCCAGACTACAGTAGAGGGAGAGACCTCTCCGACTGACACGATTGGTTACAGCTCCTCGCTCTGATTTTTACTTTTGATCCCCTCCGTTCTAACTCTGGCCTCGGGGACAGATGAGTGGAATCGAGCGGTAGAGATAGAGCAAAAAATGCCAAGCACTTTTCTATCGCGCCGGTCAGCCCTTTTATACAGATGCAGTTCTAGAATAAGTGTATAAAATGTAGACTCATGTAATCAGATATTAAATGATTGGCATTTTTATGCTCTGTATAAGATGCTGCATCCACAGACACATGAAGTGTGGTTACTTCTTGCAATAAAACAAGCCTTAAAACAGATTATTGCAGCTTGACGTGCATGTCTTGATGCGCTCATATTGCCTACAATGATTCTGACTATTAGAATTGCCAGTGCAGAGGCACATGGTGACAGTACACATGTATGAGCAGCAGTTATATTGTACAAAGACAGAAATAACCACAATGCTAGCAGCTGCCTAATGTTTTGAGTCACACTAAGAAAAAGCTTGTTTTCTGCTTCTACGATAAAGGTAGGTAGAAACGTACGTTTTAAGGGCCCCTGTTTGGCACAGCGAGGTGGAGGGGGAGGACTAGATGATACAAGTGTAACCTCTATAGAGGAGGATCAGGAGCCAACATAACACTAACATACACAGCAAACCTAACGCATGATCACACAACCCACATACACAAACTCAGCCCTGTGCAGCGACCAACAGGTCACCATTGAAATATCGCTTTTAGCCTTTGCCCCTTACTCATTACTGAAAACACACACCCAAGCAGAAGTAAGCACACATACTGTAGGCATACGTACACACCAACCCTGCATGTGTGACCAGTCATAACGCTGCAAAGCTAATGATTTTTCCCAGAGGCTCCCCTCCACGTGATTGGGCACAGTCAGTTAATTCCCGGAGCCCGGATGCACTATTGATTAGCGTGATGGCATTATGTGCGTCTGTAATGATGCGTTGGGTGAGCCACAGGGGTGGTGGGGGTGGGGAACGTAAAGGCTAGCAGCATGGCGACAGAGGGCATCGCCGCGCGTCAAGGTCAAGTCAAGGACATCGGCAGAGTGCTGCAGAATTAGAGCTGGGAGCCCGAGCCCTGACGGAGAGAGGGGCCGTGCTGCAGAGGGAGAGCAGAAAATAGCACAGCCGAGGGAGATGGAGAGACAGAGCACATAAATAACAGGGCTAAGATTTCACTATTCTCTTCGTACTCAGGGTCTCCTTGGCTTCACAGGGAGCACGCTGTGACGAGTGGCGGCCGTGTTGCCTCCTGAAAGCTTTTAAAGCAGCGGTCGGTCCAACATCAGAGATTTGGGGCACGTATTCATACGGCCCGCATTGATTGCATCACATGAGGAACAGACAGGAGTTTATGTAACAAGTTTTCCATGAGCTGAGAACGATATTACACTGTTGCAGTCAGCTTCTCGTCATGTCAATGTTCACTTGAGGCAATTATTACTTTGTGTGGATTTATAATGGGAAAGTTTGAATAATGATGAAGTACAAAAAAAGGTAGCGTCAGCAAAAATGTACTCCTCATGTGCAATTACCCCTTTGGTCGGCTGTGGCTAAGCAGGTAGGGAAGTCGTCCACTGATTGGTTGGTGGCTTGATCCCCCGCCTCCTGCCACATGTCGAAGGGTCCGTGGGCAAGACACTGAACCCCAAATTGCTCAGGTTGGCTGCTCCCATTGGTGTAAGAGTGTGTGACTGGGTTAATGACAAACAATGTAGTTGGATCATCAGTGCGTGAATGTGTGTGTGGATGGGTGAATCTGACAAGCGTTTTGAGTGGTCAAGTATGAATAGAAAAGCACTACCTAAGTACAGTCTATTTCAGAATGTTTTGGTATGTCTATTTTATTATATGGTATCATTACGTTTTCATCCCCTTAGTAGCATTTTACATTACATTCAGCTGACACTTTTATCCAAAGCGAATTCCAATAAGTGCATTCAACCATGAGAGTACAAACCAAGAACAGCATGTAACAGAAAGTACATTAGCTTCAAATAAGCCAAAATACAAAGTGCCACATAATGCATAAGTGCCACAGGTAAGGGCAATTTTATTTTTTAAGTTTTTAACCATCATCATCTTCTTAGCCAAGGTGCAGTCAGAAGAGATGTGTTTTTAGCCTTTGGTAGAAGATGTGTAGACTATCTGTTGCCCTGATGTCAAAGAGGGGCCTGTTCCACCATTTTTTGAGAACTTAAGTAAAAGTACTGGTTTTGGTGTTACATTTAAATCACGCTATAATTGAGTTTGATAAGTTCTCATAAAATTATTTTGACACATTCTTACATGTATTTTTTTCTGATTTAATGAAATATTCAAATGGACGGTCACCTGGCAGGATATGAGGATAAATCAGTTTTATACAGTACATTATTATACTGTACATGGTCACCATTCTCAAACTTTCTCCTGTCATCTCATTTTTTCTTTTTTTATATCCTCTACTATTTCCAATCCTTTTTTTTAAACAGTGGGATCTATCATGGGAAATTATACTGTATTGTGTAATTAAACGGTCAATAGTTCTGTTAGAGCGAGGGATGTTTCCAGGCCCAAACTCCAGCTACCATGACTGATTGAGACCTGTTGCCTTGTACGTGTGGACCACAGCCCAGTCCTCTGTTGAAACAAAGTCCTGTGAAGGAAACCACATGCCTAGCAGTCAAGAGGTCCGGTTAGTTTCATAGAAAGTTGAGGAACACAAGTGATTATTTTGTAGAATGTTAGATATATTTTCAATTTGATTATTTAAGTGACCTTCTCTGCTATCAATGCTTGGTAAGATAGTTTATTTATTTATTCAGGAAGATATTATGGCCATGCCTCAGAACCTTGAATGTAGAAGCTCCTATCAAATAGACTGTATAGAGAATTAATGGGGACATGGGTAAATGTTCGGTCTTTTTCCAATGTTATGACTACCCCGCTGATTTGAAATTAAGTTTACATCAGAAAATGAGATTACATCAAGTAAGGCTTACATTCCCTCTCCTGCCGGAATAATAATGTGTGTTGGTGTAACGGTGTGTAGTGAGAGGCTGTGGTCAACTCAAAGTGAAACTCCAAGGGAGCCTTTAAAAGCCAATTGTCGGGTATTTGAAAATGCCAATGGCCACGTTTTATCTCGCATCACAACAATTAAAACTGCCGGGAGGTAAAACGTAATTAATTCAACCTGGACTCATGGGTTTCCATAGAAACAGGTATAATTATGATAATTAGACCGTTGTGAACAAGCCATTCCGTCCAAATTAAGTAAATATGCATGGCGACCTAAACCCGTTCTGTTGAGAAAATGTAGCAACAAAAAGAAAAACTTTTTACCCCTTCAGACGTGATGACATTTATTAGAATATGAGGATGCCGCTCTCTCCATCTATAACCATGCTTAAGTGGGAAGGAATATACAGTAGAGGCGGTAATTGTGGCAAATATCCCTCACCATTTGGATGCCTTTACCCTGATGTTTCATGATGTATATATACCTGTGTATTCTTCTTATAAGAAACAACGAAGTGCATTGACATAAGTACTGTACTTAAGTATAATTTTTGAGGAACCTGTGCTTTACTTGAGTATTTAAATGTTCTGCCACTTTCGACATTTTATCCGTTAGCTTTTGTTGCTTGTATATACAGTATTTCAGATTATATATATTATATACGTATATATATATAAAACATCTTATGAAGAACACTGGTTGACAACCTTTTTGTATTCTTATACTTCACACACTAAAATGAATAAAACTATGCAGGAAAACAAAATTAATTCCCATGAAATCATTTCACGACAAATGGTTGGCTCTACCCCAGATTATAAATTAGTGTGAACCAGCTACAACAATAAAATGATTGCATTGAAGCTTAGTCATATTAACCATCTAATAATAGGGCATTTAATAATATATCAGTCACAGAGGCCAATTTGATACAGAATGAGAATTATCTTTTTTTGCTTGCAGGGTCAATTCTGTTTGAATGATTAAAATAACTGTGACAACACTGCCTCATTTAAAAATACTTTACCAAACTGTGTGCAAGAGTGAACGTTAGCATCCCCTCTAGAACGCCAAGCTTTCATACAAAATGTCAAGAGGTCAGCGGTGTGGCGTAGAGGAGCGGCGTGGCCTGTCACACCCTGACCTCGGGGGAGGGGGACGACCCCCAACAACGGCTGCTCACCAGGGTCTTGGTCACCTTGCCACAGAGGTCTGTGTGGGGACGCCATGACGACACATGAGCTACAACCGCTGCATGACAGCAAAACATGGCCAGGGTGTAAAGATTAACCTCTGACTTAACATCCTGTCAGATCTTTCACCTGAGGCAAAGTCTTTAAGAATTACAGTAGCCGTGATATATATACGGCTTCACAGAGCGCATTGCAAGGACTTTTGGTGTGTTCTAATCGAATGCTGGTAACTCTGGTTTTGATCTACTGTCACACAATTGTGAGAGTTGACGTTATTGACTCTTTTTGAACTCTCCATCACAGAAGTCACACTCCCCTTAACTTTCACTGCTGATAATATTGATTCCCCCTTAATCATGCATCTTCAATGTAAATTGTCCACTGTGACTTCTCAATTGATTGAGTCCGCATGGCGAGGGGAAATGTTAGCACGGTAACACTGAAACCATTGATTTGTCAAGTGATAGATATAATGCATTTATCATTTTGGAGCACCAGAGATAATTAATTGTTATTGATTGAAAGGGCTGCGAATGCTGACACTAAAGCAAGCAACTCTCTGAGAGGCTGGAGAGCAATGGCGATCCAACATGCACACCGCCTCCATGCTCAGAGTATCTGCAAAAGTCTATTTCTCCTCTTTAACAGCATTCAAGAAGTAAAAGGGGATAGATATGCAGATATCGCGTGTAATTGAAGGCTATTATCATAATGCACTCTACCTTGTGTATTATTCATATTCAAATGGACAGGTTTGAGCTGGAAATATTTCAAACCCCTCAGCCCTGATTGCAGATTGAGAGTGAGAGAATGGCGGCCAATGATTTAAATTACACATGTGAAGAGGCAGGATGAGAGCTTGTCTTCTGTCTCCATCCGGAAGACCATGCAATTTAAACATCAAATTATCAAGTTCAATATTTGATGTTTCCACTATTGCCGCTAAGAGGAGGATATGAGATCCACTTTCGCTTTGTTATAAAAATGGAGATTACGATATGCACCAAAAGTCTAATATCTGTGGATGCACGGCGCTAACAAGCAAGTAATTTCAATGATGAGAGGGAAGCTTTGCAAGAACAGCCATTAGCTTCATTTTAGTCGAGAGAATAATGTAGCTCTCAGGGTAAGAAGTCTTCATTTGAGCGTAGCACACGTCGTACTCCACGCGAATGTGCTCCACCGAGATGATTCAGAAGAGAAGCTTTTCTCACCTTTTGAGCCTCTTCACGAGCATTGAGACAAAAGCCCCGAGCCCTTCTCAGACTGAGGCAGCGGCACACTTTTTTTAGCACCAAACCAATCATCTCAATTCTACAAACACATTGTCCTACCCTTTAATTTCTCTATGCTTGTTGTCTCCTTTCCAGCCCCCCAGAGCCCTTTCTCAGATCACTAAATCTTTTCCTTGACTCAGTGAAGCCAAAGGTGGCGACACAGAGGGGACCACGGCTGGGTGTTCTGCAGGAGCCCGGGCACACTCTTGGTTATATTTATTTCTCGGGGAAATATCAAGAAGCTTGAACCTTGCTCCCGCCGACCCCTCAGTGCGCCGCAATCACACTCCGCAAAGCACCCTGTAATTACAACCACCATCTCCTATTCATCAGCGGAGAGAATGAAAATGCCTGCAAGTATGATTGACTTCTGCATCCCCCGAAGATAGCATGGCTGTAGGCCTACTGTAAGCAGTGGGCAGATTTATTTTCCAATTAAATACCAATAAAAAAGGTCAAAGAAAATGTGTTATTCTGAAATTGATTAAAAAAAAATTAACCAGTTACGAGGAGACCCAATTTGATGTATTGGCTACTCAGTTAATCACATCCATTCAAAGAGTTGGATGATAAGGTTGATATAGTAGGCTTACTAATATTCTGTCCGTTAGTTTAGCTTAGCATAGCATAGAGAGTGGAGGCAGGGTGGAAAAGCTAGCATAGCTTTTTCCAAAAGGCACCTATCGCGGCCTAACTATCTATTTATACATGTATCTTGTTTACTCTGTACTAGTAGAAGTGAAATGTTGCATACTTATGTAATGACTTTTTCTTGGTCGGACTCAGGGACTTCCTGAGTCTTTTCTTCACTGTGTGCCTAACAGGTGAACAGACTATAGCACCGTATAAAAACCACAACACAAAACTTATTTTGTAGGGATTTAAAACAAATTTGATATGTGTTATTTAGTGAGCTTTAAAGGTTTTTGGTAGCCAGATATATTTAGACAATAATGCTAGCACAAGACCCTTGTTTCGGTCCAAATGTTTAGCTGAACTAACCCTCAGCCAAGCTCAGTGTCAGTTAAGCTAGCAGACGCCGACGGTATAGCCTATAGCCTAGATTATTTTTAATCTGCTCATCTAGTTTGGAAGAAAATATAATAATAATATTAATTGGCATGTCAAATAATATATGGCTATGATTAATGGCTAAAAGCAGTGTTTGAAGGGCAAAAATCATATTGAGGTTAATTGTTTTCCGATTAAAAAGTCCCTAAATTATGGGCCAGTGATACAAGAGGTAAGAATGTGATGGTCCATTTTCAGGAACAGATTCATAATTTTTAAAAAAGAGAATGAAGGGGTTTGAACAAATGCTGCAGCTCTATCGTGCAGTTTAGAGGATAAAGGAGGGGTGCAGTGGACAGCTGAAATGTGGGCAGATGTCAAAAGAAAAACTCATGTAAAACCCACTTTATCAAAGACACATACGGGCTGAAGATAGAGACAAAGGAGAGAGGGAGAGAGAATTAAAGAGTGGAAAAGGAGACAAAAATGGAGAGAAAAACATAAAGCGACGCTGAGATTTCTCCACATGCTTCTCTCTGATTTGCTGAAATTCATAATCCTCTCTCCTCTTTCCCACACCAAATATCCATTCTCAGCATCCATAATTCCAAGCCCTGAACCAATCCTTTTGTTTGTTTTAAAACTCCATTGTTTCTTATCGCTGTGAAAGTGGAGCTGCGCTGATCTGTTGTGCTTCTTTTACACACCGGACAGAAACTGATAAACACCTCCGTTTGCTTCTTTGTTGTTTTTCATCTTTTCAACGTTTTTCTGCATTGGTTCTGAGCTCCTGCTGTGACTAAAAAGATAGGAGCAACCGGTGAAACACACAAAAATGGCGTAGCAGGCTCTTTGGCTGCAGCTAAATATACACCGTTACTCTCAGCTCTTGTTATATTTGTAATGGCTCCAGTGCACTCATGTTGCAAAAGTCTCTCCAGGCCAGATTCTCTCTCTTCCACCACTCCTCTACGGCCCTTATCCCTCTCGCCTCGGGGCACTCGCAGGCCTGCCGAAAGAAATCACCCCCGCATCACTGGAGACACGCAGTCATCCCCCCCCCCCCTCCCCACTCTGCTAAAATAAACTGCTCACCTTCCCCTTTGTATTTTTAGCCCCTCAGTCTCATTTTCAGGTGAACAGGCTCCCCTCATTCTTCCCCTACGTGTTATTTAAACTCCCCACAACTACAATGTCGGCTTGAAATGCACTAAAAAACAACAACTGAGTAGCTGTTTTGTTTTAAGCTAAAAAGCTGCATGGGTCATATCATCATGCACCTTGCATTAGCGTGCCCCCTCTCTTTATTTTACTCATGCAGCAACACATTCGACACACATGTTCCTAGAGGGATGAGGGGAGCAAAACGTGGCCACGGACAAGTACAAGTGGATTTGTCTGTAGCAGGTTTGTCTCCGTTGGTGTCCTGGACAGAGCTCCTCCATTACACGAAAGCTCCATGCAGCTGTTTTTCCAAAATGGCTGCCTCTGTGTTTCCGTTTTGTCTGGTGTCAGAGGGACTGAGTAAAAAGAAAATATGTGCTGCTGTGGATGCATATAGATTAGGATTAGAGCGTGAGCTGCAGCGTTGGGGCCTTTGTCATTAGCAGGCGGTTTTTAATCAGGGTCTGTCCCAGGGCTCTGCGGCTCGCCTCAGGAGCCCTGCAATCCTCAGAGAGCATGGAGAGGCAGATATAGAGAGGGAGAGGAAGAGACAAGCAGGAGAGGAGTGCAAGAGAGGGAGGATAGGCAATACAGGGAGGAGGAGAGGATGAGGGAGGAAAAAGAAGGAAAAAGACAACCCCATAGTATCATTGGGAATTGGGTGGGGGAGGTATAGCATGCAGAGCAAGGGAGTGCTGGATGTGTTTCTGCATCTACACACACATAGCCTATATCCTGTAGGACTATGGCAAGATGGTTCCTGGATGTGCTGCGCTCTTCATTACACACTCGCTGTGTGCCATTGATTTTGCTCCAGCCCCGGTGTGTGTATTATTTAAATGTTAAGATGTCGGTGTTGGTAATCGCCGGCTCCATTAAAAGGCAGCCAGCAATGGCTTCAGCCACAGACCTGCTGAGAGCCCAGGCAGGCAGGCAAGGTGGATGAATTATTAAGGAGAGGATGAGGTGGTGGGACATTTCCACCATCGCCCTCGCGAATGTCATCCCAGTCAGCCGGGAGACACGCAGGCACGGGGCTGGCTTGACAAAAATCGACAGTGACTTCCTCCTCCCCCCACCCGGAACCGGTTTGATCCTGATTGCCGACACTGCAGCTGGCAATTTCCAGAATAATCTGCAGCTCCAACCCTACCCCCCCCCCCCCACACACACACACACAGATCTGCCAGCTCTTCCCACCCCCCACCCCTTGCCTTCGTGCCCCGGCATCCTCCACGGCCCTCCGGCAGCATCGATAATATGGACAGGAGGAGAGGCCTTTGATTTGCTGAATCAGAGGATCCCATCTCGCCACCGCCACTGTGCGTGTGAACATGTAGATGAGATCGAGATCGAGCAAATACATGCAGTCTATGGGAGCCTCTATATACGTCAATAAAGCTGCAACAGCTTTTTTTTCTCACAAATGACATTTTTTCCCCAGATAACTACTCGTTGAGATAAGAGCAGCAGAGGAAAAAAGACAATACATACTAGTATAATAATGTTTATGGAGTGATGCACATCAATCACTTAATATTATTAACTGATTACAATTAATGACACCAGATACCATCAAACCTTTTAAATTTGTCTTTTGTGCTTTGTACTTCGTATTTTACAATTTTCACACCCTTTATGCGCTTATGCTGAAATGTTTATGATTTGACCATGTTGTCTGTAACAACTACAGCGTCTTCAGCACCCTTGCCTGCTTTAATGACACTGATTAGGAATAATGCCGGCAGCCTTGATTGGAATATTATGGTCATGTGTACGGGGGACTTTGTCAGCAATGGAATTATAACAGAATGCTTGATTTTGCGACTTGAGAATATGAATGGAAAGCCTTAAAGGGGTAGTTCAGGATTTTAGACATAGGGCCTTATTCCCAAGTTAGCCTTGGTGTTCTTTATCAGTGGAGACAGTTTTCAACACATTTAATTCAGTCCTTCTAGTTGCAGAGTGCGCTCGTGCTAAGCTAGCGCACGGCATCGGGGGGATACCTAGCCTGCTACTAAAACAGTCTTACCCACTCCACAGTACACCCGAGGCCAATCAATTATAACGCCAGACTATCGATGTAAATGTCTGTGTTGATAGAATAATTTTAGAAATAAAACCAACCTCGCATCGCATGAATTATCGCATTTTGAGGGACTACTTTCTTAGCAGCAGCGGACTTTTACTTTGCTGTGTAACCGAATCACTACAGCAGAAAGTAAACAGAGCAGCGTGGGACAGAAACTGAAACTGCACTGCCACCAGTCTACCGTCATTCTGTCCCGGTTCTCTGCTGCAGCTCCAGCGGGGGCTGTCTCTAGACGCTCTTTCTCTTTCTGCCCTTTGAGCATCCCTCTCAATTCTTCATCAGTGTATTCCGGCTCGTACAGGTACGGTTCGTTGGATACAACAAATTCCTCATAATCGTCTTCAAAAGCAGACGCATTGGTAAGTCCTCCAAACGTGGCCATATCTTGTTTATTGCATAGGCTAATACAACTCCTTTGTGCACTGTACTCTGCGTCTGTAAGACAGCAGCAGGTAAACAGACTATTATAGAGCCTGTAACCTAGGTATTAGTCCGCCGCTGCCGCAGCCTACAAGGAGTCCCTCAAAATGCAATATGCGAGGTTGGTTTTATTTCTAAAATTATTCTATCAACACAGACATTTACATCGATAGTCTGGCGTTATAATTGATTGGCCTCGGGTGTACTGTGGAGTGGGTAAGACTGTTTTAGTAGCAGGCTAGGTATCCCCCCGATGCCGTGCGCTAGCTTAGCACGAGCGCACTCTGCAACTAGAAGGACTGAATTAAATGTGTTGAAAACTGTCTCCACTGATAAAGAACACCAAGGCTAACTTGGGAATAAGGCCCTATGTCTAAAATCCTGAACTACCCCTTTAACATTTTGGGATGCCACGTAGACAGTGTTTTCTGTCATTTATCAAAGGCCCCAAACTCTCATTACGATGCATTATTTTATAGGCTGCACAGGGCGGAGGATCGATTGTGAACACTAGTAAAACCCGAGCTGCCTTAATAGATAGGCTTTGTCACTCACTGCTGGAAAGTGGAGACGTAGGAAGCGAGGCTGTCCTCCCACATGCAGGCTGCTTATAACAAAAAATAATTGTCCTATCAGAGGGCTTTTCCTCTCTCAGTCAAGTCTAATATGGGACTTCATCAAAAAAGCATGACTTAAACAACATGCCTCGCTATAGATCTAACTAATACATGGATAACCTAACACACAAGAATCCATCATTCAGGACGGTGGCTTTGATTGCAACATGAGAACTTGAAATGTTTTTTACACGATCGCTGTTCAATTTTAGAATAATGTACCCATACAACATGAGCATTTTTAACTGTCTGAATATGCTTTTTAGCAGTCAGGTAATATACATATTGAAATCATAATGTCCCTCAAATATGACTAAAATGCAAATGCTGCAACATGTATTAATAATAAAAACATGAGAAAAAACAAAACAATATGCCCTTATACAATAAAAGAGAAAGAAGAAATTTAACTTGTGATGTTTAACTTAATGTGTGATCACCGTGTCATTTCCTCAAACACACAATTGCAATTTAACTATAAGTTAAATATTTACACTAAGCCATTGCAAGAGCCAAATTCACCCCACATTATTCAGTTATTGTAAACTAGCTATTTATATGTGCAGGTAATAATGCCATTTGGGTTTTAATAATGGAGTGAGAACACGGAACAATGTCCACACTGCATGGCCAGAATTTATACAATGTCTTCACCAGCACCTCTGACACAGTGACAAAATGCATCAGTGTTGGGGTGACTAGGAACGAGTCACTATTTCCCCCAGAAATGGAGAGTAATTTTCTCTCTATTTGAGATACTAGGTCTTAGCACAGATAGACATAATAAGATGTAAATTGGCTGAGGGCTGATACAGGGGAGGGGGGTGCCTCACTTGGAGTTACACGAACAGCAATTAACCATGGGAGAGACGAGTGTGCATTGTCTCCATGGATGTGAGCTTGACCTGCACAGCCGACTACAACATTATCATTAAAATACACACAAAAAGAAAGAAAAAAATAAAGCATGATCAGGGCAAGTCCAGACTCCAGTGGTGGTGATTTTTGCTTTTTGAATTAACATACATTTACAAAAAACAATATTAAAAAAAGGGTAGATCCAACTGCTTACAGGAGCTTTTAAAGAGATACTAATTTAAATTCAGATGCAACTGAAATTGAAACTACTTCATAGACTGCTAAAATAACTGTTTGCTCAAATGACTGTTTGTCTGCATATGCCCCTATAATGTTTGACATGCAGTCAGAGTTTCCCCATTCAGAATGAACACGTTTGGGGCTTCAAATTGTTTGTGGCTCTTGGGGTGTCCGACTTTAAGCCTATGATGTTTGCAAACGGGCTGCAGAATTAATGGGACATGTGGAAGTCAATTGGCTCTTTGTGCTAACTGCAAAGACCAAAGTGAAAGGAAGAAAGAAAAATTGGGACAAGAAAGAAGGTGTGTGCAAATAAGCGCGAGTGTGTATACAACGCGTGAATGTGTTTGTATGTTGGGGGTAAATGACGGCAGGCCATGCATTGACCATTATTGAACTGTATGGTCACTAACTGTCAGTGCGGTTACATGGCACAACTAGATTGGATTATCACATATATCGAACAAGACACTCGAACGGACCGTGTCACTTGTCTGAGTATACATGGCCTTTCAGAAATCGGATAACTGTCCGATGCATGGCTGTCTCCACTATGCTAGGTGGCGCTGTAGCCCTTTCAACCATGCTTTCAACAAGTGGTTTTAGAGCCACGTCCGGTTCTCTTCCGTCAATAACCCATGGTGTAGCCTATCACACGCAGGCACACAAGCACATAACGAGAAGTCCGATATGCGATGTCCGATCCCTGTATACATGCAGAGAGAAAGCCGACAATGAACGAATTATCTAGGTGTTCTTATCCGACTTCTCTTGTCCGTTATTGTGCCGATTTGTGTCAGAAGTAGATTGGATAAAGGTGTTTACATGCAGTTTAAAAGTCCTGTTGAGGTCTTATTCGTTTAGTTATCCGATTATGAGTCTGCATGTAAACGCACTGACTGTCTCCCTATTATCACTGTACGAGAACTGTGTGCTTATAGAGATTCAGACAGAGATCTAGGGCAGCATTTCATAAGCATAAAAGCGTTAGTCTGTGGTGGGGGCCAGAGAAAGTTAACAGCAATTATTAATGCTGTTCATTTTCTTTTCTCCACTAATAGATTGAGTAAGTGAAGTTGCCTCTAACTTATGTTACGTCTCCGGTGGATTGGAGCTGCATTGAGGCCATGTGAGTGGGGGAATTCAATGAGTGAGTCATGTCTAGAGTGCAGTGTCTCTTTAATCCTGGAGACTGAGAGCCATAGCACAGCAGGACCACCGTGCCAGTCAATAAAACACTAACACCTTCCTGGATGGCAAGTGATGAGGGACACATGTACCGCGGGCCAGAATACACTGGTGAATTCCATTCGGTGTTATTGTGGTTTGGTTTTGAAGACAGAAAACCTGGGACATGCAATGGAGCTTAAATATAATCATAATGATGCACATATTGAAATAGGCTGACATGTATGTGGTTAGATGTTCCTTTCTGTTCTGTAAAGAATGAAAAAAGAGCTTGAAGTAAGTCTGAAACTCAGACATAAGCACCTCTGCAGACCTGGCCAATCGCTGTGTAAAGGGAGTATAAATATCGGATCATCAGTTTTGGAAAGATCTAAAATGTCTAATCGCCCAATTGTGACTGGAAAAAATGTGGGAAAGGGGGTTTCCAAAGCTCTTCAGCCAGTTGACCGGCGCTTCGGTTGAACCAAACTGGTCACTGTTAACAAAGCAATGGTCTGCCACCATAGAGGCATTCATTAGATTGTTTAGTTGCATGTTAAGTTGTAACAGCAAAGCCTTCATGCTTATGTACATAGCCGTAGCAACTACATATGCACTTCCTCAAAACGGGACTAAATGTCACATACCACATGGCTTTCTGTTCTTTTCAGTGACGCACATCCAGCAAAGTCACCTCCACCACTACAAACCTACTGATCACAGCGATCAACGCTATGGGTGATCAGGGCCGGCGGTAGCCAGGGGCCAGGGTGGGCTGTCCAAGAAAATGTCAAATTAAATTCAGACAATTAATTAATACTAAAGAATATACCATTACCATGCATTGCTTCTAATTGTATTATTGGATGGGCAGGACAGCCTCCAAGTTACCCACCCAATCTGATGCTAAGCAAAAAATAATCAAAACCAACAATGCAAAAGGATGTCGCAGAGAAAAACCTCCATAACAAACTACAAAGCTCAGCCACATCCACTGGTTTAAAAATGTACAAGATAATCCACAACCTCTAGCATCCTGGTCAAGACCCTTGGACTTCTCTCATATTGCCAGATCTCAATTTCAGATTTCCGTTAGTTTTTCCATTGCACTGCAATTCAGATCCACGGAAACATTGACATGGGAGGAAAGAAGGAAGCTTCATCGATGAAACATGGCATGAACTAGAAGTGGACTGACTGAGCGCTCTTCGGGCCGGAGCTTTTTATTTTATTCATATCATGCACAAAACCTTCTCTACCTGTCCAAAGTTCAAGTTCAGTTGTTTGATGTTGGCTGCTTCTGTGTCCCTGGTGTGTGTGTGTGTGTAAGTGAGAGAGAGGAGAGACAGCCAGAGAAGGTGTGTTTGTGTGTGTGTGTGTGTGTGTGCGCGTGTGTGCGCGTGTGTGCGCGTGTGTGCCTGTGGCTCTGATGTGACAGTATGTGTTTACACTAGCTGTGTAATTTAGTCCTTGTAAATTTATAATTTGGTTAGCCCAACTGCTCTCAGATTCTGTTGGAATGCTGCCAAGCTCACGCTGTGTGTGTGAGTTCATTGCCGTTCACTACCATTCTGAGCCTCTAACCTCACTCATAGCCCACTCTTCCTCATCCTTTTGTCTTTTTTTCCCTTTTTTTGCCTGCTCTGCCTGCAACATGATGGTATCATACCAGTCCCTTTACTGAGGCTGGTGACAGCGGTGTATATAGCCCACCATCTGTATCTGTGGGCTCCACAGTAATGTAATTGTGGCTCTCAGAGTATCTGTGCAGAGCTGTGGTGGTGCGGTAACCTAGATGGATGGAGAGCAGCTCGCAGCGCTTGGGCTTAGGTAATCAGCTGGAGTGCTGGCACGGGCGGAACAACACCTGCTGCTGAGGGGAGTAGCCGGCGCTAATTGCGGGAGAGTGATGGGGGCCTAGCCGCTGCAGACGCCACCAACAGTTCAGCCTAATGCAATTAGCCGCCATGTTGTCCTCCAGCAAAATTGCATTATGGTTTTTTACATTTAATTTAGACCGCACAAAATTAAACGGTATCACAGAAGAGAGATAATGAGAGCAAACTGATATTGAAATCTGCACCGTGTTGGGAGCCTATTAATGAGACAATGAAACACTGTGGCTGACAACATGGTATACTGTGGTAAAACTGTTTAATAGTGTCATTAGGAAGATCTTGTTTTGTGTTATTGCTCCAAGCCTACAAGGTGGCAGTGAAAGCTAATACCTCCTGCTCTCCTCTGTGCTTCCTCTGTCTACTCGCCCCTTTAAGTCAATTTTCCAATATTGATTGATTATTGATCACCAACTGTTGCTTTTATACATTGTATTGATGGCCTATCCCATCTGTTGGAGTGCATGTTTATGAGTTTAATTGACCTACCTATAAGGCCTCTTGTCTTACTGAATATACTTTCAGTCAACACAAAGTCCTAATAATAATATAATATTTGACTTGTAATATTTCTATTACAAGTATCCATTGATGATGTGGAATTTTTGCTCAGTGGTCAGGCTTATATTTAACCACATATCAAGGACAATTTTGTGGTTTACTGCTACATGGTTGTGGAGGTGACAGCAGGATCTTAGCCCTATTAGAACGAGCTTCTTCCAAGGCTCGATTCATCTAGTAGCTCAGCTGAAGTAAAAGCAGTGCAGAGAGACGAGCTGCTGCAGTGTGACTTTGCTCCTCTACTGTGCTTTGATTCATTATTCAGCACCCGAGAAGTCGTCCTGCAATCCCACAGCAGCACGAAGAAACACCATCGAGACAAGACGCTGAAGATGGATGCACTCACACACACACACACACGCACACACACGGATAATACATGCAAACACAAATCTTCTGTGTGTTAAATGTAAACATTCACATATATATGAATGAATAAACATGCTTGAATGCTTCTACTGGTTTAGGACATGAACCAACACAGTCAAATATATCACATAAAAACAAGATCATAGAAGTCTGCGTGCACACACACACACACAAAGACACATATTCTGCCAGTTCTAGGGGCCTCCACACTGTGTTCTCCTAATGACTCCGTAATGACAGCGACTTATGTCCTTACCATAGTTGATTTGTTTCCTGCGTTTTAAGAGTAGATTATTTCCGTGGTACAGACTTAGCGTAAGCCGTTCAGAAACCACAAGCACTGCACTTCAGCCCCGGTTTGGGATTTTAGCCAGGTCTAATCAGATTAAAGCACTGTTTCTCCCCCCTCTTTTCCTTTTTGAAACAACATGCCACACTGCTCTCCCAGTCCTTTTACATGAGCCTGAAGAAGCGGGCCAAAGACAAATTGCTTTTAGTGGAGGTTGACAAGTAGTTGTGTAGAGGAAATAAAAGGTTGTTTGGAGCAGATTAATTCTCCTTCGCCCGGGCTGCACGGCTGCCGTGTGCATTTCTTCACTGGATGATGGGAGAAGATGGGCTTCTGTGGGTTATTCTAAGACGGGAGGAGCTCATTGTTATGGACTTAACCAGGCCGAGGGATACTTTGTGAAAGAGATAAAAGCTAAACAAACGAGCTATATCCACATCTAATATACAGTAATGTCATGTTGCAATGGTTGATTCAGACTGACTCAAGTTGACATAATCCTCAACCCACAGAAGGAAACCATGTTACACAAAATTCAAAATCCTCTCGAAAAACCTGCTCTAATGGTGAACACAGTCCAACTAATAATTGCTCCTGATGTTCTCATCTCATATCAGCTCCCTGTTCTGCAAACCCTGGTGAGCAAATATCATTTCCCAGACGCTCTGTTCTCATTAGTTCCACACTAATATTACAAATAGAAGAGAAACAGCTGTGGAAATACATTTCTAGTGGATTATAATACATCACACCTCTGGACTTGAGTGGTGTTGGTCTTGCCCGTGGTTTATGGTAGAGGAGTCCTGACTTCTAACCTGTGAAGGATGCTTGCTGGCCTGACCTGGATAATTCAGCATGAATAAAGTGAACAATGGAAGAGCTGGCTGAATGATGGCTCCACGCGCCTTTGTGCCTCTGTTACAAAACCGCTCCTAAAAAGGGCAGCCTAGATTACACATTCTCGAAATCGATCACATTTACTCAGCCCCTGGGCCTTCCAAAAGCTGCATTTACAGCAAAAAAATAAATAAATATAGAAGAATCAGAGGGAAAAAGGAGAATGAAATGAAATCCCTTTGCATTTAAAAACAGAATGGAACAAGAGTGAATAAGGGTGGGTGAGGAGAAATGCCTTGGTCCAGCTCCTATTTTGCAGACTCCGACGTGCACTCGTGCGTCAAATTTCATCAGCAGTAGCCCTATTGATTTTTTAACCCTGGAAATATAAGACAAGAGAAGTCGGGGCACCGAGATATCCAGGGATGTGTGGGTTGGTTATCTGTCCCTCTCACTTGTCTCTGGCTCCTTCCTGAGAGCGAGAGCAAACCAACGCTGTCTCCATTGTCTGATAATACTCGGCTAACATAGAGGCTGAGCTTTTATAGACATGGTACTAGATTGAAAAGACGACCCTCAAATCCAGGATTCAATATCTTTATTGTATCAACGGATTTCAGTACAGTCTAACACAGGGCTAGCAAAACTCATGGTTACATGTGCATTCAAAAGCTTTTGAAGTCGCACCTGATTAATACTCTAGAAACACAAAGAGAAGCCTCATACACCTGCCAGGAGCCGCCTATAAGTAGAGCCTTAAATGGCGACGCAAGCCTTTGGCTCTGCTGTGCTCAAACTCACTGGCTTTCCATACTGACAGTGCCATGGCACTCAAATGCTTCAAGGCCCAATCTCTCCGTCAGGCCCATCTACTGATAATAGGTCACATAGCCATTCATGTGCAGGAGGGACAAGGGTGGCAGATCAGTTGCTGTGCAGGTTGGATTGTTTAACTGTATGGTTTCTTACCATCTCTTAACCTCAGCGGTGTGCGAGGGAGAGCTGGCAGCAGCGAGGTCTGTCCGCCAATGCCCCTAAAAAGAGGACAGAGCTCTTTAGTCTCCCAAACACAAAGCGTCAGCCAATGCTCTGAAAGGGACTGGGACACACAGAAGCCAAGTTAAGAGTCCCTTTCTTGTTTGGCAAGCAGCTTTTTAGAAGCCTTGAATAATGAAAGGAGAGTAGCTGCTGGGAGACTGCTGTGCTTACTGGGAGTCACCGCCTTGTTTCTAGCGCTTACTCTAAATAAATCAAAAAACCGAAGTGACCTTAACGGCAGTGTCATCTGGGTTTATTCGGGGTCAAGGTTGAGCAATGGTGTCCAGTTATACTGCTCAACTTCCAGACACAAACCCAGTCCATCTGCTCCAGGTCTGACCTCGCTTTCCATCACAAACACGCCGGAGATGACACGTCCAGGGTCGTCTGAGCAATCACCCCCTTCCAAATAAAGGGGAGTGTTTTGGTAATGTTGTCCTATCAGACCGCCACGCGCCGGGGTTATCTGTATGACAAAGCAACTTCCCATTCTATGCATTTTCATGAGTTGACCTGGAGAGGTGAATGAAAGAGAAGGGTAGCGGTTGGTGACCCCCGGAGGTCAGGGGATACAGGGCTCCAGCTGGTCACACTACCTCCTCATTGACTGATTCCACATCCACCCTATTGTGTTTGGCGCGTGTCCATTGTTCTGCGGCGGCATCAAAATGCATAGATTCCTGTCAGCCATTTCACTGCTAGTTGACCTTATTAGTTGAGGTGGATACATAAAACATGAAGTTTAGGATGATTAGATATATGCGATTCACTAAAAAGGGACGGTAAGCGACGCTGACTGTAGCTGCTAGATATCTAAAGGGATGCTCAGTATTCTTGGTGTAATCAATAAAACATACAGTCTATCGTTATGCGGGCGGATGGCAAACAAATCCTCTGTGTATGCAAGGATATATATTCAAACAATAAACCGAGGTATAAACGCCCCTGGATATTCCTTGTGCTCAATGGAATCTCCAGGCAGCCTATAGTAGGTACTTGCCACCCTGCCCCCACTCTCCTTTTTCAATTTTTCCTCTCTGCACGCTTCTTGCCGAGGCGCACACAGACACAGTGCAGCGAGCGGTTGAGAGGAGGAGAGGATAGGTGCTGATACTTAGTAATTGAGGGGCAGCCCTGTCAGAGTTGACCCGCAGGAGACCAGGGATAAAGTGTATTCCATTTTCTCTCTGCTACCCTGGGACTGACAGCCCGCTGAGTCCCAGGTCTGACAGACCTAACTGAGGGCTGTCACCCTCTGTCCACCTCAGCATATAACACCCATTTCTAGCTTGTATTCTCACACACACACACACACACACACACACACACACACACACACACACACACACACACACACACACACACACACACACACACACACACACACACACACACACACACACACACACACACACACACACACACACACACACACACACACACACACACACACACACACACACACACACACACACACACACACACACACACACACACACACACACACACACACACACACACACACACACACACACTACACTGCAATTGGTTTTACCTGCAGATCAAATTTTACACTACAAATGACAAACTGTAAAATACACATTGTACTTTTGGGATATATAATCAAAGATAAAGCCGACAAGATAAAAGGCATGTTCACATCTTCTGCTGAAAAGCCTCAGTTCAGCAGAAAGATCTATTTTAAATATCTATTATCTCAACAAGGCCTTTTACCATATCAGGGCACTAGAGGGGTATGTACAAACAGACAGAAACGACAGCGCTGCCTATTTTTAAAGACACTCTAAAGCTTCTCTAGTAAAAACAAAGTACCAGCGCTCATCACCAGAAGCACATCTCCCTGAAAATGGGGCTGATGCAGTGACGGATAAAGGGAGTATATTTAGACCCCCAGCCCCTGCCCTTTGTGTCCTCCTGATTTGTTCTAATGGGAGCTTAATCCAGCAAAAGCAGATTATGCATGTATTAAATTCCTTAAAATTGCAGTATTTGTAATGCTACATTTGCAGTGGAAATGCAATGGAAGCAGCTTACAAAGAATAAACCTCCCAAACTGTTTCTCTACCGCAATAAATGGGGAATGAGACATGCGAGACAATGTGGTATGCATGTGTGTACAGTTGATTGTGCACTGTGGCCCAAGTAGTCAAGCTTGAAAAAAAAAAAGATTTTCCAACTTTACTTTACTAAATCAATATAATATCACTTTGCCACTTTTGGGTTTTATGAGACTATCCGTCTTATAAAACTCCTCAAGTGGATTAGCTCCAAATGGGAACATGGAAATGTGCGGAAAGAATCATTTCAGCTGACTTTCTGCCTTAAAGGCTTCTTGCAAATAATTTTTTGCAATGATGGCATTTCATGAAAAAAATAATCAGACACAAGGACCTATTAAATCAGCCATGTAAAAGAAGGAGAATTGCAAATAATCTAAATGCCATTTACATGACATGCAGGCTATATTAGTTGTAAGACATCCGCAGAGAAAGAGAGAGGTCGTAGATTTAACCAGCAGAACTGAATGCACAATCAAAATGAAGGCCTCAACATCACATTCAGTGTTTGAACATAGTGAATGTAGTCTATCCTGTACACCTGACCTCTCAATGTCAATATGGCCAACCCTTACAACCGTAGCCCGGCCGCCATAATGACACAATGTACCCATCTGCCCTTCAAACCAACACGGCCGCATGAGGCTGACCCCTGTGTGTGTGTGTGTGTGTGTGTGTGTGTGTGTGTGTGTGTGTGTGTGTGTGTGTGTGTGTGTGTGTGTGTGTGTGTGTGTCCCATCTGCCCTTTCAGCCAGGCAAGCAGCATGAAGCTGACCTCTGACCCCTTAGGATTATGGCTTCACCATGTGCCAGTGAGCAGGGTGATGAGATTGACCTATGTGGGCTTCTGCTACTGTGTGTGTGTGTCCGATATCGGACAGCACAAGATCCACCTACCGACACACACTCGCACATACACAATCGTGCAAATGAAATACTGCTTGCCCTGCTCAGTATGTTTTTTTACATTTCGTATTTGTTGGTATGAAGAGTGAAAAACTTTTATTCATTCCATTTACATACATGTTTAACAATGTGTGTGTGTGTGTGTGTGTGTGTGTGTGTGTGTGTGTGTGTGTGTGTGTGTGTGTGTGTCTGTGTACACGGTAACACGCATACCTCTCAAGTGAGGGATCTAATGCGGGTCTGAGGACAGCCAGCCATCCCTGAGCTCTGACACGACCAATCATCGCAAAGCCAGCGTGATCGCCTTGGCAACCCCTGTCACCACATAGTTTATCTGGAGCGTCCTCCAATCGGGGAGCACCACGGCCTTTTACAAGCTCCTCCCACAGGGGTTAAGGAGGTGGTGCCAGCCGTTGGTGCAGCGCCTGCTGCATGAGCGGATGCTCTAATCTGGATCCAGTGAGGAGAGGATCACTAATCCCAGATTACAGCTCCCTGGGATTAAGACATGCTGATGCACAGGTTTGCACTCACCTCCAACCCCCCCCCCCCCCAAGCCTCTCAATCTGGCTCTCTGCTCCGAACTTCAAACCTCATCCTAGGGAAGTCTATTAAAGTTGAAGCTGGTAACAGTGTTGGCACATGGAATGAGACGTCTTGTTAAAAAGGTGTTGGTCAGAGAGATTCAGAACATAAACCTAATATCTGGATTTAGATGTTTCTCAGCGGTTTGATGTTAGACAGTTTTATAGAACAAATGTGCAGAAGGATTTGTGGGGTGTTGACACTCTGAATTGTCCACACACTGGAGGCAATGGGTGAGCGGAAATGAAAGTTTCTCTCCGCCGCTACTATCTCACTTAGCATAAGTGGCATCAGGGAGCGAGGTAAACAAAGCAGAGCAGACACCTCACGTCTATGGGATATCAAATCACTATGCTGATACCTACTACATGTCATATAGAATAAAAACTTGGGACAGCACAGTAGAGGGCTCAGGCGAGACACAAAACTTTATGAAAAGGTTTGGTCAAAAATCATGAAGGAAAAAAAGCAGAAGTTAGAATTGTTTTATGCCAGCATCGCAACCATGTATGTGGCACAACTCCCTCAGCCAGCAGAGTTTGATTTATAAGTGACAGTCTTCAGGATTTAAAGCACACGTGAGTTTATCATGAGGCCAAATTATTTCGGCACACAGAGAAATATCAGGAGAGAGCGGTGGGAGACAAAGAGGGGAAGGGAAAAGACAAATGGTGGCAGGGGGAAGAAATAACTGCTCAAATATCGTTCATTACAATAATTCATACATCACAGGGTGACATGTAAATGAGAACCTTGGAGTCAACACGGCGCACAAATAATTAAGTTGAAATATTAATGATGAAACGTCCTCACGAGTGTGCGTCTCATGATCAATTTGGAGTTAATGAGTCGTTTATCTCCGTCCCATCCCAGCTCTTCCTCCTGCCAGTGCCACGCTGTACACAGTGGCGTCATCTATATGGCGTGGATAAATGTGCAAATGATCCCCTAAACAAAATCAATTTCTTCTACACAGTTTGTTTTTTCTATGGTTGAGGAAAATGGGAAACAGGGAGTGGGGAGAGGAAGCCTCGGCCAAGTGCTAGTGTTAAGCCAAAATACTGTCAAAATAAATCAGCGCTGGGAAACCACAAGCCAGTGAGGGATGAGAGTCTTCAGAGGTGTCATTTCAAGCAAAAACTACAAGAGGTGATTTCATTGAACAGTTCTTTCATCTGTTTTGAAGTTGTGCTATCAGTAAAACTGTCGGGTGTAGAAAGAAAACCTGCAGATGCTGAGCCAATCCTCTGGGCATGGTTCCTCTATTTCGTCTGTTCTTTCCTGATCTCCAGGATTTTTTTTTTCTTTGGCCCACTGGCTCCATCCAAAAGCACAAAGTGGTGTGACTAAAGAGTACAATCAAATGTTTAGCTGTTTCGCTTTTATTTCGCAGTGGTGGATCATCCATCTCCATGCTGACTCAGTAACTGCTCTAAGTGCTTTGCCCGGGGCTGTAAGAGAGCGTTACTGTTTGTGTGTGTGCGACATGATGCCCTGTTTACACCGGACAGCAGTTGCATCTCTCAGTCCTCCTCTCTTTTACTCGTTAGGGACCTTCCTTCTATTCTGAAGCTGATTAGTTCTGACCTGAGCAACCTAGTGCTGCTATATCCAATCAGCCTAATCACTCAAACTCTTGCCTTCCCCCACCTTCTTTACGCTAATGGGCTTTCCCTGCTCTGGTGACTTAGCACTTAAGAGCTTGGGGGGGTCACTACTTGAGGAAAACCCTGTTTTAAACTTCTTAACTGAGGCGACGCTGTTCTACAGTTCGCGGGCAGCTTGGGTATTTATGGAGAAAATAACCAGTGCCATCCGTAGTTACCCTTATTTACTCATATGAGCGGTGGATAACCCAGTTGCCAGCGTGCCTTTGTATGAATTTGCATCACCTCCCAAAGGGCAAGCAAATTAATGAATATTCACACTTAATCTATAGCCCACGGCAGCCATGCATTATTCATGAGTTGTTGCTGTTTTTGTGGTAGTGCGCACACACACGTCTCAGTTTTGTCATTGCAAATCATAATTTCATTTTCTCCTCGCTTAATTTTCTGCCATGTGCGAGTGACGGCTGCACTCGTTAAAGACGGGCAGCAAATCACCGCATGGAATGAGTCTGACGATTGTCTTTAGCACCCCACAGTTTTTAATCTAACGACTAATATAGAGTCCCATCCTTAACAGTAAGATATTCATGCATTTTACTGCTTACAACAACATTCCTAATCTCGAATTCTCCCTCTGGTTCTCACTGGGGTTTTCTTTCTTGTCAGCAAGGACTCGGGCTGTCACAAACCTGCAGAAGGCTCAGAGCAGCAGCAGTAAAGACATCAGTGAGACAGGTGCCATCTTGAATCATGGCGCAAACTAGACTTGGAATCCTGATATTGTATGTCTGTATGCGCAAAAAAAACCTTATGTTTACGACGTCAAAAACACGCCATACATGCATTCAACTATCTCACAAAAAAAGAGACAAGGAACTCTGAGACCTGATCAGTCATTAGAGTACAGAATAACTCTGCAGCAAAAATCAGAACAGAGAAGCAGTGTTCACACCTAGTTGTCCAAGCCGGCGAAGAGGACCTCTAAAAGGTTTCTGTATGAAGGAAAGAGAGGGAGGTGACAGTTTAAAAGCCTTTCTTGACACTCAGCGAAATGGGCCTACCTTCTTCCACACAATTGCACTGGCAAGTCAAATTGCATTAGTGATGCACAATGTTTTCACTGGGAGAAAAAATATCTAAAAAAATCACAATAGAGCTGAAATATGGTGCATTGTATTGAGTCAATGTTTGGAGGGCGTTCCTCTTTTCCACAGAAATACTGCAAGACTTTGACATAATCTTTCACAACAAAATAAAATCGACACTACAGCTGCAGGCAAAAGCCTAGACTGAAACCCCTTGCAGAGAGCAAACATTTTTTTTTTAAATTAATCAAGCAATTAAATACAATTATGCAGAAAAGCACAGTCCGATCATTTAAGAGCCTTTTCTTCCTTTAAGCGGTGCAATCAAAATGTTCTTTCAACAATCACTCCAATGTAATCTTCACTGTTAAACATACACCATCACTTCAAGAGTTACCTTCTTGGTCCTGAAATAATTCTGATAAATGTCAAAATAGTTTTGAAAAAGGAAGATTTTTCAAAGAATAGCATGCCCTGTAACATCCAAAATAATTGCACTAGTTTCTGGTGGAACATGAATATTCAAAATCTTGCTGTGTGAAAATAATTAGGAGTATATTAGCATTTGTTTATTTGCCCATGCATAAAACCCCTTAATGAGAATGTATTCACAAGCTCTTGACTCTGGGGAGCTAAATTCTCATCGTCAAGAATGCCTTCCATCTTTGGAAAAATGTTTTTTAGAAAAGTCGGAAGTGTATCATCATGCAATGAACAGCTAAATTACCCACACAGGTCTAATGTAGCCTGACATGTCCTCAGCCAACCTGAACTAGCAGGAATTTGCTCTCCATGCATTGAAACGTAAAGAGGAGGAAAATACCAACTCAGAGTAATTATAACACATACAGTGACTTGACATTTAGGGCACAGTGTAGACAGGGGGAGATAGCTGGCCATATCAGAAGCTATAATGAAAGGTCAATGGCCTCCTCAGTGTTTACCTCCAATCATGTGGTTGGAAGAAGCTTCTTCAGTCTCTATTGAAAGAGCAGCGGTCTGGTTGGATGATAACACAGCATTGTTGGCCGTGGGTCAGACAAACACCAAGGCCTTTTAATTTTTTTCTCCAAATCGTGTTTTGAGACTGTTGCCGCTACAAAAGGGAAGAATCAAACTGTAAAGGGTCATTTTGTGGCTAAGCTCAAAAGTAAGACGGGGAAAATGGAAACGGTACAGTGTCACACCCACGGTAATGACAATCAGCACTCACCAATGCAAACATGGCAAATAAATAAGCTACACCAGTTTTTTACACATTTTATGCTGTTGCAGCTCTCCGCTTATGAGAAAACTGATCTATGTCTTCC
The DNA here is from genome assembly GCF_949987685.1 of Ammodytes marinus. Lineage (NCBI taxonomy): Eukaryota > Metazoa > Chordata > Actinopteri > Uranoscopiformes > Ammodytidae > Ammodytes > Ammodytes marinus. The sequence continues at coordinate 15,150,270 of NC_137225.1, read as the reverse complement.
TCTCTCTCTCTGTATCTTTTTGGTTCGGTCTCCCGTTAGTGGAAGGGAAACGCTGCATTGATAAATAGGTCAGAGAGCTTTTCCACCCCCCAATGGTTTCAGGCCCAGCTTGGCAAATTGAACATAATTAAGGCCCAAGGCAAAGGTTGCACTTTCCTTGAAATAACGGGAGGAGTGGTGCAGGAGGTAGCTTGCTACAGGAGCAGACACGCTGCCATGCATGTTCAGTACAGCATGCCCGGGCACATAGGATCCACAGAGCCACAGCCATGAGAGGAGGAGGAGAAAGGGGGGGATGGAGAGAGAGAGAGAGAGAGAGAGAGCGAGGATGGCAGCCATTACAGAGCAACACAAACTCTCTATACATGTCTCTCTCTATCATACACAAGCTCATTCTCTATGTCTTTCCGGTTTGCACGGTTATTACAGAGTTAGCTGCTTCTGCCTTCCTATGCCATATATACACAAACACAAAGGAATGGTTTGATATTTTGGGAAATACACTTTTTTCTTGTTGAGAGTTAGAGGAGATGGGATTGGATGGGTTTGAGGTTGATACCGCTCTTGTGTCCTGTTAAATATGAAAGAACAGCCAGGAGACAGTTAACGTAGCTTTGCATTAAGAACAGAAACAAACAGCTAGTTCCATTATGTAAGAAAAGAGGAGAACGAAACAAGCTTTCCGGCACGTCTAATCCTCACTTATTAAAACTTTATATCTCGCTTGTTTGATCAGTACAAAAAAGTGTAGAATTATTAGGCATATATTATATTATATTATATTATATTATATTATATTATATTATATTATATTATATTATATTATATTATATTATATTATATTATATTATATTATATATTACACATTTGATACAAATATAGATCCGCCTTCTCTGTCCTTCTTGGCCTGTGGACTATTATATTGAAATGACAAAAGCATCTTGTTTGGGCTCAGATATTTTTTTTATATATATGATATATACAAATTTATAATATGTGGTTACTCATATTGACAGCTAGCAACATGGTGTCCAGTGTTCTCAGCCGGACTGAGTGACTTCTTGGAGTCTCTGCTGGTTGCCTGGCAGCCTTATGGTGAGAACACAAGACAACAGGAAATCAATGCGCCGGACCAAGAAGTAGTCCTCCTATTAAAGCAAAATGTGTTGTTTTAACATTTCATTTTTGGTACATATTTAACATAAGAGATGTGTTACTAGCCGTTTCCCCCTCTTTATGTTGAGCTAAGTAAGCTGGTTGGTATATTAACCTTACAGATGTGAGAACAATATTGATATTTGTTTATCTAAATGTCAACAAGAAAGTGATAAAATGTATTTCCTACACTGTTGAATTATTCTTCTAATGCTCCACTATTCCAATATTTAAAAAAGGCTCAATCTCATCATATTTGGAAGGCCGTTTTCTTCACTAGCTCAGCTTTGAGTCGTAATAGTCTTTCCACTCTTCACATTGCTATACTTACAAGTCTGGGGGTGCTGGGTTGCCAAGGACCATTAGTGTCCCAGCAACCTCTGCTCTGAGGGCTGCACCTTGGCAGGAGGTGCAGGCCCTGGGGTGGAGGGGAGGCTAAGGAGAAGCATCCAGCTCCACTGTCAGGCTGTACTGGTAGAAGCAGATTACAGCAGGCTGGCAGTGTATTAGGGGTCAGCCACCATTCACACCACAGCAAAGTCTCTATTAATGCGAGTTGATGGAAAGCAAGGGACTCAATGCAGGAGCTCCACGAGGCATTATCTTTAGCTACCACCTAACCCTCTCGCATTAGCGTTCTCATTAGCTTTGCCATTAGCTTCCACATTAGCAGAAGGTCCTTGATAACTGCTCAGATGCCCTGTTTACTATAATGGCATCAAAAGGAGTTACACACACAAGTTCTTATTTTTCAGCAAACATTAGATTTATGCTGGTGGGAATATATTAAATGCTGGTATGAAAATATGTTTTTTTTTAAGAAGGACCGCCGTTAAGATCCACAAAGCAAATGTTGAAAAATTGTGACAGACAGCGTTGTAGTAAAGGACTATAATTCAGGGCTAGGGTTTTTGTATGCATTAGCAGAATTTCATTATTGGAAGACTATTTAAAATTGTAGTTTTCTTTCCTGCAAATGTCATAAATCCATCTCTTTAATAGCAGTGTAGTAATTTGACTAAACCGTTTCTACTTGATTTAAAATATTCACATATAGCATTCTCCTTAAAGAGACCATTGTGAATTATGTCAGTAACTAAAAAGTGCAAACTAACAACCTCCTACATGCTTATTGCAAAATGTCATAGTGAGAACAATTGGCTCAGGCTCATTATGATGCAGGCTTTTCGTTCTGGAATATATTATCGAAGACTGGCTGTATAAAAATAATGTTGGTTAATGCTTCAAATTTTAAAAATATATATATTTTTTTAATAAAATAACTGGAATTATGGTTCTATATTTGGAATAATATCTGCAGATATTTTAGACTTAGCATTGAAGCAACATTGCTTTTCGGGAATGTAGCTGCTTCTTTCTTAAAATGAACGTGCAGCAGCATAAGACACTTTGCCCATCACAGACACCCAGTGTGACCGGACGCCATACGGCAAAAGATTTACCACGGTGACACAGCCAGGAGGCTCTAACTCAAACCTTCACCAGAATGTCAAGGAATGTCAGACAGAGAGAAGGGAGAAGATGACGAGAGGAGATACAGTAGCAGCGTTCCCTCAGCGCAGCAGGCTCAGCTGGCCCAAACAGTCCCAGTCCCCTCAGCCTCGTAAGACTAATGGCGGAAAATCACAACCTGGGGGGTTTGATCCTCTAAAGGGACTCCGAGACCTGATTAATATGCAGCTTTGTTGTGTGTGTGCGAAACACAGACATAAGTACATGCTCTGAAATGTGTGTTGCATGAACAAAAGCATTCACAGCACACACTAGTAAGAATGCAGATATGATATCAGACAGCACGCTGAACGCAGTAACAGGGAGGCACAAAGACATGCATATGCTGCAGTCATACAAGCACCAACTATGAATCCCTCGCTGAAGCAAAGTAAAAGCTATATAAAAATAATATTCCACTGATTGTTCCTTGACTACACAGTTAAAAAGAAGAAAACCATACAGGTACCATCTCCCTGCCCTACATCTGCGGTATATATCTGAATGTGCTGTGCAGGCATTTTCTTTTGCCATTTATGTTCTGTATGTATGTATGGCGTCCCCTCCCCCCACCCTCTCCATCACACTGTATATACGCTCCTCACCCTCACAGCAGGATCCCCTCCCCCATACCCCGCTCTCATCCCCTCCCCCCCCCCCCCAACCTGAGAGAAATTAATTGAAATCTAAACCCCGATGCAGGATTAACTAAATAGGTGAATTCCAGTTGTCACATAATCGGAGCTAGTGTACTGTTTGACTTTCATCAAATGGGGCTGACTGAAACAGCGTCCAGGGATAATGACAGGGAAAAAAGGAGCCAGCTGCTGTGCTGCTGCCCCCACCCTCCTCCTCCTCCTCCTTCTCTTTCAGTTCCATCCCTTCCCCCCTCTCCTCAGCATCTCTCCATCCATCCCTGCCTCCTAATCTCAAATGTAAAAATTTAGGAAGCTTTCCTATAGCACACGAGCCGTTCCTATACATACAGAGGCGATCTCAGCGGTGGTAAAATCACATAAATGCTGTGGTCATATTCTGTGACCTTCTTCCCTCCACATACACACTACTGATATGAGGAGACTGATAACAAATGGTGAACAAACACCGACTGGAAATTGATCTCTCTCTATCATTGCCAAGTTACTACTGGTGGAAATGCTCTATGGCGTGCATGCATGCACATATGCACTCATGTTGATTAGTAAAGACCTGAGTGAGGGACCTGAATCATCACATAGGATTTTTTTTTTTTTAAATTAAAATCAAATCATGATAACATATCTTTCAGTAAGGAGTTATGCCATGACACATATTATTTATAGTAACTGTGTTATTAGGTGTGCAGTGCTTTGCCCATCGTTTTTGCGAGCTACTGTAAATGCACCGTGCTATTTGGTTTTCTTTGAGACAACAGAGGATGAAATGTTGAAGTAAAGTGGGTCAAACAGCACACCGCTCTGATGAAGCATCACTTGCCGCAAAAAAAAAGAGCACGTCAGAAGATTTTCCTTTCACGTTGAGAGGACGATGTAGTTAGGGCAACACGATGCCCAAGACTCACTGCAACATCCAGCAAAGGCACTCGTTCTATTTTGAACACAGCATATATGTCCTTGGTTGAATCTTACAATGCATTACATTACAGTCATTTTTTTTGATCAGACACTGATGAGAAAACAACAATAAGCAGTGGATCTTTTTTTAGCATAAACTGTAAGAAGAACCATACAGGGCAATGGTAGCACTATACTTTAAGTTCCCTTATGTAGCAAATCTTAGCACTAAATAAATATTTACTAAATGGTTTATAACAGACCTCAATATAAGCCTAAGTGTTTGTTAACGTAATGCACTTTTAGATGGAGGCTGGTGAAAAGAAAAATGGACACAATTGTAATATGTCTTCATATAGAAGTTATAATTGCTGACAAATACTGTAGATTATTAAAAACTGAATATGTCTATGTGCTTACAACAGAGTAAATTATAATATTTATAAAAATGTTGTACATTGTGAATAAATGTAAAATAGAGAATCATAGTGTCCCTGGTGTTAACAGGGAAGATATAAAGAAGGTTGTTGCTTTTGCAGAATGAAAATGCTACAGATATTTGAAAATGCACCTAATTAAAATAAATGAACACATACTGTACTGAATATCCTTGTCTTCATGTTAATTCTATGAACATATTTCCATTTTCAAGATCATTGCTGGTGTTTAAATTTGTTCAACAGTTGGAATACAATACTGCTGTCAGAAATATATAACCTTTACATTTCTGTAGAAGTGTGTGTGTGTGTGTGTGTCTAGAGATTGTCAAGGTGTGGATAGTGGTGGGTGTGGGTAGTAGCGTCAGCACACCAGCGCAAGCTGCCAGCTACCCAGTTGATAATATAGCTTGGGCTTATGCCCAGGGAGGTTGACCTCAGCCTGTTGGCTCGCAATGTCATTTACAGACACACACACACACACACACACACACACACACACACACACACACACACACACACACACACACACACACACACACACACACACACACACACACACACACACACACACACACACACACACACACACACACACACACACACACACACACACACACACACACACACACACACACACACACACACACACACACACACTATGGTCCTATCTCTGCCTTCGGCTCCACCTCTACAACCCTCTGTCATAAACACACACACAAATATACATATACGGGAATATCTCTTGGAATTCTGCTTGTATGTTGGAGATAATATATGTTCAAAGTGTGTGTGTGTGTGTGTGTGTGTGTGTGTGTGTGTGTGTGTGGCTAGCAGATTAATCTGTTTCTGTTCTCCTCTTCCTCTCAGGCAGCACTCTGATGGCAGGTCCGACAGGATGACTGGCTGCCATCTGTCCAGGTATCCTGCTCTGCAGGCCTTCATCCCACAGTGTCTGAATGTGTGTGTGTGCTTCTGTGTGTTTGATTTTTTGTTTTCTGTATCTGTTCCCAGAAACATAAGACGGTAACACTCTTATGAGCCTAACCTCAATCCACAACAAATTCATCCACACTTTTTTTATCATCTCGCTCACTCACACACACCTTAAGATCCGTCCCTACAATAAAAGCACACCGTACCGACCTTAGGACAAGCATGTGTGTGCATTCATTTGTGTTAAGTCATGGAATATAGAGAATGGGAACAATGAAGAGTACATGTTTGTATAAATATGTCAAAGTATCTGAACAATTGCTGCAAAGCTACTATACCATATTTCTTTAGTCTGTAAACAAAACCAGTTCAGACTGTGTAACAGCACTGACATAAAAAAAGAGAAAACCCTACATTTCACTGCAAGCAGCATTGTTTACATGCAGGAAGCGCTGTGGCATTGTTATATTTAGTGTCAAAGATAAATCATGGTGAACATCCAGGGAACAGACAGTTTGGTTTATTACTATCAGCTTGAACTCTGACACCTGGATTCATTTCATCCGATCGAATTACGATTGATTTTTGTTCAGTCAAATGTTTTACTGTTGGGACAGACAAAAGGCTACGGTTGTTGCACCGACGCTGCGGAGTGTACATCCCTGCCTGTGACTCTGATGCGCTCCATTTCAGGGAGGAGCGATGGCCAGAGGGGCTAACAGACTACCAAAAGCCACTTCTCCAGCCTAAATCACATTTCAAAGCATGGAGGAGTCTATTACGGGAAATTAGGAAGGTCTTGGAGCTCAACAAGGCTATCCTTCAATTTTAGTGAGTCTTCTCAGTAGCCCTTGGTGTATTGTGTAACCTGTCGATAGCAATTCGTCTACATGTGTTGTGTTGACAAACAGCACCGAGCGTGTATGTGCGTGTGTAAATGCACATACACAGCGGTTAGACTCGTCTCCTTGATCCTGCCCTTGGGAACAATGCAATAAAATGTGTGGAATAGTTTGTGTTCAGAGGAGAATTTACGAAGCATTTAAGTTTTTTTTATTGATTTCTTACTGAGATCTCCTGTTTTAATATTCTTTTTTTTAAATATATTAAATGATGACAGTAGGAAAGATAAGGAACCTGAAATCGACAGACCCCACTTTTAAGTAAAACTAAAGGGCAGACTGCACAAGGTAATGCTGATGTGTGGTAAATGGTGAACGGAGATATGAGCCTTTGCTGGTAGTCTTATTTACCTTGAATTAAGTCCAGAGTATTGGATGCATGCTTTCTTTCAATTATTGCTTCTTTCATTTGCAATATATTTTGTAAAAGTAAAAATAGTGGCGAAAGAGAATTCTCCCAATACCTGCATTCTATGCCTAAATAGTCAGCAATTTAAATGCAACAAAAGAAGTTTTCTCCATATGATCCAGCTTCATTTTAAGGATATAGAGACATGCCATTTAGCTATACTGATTCCTACCCCTAGATATTTAGGCTTCAAACATACCTAGATCCCAATCATCTCTCCTGTCCGTCTGCGTTCATGCAGAGCTACTGCTCACAATCCGTGGGCATGTGAGATAATTTTGTGGTGGCAAATCAATAATGCAACCGTAAATTTAATTTAAATAAACATTAGTGGCCTACTTAATTAATGAAACCTCATCTGCAATTTGTCAGTGTCAGGAGTGCTAACCCCTTTGATGTTGGTATGAATATTCCTTTTCAGAAAATGAGGCACCCGCAAAAACTAGTGCTTACTGTGTGCTGGTATAGCCGCTTCCTTTCCCTTTCGCGCTGCTGTCTGAATTTGTGCAGAGCTTATCAAGAGTACACAGCATTCCCAGATTACCATCATTTACTTAGCAGGGAGGACAATGAATGTGGAGGAACATCACGAGAAATAGCGCGGGCAATATCTAATGGATCTAATCTACATACAAGCCACCTGATCAAATGCTCCAGCAATTTTCAAAGTCCATATATCAAACAGTACACGGCATTAACAACGAATCAATATCTGAAAGGTCCACACCCATAAGCAATAACGCTGAGCTTTAATAATCAGCAGGGATATGAGAGATAAATAACACGCAGGAACATAAAACAACACACTATCATAATGTGAGATGAGTGTGGGGCCTGCCCTTGTCGGTGTACAGAGAACAGCTGCTCGTGACCCAATTTTTACATGGATACATAATTCAAATGGCATGCAGTTAGACGACTTCCACGCCACTTTAAAAATACTTATCAAAACAAGTTTGTCAATTTATTTCAGAAAAGTCACAAGCATCCACTGGTTTCGACATCACAAGTGCTTTCGTTAGTTGGGAGAAGAACAACTCAGAGGCTTCACTGACCTCAATAAGTCAAGTTGATCAACGCGTCGCCCAAAGTTGAAACGTTTAAAAGATTCAAGATCTTAAAGAAAAAAAGAAAAGAAGACTTGATGCATTAACCATGGTACTAAAATCAGACTGACAGCAGTAGAGAGAGTACCTTGACAGTCCAAAATGTGTTTTTATATGTGATATTTTACTTACAACAAATTAAAATAAAAAGTGGATAATAGAGAACCAGATGTAGCATGTATCTGATCATTATGATGATCTGGTAATATTTTCAGCTTCCCTCTTTGAATCAAACACATCATAGAATATGTCAGACTTGCTGTGGCTCTGCTGTGCTGTTAATGATAAAACCCAAACCACATGCCAGAGTGTTGGGAGGACAAAATATACATAAATACAAATACATACGGACCCTTTGTTTATATACCTAAAGCACTTGATTTAATATGTTTGGGCACGACATCCAACAATGTGAGATATTTATGAGGCAGTGGGAAGTATGTGTTCTGTATAACAACAAAGAAAAACTCAAAGTACACAGGCACACAAGGTACCGTCACACTACATCTGTTCTACGGAAGCAAGAAGAGCAGGTTCATTCATTTTTCAGCAAAAACCAGGTTACAGTACAGAGCCAAACACTGATTAAAGCTCAAGGTATGAAGGAGACAGAGTAAGGGAAATGGAAATCACCCCCATTCCCATATTTGGGACACCTGAAATAGGCCAGAGGCTGATTTCCTCCTATCAGAGGAGCCCTGGGAAGCCTATGAGACTATGGAAAGGGAGAAGAGGGAGGAGGTGGAGGGATGATGGCGGCGGTGGTGGTGGTGGTGGGGGGGATGCAGTGGGGGCCTTAAGTGTGCTATCATAGGCGTCTCTTGTGCCTGCCTGCTTTATTTGCAGTAGTCAGGTTAATGAGTCCACCAGCCCACTTGATGTTGAGAGGCCTGCCACAAAGAGTTGCCTCATTAGAGCTAGCCTGGCACGCTGCTCTGAGACAAAGGGACATTCACGCTAACTGAATGCCTTTACGCTCCTCAATGCTGCCAGCCTGCGAGGGCCAACACCATGGCATAGCCCCCTGCACACGTCCTGGCGCCCAGCCAGCCACACCACGACCCTCTAGTCCAGCCGGCTGGACTAAACAGGCTGCTGCAGGGAGAATTCACCAGCCGCAAGCCTGCTGTGTGTGCAAGTGCCTGGGTTTGTGTGCAAAAAGCCACCACAGGAGACTAGCTCTGACATGCTACATAATCAATGACTGCTATTGGTTCTCCAGCTCTCAGGGTGTGTGTGTGTGTGTGTGTGTGTGTGTGTGTGTGTGTGTGTGTGTGTGTGTGTGTGTGTGTGTGTGTGTGTGACTGAGCTCTCCCCCTTGCTTTCCTTCTTTCCGCTTTATCTTTTCATTCTCTCCCTGTGGCTTCAACTGCAAACATTCTTTACTTTCTGAGCGAAAACACCTTGTTCAGACAACCCACAGCTAACGAGGCTACAGCTACGATACACTCACATACCATATTTCAAAGCACAAATGCTGCCCTGACCGCAAGTCTGATTAGTATGCCACAATGAATTAAGTGTCATGAATCCTCCTTGTATTGCTGATACCTGTCTGTGATACTCGCTGCTTTATCAGCCAAGTTGCAGATGTAGCCTATATTAGAGCCATTGCAAGGTATTCAAATGTCAATGTTCTCTGTAATTTCATGCTTCACAACTATTGGCTGCAATGTTTGTTTCTACAATAAAATGAGATTGTCATCACAAATACAGTCTCTAATCAATTTGTATATTTTTGGGGAAAATTGAATGTGGGGAAATCTTTAATACGCTACTAAAACCAGCTAAGATGCTACAAAGCCATTACGTCTGGTGCACAATAAATAACAAGAACTATAAAATCTATACCGAGACCCACAAAATATCTTAGAATTTATATTTCAAATCTCATGCTTCACCCCGTTATATCTGAAAAATCACTTGCATATTTAATAGAAATGTCACTTTTTAATGTATCATTCACAAGTCCCATCTTTCTGTTCCAAAGCTTAGTCACTGATAATAAATTTACAGAGCACAAGATAATAAATCACACTTTTACCAAATACAGTGCAAGGACTTAGAAAAGCAACCATAAGTCGAGCATGAACCCCCACATTTCATGATTGATGCACTGGCAAAGATCCAGTTCACCACTTGGATACAAGAAAAAGAAAATCTATTTCTCTCAAGGCATGGGGTCAGGAGTTAAATATTTTCTGCATAGGCAATCCGCTCTTTCCGCCACACTATTTATAGCGCAGGCAAAAACAGCTGAGCTGACTGCAGTGATGTCACTTGCGCTGATGGAATGCTTTGTTTCACAGCGTGTGCGCATGCCACCTGGATCTGTGTGAGCTGCGAGAGAAGCTCGATGTAGGAGCCAAGATGGCTGACAGTTGCCCCATTTTTCAAGTGTAAAAAACCATCACTATCTCCTTGAACCAGGCCGTGCACCGCCCCAAACACAGAACATAACCTTATAGAATCATTCATTCCTCTGTCATGCCTCTGTGTGTTAATGCCATGACAGGCATCAGTATCTGTGGCTGCTGCTATTTAAAGCTGAGGGCTCATGCCGAAGTAGGGCAACATCAGTATAAACACACACTGCAGCTGATTTAAAGAAAAAACCCACACATTTAACAGTTTGTCACTCCGTGCATAACATGCATACGGCTGAGGCGTTGGAGAAGAAGCCTACTATACCCATATATATTTTTAGTAAGCCTTTGGGCTTCTTTCAGTGTCCCTAAAAGAGCATGGTTGCCTGGCAACCATTATTGTTGCCATGGAGATTCATGTGTTGGCAGCTGCTGCAATCAGCATTAACTCAAGGCACATATTCTCATTCCGATAGTCAGGCGATGGGAAGGCAACTAGGACACACAGTCAGAGAGGGATAGTAATCAGTGTGAAACATATGCTCATCCATTACTCGCTGCATTAATACAATTATATCAAAATAAATTTATGGCTGCGCTTTGGTGCAATGATCACATTGCAGGCAGAGGCATAAAATTCCACCTCATAACAGATCCCCACTTTCATTTAATAAATGGCAGCAGTCTGGCACACAATGGGAAACAATGCCATTTTGTCTCTGACAAAAACCTATCCGTTAAGAAATTTAGAATCACATAAAAGGAAGATGATACATTTGTTTCCATTTTTCTTTGAAAACAGCAAAGTGAAAAGAAAATGATGTGAAGAGGTGCATTCATTCTTTGCTTTATTAAGTGTGAATACTATTGTAGATGATTCAGCAGGGACACTCCCTGCTGTAAAATGTATAAGCAACATTTACATATGGCCAATTTGACAATACTGTTTACACATTCAATCATTTCATGGTGAAGCAAGTGAATAGTATATCATCTGAGAGACAGTTTGGATCAAGCCTAGTGATACATTTCACACTAAACTCTATATTTCTCTCTCTTTAGCTCTCTACCCACTGCTGCTGTTTCATTTCGACCTGTTGGGGGATAAGTGATATTTACCTCTTTCCCTTCTTTATATGGGCATGCGTCTGTGGACTCTGGAACAATTGCAGAGTAGACACGCACAGAGATCATAATAGCAGTTATTTCCTTTCTGGGTTTTCTTTTCTTTTTTTTTTCCTTGCCAGGGACTAGCTCTCTCTGTCAATTCACTGTTGACATCAGAGAGCTATGTGGGGATAAAGAGGCAGAGAAAAACAATAACAGACCCATTGACCCCCATTTCACAAACCTTGGGGGTATGGGAGAAATCCACTTACAAGGCTGGAACAGACCTGCTGATTGGGCCTCAACACGCTTTCTATTAGGGAACAGTAGAAGAGTAGCGGAAGGTCCTTACTGCTGCCATTATAGCGCATAGTCTTGTCTGATTTGATGCTGCAGATATACATCTAACCTCGTGTGCCTTGGGTGAAATGTCAACACCGAACTGTATCGCCATCACACACACAGTTGGATAAGTATGCAATGCAACTTATTGAACTATATATATATATATATATATATATATATATATATATATATATATATATATATATATATATATATATAGTTCAATAAGTTGCATCAATCCACACCGTGCCTTGTGAAATCAGTGATCAGATCATATCACTCCTGCCTCTATCTGCCATCTATTCAAAAAAATTAAAAATAAATACATTTAAAAAAAAAGAAAATGCCAGGCGCAGTTGGAATACAAGCTATTAGAGCAAAATGATTTTCAGAAGCATGAGCACCTGTGTCCAGAATAATGTGTTTGTTTAATGCTATTACTGCTTAATGTTTACACAAGGAAGATGAGAGAATTCACAACACATAAAGAGAAGCAGGGCTGTTAGCGCAAATCTTTCTGGAACAAATCAAGATTATGCTGCTCATCTTAAATTTGTTTCAATGCCAGGGGTTTTTACTTCCAGCACAGCAACACATATACTATACCATCTATACCTCACTAAAAACAATGCCTTGGGTTATTGATTCAGAAATGTTCCCCTTCCTTACAGCTTTAATTGCCCGACACAAGTGAAACATGGCTTTGGGAGTGAGACGTAATAATCTCCCAGAATAAGCATTCGATTGGAGGCTCACCTTGCTTTCTGTGGATGCTGTTGGTTGGCATTTAACATCACAGAGAGAGGGGAGGTGGAGAGCCAGGTGCCCTACATGCACATTTGACCCCCTGCTAATGTCAGAGGGGGGAAGGTCCCACACACTCATCCTGGCTTCATTCACAACACTGCAAGGAACGCATAGTACAAAGTAGTCCTCTTAAGAAATTACAAACAGGATTCACCTTCCTGTAATATATCTTTATCTTGAAGGAGGAGCAACTCGTTTAAGATATCCTCATTCTCCATAACTTACTTCCTATTATAATGGACTAGAATATAGGTTATGGGTTCTACTTTAAAAATATATGTTGGACAGTGTATGAAAGTAGCACTAATAAGGCTTTTGAAATGGTCTCCGTTTCTGAAATGAAAGGTATTGTTAAATATGTATATTTAACTGTAATCAAGGCAAAGCTTTAAAAGTATTCATTTTATATTACAATGTCTCTCAAGGGAAGAGGCACATTTTGGAGGACACTACAAACACAGCCAGCAGGCCTGTAGCCCAGTGCAGATGACCTGGTTCTTGCTTGCACGCAACCACGAAATAACAACTGCTGTTTGGTGTTTGATGTTAGCTCGGGGAGCGTACTGTCCCTGCACATGTTACCGTCAGGATTTGGTTAGGAAAATAAATGAATAAATAAAAACAAGGGAAAAAAATAGCAATGAGGTCATGTCCTGAAACAAAGCGGGATCTACTGGGTTTTTCTCTAAGTCGATTGAATGGAGGTCAGGATTGGGATGCACATATAACATACAACACACATAATCATTTTTCAAAGATTTAGAGTCATCTAGATTTTTTGAAAGCCTTAAAACGGAGAAAATGGAAGACACTTTGGTCATGTAGGGATGCCGGACAAGATGTTTGTGGGGAAATAGGCAAAAAAAATGTGAAGAGGGTTTAAGATAAGATAATTTAAGATACACTGCTTTTAATAACTTTAACATCAATAACAACTTATTGACCTATTGATGTGATATATGTAACTGATATAGTGTCTGCACAGTTCCCACCCACAACAACCACCTATACTGTATGCTCTGTTAAACAGGAAAATTGTGTTAACTCTTTGGAGCAATGTTGAGTTTTCATAAATTACATTTTTGTGGAGCAATTTTCATTCTGTGACACAAACTCCAATAAAAGATAATGAATGTTTTTTTATGATGTCTTTAATCATTATTTGGAATAAATATCAATACATATGCTCAGTAGGCATTACTAAATACATACAAAAGGGTCTGCTGGTTATGATGTAAATGAAATCTGGACACAAAATCAATGCAAGAAAATGCTGGTTATTTAGGCAACATCTTAACCAAATTGAATATTTTAAATAATGTGGAAAAGTTGCCCACTCTTATGTGCTAATGCAGGTAATGTTTACCTGTCTGTGTTGCTTATGTAACAGTATCATCTTTTGATTTCAGCCAGGAAACAAAAGCCAATTACTTTCTCCATCTGAACACAAATATTCATGTGTGTGACTACTTCACACCAAATTGATGCTCAGTTCAGAGTGATCTAAAACCAACTGGAAAATATTACATTTTGTTACAACATTAATACTATCTCTATATTGCTGCCTAGCAGAGAACAGCAACACATTGTAACACTTGGGGAAAATACTCATCAACTTAACAACTCAGCTCAAAACAACTTGCTATTATTCTTAAAAATCAATTTGTGAATGAAGAAAAATTGTAGAAAAAAAAACTAAACCAAACTCATAGTAGGACGATTTCATTCAAATGCATTAGAATTCCTTCTTATTTTTCATTAATTACTATTGTGTAGAACAATTTAAAATAAGCTAGATAAAACATCATATCAAACCAGCTTTGATACATTTTATGGAGAATATAAAAAGGCACAAAGAGCAACATTTTGTAGGCTGTGGGAGGTTTGAGGAGGTGGGGGGAGGGAGGCCCGATGCATGATGCAAAAAATAAGGGGGGCTGACAGAAAGGCTGCGGTTATTAAAGCATCTCGTTGCTTAAAAACTGATGCAACTATACAACGTTTACGACACGTTTTCCTACAGACAGATACATTTTCGTTTCGATTTGGTTTCCAATTTGTTCTACTGCTCGTAAAAAAAAAACACTGCTAAATAGGGAGCTTTAATGACCACACGTAGGCTACGTCTTAGATGAAATAAATGTGTGCTATTTTGCCCGGTGATAAATGTTATTTCATCTTCAGTTAAATTAGGTTGTTTAAGCTATTTATTTATTTTAAAGTAAATTCTCCCAACAAGTACGTTTCATGTGGCCAAGCCTGCTGAGGGAGGCCTGCCTTAAAATGTCCAATAGCTTCGGTCAAAAATGCACGTGGAAACAAACAGCGTTTAAATGTCGCCTTACATGCAGTTTTGCACTGAACCTTAGGCCAGTTCACTTTTAGACTCCGTGTGAAGGAAACATGTGCATGTTAAGGGCATTTCGAGTCTGCAGCCTACCGTGTGTTTTGATGTAAACTAATGGTATTCACTATGATAATGCGCTGCCTCTGACTACATTATGTTATGCTATTTCGTCAGATCGGATCGGTGCTGTGCAGGCGGTTATACCCTCTCCTTTTTTTGTCCTTTAGAGTCTTCAGGTGTGGAGAACAACGTGTCACTGAGCGACAGAAATCCCATTCCAGAGATATTGAACTCGTAGTAGCCTATAAACGCATAATATCCAATAGCAGAGTGGAGCAGATGGACGGGATCCTATACAGTTTATTAATAAGTCCAAATCCAGTCTTAGGCTACTTCACCGCGTGTTTCCATCCGCCGGCTGACCGCTTCACATAGATCCCCAACTTCCCACTATTAGGCTACAACCGGCTACAACTTTAACAAACTTCCACCCCTGTCCAAATGATGGAATTTCTATCCTGCAGCCACTAGTTATTTCTTTCTTTCACCCTCACTTTGCCCCTTCAGCCACCCCCTCCTTTTTTTCTTCTTTTTTTTTGGAAGCAGGGGGCCCAGTGGGCAGTGGCTGCCTCTTGATTTATAAATGTTTATGTGTTTTGAAGTGCGGGACAAAAGGGGGGTGGCCTGTGACCCCTAGGAGCCCCGACCTTGTGCAGGCTCATTGTGAGGCGCTGGGAAAGGGGCTTTGGGACGGAGACCCCGGGCCACTGACCCACACACATCCCAATGCCCTGCTGCCATTCATGTGCGCACCGCTGCATGTCGCCCCGCAGCTCCCATTGTTTCAGCGGGAACAATAGCTTTTACCCCCCTCTCTTGCCGGAGAGAAAGCCGGCTTTCAAACTTCACTCTATATGTAGCCTGATGCAAGCCCCCACATACTTTCCCTCTTACCCGTGAAATAAAGAAGAGAAATGTTGACAAAACGTTAACGCTGTTAGTGGTATGCTAAAGCTGCGCTCGCCCCATGTTGCATCACACACGCCAAACGTTTGCATCATTGCACCGACTGCGTTTCTTGCAGCCGTCAAAGGCCCAACACTGTAACAGAGTGAAACAATAAAACGGGGAGAAACTGCGAAAACACAGAATGGCTGTGCAGAGGGATGAGATGACAGGAGCGAGAACTCGAAGAAATAGACCGTGAATAACACCTACGGGCTATTTCTAATGTTGGAATCTAATGTAGGCCTATAGGGCTAACCTACTAATAGGTTGGAGGTAAGTAAGTATTAGCAGTAGGCCAGTGTGTTCCGCCTTGGCTACAGGGTTAGTGAGGTTACTCAAATGACATCATACATGGGGCCATGGTTTCGATTGGATCTTTGCCTGGGAGTCAATCACGGCAGGAAGTGAAGGGGGTAGCCTATACAAACGAGTAGTGCAGGACTGCCACTTGCTTCAATCAATTATTGCCTCAATGTTAAATGCCTGTCCACCACAACTAACCCAAACTAGCCTACATGTCTGCTTCTGTCTGTTTGCATTTAAAAAAAAATTGCAATGGCAATTAACAGCAAAACAGGGAAATATGTTTGGGCGTTATAGGCCCATAACACATTGCAGACAGAAATAAAACATTATTGTTTCTAATTCCTTGTGAAAAATACCCCTCGGTTTGCCTGTGCAGGATCAACGTAACATTGGACCAAAACATCCTATAGAAATTGAGTTGCAATCCAGCGGGCCTGATGCGTGAAACTGCAACGCACTAATGGACCTCTCAAGACAAACGGCATTAAACATGATTAATTGTGGCCAGCAAGGCGACGATAGGACAGCACAGACACACTCCTAATGTAAAGCTTCACTAGATTATAGAATGGTTATTACAGCACATAACAGGCCTGCATAACACAGCACATTGCTGCATTGCCCGCTTAGGGACAGTTTAACGGCAGCAACATTCGCCAAAGTAATACAATTCAATATAAATAACACTAGACATATAGGATTATCGAGAGCGCGCATAGGATGTAGGCTATCTGCGTGTCACTGTGAGCAGGAGAGCGCGCATTTGTATGTATAAAAGCGTGTGTATGAGAGAGAGAGAGAGAGAGAGAGAGAGAGAGAAAGAGAGAGAGAGATTTTATTGTAAAGCACAGAACGACCTGCCCTCTTTTGAAAAAAAGCGAGAAAGCGCAGCCATGCTTTGCAGAGGCTACAGCGTCGCTCTCATTGGTAGTATCAGCTTCACGCCAAACGGAGTGTGTGCTCGTCCGCCGCTACACCGAAAGGAACCGGGAATACAATCGACTGCCTACACGGTGCAAAAATCCGCAGTGAAGTAATAGGCTCCTTAAATGAAGTGAAAAAAGAACAGATCACGGATAGTACAGTCGCACAGTGTGCTGGGATCCACCATATGGCGTGGACCATACCATGGTGAGTATCTTCTGCTTGCGTTTGCTTTATGCTCGACCCTTTGATCAATTTTTGATGTGATGAATGTGAAATGTTAGCTTCAACCCTTAGTACAATGCATTTCAGTTAGATTAGAGGAGAAAAATGAATAATAATGATAATTTTGTATATGTGGTCCTGAACGCTTCCCCATGCACGCTGCACTTGCCATTGTTATTGCGGGCTTTAGGGAATAACCCGCTTTAGGAAGAGACCTAACCAAAAAAACGGCGATAGGAAAAACAATCACCAAACCCGCGCAGAGTGCACAGTACGTTTTGTGTCGACGGTTGCATAATCAATAAGAAGGAGATCGAGGACGGTGCATTTCTGAGCCGCATCGTTTGTTCGTAGCGCGGTGGTTAAGGACAATAGGGGTCGTGTTCCTGTCGTTGGCCAGATAGATAGAGGGACCCGAAATATGGTGATATGTTGACGAGCCGTGGTGAAACTCCAAATGATGGCCGGTAAGAGGGTTGCCCGATTTGCAGGGGAAGGGGACGTTTCCGTCTAAAATGGCGTTTCCCTTTGTTTCTGCATCCCTCTCCTCTCTATTCTAGCGGGAGGTGAGTGGGTAATGCATTGCAATTACCATATCCACGAGCCTGCGCCTCCTCATCTTCACTACACGGCTTTTAACGCAGTGGATTTTGCTCTTTTAAATGTTGAAACATGGGCTGTCAGATGTAGAACTAGTCTCCACTATATCGTGGTAAGCTCAGGGGCTCTGTCAGGTTTGTTAAGCAGGTGCAATTCCAGTTATGATTAGACAGCAATGACTTCATTTGAATTTCAGCCGTTTTTAGCTTACATTAGTAGGCTACATATGCAAATATGTGGTCTGCATCACTGCAGGATTACTGGGTTAGAACTGCATGGATATATAAACTGTGTAAACTCCCGTACAATAAGTAGGCTAAGTCATTTACTCTTAAATGCAATACGTAACCATAATGACATATGAAAACAGCCTGTATTTCAAATCATATTTCATGACTAAAAATCAGCTGCATCACATCGAGTGAAATACAGTATTGGTTCATCCAACCTGCACTCACATCAAACAGCATGGCTCGGGATGACAGGAGCATCCCTCCCTCGTGTGTGCGTGTGCGTGTGCATGCGTACACGCGTTCTCTCTTTTTTTTTAATAATGCAATGTTGCATAACCGTCCACAGTCATTGCCAGATTTAGGGCTTCACAATTTGCGGGGTCGTTGTTGGCATTTCCTCTGCCGGCCCGGCCCGTACACACTGCACGTAGTTGGCCAACCAACTGCAGAACTATTAACACATAACGGCGACACACGTTAATACTCCGAATGGGAAGTCGTCAATTTCCCTCATAGTTTCAAGGACACAGGGTAGTCATGAGGAGGACGCTGGGTAATATAGAGGAACATCTGTTTGCCCGCTGACGTCAACACCCGCCCTCCTCCAACCCCCCCCCCAATCCCAATCCTCTTGTGCTGAAGGCAGATGCCTCATTTGTTTGGCTCGAGCACCATTAATCCCAAAGTCAGAGGAAAAGACCGGACAGAGAGAGATCAGTCCCATTTAGGCGGTGTCGGAGCTGCGCAGCTCGGTCTCGGTGTCCCGGTCAGAAAAACGTGCAGGAGAGACGCATAAGACTAGTGCAACTAAGACTTGTTCAGGACACCCGCAGTTAGGCTCCAGCTGCCCCGTTTGCGATTTGCGGCAGTTTTGAACATTGTGACACAGACACGCAAATCGAGGCGTCAGGCTTGTGTGTGTGTTTCCTGGAAGAAAATAATGTGTGCGTTATGCGGCCATTGAAAATCAATATTTTGGACGTGGACAGTGAGTTTTCTGTTTTAATGGACGCCGACTGATTTTTTGTAACAGGTCAAAGTGGAATATAGGATTTTGCCATCTACCATTCTATATGAAGTTCATGACGTATTTTGTGTTTCTTTTTTTGTAGGTGCATTGGGGTATAATTGACGACGTTAACGCTTTCTGCAATTCTGGACAATGCAGTCGACGGAAAAACCTAGAGCGGAGCCCTTTTTGCGGCCTTGGACGTATGACCATTTTGCCTGCAGAACTACCTGCTGGCTGTTTTGCGTTTAAGTCATACAAGCTAACCTAATTTTCCTCCAATTGAATGTTTTTTATTTTTAAATTCCTTTTCTACACAAGGTAAGCCTGTAGCCTATTACTACTGGGAGAGGATATGATCTATTTGGATCCGTACAGGATGCTTGGGATTCTTTAACCATATCCCCTTTTGGCCAAACATGACATAGCCTACTACTGATTTTAGTGGCACGACACAGTCTGCAAAAATAATTTGAATGTATTTGTAATAACAGCTTTCACGGGAAGGTTCGAGGGGTTTGCCGGTTTCTCACAGTATACACACACACACACACACGATTGGGATGTGTCTCTCCGTGTTCACAGCGGACCTTGATTTAATGTCTTACAATTAAGGCACGCGGTGAATGCCAAGAGATGATCCTCCTTTCGTCGTATGTCTTGTAACGCCTCACATATTTGAACCATTTACATTAAATGAGATATCAGTGAAGGTTTGCTTCCGTCTTTTCAAACTGTACCGCATTATTCATGTACTGTTTCTTTCTCCATTTCGTCCAAAAATAAAGGAAATATACAAAACTATGTTACTACGTTTTTTGGTTATTTGTTCATGCATAGGATGGCTCCAAGTTTTGTGTGTGTGTGTGTGTGTGTGTGTGTGTGTATTAATAGTGCAGAGTGCGTGTGCTCTGTGGGAGCTGTCCATCCACACACAGGCTTCCCGGGAGCGCTGTCCAGATTCTGTGGTGCTGAAATCTACGCACCACCGATCATCAGCCTTTGGTTTCACTCGCCTGTCGATGCATAAGCGGAAATGGCGCAACTATTTTACACTAGTACAGGAATGCAACCCGGACCGGGCAACGTATGAACTACAAGCACACATACAGACATGGACAAACGAGAGTATTATAAAGGCATCAGAATCAGAAAAATCTTAATTTTAAATCAAAGCATATATTTTTTTAATTAAGTAGGGAAAAACAGCTTTGTGACAGGAGTGTAACTGCTTCCCCATTAGGTTAAATATACCAATAATAGGCCTACCTTTCAGCAAAAAAAACATTCTGATTATTAAATCAAATTACAATTACTGTCGCTTCTTTAGAGAACGCTCTGGATTAGATTTGCAGTAAAAACAAGTGAACATCTTGTTCTAGCCACAGATTTTCTCCCACTCGCTCTAGAAGAGAAATGACTCGTTAATACGGTCATCTCCGCAGTGAGGCAGCTCCATTATCGCCATCCTGCAATGACCTTAAACAAGGCCTTGCATGGCGAGGATATTAAACTATACGATTCATTTCATCTGCATATTATTTTCCACACAGTGTCAGCAAGGTAAATAAGAAGGTGGGCCAGGTATCTATGCAGAGAATAAAAAACCCTCGAATGTTCAATTTAATTGCGCTAAATAGGGTTTGAAACGTTATCCAACAAACCATTACACACAACTGATAATAGTCCAGTGGCTGAAAGAGTCTTCTGGCATTCGTGGAGGATGAAATAACATCCCCCTAGTTTAGTCTGTCGCCTAGTGGCATTCAGGGGTACAGCACTTTGTTCTATTAAACCATGATGGAGACTACATCGTGGTACACTTGACACCATGCTATGTTACATAATATATTTATATATAAATGGCATCATGGTCTTACTCAGGGTTTTTGTGGAAAAGAAAAAAGACAGGTTTAAGTTCTGTTCAGTTTGACAGCAGATAATGATCAGATATTGATTAATGATAAGAGATACAGAACAGAGGAAGGAGTGATGGATGGAAGAAGGCACCGAAGGGGAGGGGGTTCACTTTAATCAATGATTTCACCAACTCAATGTTTATTTCCTTAACTCCTTCAAATAAGCGATACATACTACAAAGAACAGAGGGAACGAGTAATTCCTGAGAGATCACCTATATTTGAAAATTATTAAAAAGAGATTTTAAGAAATCAGATCCAACTTTTACCTGTCAACTAAATAAAAACAATGTATAAATAGAGTAGCCAATATATCATACCATGAACACCATGGTACACTGGTGGGTAACGACGTAGAGCACCACATGGACACATTTGAAATTCCATATCTGGTCTATACAGCCAGAGAGTCTGGCCTCCGCTGATAACCAAAATCTTCAAAGTTGAATGAAATCCACCAGAGGCTGCCATACAGTATGACCATCATGCTCCTGCTTCGCCCTCAGCTCCTCCAGCAGGAACTGGGCTTTCCCATTAGAAGTCATTGGCTGCCCTCTTGTGGTAGAAAATGAAAAGAAAACATTCGTAATTTGGATGCATACAAGATTCATTTGAAATGGGATTTTTTTTTTTCAAAAGGCTGAAATAATTACACTAAGATTGATTATGATCAGTCTGACCTACAAAAAACTGCAAAATGGACAGTTTTTGCATTTGTAATGCATTTAGATACTCTGACATTTTAGGACGTTAAGACAAGAGTAGTGCTTGATTAATGAGGGTTATGAGTCCACTTCCAATGATCTGAAACTACTGCATATTTCGCGTTTTTGCTGAGCTATGTACATATGGTGTGGTCTGATAAATCTTTTAACTCTCATTCAGTTTAAATGTTGCCTGTTTTAGGAGTTTCAATCACGGTTCAAGCACTTCCTGTCCTGCTCCGGTGTCTAAACTTCTCTTCTGTCCCAAATCTATATTGATGCTTGCTCTCTTTTCTTACAGTTTTGACTTCAGTGTCTTGTTCATTACCAAAGTGCTGACAGACTGTGGCTGTAATGGCCGTGGCACCATCCTGGGCCATCTTGTCTCATTAGCCAGACCTGATTGGCCATGAAGGTGTTCTCTTGCTGTCTCAGGATAAAGCGACTGTCTCTGCCACTCGTGAGATCATAACTCCTCAAGTATTCTGCCCCCAATGGCCTCTCTTTTGGAGCTGGAGCTGGGAGGCTGAACATACGCTAATTGAAATATGCTGGAAAAAGGGGGTAAAACATTGACCTTGAAATGTGTCAAGCAACTCTGTTTGTGTTGCAGCTGCAAAAAGGCCACAACGTGGTAAAGATAGAAGAGACAGAAATTCAGCACAAGTTTCTCAGTTACTTGGATTTACAAAAATAAAGTAGGCCTAAGATATCACATTTGGTCACAGCTATTTGGCATTTTAATTAACATAGATAGTAAATAAGATTAACGTGTAATCAGCAAATATCAAGTGAACAAGTGTAGGTCAGCTAAATCTAGCAGCTGATATGCTTTCAAGAGCCATTTCTTACATAGAAGAGGTAGGTAATAGTATTGTACAGAATGCCAAAAGGTGGGCATCTAGCATTAATGTGAATGTACTGTAAGTGGTGGATAACTCAGGTCATGTGAGTGATAATACACTCAACAAAAATATAAACGCAACACTTTTGTTTTTGCTCCCATTTTTCATGAGATGGACTTAAAGATCTAAAATTCATTCCAGATACACAATTGTACCATTTCTCTCAAACATTGTTCACAAATCTGTCTAAATGTGTGATAGCGAGCACTTCTGCTTTGCTGAGATAATCCATCCCACCTCACCGGTGTGCCACATCAAGATGCTGATCTGACATCATGATTAGTGCACAGGTGTGCCTTAGACTGTCCACAATAAAAGGCCACCCTGAAATGTGCAGTTTTGTCTCACAGCAAAATGCCACAGATGCCACAAGCATTGAGGGAGCGTGCAATTGGCATGCTGACAGCAGGAATGTCAACCAGATCTGTTGCTCGTGCATTGAATGTTCATTTCTCCACCATAAGCCGTCTCCAGCAACTTCGCACAGCCATTGAAGAGGAGTGGACCAACATTCCACAGGCCACAATTGACAATCTGATAAACTCTATGCGAAGAAGATGTGTTGCACTGCATGAGGCAAATGGTGGTCACACCAGATACTGACTGGTTCTGAGTCCCCAGACCCCCAATAAAGCAAAACAATGCACATTTCAGAGTGGCCTTTTATTGTGGACAGTCTAAGGCACACCTGTGCACTAATCATGATGTCAGATCAGCATCTTGATGTGGCACACCTGTGAGGTGGGATGGATTATCTCAGCAAAGCAGAAGTGCTCACTATCACACATTTAGACAGATTTGTGAACAATGTTTGAGAGAAATGGTACAATTGTGTATCTGGAATGAATTTTAGATCTTTAAGTCCATCTCTTTTTTTGTTGAGTGTAATAAGTGTTATTTATATATATATATATAAATAACAAATTTTATTTATATAGCGCTCTTCTCTCACTCAGAGCGCTTTACAAAAACAAAACAATAAACAAACAAAAAGAACATGTAGAGTTGGGTTGGTGGGTGAACTAGGGATAGGCGGAGGAGAAGAGATGGGTCTTGAGTTTGGACTGGAAGATGGTGAGGGACTCAGAGTCACGGATATGTTGGGGGAGGCTGTTCCAGAGCCTGGGAGCTGCCCTGGAGAAAGCTCTGTCGCCAAGGCTGCTGAGTTTTGATGTGTGGGTGGAGAGGAGACTGGCTGAGGAGGATCTGAGGATGATAGGGGGAGAGGAGGTCAGTGAGATATGGGGTGGCCAGATGGTGGCGGGCTTTGTAGGTGAGGACCAGAAGTTTGTAATCGATCCGGAATGAAATGGGGAGCCAGTGGAGCTTTTTGAGGACTGGGGTGATGTGGTTCCACGAGTTGGTGTGAGTGAGGAGACGGGCAGCTGCATTCTGGACACGTTGGAGTCTGTTGATGGAGGTGGTGCTGATGCCGGCGAGGAGTGAATTGCAATAGTCAAGGCGGGAGGAGATGAAGGCATGGATGAGTCTTTCAGCAGCGTGGGGTGTGAGGGAGGATCTAATCTTTGTAATATTACGGAGGTGATAGAAGGAGGTTTTGACGGTGTGGCGGATGTGGGGTTCAAGGGAGAGGGTGGTATCAAAAATGACGCCAAGATTGCGGGCCTGGGGGGAGGGGGAGACCGTGGTGCCATCGATAGTGAGTGTGTGTGTGGGGGGGGGGGGGAGGGGGTGGTGTGAGTTTGCTGAGGGTGGATTTGGAGCCAATTAGGAGGAGTTCAGTTTTGTTGCTGTTGAGTTTGAGGAAGTTATTTTTCATCCAGAGTGTTAGTGAAGACAGGCAGGATTCAATGTGGGAGATGGGGGGGTTGTGGGGGGATTTGGTACTGAGGTAAATTTGGGTGTCATCAGCATAACAGCGGAAGTAACTGACCAAGGGGGAGGAGGTAAATGATGAATAGGAGGGGGCCGAGTACAGAACCTTGGGGAACGCCTTGTGTGACGGTGACTGTGGCTGATGTGTGGTTGTGGAGGGAGATGAAGTGAGATCTGTCAGAGAGATATGAGTGAAGCCAGCTGAGTGCGGTACCTTCAATACCGAGGTTGCTGAGTCTGGTGAGCAGGATGGTGTGGTTTACAGTATCGAAGGCTGCACTCAGGTCAAGGAGGATGAGGAAGTTGAGGGAACCAGCGTCGGCAGAGGTGAGGAGGTCATTGAAGACTTTGAGGAGAGCGGTTTCTGTGCTGTGGAGGGGGCGGAGGCCAGATTGGAGGGATTCAAAGAGGTTATTGGTGTGGAGATGGGATTGGAGTTGTTTGGTGACTTTGCGTTCAAGGGTTTTGGAGAGGAAGGGGAGGTTGGAGATTGGGCGGTAGTTACAGAGGGAGGCGGGGTCGAGACCAGGTTTCTTAAGGGTGGGGGTGACGGCAGCAGATTTGAAAGCAGAGGGGAGAATTCCATGGGACAGTGAGGAGTTAAAGAGTTTAGTGAGGTAGGGGCAGAGAACGGGGAGGCAGGACTTGAGCAGGGGAGTGGGGAGGGGGTCGAGGGAGCAGGTAGTAGGTTTGGAGGAGCTTATAAGCTTGGAGAGTGCAGGAGAGGTAAACAGGTTGAAGTGGGAGTTCCAGTGAAATGGGTAGGGAAGGGGCCATTGAATGTGCAGGGGGTTCATGTACAGGGAAAAGTGAATGGTTGATGGTGGTGATTTTGTCTGCGAAAAACTGGAGGAATGTTGGCAGGGGTCAGAGAGGATGGCGGAGAGGTAGGCAGACTTGGAAGCGGTGAGGGCGTCTTTGTAGGCAGTGAGGTGGAGTTTGTAGGCTTGGTGGTGGACTGCGAGTGAGGTTTTTTTGGAGAGTCGTTCGAGTTGGCGGCCAGTCTGTTTCAATTTGCGGCGTGCAGGTGTGAACCAGGGTGAAGAAGTATTAATGGAGACAGTTTTGGTTTTTAGGGGGGCCAGGGTGTTGAGGGAGGAAGACAGGGTAGAATTAAGGTGGTTTGTAAGCTCATCAGGTGAGCTGAGGGTTGAGTCCAGGGGGAGGATGGAGGAGAGCAGGTCACAGAGATGGTGGGGATCAATGGATTTGAGGTTACGGAAGGTGATTTCTCTGAGGGGGTGGGGGCGGGGAGTGGGGGAGAGGATGGTGAACAGTATGGTGATAGATGCTACACCTGTGTCCATGTTAGAACCAATGCATGCAGGAGTAAAGCGATTTTAGTAAGTCCATAATGTTTCTTATTGAACCATTTGGTAACTGACCAGATTGTGTTTACATTTTTTTTTTTTTTTTTAAGATTTATTTTTTGGCATTGATATGCTTTATTGATAGTGTAGAGACAGAGTTGAAATGGGGCAGAGAGGGGAGTGACATGCAGAGAATGACCGCGGGCTGGAATCGAAACCGGGTCCGCTGCTGGCCGAGGCCCATGGGGGGACGCCCTACCAACTGAGCTAAGGACGCCCCAGTGTACATTTTTTCTTCTCAAAAAGGAAAAACTGGTTCTTTCTAATACTTAAGTCATCACAAGTCAAGAACTTCAGAAAACAGCTAACTTGCACAACTAGATACTGACCAACACGTCTACAAACATTGAGTGTGGGAAGAAGTACACAGATTCTTGAAATGACTCTTCTTTTCTTTTACCAACTTTGTAGTCTTCAGTGTGTGACCTACTGGAGGAGGCAGAGCAGACCTGTTCTTAACCGCTCGATTCTAACTTTACAATATATAGCTGCCAGGGAACCATCCAGAGGGCGCAAAAATATCCACACCATATTCACTGTTGTATCAATAGGCATGAGTCAAATGGGTCAATAGTAATTACTGCTAGAGGTGCCTTTAACGTGGGCAGCACACATGCCATGAAAACTAGCCACGGTAACTTGAAAGTTAATGGGGATTTTTGTCCTTAATGCACTGCAGCTACTATCTACATATGGCTTGTAGGGGGCGACTAATTACTGAAATGGCTTTTTGTGTAAAGCCTGAAATTCCTGAGGTGAATGGGAATGTGCTTCCTGTGCGAGCAGCTGCAGAGTTGGTCAGAAAGCACTACTTTGTTTTCTCTCTCTCTGATAATCAGTAACACCAATTCTGTGGTTATACTTAATATATTCATTATATCATATCGATTTTTATAATTTATCAACACTAACACAGAAACTAACATTACTTTCTGTCATTACTTTTCTGTAGCAACTACTACCTGGATTTCAAGTTGCTTAAATCAAACTCACCAAGTACCTCCATACAACCCTAATACACACACACACACACACCCTGTCAACAACAATGTAAAAATATGCAATGACCTCCTGCTTGTTTTTGTCTCGTCTGTTCTGTCTTAAATGTGAACACTTAAATTGTCATGTCCCTCACCTAATGTTATGTTTTTCACCTGTCTTAAAAAAAAAAACGGGGTTTCCCTGTGCTACAGTGAAGATCCCTGTTGAGTTCAGGTATGACATTTTTGGAATGGAAAGTATAGCTCAGGTGGAGCCATCAGCACCACGGACAGCTCCAATGCCCACAGACACTCTGCAGCGGATACTATAAACTCTTACAAGCCAAATATATGTCCAAAACTTCAATGATTCCTTTAAAAAAAAAAAAAAAAAGCAGTTCTCCAGTGATTAAAAGTCTCAGACTATTGAGTGGTCAAATTAGGGATGGGACCGATCTGATCCAATATGGGAATCGGGTTCGACATGGCTGCTATCCACTGAACGGATATCGGACTGTCAACACCGAATCATATACTGATCCAAATTCCATTGTCTGTTTTTTCAAATGCAATTATTTGAACTAATTATTAAGAGTTGTTGTTGCTGCATAACAATAAAGCCTTACTTCATTGATCAAGTTCAGATTTAGGAAGCAGCAAGCAGATAGGGCATTTTGTTTGGAGAATATTACATTTTTTCCAGACTCTCACACTTCAATTTAAAATGTTTTCTTTACACTTTACCAATCCTTGTCAAGGAGTTGATGTTCTGATCTACGTCTGTATAGAACATTTTCAAAGCAGTTCAAATAAATGGTTTCAAAATATTTGAACCGTTTCACATTTTGGTATATATTTTCTGTTCTTTTAAATCAGGGTTTCTGTATTTATTTATTTATTTGTTTGTTTAGCAGGGACAATGCACAGCTCATTAGCAGTACCAGAGTTAGCTATTGGCTCATTTTCATCTGTAGTCCCTGGGCAGGAGACAGAGGATAACATCTCTGTTAAAAGGGAACCCTAACACTGAAGTATAAAAACAATAACACACGATTTTACAACAGTAAAACACAACAACACAATACAAACAATACAATCACAACATTAGGACACCACAACAACAACAACAACATCAGAAAGAACACAATTAAGACAACAGGACATCACAACATTAGATAGATAGATATATACTTTATTTATCCCGAGGGATAAATAGTATATGCATGATGGGCACATGCTTGGGTTGATGTTGCTTAGGCCTTTATAACCTTATTATATCACCACTTTCAAATAATATATAATAAGTATGATATCAGACAGTATCGGCTGATATCCAAAAATCAGATATCAGAATTGGATCAGTAATGAAAAATAGGGGATTGGTAGCCTGGTCCTACCAGACCATCGTACTTCATTTCATTTGTACAGAAGGTCTGGAATCGCTCAATTGACAAACATTAACTCACTTGAAGGCGGGTGTCTTTTGAAGTTTAAAACTATTGGATGTGCCAAGTGCCACTCTGGATCTGCCAACTAATCGCATAATGTTTGGTCGTGACGTATGTCATGGGCCGGCTTCTGAGCTACACCCTCTGTTCGCTGATTGGACCACCAAAAATCTGTCTGGAGAAAACCAAAGAATATACCGCAGACCCAGACTGACTACTCAAGATAAACGGAAATTGAGCGAAAGTAGGTAGGCGGGCGGTGCCAGGCAAGGGGATTGGTGCATTTCTGCTCAAAATAAAAAGCCAAAAATGTCCAAATGCAACATAATATGAAACAAAAGCTCAACATGATTGGACCCTCCCCACCAGCTAATTCACAAGAGTTACAAACTCCATGCACCCAGTTCATAACGCAAGCTCTTTGTCGCCCAACTTGAACACATGATGGCACCAATTGTATTAGACTGCATTTGGTTGTTCAAAACACTCAGGTGAAGCTTCATCGTGCTTAAATTGAGTGAAATATTCAAACAGGCAGTTATTTAGTTATTTCTTTACTTAAAATTAATTTAGATGGTTTTTTTTTTATTCCCACACATAGCCTAATCATTTGTTTCTTTGTGTTGTTGGAAACCTTGAGATGTTGAAGGTATTTTTTTTTATTTTTGATATTTTTCATGTCCTTCAAAACAGATTTGGACAGGATAGTAATGGGTTTAAAGAAAGAAGGACTGCGCTTAGTCTTCGATCCTTTGACTTTCCATTGAGGCTGTATTACACTATGGAAGACAGTAGGTGGCAGTATGAGCACAAGCAAATCTTAACAAGAGTGCAGGATATGTCACGAAACTTGGCTATACTCAACACAGAAGCATATTTATGTTCATTTTGGGGAAAATTTGATTTAATATCATGCAATAAAACACAATTAAAGACAAAGATATTTGCCGGTTGTGGTTTTCAGAAACAATATATCATCAAAGCATCTTGAATCTGCAGCAGGGTCTTTTGTCAAGTTTTATAACATAAAGCTTGGGTCTTTCTCTGAATTCAAGTGAAGGTTTGGTCACACACACACACACACACACACACACACACACACACACACACGGTAAACTAAACAATTGATTTGAAGTCTGCTGACCTTAACACAATCTCTGTCTCCAAAAATTGAATAAAAGAGCGACTGAAGGCTAATGTTACTTTGGTTTGCAGTGTATGAAAGTGAATGTCACACAAGCTCATCCCTGAACAAACAGGTCTTGTTATTATCAGAGGGCTTTAAAAAAAAACTCAGCTTGAAGAGTCTTTTACACACACGCGCTCAAAGGGAGACAGCACGCAGTATTGTTTGTCATCGTTTAAATGCCATTAATTAAAACGTTAACCTGATTGGGTAGAGAGCGAGGGGGAGAGGGTGTCTCTTTCCCAATAGGCGAATCCTATTTAATAGCCCGCCTCGAGATAATGATGTAAAAAGACTCGGCCGTCTCGTGCGTAACGAGGATCATTGTGGAGATCCGGCGAAGGTGAAGGAAAGAGAGAGAGAGAGAGAGGGGGCGGGAGAGAGAGCGCAGCACTTAATACACGAGTCTCCTCCTTGTCTCCACACCTCAGCTGGCAAGTCCAGAAACTTCACCACTGACACACAAGTCAACTAGCAAAGGACAAAAACACAGGACGAAACTAAAGAGACGCGTAAAAGACTTTCCAGCTGAATCCACAAGGCGATGGACAGACGGATGAACTTGAGCGGCGGCACGGGGGACATTTTTCACAAGACCCTCAGCGCCGTGTCCACTAAAAAGATGGACCCTTTCAGGTCGTCGGCCGGCGTTGAACTACTGGCCAGAGACCGCCAGTCACCGATCAGCTGCTTCGACCAGACCGACCCGGACCCGATTCAGCCCGGAGGACTGACAGGAGGTAGAGGGGGGCCACTGGGTCTGCCGACCGGATCTTTGTGCGTCAATTACGGCGAGAGCGCCAACATGAGCCTGGTGGCGGAGAGCAGCGGCGGAGAGCAGAGTCCCGACGATGACAGTGACGGCAGGTGTGACATGGTGCTGCTGGCCGACGGGCGGACGGTGTCCACCAAAGGTGAGGGAGGTAAGAAAAAAGAGCAAAAAACGCTGCGGCTAAACATCAACGCCAGAGAGAGGCGACGGATGCACGACCTGAACGACGCGCTGGACGAGCTCAGATCAGTCATCCCTTACGCACACAGCCCGTCAGTGCGAAAACTCTCCAAGATTGCCACTTTGCTGCTCGCGAAAAACTACATCCTCATGCAGGCGCAGGCGCTTGAGGAGATGAGGAGGCTGGTGGCGTATCTCAACCAGGGTCAGGCCATCTCCGCCGCCTCGCTACCGGCCAACGCTGCCCTCGCAGCTCCCCCCAACCTGGCCGCGTACGACCCGCCGCCCGGATATCCCTTCCCCTCCGTAGTGGCTGCGTCCTCCTGCCCCGACAAATGTGCCCTATTCAGCAACGCCGCCTCCAGCCTCTGCAAACAGTGCACTGACAAGCCTTAAAACTGCGGGCTGACGAGAGACTCACGAAGAAGCACATGCGAGAAGAGACACACCACTTTTAAGAACACTTTTGGTGCGAGGCTTGTTGAAGTCAGTAGGCTAGAGACAAAGAAGTAATGCCGATGAATACTTTTATAATATTTACTAAATGCATTCAAAACGCGCTTTTTTTGTTCAAACAATACTTGATTGTGTATATAACTCATCCTTGAAGTGCTGGTATGAATGACAGTGACGACCAAACAGAAGTACAGTATAGGCATGAAAGAGGCTGCAAGTGTTGAGTGAGCTGTTGATCACTTGCTCTGTGATATGGACCCTTGGAGATTTGGGTGACCTGACAACCTGCGACTTTTTCACTTGAATAGATGGACACCTTCCCGGAGCGTTAGTCCAAAACACACTTTCTGCTGCTTGATTTATTTTTTATTTGCGTGATTGTTTTTTCTCTCCTTTCATTCACCTCAGAGACATTTGCTGTTTGTTCCAGGCCTGTTTTCACCAACTTTTCTATTGAGCACGTGGAATGTCATGAACAAGGAAAAGTGAAATGAAACTAGTGACAAGTCAAGTCGTTTAAACAGTCAGATATTTATGTGCTAATCAAGACACTTGTTAATAGTTGCGCACGCCAATTACAATTATTTTTTGGGGGGTGGGGTGATATAACAATTTCAAAATAATTGAAAAAAACCTGAATTGAGGTTTACCAAGTGTCGTTTGTAATTTATTAATTTGGATATTTATATTGGATATTTTGCTTGCATTGCACATTGTATTCGTTTTTCTTAAGTTAATGTATCTTTTTGCGTTTGTTTCTTCTCAAAACAAGATGGTCGAGGTCTTCTTAATCACGTTGTCAGGTCAAGCTGTGGATTATTATAGATACCTTGGTTATTATATGAGCAAAGAGGGCCATTTGTATGTATTTCAGTGTTGAAAAAGCTTAATTAAAAATATTTTGAACAACAGAAATACTTCTGATTATTCATCTGGTGTGAAGTGTAGTGTCAGTGGAATCAGAGTGATCTTCCTTAAACTTTTATTTTTAATTTGATGAAAGTTAAAACTTAAACCCGACTTTGGCATCTTTTAATCGGTGGTCAAAGTAGGCCTACTGTCAAGTGGTTATTATATTATTTATGTTTCTTTGGGATGACTTAGCTATTATTTTTCAGCCTCAGACTCCAGTAAACCGAGACAGAATTGTTCAATAATTTCTCTACTCCATCACAACCGGTAACTTTACTTCACTTCTCTCTAGTTTTAAAGGGAGCCAAGGCCAGACGCGGTGGACGAACATCGCCATAAAATGTGTGCTCCTCGGGGAAAAAAAAAAAAAACATGAAACTCTGGCGATCATTACTGTAATTATTGAAACAATATCCATGACGCTGTGTAATAACGTGTTAATTCGAAAACAAGCGTGTGTGAAAACTGTCGACTGTAATACCTGGCTTCACATAATGAAACACATCGTTAAGGCAATTAGACCTCCAGAACGTGATTAAGGAATGTAATTACGACGCTGTTCATTGCCGTAATTTGGTGTCTTTAATCACAACGCAGACATCAGCTGCACTCCCATCGACTCGCCCTTTGTCCTCCTCAGTCGTCTGTCCATACCAAACAAAAACAGCAAAAGTCTGACAGACAGTCTTGAAATATCGTTCATGTCATCCTACAAACAGCCACTCTACATGGATGTCGATATTCGAAATTTAGACTGGACAGGAAGTGAATTTGAATTAGATATAAGCAATTGAAACACTTAGGCCAAACATTGTTATAACTTTTTACACTTACGCAGAAGGGATGGACGAAATGCATTAAAGATGCAATCTAAGTGTAATTGTTTTACAAACAAAAATAGCCTTCATATTGAGGTTCAAATCCCTAATGCTTAATGGGATCTAAATATTTCAGCACCATGGAGAGGGACGACAGATTTTTAAGGGAACAATAATAAAAAAAATAAAAAAAGAGTAATTCACCAGAACAATTCATGTTTTTTGTATTGTGGAATTTATTATCCTGTGTTAGCTTTCCTAATAATTTAACACTGACATGCAGAAATTCCCTTTTCAGTGGAAACAAATGTAGAGTTAATACTGAAAGGATTTCTGTAAAAATATGTCAGTGGACAGCATACAAGAAAACTTTATCTGTAAATTCCAAGGGAATGAGGATTGTTATGCACCTAACATCCTTTTTGAGCTAAAATGTTTTGCAGTTATAACTTCATAAATTAGAGTGATTTAGGCAGTATATCATGTTCAGTGCTTTAACATGACTTTAAGCTGACACAGTACATAAATGAGAGCAAACCATTACAACAATGTTTTCTCCTAAATACTTAAACAAAAAGGCTTAATCATTATGCTTTTCTTCATACAACAATAATGACATTGGGTTCATAGTCTCCAAGAGTGGCCAGTCTGCGATCTCAGCTTTGTGTATGATGAGCCATTCCGACAACAGGGTCATCACAATGTCCCATTTAATCCAATCACGCTCCTGAATGCCTCCAATCTTCACAGAACAGCTCTTAATCAAGAATCAAGAATGGAAATAATCAGGAGACATCAAAACAGCTCTGGCATAAAAATCCTGTCAGCAGTTCACTGTTGGGGATCATCCTCTTTCAGGACTTAATCCAGATATTTTGGAGTTTTGACCCAGAAATGACGCAATTTCCTTTTTCCTACCACCACTAACTGTTTGGTAACAGAGAATCCACACAAAACATTAATTATGCAATATGCATTAATGCACAAATGACTGGGGCATTTAACCCATACTAATATTCAAATTAGCCCAGAAGAGGAAATTCCCCAAGGTTGAGACGAAGCCATGTGTGTGTGTGGAAAACACAACAGCCCCAAAACGAGGAGAAAATGTCAGTTCAAAGGCAGAGAGCATTCTACAACTATCAAAGGGATACCACTTCATTTAGCTGAAGGACGACATGTTAAAAATGAAGAGCAATCATATTTCTCTTCATGTGGGAACTGCTAGATACAGGCTGGTGAAACGTCACCTAACACACAAGGCTCTCTGAAATGTTATGTTGGTGGGTTGGACTGGCCAATGATCAAGTCCTCAGAAGTCTCGTGGACAAATAAAAACCAGGAGGCTCAAGATTTCCTCAGTGGCCAACAACCAGGGCCAGTAGTCATAATAGGCAAGATCGTTTTTATTCATGAGTCTAATAAAGCCAAATCTGTCTTAAAAAGTGTCTAGAGCGAGATGCAGGGCTCATGAATAAAAGTGGAAGATAAAAAACACCCCTTTTTCATAAACCATAAAATGTCCAATTTACCATATCAAGGGCCAGCAGGGTGCCTATTCATAACACAAACGTGATGTATGCTAAGGATGATAAACATGAAAGTCAAAATATACATAAGAGCACTGAATTGTAATGTCCTCTTCATATCAGTAACAGGCCAAACTCTGTGGATTCATCCCTGCTGTGTTGTACAGTGTGTTGAGATATATGTGCTGCACTGGCTTAGGCACCAAATCAACTGCTGGGTGGTAATTCACTTTTGTCAGGCTGCTGATAGCAATGCATAATGTTGTCTTTGTGTTGTGCTTGAAAAAAAAATGCAGGCTAATAAAAATGTATAAAAAAAGGGCTCAATTCTGGATATGCTCGGTATGAACACAAAATATTTAAACACTAAAGTTCAGCAAGTTTTAAATTGTTCTTCGATGGATTTTCTCTGACATTTGAGCGGCCACATATTTAGATTTCTTTAAGTGTTTGTAGTATAATTTTAAGTTATACACGCCCAACTGTGCAAGTTTCTGCTCACCTTCAATGCTTAAGATTTGGCATCTTCTTGTTTGTTTATACAAATATTTTGGAGCGCCAGTTTAAAAACTGTTAAGATATTTTTCGATATTCGATAGAAACTAATTGCCATTTCTTTGATCTCAGGCAAGAAAAGCTATTTCACTGAAGCAGGATAGATGGCCGAGACTCGTGTTACACTGATTTTACAGAACTGGAGAAGCCCATGATCCTCTAGTCATGCTGTCTGAGAGAGGTTATCCTGCACCGCAAATTAAATTAATTTAATTGATATTCTAAAAGATCATTTTCATCATGACATGTAAACAGTTTCTATTATAATAAGTACATCTGCCTCTCAAAACAAATGTTTCTGATTTGCTTTCGACATCCCTATATCTCCCAGTGTTTTGCTGGATATGAAAAATCATTACTTAGAAGGGATTTCCTCAGTGTGTGTTAAGAGATAAAATGCTGTAATTTGCAAGAATCTGACAGATTCAACTAAACAGTTGTAATCTAAGGATACAAGTATCTGAACATTTTATGACATCTAAACCATTTGTACAAAGTAAATTCAAGTTCACTTGGGCCAATTTGTTGCAATGTTGTGTATATGTCTAACTGTATGCTTTCATGCACACCTAATGAGCTCTTAATTCATTACAGTGGGAATGTTTTTTTTCCCTCTGATGTAGCCTTGAGGTCAGGTAAACATATGGTGGTGTGTTTAGCTCTGAAAGCTCTAACAGTCCACAATAAATGACGTAGTTATGCGTGATTATCTTCTCATCTGGAATACAATTGTTGAGTAACATCTCTAATATTCAAACCGCTTCCATATTAATCAGATTATAGTCCCAATCCCCTAATCCCTGTTTACCGATGGCTCCGTCTTTGTGGCCGTAATCTGATGTTCTTTTATTCTTCCGGGATTAAAATGTGTCATGGTAGAGGCGCAGTAATTTGTGATGTTGTTTTGGTCAGAGTAGGGCCATGTTGATGTACAGTTTTTTTCCCCACAACAACAATTCCCTCTGGATTTGGGCAAACAAACAGGTGCAACGGAGTGAAGTGCAAATATTTGTACTAAACAATTGTAATTATAAACGCTGTTGGGAGATAATTCATTGGATTTGTCGCCATTTTCCAATGTTGTTGCTTAAAAGT
Source organism: Ammodytes marinus (assembly GCF_949987685.1). NCBI lineage: Eukaryota > Metazoa > Chordata > Actinopteri > Uranoscopiformes > Ammodytidae > Ammodytes > Ammodytes marinus. The sequence goes on along the minus strand of NC_137225.1, from coordinate 15,114,318 downwards.
CACTGAGCTCTGATGGTTCTTGAGAAATTCTAGAAATGGTCCGCAAGCCTTGACCAAAACAATTTCAAAATGTCTAATACAACATGACTATTTTTACTTCCTGCTTATGTTTTCAAAGTCTCAGCAAAACAAAAATAACCTATTCCTTATGCACAATGGTGGTGTTGTTTCTCAAGGCTCCACCGACAGCTGTGAACTTTCCATTTCTGTGATCTTAACATTCAGTTAATGGGCCACTGTTTGATTAGAGTGGATGTAGAGCGCTCAGTGACCCAGCAGCTTCTCTTGTGAAAACAGCAGGAAAATCAGATGCACTCAAGACACACATTCACGACACTTCAACAAACTTCCTACACTGTCAAAGCTTTGAAAAGGCAATGATAACTAAACATTATTTGGCCACAACGGGTTTCCTGGAATCTTTTATCTTATCTATGTCTGAGTGTGCATGTGTGTGTGTGTAGTTTGTGTGTGAGAGAGACAGACATACAGAGGTACCTTGTCTTGATCAATATGCAGATCCTGACCCTCTCAGGGTTCATTAAAGCTAAGGCAAGGTGGATTTCATCTCCAGTCTCCGATATTCATTAACTCTGGCTTCCAGATTGAAATAAAGACATGAGGATGACACAATAACGCCGTGAATCACTCACTGCTCATTTCATATACACACACACACACTCACACACTTTCTCTTTGTTTCCCCCACACCCACTCACATACAAATGACCCGACTCTGTTAAAGCCATGAAGCCTGTGTATCTTGGTATTGAAAGCTACGGGTTAACATGTTGTTCAAACAAATATTCATTAACTGATTGCTTGACTGATTTCAGATTGAACTAACTGAAGATTAAGATGCACTTCAAAAAAGGTTAACTATTTTGTAAACAAAAGGCATAAAACAGATTTAAAAAATGACAAAAGCAATTGAAATACCGACTGGTTGGAGGTTGTTTACCGAATGACAATCAGTTGTGTGCTTTCTAGGAATGTAGAAGTATAAAGTGGTTTTTAATGTAAACTGTGGAAAAGAAAGAAAAAAACAGACGATCTGCTTTCCTCTGCTGAAAATCTGTCATGTTACTAGAGCATGAAACCCCAGCCGTTAGTGTAACACTTGCTTGGCTGATCCTGCTGATGTGCTGAGTGCTACTCGAGGCTTCAGTGTATCTGTCTGAGCAGAGGTCTTTAACAGCCATGAATGCCAAGCATGGGGGAGGCAGGCCAGGCCAAGCGTAACCACGGCAGCCCAATGTCCTTGGCTCCACGGCGGCCTTCACCTCACACTCCCTGCACAGTGAATTTTATGGCTAATTTCCGGCAATTTATCCTGGCACTTTGAGAAGAGAGATTCCTGCGGGAATAATGTGCATAATTTGCATAAATCATCCTGATAGAATGCATATCAGTATGTAACCCTCCCCCCCCTCTGTCTGATGCTGCAGCGTTTACTTTGTAATCAAAACTGACTCTTTTCCACCGGCGGATGCACCAGAGCCATGAGAAGGTCTGAGTTTAGGCGAGTAATTACAAAAGGACTGAAACACACACATACAGAGGCTCATGAACAAAGACCTACATCGGTGAAATTAACCATCATTTTGTGAAGGAAAAAAAACTTTGATCTATATGGAATACACACATTCAGCATCACAAATATTTTAAAGCAAAGTTAGTTATTTATCTCTAGATTACTTGTTTTTAGAGTATAATATGCACAAAGATAGGAGTAGTCTCACAGAGTGAATGTATAAAGCTCAAATGCCAGAGCACAAACACTGTAAATCCAATAATTTCCTCTCGAAACTATATGTGCTATACCGTTTCTCTCTAACACTACCCCGGGTTCAAGTTATCTATTTACTTGAAGCCCCTAATTTCCACTGGACATCTTTCTTTGACCTGTGTGTTGTAGCAGTGAGCCATTAACCACAGTTCTGTCCAAAGGCCTGTTTTCAAAAGCTCCCTCTGTGTAAGCGACCGATTGTCTGAGAAGAGGAGACGGGGGTCACCGCACGGCCTCCCTCCCTCCCCCCTTGTTTTGATCCAATTTGACGTACAGTGAGAACGTGCATATTCTCTTGGACTGCTTTCGTTACTATAAATCAGCCGTGGTCAAATCCACTTTGTTGGTCGAGGTGGTGCGAGATGAAGGAGGGAACCGGCACCGCAGAAAGAAGAGGTTTCTGGATTTCAGTGCATTTAGAGACATAAGGCATGCGGGCCTGATGGAAATGCTATACAACACACGAGCTGCTAAAGAGGTAGTGGGTTAACTAATCCGAGAAGACACAGAGACAACACATAGCTGCACGGGGAAAGAGCGCTGCACTCGTTACATGCATTCGATTTTGTGACTGACAGGAAAGAGTTGGAAGTGTGTGTGCGTTTTTTTTTTTTTTTTAAGAGGGGCAGCTGCCGTCAGAAGCGAGCGGTTTTGTGTTGCCATACTACCAGGTTCTACCACTGGCCCTCTTCCCAGAGTCTCAAGATCGGAGATGGTATCACTGGTGACAACAGGACAGTCGTCCGCCGGGTGGACGTTAATCACAATAATACAGGGCAGGCTAATCACGAGTCACTGATCAAGCGCTAAATGACATGCCTGCCGTACCCACTGTAACCAGCCTGCTGCAGAGGGATTCACACACCAAGACTGGCCCCTTTTGGGTGAGGGGTAAGAGTGGGGTGGGGGGGGGGACGACAATGGTTATTAGGCTGGTGCACAGCCATCCAGACAATAATTACCCGATGACTGTGGTCACATTAGGGATCAGTCAAAGCAGATTAATTTCAACTGATAGCATTGGTCCCTCCTAAATGCAGATTTTCTTAATAAGAGTGAAATTGTGTCGCTGAGAGGGTTAGGGACTGTGAGGTCTGCTGTATGGGGTACTTCAATTACGTCTGTGGGAAGGCATTGTCTTCCTCTTTGCATGAATCAAACTGTACTTCTGAATGTCAGCGCAAAATTAGCACGCAAATGTGTTTTTCAAGTAGCCCGGTCTGATGTGTGTGTTTGTATGCGTAGACCGTATGCACAAGCACAAACGAGGCTGTGTGTGTGTGTGGTACGGTAGGCCTCTCACTAAATACCCAGAGACCCAGAGAATTACCCAGAGCAGAGAGGACAGCATCTGTTTGTGTGCTTGTGCCGAGCAAACAAGGCAATTTGGAGGACACCAAGGGAGCAGCTAATAAACACAACCTTATTCCCCCCTTCCTCCTACACCTGGCTCTGAATAATGTAGCTCTACAGTAAGGACGTCTGTCAGTCTGTCTGTATGTGAGCGGGTGTGTGTGTTGCATCGCCAAAGCCTAGTGGACCTGACCAGGGGGGTTTCCTGTATGTTTTTGCATGTTTGCGTGTATTTCGAGTGGGTGTGTATGTGAAAATATGAGGCGTGTGTGCAACCATTCATCATTCTACAGTGAGAGGCATGCCAGTGCTGCTGGGAAATGGCAGGTCTGTGTCCCATCACACCCCAGCGTCTTTGTCTGTACTGCCAAAGCTGCGCCAAAATGTCTGCCCTGGATACCTGGCACAGAAACAGCACTTTACTGTATACAAAGGTGTATGAATACTAATCTGGCAGAGACTGCTTTCGCTCACACAGAGGTTGGTCACAATGGCCTAATATATGTTGTCCTTTATTGCTGGCAGATGAAATGGATGTTGTCATCCGTGTTTAGAAGATATTACACCTATAACAAAAACACAGATTTAGCAATTAGGGATGGCCATTTAGAATTTTTTCTTTAACCGGTTAACCACAAGAATTAACGGTTATTAACCGGTTAACCGTTAAGATTTAATGTAGCCTAATAGTGAAATACATGAAACATTATAGCAGGGCTCCCAACCTTTTTTTGTTCGGGGCAACATTTTGAAAGGCTGTAGTATTAAGCTCCGACGTTATAAGTACTGCATAACGGTACTTAACGCTTTTGTTTATGACGGATTTTCGCTATTGATCCTCGCACACAAGCATGGCAGACCTCTCTGTGTCTGTGCAGGGGCACTCACTGCCTGTCTGTCACTCTCTCACACTCACTGAGACGGTGATAGATGCAGGACAGCATCCACCTCAAGAAGGCTAATGCTAGCGCTATGTTAAGCTAGCGGGAGCCCACGCTGTTAATTAAATTATACAAACACATGGCACATGACCATAAGTTGTGACTGGCTATCTTTCTGGGAGCGTACCATGGACCTATTATAAAGTTGAGTAGCCTACACGACTCTTTTCATTCTTTACCGACAGTTGGCATTCTTACATCCGGTTTAGCGATATCAAAATAAGAGTCCGGATTTCATAAAAATTAAGATGATTGAATTTGTTTTAACCGTTTAACCTTTACTATTAACCGGTTAAAGATCTTCTTAACGGTTAACCAGTTAACCATGGACATCCCTATTAGCAATCTATAAATAGAGTTTGTGCCGTAACCTCTGTAAACTTGTATAAAATTCATGTTGGTTCTTTTTTTTCTCTCCTCACCCTGCAACTGTTGCAGTAAACATGTTTTATTGAGACCTGCAGCTTCGCTCGCCGCCACCACTGACTCTGATATGTAGCCAAAGTGACACCCAGTGAAACCATGCATCAGACCATACACAAAATGGCCGTCTAGTGCCAAACCCTGCCTTGGCTTTCACTTCATATCTCACCACAGGGCCTGGCTGAGGAGTGAAGGCTTCACGGGGCATTTAAAGAAAAATCTGTCATTAAAATATATATAAAGGCTTTAGTTTTTCAACTAAAACCCTACAATCGAACATATGCTTTACAAACACAAAATGATGACATTTCAGATGTATATTATTTTTTTTAGATATAATTTGTTTGATCAAAGTTCATAGAGTGCAGCCAAATCCACTCAGTGATCTAGTTTGCCCTTGAAGACGAACACTTCTAGGTCTCCTCACCCCAAATGGCACATACCTGGCAACCTTGGAAGAAAAGGCCACGTTCCATCAGCCCTTGAGCCTTCGAGCCAAGAACATCCTGGAATAAAAGAGTAGGAGAAAATAAGTGCAAAAGGGGAGATTATCCTGAGTTATTACATTGATTAGATTTCCAGAATGCTAATTAAAAGATGTTGGAACATGGGCCCAGCCAAGGATCAGTGGGCGCTAATGAGGACCAATAGAACTCTAATCTGTGCTGTAATGAGAGTGGTTTAAATGTTAAGTTTGCAGGGAGAAGAATGGGGAGGTGGATGGATGGATAGATGGAGCGTAGTTAGAGCAGCAATCCTGCAAAACCAATCCTATGCCATCATTATGAGCAGTAATGGCGAGGTTTCACAGCATCCGAAAAAAGATTGAAATAAAAAAGATGAGTGAAATTCAATTACACTAAAGGGATTTTGCACAATAAAAACATTTGATTCTAAGACAATTAACAGGATTGTTTAATGGTTGAAGGTCACATACCCCCTAGCCTTGTATTATGATGAAGCCTTTGTGAAGTTACACAGCAGTATCTATTATGGGAAACCAGTTATCCCACCCCGCAGCACCTTCTCTTGCTGATCCGTTAGGTTTTTTAATTCCCACACTTTCCATGTTGAGTATAAGTGTAAAGTATGTTTTCTGTTCTTATCAACTTTTTCTGACTTTCAATACAAAGTATTCAAGTTGTGTCAAGGTAATGTGGTAAACAAGCATGAAAGCAATGTATTCCCACCATTTTCATTGTCAGGCTTAGTCCAAGGTGCTAAATTTGAACTGCTCTCCAAAACTGAAATAATATTCAATGTATTTTCATACGCGACAAAGAAAAGAATCAAATCCTCACATTTGAGCAGCTGGAACCCGTCTCGCTGGAAAAATGAGGTTAAATCGACTATAATAATAGTTACCGATTCATTTTCTGTCAATCAGGGAATAAATTAGTCAACTAATGGTTTCAGTGCTGCTATTCACCTGTTAGACAACCAACTAAACACAGAAGCAGTAATGACAATAAACAAGATTTGAGAGGAGGAATCAATCTGCAGCAAAAGGAAATTGCAGAATAATACAAACCAGACGTTTAAGAAGTCAACTGAAATTAGAGCGGTCGTTACTTATTCAATGTATAGTCGTTATTTGCAAATGAGTCTTACTGACAGGTGCACCCCGCTTATTTACAAATTAGAGCATATCACTATAATCAGCCTCTTAATTTATCACAAATAATGAGTTGTGTTGAAAACAGGCTGGTAAATACTCAAGGAGAATTATCCCCCTAATGGGTCTCACTGTTTAGGGCTTCTGTTGTGCATGTTGGAATTGATTCAAATAAATGTGATCTTATTATATGCATAATCGCACCGCTATGGACAAATCACTAGGCTTTATTACCCATTTGGTCGTCTTCCCTAATAGTAACAACTCTCAGAGTCGCACGGCTATGCTAGGACTGGCACAGCGGTGCTTTAGGCTAAACACTGACGCTAACATGCTTCGAATAACAATGCTAGCATGCTGATGTTAAAGTCATTCGCTTTTCAGATGTAAATGTATGAATTTGAATGGCATTTTCTTCTAATAATTGTTGAGATATTTCAGTGGTGGACAGAGCAACTGACAGACAGACCGACAATAACAGATACTGTAACAAGTGTAATGATTTCATTATAGCAAAGAATAAGGTGCAACTTTGGGAGTCTATTCTCTGAGCTAGAACCTCAATCAGCGTGTCAACTTTCTTTACTTGCGATGACACATGGCATCATAAGGTAAAAAGTATGTGGGAGTTGTGTGTTTAACCGAGCTTAGGGCCTAACATTCAACCCGTGTTATGATGCAGAAAAAAAGGCGGAAATTACAGCTGGGTATGGCAATACTGATGGGCTATAAAACCGTGATATTTAATGTCCCCTCTCAACCCCCGTTAGCGTGGCTCTCTGGTCTACTCACCATTAAGCCAATTCATCACCTCTTCAGAGAAGGCCATGAGACAGATCCAGTCCATCAGTCACTCTCTTTAGGATGTGGTTACTATTATGATGATCAAGGATTTCAGCCATATTAAACATGGAAGTGAGCGCTGAGGCTAAATCTAAACAATGGCTTTAGGAGGAGCTGAAAAAAAAGCTCTTTGCTGAAAATGAGAGTTTGAAAGGCCACAGAAATAATATCACAAATTAAAATATGAAAACACTGATGGAGCAATAATGTAAGATTGTGTCTGCTACTTGAAGCCAGTTGTTTGATATGTCACTTTTGTAATGACCTCTCTGGAGCGGACCCCCGATTTGCATTTTTGGTCCCTGCTCCTGTAATGGAAAAAAGGTAGAGGGGAGCATATTTCACTGGGCCTGTCAAACCCACTCACACCCCTCCGCAAAGCACTCAGGAACTTCATTCCATCGCCACCCGTTCTCACGGCCGCACTATGAAATTGACTGTGACAAAATTAGCAAACCTAGACTGTTTGGACACATTCCCAATGTAGTGGGTTTCTCTTTTTTTCAAAATGCAATCAAGCCCTAGAACATCAAACATGAAGTCTCCTTGAAAGTTGTTCAGTGTCTTCGGTGCAATATTCAAAAGCGGCTATGGATTTATGTAATCGCAAGCTTGTTAGGGAGATATCTCAGGCCTATTGACAGTGACGTGCACTCGGTGTGGGCAGAGGTGACATCTAGGAAGCACAATTCTGCTGCACCACCACGCAAAAGCAATTAGAGATCTATATTCCCAGACAGGTCCAGACCCTTTTTCTATGGTGGAGGGATACATGCGGTTTAATGTCTTTATTAACATGACATGCATGTCCCTTACACAGTCTTTGAATGACAATCAAAGGGTCATCATGAAAAGGGGGCAGCAATCAGTTAAATCATGCTCTGGGGACACGACTGTGTTGACAAGCGTGTATTATCAAATGTTTTTTCTAAATGAACTGTTCACGGGATAAAAACGTGATCAAGACAACGTAGTGCACAACACACGTATATACAAAGTAAATGAAATAACAATTATCAGACTGTTACGGTAACTGTGAAGTTGGTAGAGCAGGATTGTTAATTAGAAAGGGTTGTTTCAGTTGGACAAGCCCTGTTAACAGGGGCGCGCACACATACACACACCCACCTTACACTTCAGCATTAAATGAATCTCTACTGGCTAAAGTAATTAGTTCAGTCTATTAATTACTGTAATCACCCATTATCATGTCAGCCTTCATTCTAACATGTTTCATGGCTGTAACGAGCCTGTAGCAAAGCCATTTCTAGGGGATATCTAGTGTTAATTATTTAGTAATTAAAGGATAAGCCTGGCATTAGTCTATATTTCTTATTGACAACATATCCCATTAAAAAGGCCAAAGCCAACCATGTATCAAAACTTTCAAAGGGGACCCAGCCTCAAGTCGACTAAAGACGTAAATCTTTAAAACCAGGTCACCAATACATATATTCAAAGCATCTAATTTATTTTTTTAATAAGCTGGATACTGGAGCGCCTCAGTGCCCAGAGTGGTAACAGCACAAGCCACATAACCACGATGCTCTCTGTTCAATTCCAGCCACCCACCTTTGTTGCATGTCATTTCTCTCTCTCTTTACCCCAATGTTTCCTGTCCGTCTCTAAGCTTTACAACTCTCCAATCAAGGTGAAAGGCACTAAAATAACTTAATTGCTTGACACAAGTTATTACCAAATATCACTCAAACGAAAATAAATAGTGCGTTCATTGGAGACTTTTTTTTCAGTTGTTGATTAGTACAGGTTAATGGGCATACTACTTATGGCAACAGAAGAGTGTGGGATCAACTCAAAATAAACTACTATGCCCCTGTTCATCGTAATGACGGAACATGTCACCCGGTGCAATGGTCTGGCTTACGGTGTGATTATTTTTTGGCTTTTACTACACAGACAACTCTGGATAGTAGGACTGATTTTTAACAGTATGTATCGATGAAAATATAATCACCAACATTGTGATCTCTTTTTTGTTTGTTTTACCGAAGCAAACCAATCACAAACACCTTTGTCCTTTCTAAACTGTCCGTTCCAAAATAAGATGTCACATTTGAACTCGGTTTACAATACTAACAATGTCCACAGCATTGTTTATTTGCAGTTCTGTTGGCCCTCTGAGAGCTGTGATGAAATAAGGACGGAATCTAAGATGGAGTGCGGTAAACAAGGCGTCCCTGCTCCCCAGCTGTGAAGGTGACACAGGGACGCTACACGCAGGAACAAGCCCTTTTCATTAATCACAGGATATTTACTAGCTCAGATCTAATCAAGGACTGCAGGATCACAGGCTACATCATACACGGCCCAGGAATTTACACAGCAGAGTTAACCTGTCACCTGCCACTGGCCTCTTCCTTACATCTATAAACAGTGTATATAGGTCGGCTAGCAGTTACACACCACAGGCGGCCGCCCTGAAACGGCCCCAGAAGTGATTGTTTTATTTCCGCTGAAACAATATAACCTGCAGTCAGATCCTAAACACATGTCGTCTGATATAAAACCTTATGGCAGAGGGGAGAAAGAGCCATTTATCTCAAGGTGGTCCTGGTAATGGCATACAAGAACGTGAGCAGTTTTGTCACCGAGTAAACTACAGCATTGTGGGCAGTAACCTGCCCTGCCAGCCTCTAGCAGTGAGATGGTTATTTCCTGAGGACATGAAAACCAAGGTCTAATCCTAGATTACATGCAGTAAGAGATTAAGCTTTTGTGATCTCTAAGGGCGACTAATATGACTTTTGTGGGGTATTGTTTTATGCTTTTTTAATATAGGAACTTGTTAGAGAGAAGGACTTGGCCAAAAAAGGAACCATTTTCTTCGGGCGAAAATGTATAATTCCTTTTTCCCCCCCAAGGGACAAACCTGCATTTTGATGACGTGCAGTTAAGTTCACTGAATTGTCAGGGAATAACTTAGTTCATGGATGTTTTGGGGATCCGTTACAGCTGTGCTCAAAGCTACAGAAACACATCCAAATTGTTTAGCACCTATAACAATTTGATGAATAACATTTATTTTTAACATGTATTATTTGGATATTTCACTGAGTTGGCGATCAAGAACAGATCTCAAGAGTGAATATAGGACTTACATTCACTAGAGGAACGAATACATGACTCTGAATAAATGCTAAAGTTGTTCTGCATCAGTAAAGATAGTGTTCTAACAAATTCACTATATTTACTAAAAACTCAGTGTTTTTTAATAGTTTGTTTCCACTGCTTAAATCAGTTGTTGCAGTGTTCATAGTTGTTGCAAACTGTAAATTACAATGTGTTGTTGTGTAGTTAACCCATCCATGCATCCTTGAAGACAATAAAACTGACTGTCCATTTCCTACTCTTTAGCAAACCCACAATGGCCTCCATCAGAATCCAGTAACTTCAGCTTGAATGGATTGGGATACAGAAAACAACTGCAAGCAGAGGTATAACAATGCATAAATAAGTCCTACTTTAATTATGTAGGAAAACAGCTGAATTCTTTCAAACCCAAGTGTGCCTTTTGAAATGACTGAGCACATTACTAAAATGATTTCAGTTGTTAACTTAGTAGTAGCCAATACATATCCATTATACATGGTCATTTGTAAAAAGCAGTTTTCTGAAACTGTATGAAATAACCTTTAGTGTGACCCGTGAGCTGTCTTTTGTTGTTAGCGTGTCTATAGCAGCGGTCGAAGACCTGCAGCCCTTCTGTGTTCATGAAGGGGTCAGGATAAAGTGTGGGTTTGCTAATATGTCGCCTGGAAAATGTCACTCCACAGGAGGGGTTGTCTCACCTCAAACAGGATACAAGAATACCCTGACAAGACTGACACAAAACACGAAATTCACAAAGACTGTAAAAGACTAAATGTTAGGCCATTACAAGGAGAATGTATTATATCAAAGCTTTGTGCTACCCTGATTGTTTTAAATTGCTTTAGTCCCTGATCCATACAAAGTGATGAAACCTTAAGCGACAATATGAGATGAAACACCTTTGTTTGTGTTGAGTCGCAAGTGATTCGTGGTGTTTAAGCAATAGATCATTTAAAGCTATCGAGACAGATCTCTGGTGTGTAAGCCCTGGACAAATAGTTAGTCTATTAGATGAGAGCGCTTTTGTCAGTCTCCCCGTCTCCCAGATATTTCCTCAGAGTGACGAGTCGCATTAGACGCCAGGAGGGAAGAATAATTTCTGTGTCACAATCCTTTAGCCCGACCTCGCTGACAATCACCAAGAAGAGGGCGTTCTCACTAAAAATTAATCACATTTGCCTTTTTAATGGCATCCCTCAACCAGCTGCCAAGAATTCACAATCATTTTCCTGCTAGTGTGTTGCTTCAGGAGCTTGGCATCTCTGGTGATGACAAAGTGATTTCAAGGAGTGTATCAATACTTACATCACCCCTCTGGCCCTCGCTCTTCACTGTTGACACTGCAGCATGCGCAGCCAGGCCCAACTGGCAGAAGGCCATCCACTTTAGAGATAAACAGAGATACAGTATATGCAGTGGTGGATTTAACGCTCAGATACATCATGGTATTAGATCATCGTTAAAAAAGTGCACTTATAAAGATACTATTCCAGTGAGAAAATATTAGTTTTGTCAAGCAACATTTGTCAATGAGAAAGCTGTCGCTTTATGTCCATCCTATATTCACTGAGTATAAACTCCAACAAAGAAGTGAAACAAGATCACAGATTTAACACTAGACGCTATGGTATTTATACTGTAGTTTGAACGTGCTTGAAATTAAATACCAGTGGTGGGGAATGTGATGATGAATATATATATACCAACAAAGTATATAAATTGGGAACGTGGTGGCTATTCCCATTTTAATATTTTCAGGTCATTGCGGGCAACAGTGGAGTTCAATACATTTTTATAATACCTGGATTTTTGCTATATTGCAATATTTTGGGGATTTACATACTTACTTGGATAGTATAGTCATATAGAGGGGAAAGAGGGAAAACTACCAGCAATCATACAAGAGACATTTCAATGCTATTGCATGTGCCATAACCACTCGGCTACCAAGGTACTCCATTATACACAAAGTTTGAAAATGACATGGGGTTAGTAGGGATCATCTGTAAAATGCAGATCCTCTACATTATTTCACTTGATCATTTAAAAATAATTGGAGTCTGTGCACAAATAACATGATTTATCTGCTGAGAAAAACGTAAACGGTCTCAGTGAGGCCTCATTCTCTCAGCAAAGACAGAAACGCTTTCTGCTGCCATCAAATATTCAGACAGACTTGTAATTCCTTGTCAGTGAGAAACCCTGTAAAAATTACTGGGAAACAAAACACTTGTGGTAAAACAATGTTCTGAGGACATACTGTCAGATTCCTCTCGTTTTTACAGATTTCATCACAGAGCCGCTGTGGCGTAAATGCTTTAAAACACTTTTGACATAACATGCTGCGTCCAGAGACCCTCGGCTTGTGAATAATGAATCTACAGTATGTTCAGAACAGCTGTCTTCCTTGCAAGACTTTTTCTTAAGGCTTTTGGTCGCAGCTCTTAAATCCTTCTGAAGAAACGAATATAATTTTAAATAATCCACCTGGTTCTCGTTACAACAACAACACCTGACCTATCAGTTGTGCTCTAGCGTGCAACGGCTGTGTTAATTGGCCAAAAAAGCAGCGACAAAGTCACTAGCATCCTCTATTCTTGCTGCCCCCACTCTTCATATTTAATTCAAAGGCTGTGTATTTCTTTATGATTGCAACATCTGTTTGCTCCCAGTGCCAGTTCCCTCTGTCAGCCACCCTCTGTTCAATAATTCCTGTCCTGACCCCTAAGAGCCCCTGACATCACAGCACCGGCTGCTGTTCAAACTTCCCCGGGACCCCACACAAAGGGACAGGTGCTCACTACCAAACCCTCTGCCGTATAGACCTGCAACACCTGGATCAGTTGCTTCATCGTGGTTGAGATAAGTCAACTGAACTCTTTCCGACTTCATAGTAACAGGGATACGGCTATGGCCCTACATATAAAAACTAAATTTAATTTTAAGTGAAAACCAGACTACACAAACTGAACTGAATTAATTTGTGTGTTTGTGGTAGCCAAATTTCCCCATGGCTTGACAGAGACTCGGACAGGCTGGACATTTCATCTAATAATCTACTAATATGATCTAATGTTGGAGCAGAATTTGTAATTTAGTTACTTTGGTCCTTAACCCATTGATGACGGCTGCTGCGCGATGCCACATTGGCTCTCCTGCCTGATGCTGCATCGCGCAGCATTATTACTTTATCTAATTTTCATGGCATTCCCAGCATAGAATGCACTGTCATTGGTTCAAATACACGAGGTGGGTTTTGTTGATTTTTTTAAGACCACGTGACCACCCAAAAGTTGTGTGGTTTGCCGAAAATCATGTCAATCAAAAAAATAAAAAATAAAAAAATAAAACAAAATAATAAAAAAAATACGCCAGCTATGTCGGCGACAGAACAGTTAGTGGCGTTTGGTGCGCAGAATCAAGGTCTACTATAGACTACTGACGAAAATCACACAACACATTGCATCTATTTATTAACAATATTTAATAATTTTCTAATTCATCTAATTTTGACGATTTTTTGAAATATTTGTTGGTTTGTAAGCGCTAAGGGAGCATGTTTAAATAAAACCTGTGAACCTTAACTTTTAAATGTATTTTATTTCATGTTTCTATTTGCTACACAGACTTAGATATTAAGGTTTTGGTAGACTTGACAATTCGTACTATTTTTTCAGAAAACCCTCAGGCATTAAGGACATGCATCCTAGATTGCCATAGTCATCAATGGGTTAATTCTTAAAGAATTATATTTTTATTAACCTCCAAACCAAAAAATGGGTTAGGCAGCCTCTCGATAAATGTTGCCCCTCCTGTTACTCTTTGTACTCTTGTTATAACTGAACATTCCTTTTTTATTACTGGTCACATAAATACTTAGCCTGGCTCCGCCCGCCTACCTACATCCGGCCAAATTTAATTTTCCCTTCAGTAGTCAGTCTGGGGACGGGGCGTATTATTGGGATCCTGCTCGAACAGATTTCTGTGTGTCCAATCAGTGAACAGAGCGAGTGGCTGAGAACGATGACGTTGAAGTCGCGCTCCAGTTTCAGTTGAATGCTGCGTTCCTTTATACTCGTAAGAAGGAGATTTCCGACTTGGTAGTTCCGAGTTCCGACCTGTCTGTGTTCCAGTGCATCTGCTCGCAAAAGTATGGACGCCTACAACCTTTCTCATCCAAATAATTAAACGTTAGGCTCTAGCAAGTTACCGTTGCCAGGTACCGGTAGATCCATAGACCACAATATGTAGTGAAGTCGGAAATTTCCGTGTTCCCTGTCCAACTGGAACGCACCACCAGAAGCCGGCTCATGACACACGTGACGACCAAACGTTATGCGATTGGTTGGCTAATCCAGAGTGGCACTGGGCAGATCCAATAGTTTTAAACTTCAACAGACACCCGCCTCCAAGTGAGTGAACGTTTGCCAATTACAGCACTTCCAGACCTTCTGTACAAATTAAATGAAGTACGATGGTCTGGTTGGATCAGGCTAATAAATACTTACATTATCTTATACAGGTCCTTCTCATATAATTAGCATATTGTGATAAAGTTCAATATTTTCTGTAATGTACTGATAAACATTAGACTTTCATATATTTTAGATTCATTACACACAACTGAAGTAGTTCAAGCCTTTTATTGTTTTAATATTGATAATTTTGGCAAAAAAGTAAAGAAAAACCAAAAATCCCTATCTCAAAAAATTAGCATATTTCATCCGACCAATAAAAGAAAAGTGTTTTTAATACAAAAAAGTCAACCTTCAAATAATTATGTTCAGTTATGCACTCAATACTTGGTCGGGAATCCTTTCGCAGAAATGACTGCTTCAATGCGGCGTGGCATGGAGGCAAATGGTAAATGGTAAATGGACTTGACTTATATAGTGCCTTCTAGCCGATTTTCTCAGCCCAAAAGCGCTTTACATATCTTACCACATTCACCCATTCATACACACACTCATACACCGATGGCAGTAGCTGCCATGCAAGGCGCTCTCTGAACCATCGGGAGCAATTTGGGGTTCAGTGTCTTGCTCAGGGACACTTCGACATGTGGCGGGGAGACGGGGGATCGAACCTCCGACCCTGCACTCCAGAGGCGATCTCCCTACCCACTTCACCACTGCCGCCCCAGGCAATCAGCCTGTGGCACTGCTGAGGTGTTATGTAGGCCCAGGATGCTTCGATAGCGGCCTTAAGCTCATCCACAGTGTTGGGTCTGGTGTCTCTCAACTTCCTCTTCACAATATCCCACAGATTCTCTATGGGGTTCAGGTCAGGAGAGTTGGCAGGCCAATTGAGCACAGTAATACCATGGTCAGTAAACCATTTACCAGTGGTTTTGGCACTGTGAGCAGGTGCCAGGTCTTGTGCCAGGTTGAAAAATGAAATCTTCATCTCCATAAAGCTTTTCAGCAGATGGAAGCATGAAGTGCTCCAAAATCTCCTGATAGCTAGCTGCATTGACCCTGCCTTTGATAAAACACAGTGGACCAACACCAGCAGCTGACATGGCACCCCAGACCATCACTGACTATGGGTACTTGACACTGGACTTCAGGCATTTCCTTCTCCCCAGTCTTCCTCCAGACTCTGGCACCTTGATTTCCGAATGACATGCAAAATTTGCTTTCATCCGAAAAAAGTACTTTGGACCACTGAGCAACAGTCCAGTGCTGCTTCTCTGTAGCCCAGGTCAGGCGCTTCTGACGCTGTTTCTGGTTCAAAAGTGGCTTGACCTGGGGAATGCGGCACCTGTAGCCCATTTCCTGCACACGCCTGTGCACGGTGGCTCTGGATGTTTCTACTCCAGACTCAGTCCACTGCTTCCGCAGGTCCCCCAAGGTCTGGAATCGGCCCTTCTCCACAATCCTCCTCAGGGTCCGGTCACCTCTTCTGGTTGTGCAGCGTTTTCTGCCACACTTTTTCCTTCCCACAGACTTCCCACTGAGGTGCCTTGATACAGCACTCTGGGAACAGCCTATTCGCTCAGAAATTTCTTTCTGTGTCTTACCCTCTTGCTTGAGGGTGTCAATGATGGCCTTCTGGACAGCAGTCAGGTCTGCAGTCTTACCCATGATTGCGGTTTTGAGTAATGAACCAGGCTGGGAGTTTTTAAAAGTCTCAGGAATCTTTTGCAGGTGTTTAGAGTTAATTAGTTGATTCAGATGATTAGGTTAAGAGCTCGTTTAGAGTACCTTTTCATGATATGCTAATTTTTTGAGATAGGAATTTGGGGTTTTCAAGAGCTGTATGCCAAAATCATCAGTATTAAAACAACAAAAGACCTGAAATATTTCAGTTGGTGTGCAATGAATCTAAAATATATGAAAGTTCAATTATTATCATTACATTATGGAAAATAATCAACTTTATCACAATATGCTAATTATATGAGAAGGACCTGTAAAAGGCTACTCATTTTCTAAAACAGCCGCATATAGTACTTTTCAGCAAACCCTACTCAAATAGGAAGGATCCTTGGGGCCTATTTTCAGATGTGGATTAATACACACTGTGTCAAAGTGAGTATTAACAGCAACAGGACTGTGTGTGGTGGATTGACTTAAAATAAATATGTTGTTGTATTGGACAACTAATGAGCTCTGTGGCACAGGGGAACAAGTGGAATCATGCTTTGGATCCACATACAATACTTGTTAGTAGGAACAATTCAACGCTGGTTTGGTTCCTTTCATGGGAGTTATTGGTAATAATAAAAAAAGACTCAACCTCCGAATTTGAGACAGAATTGACCTTGGAGAATTTGAATTTGTAACGCACTGTATAGAAAGTGTAAAACTATCGCTACGACTTGTTTACCATATGTGGAGATGTAGTATTGACTGTGGCACATTTACTTGCATCAGATCTATAGCTTGCCAACACTTACGACCGATCAAAGCATTTTGTCTGGTTTTCTCTGCGGGATCCTCGTTGTCAGAGGCATGGAAGGTGGCAGGGTCCACAAACAGATGCTACCCACTGACCTTAGAAAACATGGCGGAGGGGCCAGATGTTTGGATGACCTCCCAACCTTGGGACCAGCTGATGTGGCAGTGATGGAGATCAGGACTGGCAGAAGAAACTGATCTAGTGGCATCAGAGGTTCACATTTTCCCACTTTTTTTCTGTATTGGTCTTAACCCCACAAACTGGGCAATCCTGGGAGGCAGGGAAAGATGGAGGACAGACAAACAGAAAAACGTTAACACAGAAGCGACAGAGGAGAAGGGAGGACTGGTCAGTGGTGCTGACTGTTATCACAGATGTTGACTTCAGCACAAAACTCTGCCAGAAGCTATCATGTCAAGGCTAAGTTAGCTGAATGAACAAGAACAACTCCAGGCCCTGCCACTTTAAATCTCGTTCAAAATTTAACAGCTGTTTCTTGAACGAATGCAGATGCAAAATAATGATAATGCCTACTTACAGCTCCTGCTAAGAAGTAAGCAATCCTTCTTGACCACGCCCTGGACACCCTTATTACTTCTACATTGCTGCAGCGTTTTGGAGATTTAATTTTAGAGAAAGCAAGGCTTTTTTTGGCAGGCATTGTCAAAGGAAAAAAAAGTAAATAGTTTTAATGCTCTAACAATATTGGTGGAAAAAGTAACAATAATTTTTTTCCCTTTCCGTTTACAAAGCCGTACCAACCTACCAGTGAGTTTGTATGTAGCTGTCAGAAATAAGCACAGCATCTGTGTAATACATATCTACAGTAGCTTCAACATCATTTCTCCTCAAATCAACGCCTGCGCTTGTCTATTCTGACATCTGAAATTCTTAACATTTTGACTGGCTGCATCTTGGCTCCAAGCATCTTCACTCAGCTCAGAGAATGTCTTTGTGCCAAGGCCACAGCCTGTGGCACTTTTCCTAGTGACAGATGAGCATGTCAACATGTTTGTGTGTGTGTGTGTGTGTGTGTGTGTGTGTGTGTGTGTGTGTGTGTGTGTGTGTGTGTGTGTGTGTGTGTGTGTGTGTGTGTGTGTGTGTGTGTTTGTGCGTGCGTGCATGGCGAAACAAGTGTGTGTGGCGAAACAATAGGCCTTGTAAGCTGCAAACTGCACTATTATGGTTAGAGATGCCAGTTTATCCAGTTATCAATACACCAACATATTGATCGGACATAGTAACATGCGTACAATTAATAACAGAAAACCTCACGTTTTAGGGATGGGAACGATCGGGTCTGATATCGCTGCAATCTACTAAAATTTTGATTTTAAGACGTGATATAGCACAAATAAAAAATTATTTAGCAAATAAAAAGTTGAGTTCTGATGTTCTTTTGTATTCAAATTGTTCAAGGCATTTCAGATAAACCTTAATGCATTTTTGTGTATTTTTAGTTTTTTTTTAATTAGAATTGCTGGGTTGCTTAAGCCTTCCTTACACATATGATCACCACCAACAAAGAAATGTATAATAATTATGATATCGGACAGTATCGGTATCGGACGATCTCCAAAACCCAGATAGGATGGTGCATCACTAATGGTTGTACAGAGACAGGCTGAAACATAGAATTTTTTGACTCACACAGATGGACTGATAACACACAAACTAATATAAACACTACACCAATTTGTATCCTAAGACACTCATGAGCAAACATAAAAAGGCAAGCATATCCTTATTTGTCCTAAGAAGTTTCTCCCTATAGCATGAAAGCATAAACCAAATTAACGATAAATGGTGAGCAGCCCCAAAAGAGAACTGCGACATGTGGATCTAAATCTGTCCGTCCTGTCTCCAGGCCTGTTGGCAAAGGGCAGCTCAGCTGTAGCAGGCAGATTGTGTGAACAGCGGACTATGAACATCTGTCCACAGGCCATACCAAGGTGTCTAATCCAGAGAACACTGAACACACACCCTGTGGGCTCCCACAGTACACTGCATAGCCCACATCCCAGAACACACTGCCACACATCCTCCTAACAAGACAATATGTTGTTTAGTTGTAATACTTTAAGTTCTTAAAACACTTAAATGGGTTAAATATTTTACTGTTTTCCTTTACCAATCAGTTTGCTTTAAGACTTTATAAAAGGCTGGATCGCGCATCTTTATAGTCAATAAGGCTTTAAGCCTTATTGACTATAAAGATGTGTGATTTTTACAGTAAAACATTGGAGAAAGACTGCAGAAATAGCCTGAGTGCATCCAATATTGATGCACTCAGGATGATGAGAAAAGGAATGGTAACACTTTAAAATAAAGGTTACACTAATTAACTGCTAGTTAATGGATATTTGATACCATTAACTAACCGTAAATAAATGCTTAGGTAATGCCTAATAAGCAATAACTAAGCATTAGTTAAGTAAGCTTGATAATGCCTAGCCAAGCATTAACTAATTGTAATTAACTAAGCAGTAACACTTAGTTAATGCTTCATAGGCATTAACTAAATGTTAATAGCGTTAAGCAGTACTTAACAGTTCATTTATATACCCTTATTGAAAACTGTTACCAAAGGAATTTATACCACTGTGAATGTGTAGGTTCCAGCTAAAAGATGCTTAATTTTCGTATGATATTAATCTTATTATTTGGTTGCTTCATTCTTCACTAAAACTTGAGCAGGAGAGTTGGTTAGATATGCCTCTATTAATTAGTAGTAAGCTAAAATTATTGAACAAAGCTGCAAAATACAAAATCACCTTTTGTATCTTTAGACAATTTCTCTACACCGAGTGGATATGCAGAAGTATATGATTGTGATAGTGTGTACTTTTTTATTTAAAAAAAAATAATCCAGTGAGATAAATGTATTGATAAGTCATTTACACATTTTGGCACTTTACCAGAAGTAATATTGCCAGCTCGTCTATGAGTGCGTCTGCTGTCCAGCACCTGTCATATCGGCTGAGTGTCACCCACGTCACAGGGTGTCGCGAAATGACAGCACCCAATGTCTGCAAAGATGAAGCCTCGGGAGGGGGAAAAAAAACAGGACGGATCGAAATTTCATACTCCCAAGTATATCAAAGTGACTCCTGTCAGCATTGCATCAAAGCAGAGAAACAGGAACTGTTCATTTTAACAGCTGAGAGTTGGACTGTGGAGGGGGTTTTCTGGGGAAACAGAAGGGGAGGGGGAGGGGGGGGGAAAGGTGAGCACCGTAAATTATGTTGGGTGACTTTCAGGAAAAATTATGACAACCAAAAGCACCTTGTCAAAGATCGGCCATTTGGATTTATGACAGCAGAGTCAAAATAAGGCTGTGACAGAGGGTGAAGTTGAAGGGAGACATTTGAGCAAAAGATGATTCCGAGTGATTTTCAGAGATCTAGTTTCCTCACATCAAAAGGCAACGGCCACTTGTATCTCACGTGACAGTGAGACTACTGAGAAATAGTGCATCCTTTGAGATAATCCCATTCCACTTTCTTCGCATGTAGATATTTAAAATTATTTTTGATATAATACATTTTACTTTTTAAAATGTTTAATTTATTTTAAATTGACTTAATTTACTTCGAATGTCCTGTGGAAAAAAATGGCATGACGACTGATACTGCTGCATTCATGTAAAATGTAAATACAAATGTTACATTGTAAATGCTTGAAAACTGAATAACGACCAATTTTTTTGTAAAGAAAACCATTGCGGCAAGCAAAAACAATCACAGCAATACACAAAACAACATTGACAGTTACCATGGGGCAAGCCGTTTCACCAAAGCAGTCTGGATAAACAAGAGTGTGTGTGTGTATTCACTGGTAAAGGCCTGTAGTGACTGCTACAAGATACAGAGATAAGACTTGTGCAGCGATGACAAATATTAGCAGCTTGAGGATAAAAGAATCCTATTCAACCAAAATCTGGTTTTGTCCTAGGGCCAAACACTGCACTGTACTGCACTGTGGGCCACTTCTGATTCCACCACTAGCTGGTGTAACGCAACCAGCCATGCATTAGCATTGGCCCTCCAGTTAGAGCAGGCTCTTAGGATCCTGTCACCCGAACTTATCATACATGCTCCCACACTTACACAGCCAGACACACGGATGCAAACAGGACAAAAAGCAGCTAGTTTTGTTGCAGCAAGAACACACAAACCTTTATTGCATACATATATCCCTTTACATGTCTGAGGCAGACACAAACACCAATGCTATACACTCACACAAGCACCATCATTCAATATTGTAAAGACTCCTGAAACCTCTCAAGAATCTCAACTGGTCAAACACACAGTGGCCGTTAACACCGGCAGCAGGGATGTCCCTCTGCACAACATAAAAGACTGAATCTCCCCGTTAAAGCAGCCGTCCTCTCTCTCTCACCACTTAGAGCGGGGCCCAAGCTAGCATACAAAGTTCAACAACTGTGAAGAAGGAACTATTAAAGAGGACACACAAAGCAGTGACCTTGACTGACAAGTGCTCTTCATTCTGGCCATAAACAGCAGTGGGGCCTGATAAGTGTTCATCGGTGCGGGGAGTAATGACCTATCCGTCAGCAGCGGTTGGGCTGTGTGAGGTAGTATAAATGGAACATACATAATGTACAGCAATAATACCAGCACGCTCAAAGCCTAATGTATTATCATTATTCTTGGGGACCTGGGTTTTTGCCCCCCCCCCCCCCCCCCCCCCTGTGTAGTGTGCCTCAGCACGGTGGGTAAATGCCTTCCGGCCACGATCATTTCATTCTAATCTTTGTTCCATATTATAATTTTCATGGTCAGAAATACACCGGGAAGCAACGCCAGGTTTCTATCAAGGGCTAAACCGAACACAGGCAATAACTGGAGGTTTTATGTGATTGTATAACCCCCTTTCTTAGTGTACCAGTCAATTTACGATAAGAATGGAGAAAGCTGTAAATTTACTGTGTGATGGCCCATCTTAAACAACATCATTACAGGCAGAACCAGCTTCTGATAGGGCGGCTGTATCTATACTAGACACTCAATGCATGTTTAAAGACGTGATCAGAAAATTCAATATTCATTACATTACAATACTGTATCAATGTATTTAAATTAAGCATAATAACTGAACAAGGAACTTGCATAGTATGTTGCAAAATATACTGCACTTATCGCCAGCTTACTGTGCTGGAATGTCATCATTTACATTAGAGAGTGTGTGTGAGTGTGAGTGTGTCTATCCCTAATATTTACCTTGAAAAGTTAAAAATCTGCCAACTAGGATTAAAAAGTGTAGAAGTCCAATTTAGTCAGTCGTTATTCCTATAAAACCATGAATCAAAAAGATTTTTATAAAAATTGGTTTATTTGAGTTTTTTTGGGTGGCTGATTAAGAAAAATTAAGACACCATGATCGAAAAGATATAACATCCAAAAATACTACCGTGTAAAAGCTAATTCAGTCCCGATCTTATATCGGCTGTGTTGAGTTATCATGCAACACCATTAATTAACAGACATTTGTGAGGCCTCCCACACACATACTGCATCAAAGTCACAGCCAGTGTCCTTATCCAAAACTCATCTCTGCTCTACTGAAACAAGGATATGCAGTGCTACTATATACAACTCAACATTCCTACACATTGTAAGGTTTCTTGGAACCTGAAATAAATTCCCATTAAGAATAGTAGTGTTTATTTGCAAGTCAGAAGAAAAAAAACTGCTAACTGCTGTACTGTAATATGGTAGTAGCTAATATTTTGTTGATCATTTTCAGGATACTTTGGTTTTGTAGGGAATTTAAGAATGAATTTTGTAAATAGTGTGTGTGTGCATGCATGCTTGCCTTGTCTATCCAGGGTATCCCTATAAAGCAGAGGTAAATAAAGGATGCCTCCAAAGCTTGGAGACAGTAATCTCCCCTGTTGAGGTCAAATCTAACATGGCAGGTTAGTGTCTGTGGAGATTGACAGCCTGGAGAAATACTGCTGCCAGGCAACCACAACGCACAGTGACAGTAAACACCTCCCAGGAAAAAGGCTGGTTACCAAGCCTTATAGAGCGATTGTCAGAGGGTTATTTGAGCTGCTGCCAACTCCGCACTGACAGACTCTGTCAACCTCTCTATCACGTACAAACCATCTTAATAATGTGGACATCAAACTAGGAAGTATACATTTCCAACCTGTAAAGATCATCAGAAACATTTTGTAGGCAAACCTTATTCTTTCTGTGATGACTTCATATGTAATCAGCTACAAAAATCCAAAGACCTTGCTTCTATTAGCTGGAATGATTAGTTGATTTATTGATCAATTAATCAAGAGATTAATATAACCAACTATCTTGGCCAATTGACTGTGGTTCCAGGTCATCACATGTAAATAGTTTTGTATGCGATTAACCAAATTTCTTTGAGTTTTTGAATGTTGGTCAGAGAAAACAATTCAGTTTATGAGGTCATTAGTTATCTGGGAACTGCACATGGGCTTTTATATACTATCTATGGCTTTTTTCCATGATTTGCTGAGCAATTATCTACAAGATCAGGAATCAGTTCAAATAATAAAGTAAAGAAATTATTGTATAAAAGGAAAATATACTGCAACGTATGTGTCACCATATCCTGTTTATGCTGTAGATTTTAAATCAATTCTATATAGTGGAATAGATCAAATAGATAATCATCAATAGCCACGTAAAAACAAAGGACTACAATAAGCTGCAAAAAAACCTAGATTTAAATCCATGTTGTTTACTGTTGTTGCACACAAATTGTAATGCAGTTCATCAGGCCACTAATTGCATGAAATATGTTATCTTACAGGCTTGTGCTGTCTGCGTTTCATAAACAAAGGCTGACAGATCATGCCCTCAACCAGTGACCCTGCTGTGAGCATATGCACTAATGCAAGGTCACACTGGAGACTGGCCACATGAGGAGAAAACAGCCATCCAATTTGCCTTGTGAGCCCCACACAGCCACAAACTACTGATGTAGTTATTATGCCCCAGAATAAAATGGCAGTGTGTTAAACGGGGCCCTTTTTTCATTAGCGGCTCTAATAAATGGAGCTTCTATAAATTAGAGGAAACCCTTTTTATGTGCTAAAGGAGAAAATTATAAAAGGGTATCACTGCCAGAAAATCTGTTGTAAGCTCAATGTCAAGGAGGCATCGTTGGCTCCCACAGTGCTCAGCTGTGTGCAAAAGCATAGCAGTCCCTGATTTTCATAATGGCAGGTAGCCATCTTTAAATCAGAGATCTACATACAGTGCTAACCATGAAACACAGAGACGAACAGTGATCACCCGATTAAATGTGATCACATCTGCCTCAAAATACTAACAAATCTCGTAAAATAGTAGAAATAAATCTCCATGGTAAACGATTTTAAGCAGGGATATCATATGTAGGGCTCTGATTGGTCTGATTATGAAGGTGGGTGGAGGTTGAACTGTGATGGGAACCTGCTATGAGAGGGGTGATGGTTGTAATGAGGGGGTTGTGGGTAGCGTAGGCAGATAAGACAGGCAGAAGAACAGACCTATAGCCTGATGCTGTTCCCCCCCTTATCCTCTGCTTGCCCTTTGTCATGCACCCTCCTAACCTCCGGAGCTGTCACTGCCCTGTCAGAACCAATCACAGGATGCCATGCGGTCTGCCAGCCATGTACCAGTTTGGACAGGATGACATCAAATTTCTGGTGCTATGTGTCAAGGACCATATGAAAACAGATGTCCTCATTACTGGGTCGCCTGTTCTATAAAAAGTCTACACATTCAACCTTTTCGTAGATCAGCGGCTTAAAGGAACATCACAAGACTACTTATACTGTGTATGCAAGTTGGCAGTGAAAATCCTGTCAAAATAATCAGTGACATAAAACATTTTTTTTGTTCTAAAATATTTTAAATTTGTTCAAAGTAATAATGTCAAATAAAAGCAGATTTCTACACTATAAAACCTAAGAAAAACAGCAAACTAAAAAACAACCCAATCACAGTGTGGTGAAACAGTGACATGTCCAAGCCTGGTGTTATGCATATATGAGGCCCTCTGAGATCCTGCATGACAAAAGTTACTTTATTGAATGGGACAGATCGCTGCTTGTCTGACTGACTTAATCTGTTTGATTGAGCAACGAGACGCCTTCGGCTTCACAAGTCCTTCAAAGGCCGCAGATTCTGCAAGTGTGAAAAAAGAGGGAGGAAAAAAAAGAAGAGAAAATTCCCCCCCCCACTTCCCTTCTACTGCAACAGATACAGACATAGACCACAGCCGCTTTTAAAAGAGGTATATTTAATGCCTTTAAACATTTTATTCATGGGCCTATACCACCCAAGCAGGTCATCAGCCTCTAACAAAGACCGAAAGCCCAGAAAATCTGTCAACTGTCAGTGTCATTGATTAGGAGCAGAACTCCAGGCAGATGATGAGGCTTCATTAAAGCCAACCGTTGGAGAGTGATAAAGGGAAGAGTTTCTCCCTGACAAAAAAAAACTGCTGTTGCAATTTCCCTCTAGACTGAAGAGCATGCCACATTACAGAGCCATACATTCATTTGCTCATGCTTCACGATCTTATTATGGGGATCTAACTTTCCACTCCACCCCCTTTTCTTTCCCCATGCCGCCCCAACACAAAGCAGACCTCAGCGATCATTGTGCTTGATCTGAATTTTATTTAGAGCTCCATATGCTTCTCCAGCCCACTCTCAAAGCCTAGCGTTGATGCTTGGCCTCTCTTGGCCCGTTAACCATTAAAAGAGGGGCCATTCTGTCACCACACTGCCTATTGTGGGCCTTTGAGGTGAAGAGACAAAGTGTGAGATCATGAATGAGTGCTTGGCAGTCTATTGGAGGTTTCCATCCGCACAATTGAACTCAGAATCTGCACCTGATGGGATTCAAGTATCTATTATGAAAGAGAAAAGAGGTTACTTTGTTTGCTTGGAGTGTCCCCCATAAATATAAAAAGGGTGTGTTCTCATATATACAGGCGACTGGATTTTCTACCTCACTGCAAAGAACAGAGAGCATGGCATGGTGGTGCCACGGGTGTGAGAGATTTGCATATGGTTTCTCTCCTAACGTCTAACAGAAAATGCAACAAAATACCAAACCAGACGTCCTGGCCGCCATGGTCACCCAGACATGCAGTTAGCTGCACATGAGACCACATGAGGAGCTGGATGAAATCCCAGAGATACTCCACACCTCACAGCAAGGAGCAGCAGGCTATAGACTTAACCCTCTATCGTCTCTGGGGGCCTCCTCTCAACACGCATTTCCCCTATACACTCTCTCTCCCCTTGAAGTAGCCAAAGCTGTGTCTCTCAGTCTCCAGGTCCCCCCTTAGTGACAATTTGTCCACATCAGAGAGCCGTCATCCCTAACGAGATCTGACTGGTGACACAAAGATGGGGAGGGGCTGGGCATGGGCAGTGCTAGCGCTGGGTGCCTGCCTGCCCCGGGGCTACACAAAAACGCCATGCTCAAGACTGCCGTGTGAGAGAACACAACTGCTTTCTGCTAATCTCTGCTTTACCACCATAAGCTCTACCAGCCCACAAGCCCACATTGCTGGGCCATTACAAGGGCATTGGATGCAATAAAAGCAATAAAATGGAATGTTCATGATATATTTGTACACACAACCAACTGAAATGTAAGTAGGGATACTTAGGGATTACCTTAAATCATATCGCCGTACTGATTGCCAAAGGTGTCACTTTTACAGCACACACACACCCAAAAACTTCCTACCATCTTACTTACCATCTGCTGCCCGTCACTGATCTTACCAAATGATAATGCATGCCACTTCACAGCAAGAAAATACATTTTCTGAGCACACAAACACAATAAGTCTGTGACTAAACAGCAAATCATGTGAAATAAGCTCTGCATTGTGACACAAAGAACAGACCCTTTAAGCTCCTCTTCCATTCAGCTGTACAATGACATATTAGAAGAGCTGGCCAAAATGTTCTTAGGAGGCAACTGTCCGTAAAGTCTGTCACTGGCAAAGGATAACAGTCTCACAAATCTAGCAAATTATCATACATTATATGTATATTTTTGAAACTGTTCAGTGATTATTGAGTGCATCCTCCATTTCTAAACAAAACCTTTATGCAAATTCATAATATAATGCCGACATATGTTGGCCTTGTGTCAGGTGATATAAGACACACACACTGCACACCCTCAACCCCCCACACACGCGGCTTGACCCTGTATCCTAAAAATCACAGCCTCTCTGTTCCGGTCAAGTGCATCAGCCACGCAAATGTATGCAATTAGGTCATGTTGGCCAGTGTGTGACCTCACCAGGGGACAACAGTCATTGTCAATATCTTAATAAAAGTAAAATCCTATTAAGGCACAGGGGGTAAAACTGTCACCTTAATAAATAACAACAGATAAATAAAGCGGCGGGAGCGGGAGTATACTGTGCATGATAAGGATTAAATTATCCTTCAATATGCTGTACTTATCCATGGCTGACCTTTAATTTGGAAATATAAATGGCATACTGTGGCTAGGAAATTATGCTTTAAACGGGTAATAACCCGGAGGCCCCCTTTGAACACACAAGAACCAATCCATTTCAGACATGACTTTGTAGAAACTATTTTATCATCATAGAAACTGAATCTGACTTAGTGTCACGATTTCTCCAGACTATGCGTCATTTCCATGAAACATAAATAAATCAACATTTTTCTACTCCTTTTGTTTCCTCTCTGTGCTCTCGTTTTTTATTTGCCATGCTTCCACTCTCCTCAGCCCTGCTGGCTGCTCTCACCTTTCTCTCCTGGCCCCTCTGGCCCTCATCCTTGGCTCTGCCTCCTGACAACCTCACCCACTGAGCTACAGATTGGCGGGCACACAATGCCCCAGATCCTCATTCACCAACACAATGCACTCACCAGCCACACACCTTGCCTTCTCTTTAACTCTCTCCACCACATCCCTTCAGTCCATACCCTCAGTTCCTTCCCCGTTCATTCATTCCCTTGGTTCATTTCATTTCCTCCAGCTCCCTCCAAGTCTATCTCTCGCTTCTCTGACTCGCTCTTTCTGGCATCTTGGTGGCGACTGGTGGGCCGACAACAGAAACCATCATCTCCCGCCTCATTCTGGTGCAGGGCAGCATGAGCGGGACGAGCCAGAGCTCACAAAGCCACTGCAGAGCAAAACAAAGGTTGTGTGCTCCATCATTCAAACCAGTGCCACTCCGACAGCTGCCTCCGCCACGCTCACACTGACAAACGGCCAGAAAAACAGATGGTTTGTGCATTCATGACCAGTTTAGTGGAAGCCCAGGAGTCACCCTCATTCAAGGGGAGGCTTTTTGTCAGCCATTCTATAATAAAGCTTTTCAGTCTGGTAGAAAATTAGAAATGCATTTTAAAATTGTCACTTAATTATTGAGGTCAGCCCGGGCCCATGGAGGAGAGAGGAACGAGCCGAGGCTCTGGCTTTGTGACACATGACTGATCTGAAAAGATGGGCTGCCTCATTTCACTTTTTAAATCCTGCCAACACATTAACATACATTTGTCAGTTTGCTACTAAAAAGCAGACGCATTGAATTTCAGAAGCCAACTCTCCTCAAAGGAGAGAAAGTTCCATCATTTCAACATCTGATCAATATTGGCATTGCAGTGGTTTACCTCACTGAAAATTAAAAATTGGAAAAAGATAGTGTATTAACACTATTTAATATAACTTAACACAAATATAATATGTATTAAAACCACATTTTGCAATTGGAATGCATTTGTTTATGCATTAACATGCTGAACTCTGCTGTTCTGTTATTTGGACTTGCATTCTGTCAATCAAAGTGCCACACACATACAGTCACATCTGCACCATAATCGACAGCGGATTAGGGCATCCGACCCTCTGAATCTTTAATCACCTCTGCTCTTGCAGACCCATATGGTTAAACCATGGCCCAGGGAAAGGTGGCGCTCAACTCTTTACTTCGTGGGAACACAAAGCCCAGTTTCCCAGTCCTGAAGCCCTTCACATGCATTTCAGGCCCCACAGGAGAAGGGTATATTGAATTCAGACAGGGGTAAATCTACAGACCGAATTTAGAATATCTGGCATTTTCACCACCTTATTTTTAAATATATATATATTTATAAGTAATTATATTAGGCAGATACACATAAAGGAGACTAAGTCAACCACAATAATGGTGTGTGCCATATCATTAAAAAGGGCTTAGCGGTTTCTTTGAAGCAGTGAGGCGTGAACCATACTGAGCATCATCATCAAGTTCTTGGCAACACACACCAAAAAGTCATTTCCAATCGTAAGAGAAAGCATTCACCGTGTTGCACTATATCATACACTATACTGTTCCCACAAATTAGCTACAGTGCCAGCTAAAGTGACACTGACTAAACTTAGTTTGTTTGTTCCAACATATTAAATGAGTTGCACATCTCCCGGTGCCCAGAGACAGGGCCTAACAATGTAGGGAGAACGGCTGAGCAGATATGAATTAAAGATTACGCCAAGCCACCGCACGTCTGTCTACGCCTGCAAACCATCTGGACGTTCAATATTACATCCTTGTCTACACTTTTTGCACTGATCAGGATCAAAGTTTTCACGATGCATCACGCCCAGATGTGGGTACTGGCTCAATGCATTTGCTGAGGTCTCACTCGTAATTCTGAGCAGACATGCAATGGCATCAAAATGTGTCCACGAGAAATCACAGCCACATAAAAGACAATTAGTTATCAACCTAAACGTGAAAGACATCATGTCAGGCTGTAATTTAATCTGAGGTAAAGTTTGCTTCACTTGAGAATTATCTAAACCAAGATCTCAAGTATAACTTTTCAGTAAAAAGTTATAAAGAAGGAATTTAAAGAAATGGATTTGTTAAGTAAAAATGCAATGCTAATCGACTTTACATCTTCACACTGAAATATTTTCAATAATAGAATATTTCTGATTTTGATGTGTAGTTTTTGGTCACAGACAAGTCATATAAAGTCCGCAAGGATATCTGAACTATTGTGTGATCTAACATGTTGTGATTCTATTAATAATCATGTGGTCTCAGCATCATTGCACTGGACTGGTAAAGCCACATTAGCATAATCACTGTTATCATTAGCATAATTTCTGTGCTAGTTTGTCCGTGTTACTTACAGTAATATATAGCACAATAGAGACACCCAACAGCATGTTTAGCACTGCAGATATTAGCAGACCACACTTTTTTTATTGACCTGTGAGAGACCCACACGGCTCACAGAATAAAGAATACACATAGCACTTTAGTGTAAACACAGAGCTTGACACACATAGTATGAAGCTGACTGTAACCTGACATTGTCTGCTTTGTTTCCACTAAAGCACTGCCCTCCTCTGACAGTCCAAGGAATTGCATACAATCAATATGAAGACACAGCTACTCCTCATCACTGGTCCAAGTTATTACATCTCTCCCAAGCAAAGATAACTTTAAGACTGGTTATATTAGTTGTGGAGAGTGCACAGTTGGTGGATGAGAGACCCCTCCCCTCCTCATCCCGCTCCAGCCCCCTATCCTGTGCCATTTGTTGTTGGACTGCACCCCTTTGGCAGCGGATAGCAATCACTTCCTCAGAACATGATGTGGGAGGTGTTCAAAGATAGACACTGACAGAAATCTGCTGCCGTTGCCAAAAGCGCTGGCATTTCTACGACACAAGCAGTGACACTGAGACGGACGTGATTTGATCAAATAAATGTGACAAATGTGGGGTATGTGGATAAAAAAAGAATAGCAATCGGATTACATAAATACAAGCTAGAGGTGTATAAACAACTTGGAAAATAAGTCAATAGTATGTTGCAGTTAAAAATAAAATGATCCACAGTATCTCCTTGTAGCCAGCATTGCCTTTTGGTTTGATTGTTATTGCTGTTGTTACCATCCTAAGCGCAACCAGCTGGTAACTACACAATACTTTAAATGTTTTCTAGGCAAAAAAACAAAAAGACACATTTTGAATCCTTCTCAAAGACTGTACAAACTGCTCCTGTGAGATTCAAACCACAAATAACGACAGCATCTAAGCAGAAAGTAATTAAACCCCCAGTAGACTCTCATCAGCATTCATGAATGGCATCGGCTCCAGCATGATATAGAGTACAGGCCCCGTCAAGGTGATTTCTCACTGCTCACCAGCTCCTCTAACAGCTTTCACGATGGCCATCTCACACACACACACACACACACACACACACACACACACACAGATGCTGTGTGCTTGTCCCTCCCAAATTAATACCCACAAGTGAAACCGTGACCTGCAGAAGGCAGCCCCGACCTGCCGTCCCAGAGCTTCTCGGTGGATCCACCCCCCGAGCGTGTGGCTCTGTCTGTTTTCCCCTCCTCTCTCTCACCCAAGACTGAGCAAGGACAAGAACCTGCATGGGGTGAATAAGATAATCACATAGCACAATATGCTTAAGTGTCAGCTTGTGTGAAAAAAAAAAAATCGGTATTTGCTTAAAAAAAAAAAAAAAAACATTGTTACACTCAACATATATTGTATGATAGATGTATAAAAACATTTTAAAAAATCCCCAGCTGTGAATAGAACAACAAACAAAACAAATTATTAATTCACACTTACACAATTTACCCTGCATGTTATCTGCATAAATCCTTATTTTGTCCAAACGTATTCTAGATAAAAAGAATCTGTTGTTGTAGCCACAAAGGATTGGACAAAACTGGACCACAGAGAAAAGCAGGAAGTGGAGAGACTCAAGGCCAGAGAGACAATAATGGACCTTGTCTGTACAGCCACCAAATGGATACTGCTTGGTTAGTTGTAAGCTCCGTTTTGGGACCTTCGGTTCCCATATTTAATTAAAAATCCATTATCACCTCTCAGCGTAGTGAGCAGCACTTCATCCCATACTATCCAGACCTACACTCTTAATTGGTCTTAAATGGCTAAAATGCTTTTCGTGCAATTAGTCTTCCAGTTCTCCAAAAGGAGAAGTTAAGAAAGAATTGCAAGTAGTGTAAAGTCTTGTTAAAAATGGTCATGCAAATATACAAAGTGTACACTAAGTAATCAGTGGTACGATAAAATAATTCTCAAATGAACACACTCAGACCTTGTGGCAGACCTTGCAGGAAAACTGTTGTTTGGGTGGCGCATTAATATTCAAAAGGTGATGGTGCCAAAGCACCTTGAGCAGATGCACATTGGCACACATTGTGTGGCCTGAGTGAGGAGCTGCAGAGGACACAGTACCATAGAGTTACGGCTTTACACGATACAGAAAATAGAAACATTGAAAGAAGATATGGATAAGATATTAAAGAAAATTGAGAGCTACAGGTAAAGAATGAATAAAAGAGGAAAAAAATGGAGGAGGGGGAAAGATGGGTTCTCCTTCACATCCCAGTGCCGTTCTCCTTCATTGTTACCTCGATGCGTGCGGCCAGACCCCAGCTCCCCTGGCAAAAACTAAGTGGCTTGCTGGCATATGGTGTAACCTCCATTTGAGTGCTAAAAGCTGGATATTGTTTTTGTGGAGCAGATGTTGGCGGGCATGGCAAAAGGCACAGCTGACTGGGCTGCACAGCTGGGAACGGTGTCTGTGACCCACATACAGGGGGAGCAGTAGTCAACAGAGCCACGTTAATGGAGAGACACGATATGAAGTTTGTCCCTCTATTGTCTTTACACGGATGAAGTCGAAAATGAAGTCTGTTCAGCTTGTAATTAATTGTTTTTTTCTACTTTAATGACTATTCTCTGATAGCAGGGCATTTTTCAAGTGTCTCTACAGTATTTGCTGCTAATAGTGTCGGTTAGAATATTGATCAAGTTATGAGAAGTAATCCGATTTTAAAATAATGCCTCACACCTGAAGCCGCTGTCATGAAATAACTACGAAATATTAGGCCCAATCAGGGTCAGAGATTGATAAGTTTTTATTTTTACCACCATTATAATTTCAGGGAGTTTAATTCAAGCTAACTGTCGTGGGTTGGTAAACAACCTGGACTCTGTGAGCCTCTGAAAAACATGGAACCATCATGTTTTAAATTGGAATTAAATGAGCTTTCATGTCTAGATTTGAGCTAATGAAAACTAAACGAGGACACTTAAAGAGTCCTGACCGATTTCCCAAACCCAGAAGTGTCCCGGTGCCAAAAGTGGACAAATGAAGATTATGCTGAGATTATAATAAGGATGCCAAAGCCATTATCCAGTCTACTTTGACAAATGTTGTGCCTTTCTGTGAGCAGATGGGACCTAGAGTTTGGGTGGGGAAACAGGCAGAGTATCCTTCACCCAGTTGGCTAGAAAGTAGCAGGATAAACGGCAAGCAGGGACACTGTCAAGACTACCGTATATTGCATGTAATTATTGTCTGAATGCTTATCTCTGTCAAATACTTTCATTTTGCCGGGTTTAAAGAAAAAAAAATACTTTTAAGCACGACAAATACTATATTACTCAGAGTTATTTATAGTTAATTCAATTTCTACACTACACAGGTCTGTTGACAGCTGTTGTCATATTTTTTATGTGCACATAAAAACAGACAATCTATAATATAAGCAACTGTCCCTCTGCTCATCTGTCAATCAGTGCCATCCGACAGCCTCAGATTGGGCAGAACACTTTGGCTTCAGCTACTTAATTATGAGAGTGTTAAATGCCGTATGTTGTGGGCTGGAGCAAAACAAACTGACCAGAGGCTGCAATAAAGGCCGTTTCCCCTTGTGAAATAGGATTAAAATGGCCTGTCACTCAG
The DNA here is from genome assembly GCF_949987685.1 of Ammodytes marinus. Lineage (NCBI taxonomy): Eukaryota > Metazoa > Chordata > Actinopteri > Uranoscopiformes > Ammodytidae > Ammodytes > Ammodytes marinus. The sequence goes on along the minus strand of NC_137225.1, from coordinate 15,080,529 downwards.
TGGGGTCATGAAGAGCACAGGCCCTACTTAAAAAGTCATTTAGAGAATTAAGATGCCCCCGTTTAGGCCTGAGATGAGTATAAAAAAAAATTAAAAAAAAATACCTAGCACAGCCTTGAGGCAACCACTTGTTTTGACCACTATTTTTGTTTTAATGTTTTGCTTTGGCTAGTTGAATACTGATCTCTCATGGAGCTCTCTGTAATTAACAAGTATTTTTCCTGACTGCATGCTGATTAAAAGCACCTTCATGTGCACTTCACTGGTGGAGTCAACCTTCCTGTAGCAAGGTTTAGCCAAATGTGCTGAGGCTGCTGCTGACATCGGGAGTAACACTAATCTCACAACAAAGACAAAAGCATATCTCATTTTTAACAATGCAGATGTCCTATTTGAAGTTTTCCCCCGAAGAGAGTGCAACTGAAAAATCACCTGCAGCAATGTGTGATGACAGATACAAGATGAAAACATGCATCTCATAAAGTGATCCAGGCTCTTCTGCAATTACCACACAATTACATTTGATCACTGCTGTATTTAGTTACTGCTAAAGAGACTCGCTGTAGAGACTAAATGCTTTAGAAAACTCCTCGGGTACCAGTAAGAATCATTTCAAAAGCGATCATCACATCATGATCATAATGTTTCCCACCGTTTCCTCTACAAATGGTACACCCTTCCTAACTCTAATGTTCAGAGTGAAAAAAAAATCCATAATTCACAAATTTAATGAATGAGATAAGAGAAGGCACAAGGTTAGGTCCACAGTGTCAGGGATAGCGTGACGCTAGACCTTTGAGGTTGCCTCACAACATTTAGGTCAAGTGGTATACCTCTGTATTTGGCCATGGGAGCTGCATAATCTGAGCAGGTTACAGAGATTATATCCAGGTTACTGAGCTGCTCTTCAGAGGACAGACTGAATGCTCCTGCTTTGACAGAAGTTATGAATACAGATCGGGCCTCATAACTGACATGGATGTCTGGGGCCTCTGGGACTGAGCAGATGATTTGACAGGGAGATATAAAGACCTGCTACTATAGAGAGAGCACAGGTGAGCGCTGGTTGGGGGTTGGTGTTGGGGGTGTGCACACATGCGTGCATACAAGGAAAAATGTCAAAGTGTTCGTAAGATGAATATCAAATATTATCAAACCAAAAGCTTTAAATCAAGTTGAAATTAAATCACACTGAAATCAAAAAGTTATTTCAACACTTCTTCATATAACTTAAGACTTTTTTGACAGTAGAAGAAAAATGTATAGTAAGCATTTATAGTCACTTAAAAACTATTTTGCTCTTTAACAGATATCCTCATCCTTTAATTATTTATGTCTGCCTCATGTTAAACACTAAGGAAAAATGTTTGCATGTTAAAAAACTGTTTAATGTTCTTTGAAAAGACATTGAGACTACACAAAGTGTTATATTGTAGATAAATGTCTACTGCTCATTGACACTGTTGCATATTGTACTTGAATGTGATCCAGAAGTTTCTCCAATGAGTCAGTGTGTGTTGTTGAACTGTGCTGAGAGTGACATGCTGATTCCTGAGCATGTTTATGAGTCAGTGCCACCCTTCCATCTCTGGAGCAGGCCTCAGCCCTCACACCTCCTATCAGCCTGACTTTGATGGACACATGCTCCCTCTGTGCTTGGCAGGACGGTCTTTTGAGGAAAATCAACAAAAATGGCAACGGCAATTGGATCCACACACACACACACACACACACACACACACACACACACACACACACACACACACACACACACACACACACACACACACACACACACACACACACACACACACACACACACACACACACACACACACCTTTATTCCAATGGATGTTGTTCATGTTGTCAAGATAAGCTCTGAAGAACATGGACCGTTTGTAGATGTCTGAAAAATAAAACAGGATGTGACTTAGTTGGACAATATTAATCATGCATTTTGTTTTAAGCTGTCAAAGAGGCAACTGGCCAATTGTTGAAAGACAGTTAATGGCCAAAAGAAAGTCATTTTTACTTAATTGTAGGATAGAAAGTAAAATAAAAAGTTTAATCATATTATATCCACATATTTAAAAAAAATTGCAATTACCTAAATCAATACAATTTCTACGACTAACTTTAGTCAGTAAGCATTACTATTAAGTGATTGGCAGACAAACAAGGACATCACAAGATTGAACATTACTTTGATCGATTTGCTCAGGACATAAATGCCAGCACATCCACCACTGAGCTAAAACTCTATATTCAGCATGACGGCACAGTTGACTCAAGCAAGGTTTACTGCTTTGCCAATAGACAAAGGAAGTCCTGCACTACATCTGTGTCAGACTGCCCATCCCATTATATCCACTCTGCTGCTTCCAGTCATCAGCTATGACGAGCCTTCACCTGAGCTGACAGGTGACTGTCCTTAGGCAGCACAGCAACCAACAGGGGAGCCTTAACCTGCCAACTATCTGTCAGTCCCCCAAAACCAGCTCTGTCATGTCATCTCCTCCATGCCAATCACAGTGACACATCAACTTTGTGCCAGGAAACAGTGTTGGAGATTACAATCTAATACAACATCGCCCCGAGCCAATGGAAAGAAGCAGGCAATTATTATGAGATAGAGACGATAATGTAAATGTTGGCAGGCCACATGCAAATACGATTTTTTCCTAAAGGTTTAACTTTTGGTATAATTGCTTGTACAAAATTAAAGAGGTGGGGCTCAAGAAGACACATTTCTGTGAAGATGACAGAGTCTAGAACAAGGCCAAAAAGGGTTTCATTAATATAGTATCATGTAAGTGGTCCATTAATCCCCTGAGTAAGAAAGGGAACATGGGGATGGTTGTCAGTCTAATTTTAGGTAAATTTCTCAACACAAAATCATTTCATGAGTAATATTAAAAACAGACACAGAAAGCAGCTAGTTACAGAAAAAATATGTACAGTGAGTGTTATCCACAATACATTTGCCTTGTCCACTCTAAAAAGGTAAAAAAAAAAATTAGCTACCTTGGAAATCCAGACCCAATTCTAGAACAATGTAGGGTCTGGCGAGGGTCAGTTGGTAGAGACCAAAAACACAAATAAAAAACAAGAGTGAATATGAGCTCAAGTGGAGAGAAACAACTCCAAATAAATGCTTATATTCTTAAAATGTCAACTCTTTTCAAAAGTTCTGGAAATTCTATGAAATGGATCTTGACATGAGATCGTTTTTCCAACTTATTTTTCCATGTTTTGGGATGTGATTATAAACTGAGTCCTCTTACAGACTACAATGAACTATCTTAATTTTGATTTCATCAAATATAATTATATATTCAATATCCATCGTTTAAAAACAATATACACGCAGTCATTTGTAATATAGCTTTAAGAAATGAAAATGTATTTCTCTACTTAACTTCTGATGAGACAGATTCATTTGTGCAATGGTAAAGGTTGCTCTGACCTAGCCCTGTAATCACACATTTTTGAATGTTAGAGGGGGAAGCAGCCTGCGCCATATGGCTAACGATCACAATAATAAATCAATTTTAGGCAACGCTTCATAATTTATCCATGAATTTATGGATTTTTCCTTTCAGTTGTTTCCAGTTGTTGTGGCATTCCAGGACCTCATTTGAAAAGTGGCAACGAGGCAAGCGGGCAGAGTTTTAACCAACTGCTGGGATTTTACATGGGACTAATCATGAAGCACTGATTGATTGAAGCTCTGCTATCAGTGAACGCTCCCCCCGTATGTAAATGAGTAACCTTTAGGAGGGCTCCGAGTCGCAGCAGTGGCAGATGGGCAGTAACTGTAATGGGGTAGAGGATGGCTAGAATAAATATCCCATGGTCTGGATCTTACCTAGTCTCTTCAGTGTCCAACTACGCTGCATGACAGTCCACCACACAGAAGAGACTCAAGGAGAATAGAGCCAGTAGATTGGATGAGTCAAATTAACAAGAGGTACAATTCATTCGATTTTTTTAAATGTGTCTATTTTGAGTTAAGGAATTAGTGAATGTGGTAATGATTATTAAGAAAATTATATAATACAAATCATTTGTAAGTCTCTGATGTTGAATGTGCCATTCACTTCAATTTCAGTCACTTAACAGTGAAAGGCAGCATCAGTCCTGTACTATAGTATCTCTAGTCAAACTACAGGGTGCCCCCAGACAAAAGCATCACTGGTGTCTAATTGAAATCCTTCAGAGAGAGTCAAGAGGGAGGAGAGCGAGGAATTGAATTGGAGAGGAAAATCAACACAAAAAAAATAAAAAATAAAAGTTATGTTGAAATAGAGATAAAGTAAGGACAAACTGTAGGAAACCATTATAGCAGCCTGTTCTTGATCTGTGCAACACGCAGAGCAAATGAATACAGGGCAACACAGCCTCAGGCAGAGGCAGACTTGAGGCAGAGGTGGAAACGTACATTTTTCCCCCACAGCCTTAAATTAACATGACAGCCAGTAGCTTCTTGCTACCGAGAAAGTGAGCGATTAGTATTATCGTTTAAATTGTAATTTGGCAGTTAATTAAAGTGACCTTGGTTTCTATTGCTGCATCTGTAAACGGGCAACTAGAGTGCCATTCTGTATCTCAACCGTCTGTGAGGCCTGTTACAGGATTAAGTCACCCCGGTGACAAAACCAAATTAAGCAGCTGTCACCGCCTACCTGCAGCTCCGAGCTTAAGATGATCAACTTATGACCGGTCGGGGAGCAGAGCCTCTTCTCCCTCTCCCATTATCATTTTGTAATGTAATTTATGATTAGTTTTAATGTTTTTTTCAGAGAGTCATTAAAAGCGAGATGTTAAGAGCAAACTGCATGAAATCATAGGTACCACGCGTTTATGTTTGAAGAAAAGTGTGTGACAACATCTTTAAAACCCAGTGGAGTGTGTTTAACTATTAGTTATGTAGTTTTGATTGAGGAAAATTGGTTGCTGCATTCTCTGAGTGCGTGCAAAATGAATAATTTAACACAAATTCAAATGTTTGAGATTCCTGGTGTAGAACATTCTCTAAACATTCTAACCCGGAGGGAGAAATCTGATGGGACAGAGGTAAACAGAGGTAACATTCATAAGTACCAGAAGGGGACTACTCTCAGTCAACATAAAGATGTTATGCTACATATTTTATACCAGCATGTGGCACATAAAGTAAAAATACACATTCACTGGATATGAATTATACATATACGCACATAATCCTAAGAGAAACACTGCTAACAATGTTCAGCTAGTAAAGGACTTTTAACAACCTATAGAATGTTAATGTTTCATGCTCTTACAAAATGAATCATTCATGACGTTATAATGCTATAGTTTAAAGGGATAGTTCAGTATTATTTAAGTGGGGTTGTATAAGGTACTTGTGCATAGTTAGTCGGTTACCTTATGGAGATGCCGATCAGCGCAGTCATTTAAAGGAGTTTGGAAGAGATGACGGTATAGGAGAAGTTGGCCTTGTACCGTTTAACTTTTTTTAGCTGAATATAAAAATGGTTACCTAAAAAATAAATATCTGTTCAACTATATGATAGATGTAGGATTTGCGGATTTGCGAAATCTTGTTGTTTTAGTCAAGATTATGCTAAAATATATTTTCAGGATACAGGATACAGTATGCAACAAGTCAATAAGCAAAGAGCAGCAGAAAAAAGTGAAGTCCCATCTACAGCAGGATCATTATAAAGCAAAACATAACAAGGCTGATCATTGGCTAACTTGTGTCATGTGTTTCATAGTTCTTCCTCTTCTGGCTGACGTCATCTCCTGCACTATGGGAAAATAATGAACTATGCCTATGTCCTTGAAGATAAGATGTTTTGCTCAGCTGAGTAAACGGAATTACAGAAGGCCTTTGTTTAAAACCGATACCTCATCTTGCCCCTAGCCTTATCGTATGGGATAAACATCGTAAAGTTATCAAGGGGCTTTTTGTTGCAAATTCATCTCTACCTCCCTTCCTTTCTCACGAGTTCTGGAGTGAGAGAAAATTAGAGAAGTTTAGACACAAGTTAAGAATATATCGATTGTTCTATTGATTATCTATGAGTAAATGCCAATTAAAATGAGGGGGGTATAATATCATTAAAATTAGAAATATTTTTCCTAACAACTGATAAGCTACACAGCACTGACAGACAGACAGACAGACAGACAGACAGACAGACAGACAGACAGACAGACAGACAGACAGACAGACAGACAGACTATTTTTGCACATATTTCTGCCATGTATTACTATGCCAACTCGCGTCGGTGTAGTGCAGCATATCAGCAAATCAGCAGTGAAAAAACCCTAAATTTAAAGTGCAATTGACTGGATTATTATTAAGAGCATGTATGTGGTAGAAAGGCGTTGCTGACAATGCTGACTTCTGCCACAGCCACTTCTCACCCACTCTTTTAAATGACTGTGCCGACAGCCATCTCCATAAGGTTCACTAACTCTGCTCAAGTATCACCTAACGCAACCCCACTTCAAAAATACTGAACGGTCCCTTTAAGGTTTGTTAAAATATTTGAGTGCATCTTAGCTCACCGTCAGTTTAGCACCTGAATAGAACAGAACAATCCTTAATTGTATTGGTAACACCTGTGTTTCTCCTACAATGAGATGGTCAAAATGTTTTGCACAATTCACAACATACCTTTTACCTAAGCACAGGTGGAATCAACTCGATGACAACACCTGTGTGCATGGCCTTTAAACTATCTCACATCCACAAAATTATCAGATCCTCTGTCCTGAAATAAATCAAACATGCTGTCCCCAGTATGGCACAGCTTTGAAAACTCCATCTATACAATGAATAATTACTAAAAGAACCAACCTTAACTTCCCTAAGAACTTGTGACGCAAAAAGAAAATTAGAAAGTAACTCAGCATTTAAACGTATCGCTTTTCCACATATAGCTGAAGTTGAAACAGGTGGCAGTGTGAAGGGTGGGTTTGGGTCTGTTGGCGGTGTGGGGTGGGGGGGGGGGGCATGACAACAAGCACTCATGATAAACCAGAAACCAGGCACATGCAGACTGACAGCAGGTAAATTATATGTCAGCAAGGTCTGCAATTCAATCCTTGCATATTTTCAATAGGCACCAATGAAAAGCCTCCCTGCATCTCTGCCTGCAAACAGACTGATTCATCACTAACTCTTTTTGATTAAAACGTCAGTAAAGCTGTGGGCTCCTTTCATCTCTTGGACCCCAAGCTGTCTGTCTCCTCACCCCCGCACGAGTGGGGTCCGGTTTGTGACATGAACGACCATTTATCTACTCTGAGGATCATGTCATGTAATAAGCCCCGTCTCCAGAGAGCATTTAGCCCGATAGGAAAAGCTGATTGGGACAAAAGGCCTCTGAATCTCATTCTGGGTCCTGCAGTGGCAGGTGACATGCAAAGTAAACACATTTCTCTAGGGACAAACAGGGAGGCAGGAGAGACTGAGTATAACAGACCAGGGAAAAAAGTGAATGTTTCATCATCAACACAGCAGTTTGGTCTGAAGGTGTGCGCAACATAATTGAGCAGATTCCAAGGAGTGTCATTTGGCACTATCATAACCGGAGGTTACAATAGTAGTAACTCCAACCTGCCACACTATTGATCCTGCATTGGTTCAAAATATATATTTTAAACTACTCGGATCGATGTCATAAACAACTTGGCCTGAAAACAATATCGCGTACCCAATACATGCACACAAGGATGCTGTCTTGTTCGCCTTTGTGTGTTTGCGCCGGAGATAAACAGAGAGGGGAAGGCAGGATGGTGGGAGCAGGCGGCAGCTGTATCCACAGATGCTCATGTAAAAACATCCTTATTCACATGTTCCCCTTCACTTGTTTGGTTCTTGCTAATTTAGCTCTTCAACACAAGAAACAAAATACTGCTCTGTTTTCATACTAACAAGCCAATTAGCAATCATTACAATTTTCTTCTCTGGGTTGTCTACAGGTGGATATTTATAATGATTTAACACACTGATAGCTAATTTCCAATTCATGCATGTGTTGGTGTGTGAGCACAAGTGCATCCGTAATGAACTTGTGCTGTATTGTATTTATCTGCAAACATTCACTGACCCATCTCCCCGTGTATAACAGATTTATGTCCGGATGTACAGTACAGAGGTAGAAATTAGAGCGTCAGGAGGCATTGACACCAAAATAACTGTAAACGTTGCTCCTGGCTCCCCAAGGACAGTCTGTCATGCCGTGATCACTGGTAATGTGGCCAGGAGAGTGAGACAGGAGCAGAGCCGGCCCGAGGCGTAAGCGAACTAAGCGGTCGCTTAGGGCCCCCGACCGCCAGGGGGCCCCCTCAAAAAAAAAAAATAATAATAATAATAATAATTTAGTTTAGTTTGTGTGTTTGATATTAACATCATATGCAAATGTGAGTTATCATACAAAAAAAATAATACAATATTTTGGTCTAAATCATTTATAGCCTAAAAATGTAATCAGTTCATCTGGGAGGTAATCCGAAATTATCTGATCATGTCGCGTTCACATCCATGCTCAGTGTGTATTGAGTTTATTTAAAAACCATTGGAAATGGGGCTGCCCTCAGTTGCCCATGCACTGTGTATAGTCTATAGCAGGGGTGTCAAACATACGGCCCGCGGGCCGGATCCGGCCCGCGAGATGATTTGATCAGGCCCGCGACCTGTAGAGCATAAATTTCTGAGTATGTCAAAAAAAAAAGTAAGTCTCTAGCCCATTCCTGTGAGGAGTTATGAATTTTTAAAGAAATAACCGAAATGCTCACTCCTGCCGCTAGGGGGCAGCCTAAATAAAAAAAGCACATTTTAGCAACGTGGGAAATGGTAAATGGCAATCCTGCTTCACCGCTATTAATGTTTCCTCCAGTGCTTTATGGCAAAGCAAAAACCAAAAAAAAAAAAACATTTTTATTTTTAGTACATTTATTTTATTACTTTTTTATAAAAATAAAACTATTTTTATTTTTAGTGCTGAACAATTAATGTACTAGCAAGCGTGGTGTGTCTGCGGCTCTGTGTGCGCAAAACGAGCAGGAGCATGCTAGTGTAGGCCTACAAGATTTATTTCCTAATTTTCAATGCTGCTTTATTTTTATGTTTTAAATTGGGAAAAACGAATTCCAAAACAACCAATAACCTCTGTATTTAAAAATAAATCAAAACAGTAGAAGTTGCACTTTTATTTAATTGTATTTTGTCTGCATGTTTGCACAAAATGTGTCCCTGTACATATAGTAAACAAAATTGGACAACTGTAAGGTCAGTGCCTGTTGTATTTGTGTATTCAAATAAACAGTTGTTTATTTCATTAGTGCACATTGGCATCTTTGAGCAAAATACCCCCAAAATTTTTGCTGCGGCGCTACGCGCCGCACCTCCTATTCCCATGGCCGGCAGCAACCTTTACTAAGACATCTCCTGGGGGGTACAGAGATCCCTTGTGATCCGTGATAATGTAGGTTACAAATGTAGGCTGAGTGATAAAGCATATTACTGAAAAACAAAGTTAGGGATTTGGAGTTATTTTGCCATTATTTTACTAGTCCGGCCCACCTGAGATCAGAGAGGCTGTATGTGGCCCTCGAACCAAAATGAGTTTGACACCCCTGGTCTATAGCCTATTTCAGCCTCGTCTGTGGAAGAAAAAAAAAGATACAGTAGCTGGACAACAGAGTTTTTCTGCTTCGTTCCTCTCACTGCATTTAAATGCATTCATTATATTACAGAGAAATATGTCTTGTAAAAGATAAAGAGCTCCAAGCTCATCCCAGAGGACGCTCCATAATATTTTATTTTATATTAATATTTTTATGGAAAATCCATGTGTCCTTCTTCAATAGCTTCTAATTCATCTGGCCCAGTGTCTCCAAATAATTTGTTCACACAATTTCTCAGATTTAGCCTCTTAATTTTCCTCTCAAAGTGCACCAGATTCATGCATTTCACTTTAAAAAGGTTAAAAAAATCTCCCGGGGGGGGGGGGGGGGGGGGGCATACCCCCGGATCCCCCTAGGAAGGTCTGAATCTCCGCTGTCTAATATTTTCACACAGAGGCATTTGGACATTTAGAGAAAGCCACATCAGAAGAAGTCATTAAACAACTTACTGTAACTGCATGATCTGAGTTATATTTGCATTTTAAAGAATGAATGAGTAAAGGCCTTTGCACACCAGGCTTGTTATTCGCCCGTTAATAATAATTGTCGAACGTATTCGCTTTGCAAAATTCAGTTTTTTATTTTGTCTACATACAGTATACATCCTTCACTTTCCTCCACATTCATGGTCTCCAGCACTCTCCGTGACCTCATTTCATATGCTGGTTCATCTGGCTCGTGACAGTGTGGCCCTCAATGCAGAGTGTCCCAATGGAGTGCTGAAAGCTGGGCCCTCTGTTTAAAGTCCCCAGGGGCCATCCCCCTACCCTTCTTACCTGCTTCAGTTCATATGAGCAGCTATGGCCACCATATGTGAAGCTGCAGGAAAGCAGATGCTGTGATTCCATTTGTGAAATCAAGTTTTTGGAAAGCAGTCAGCTTTTGATGGCCAGAGTGAATCAGTCAAAGAGTGTGAAGGGAAAGAGGGCAGTAAAGAGGCAGCGGGCTCAATGTTGGATGCTAACACTGCAACATCTGATAAGTAGCACTGTGAGGATATGCTGATCTTGCAAAGCAGTGACATGGCATTAGCTTTTGTGTTAACACTTGCATAAGCCATTCAGGTACATAGAGAAAAAACACACACGAGCACAGACAGTCCTGATGTGGACCTGTCTGTAGCTGAGCAGCTCCTTTGTCAGTCATCTGCTGATGCTGATAGACAATACGGGGGTGAAGATGAGCGTGTCAGAGAGAGAAAAGCCTGAATGAAATGACAGACTCTTTGACCGTTCCTCTCTCTCCACCGCCTTCATCTCTCCCTGTCCCCACACATCTCACCCACTGCGGCCTGGGAAGCCATGACAAGCCTGACACCTGTCACTCAGAAACTCACAGACAGGATGGAGAGGACAGCAGCATACACAGCTCCACATGCTACTGCAGCATAGTACTGAACTCACTTCGCCCCACACACACACACACACACACACACAGCAGGTAAAAAAGTGTTGCTTAAAGAGGAGGACCTATGATACTTTTCGACTTTTATGACCTATAAACGTTGTTATAATGATTTATAGTCATGTTTAACCATACTAGAGTATCAAATAATTACGTTTATGCATTTCGAAGTATTCCCTGCTGACCGTCTGGGGTGACTATGCAGAGCACTAAAAACTATGGCAGCCGGTTGAGCAGAAATTGTTCAAATTTCCGGGTTTTCTCTGTCACGCTCGGGTCGTTTCTGTCATGTTTCCATGTATGGTAATGCTGCCGCTCAGGCAAGCTCCGGCTGCATGCCCCCACCTTCCTGGAAAATTTCCCGCCGCTGGAAGGAAGGTAACCAATCACAACGGAGTGGGGTTTGCAGCAGGGGGGGGAGGGGCGGAGAAGCTCAAAGCAGTGTGTAGAGAGAGACTGCTGTGCTCGATAGGGTAAGAGGAAGAGTGTCCCGAAAATCTACATCGTTTTTTGTGATGTGATTCGTGTCAGGTTGCTCTATAGCAGTTTTTAACAAGAAATTAAGACCAGAAAAGTAGTATAATAGGATCTCTTTAATGCAGGTTTTTCCCAACCAAAGAAAGGCTTGGAAGCAGTGGTGCACAATGAAGTTGAGAACGGCCTTTGTTGTTACTAGGGTTGCAAAGGGGTGGACAGTTTCCGGTAAATTTCCGTAAACTTTCCACAGGAACTGTCGCTCGGGAATTTTGGGAATATTCAAAATTGAGAATTATAGGAACTAAATGCTGGTCATTTAAATGATTTTTTTCTCATATCCAAACATAAATCAAAACATATAAACATTATGTTTTGTCATAGGCAGACATCCATGCAAACTAATACAATAAAAAAACATTACATTTGAACAGATTTATTTGTAAGTAGAACTTTATCAAGTTTTGATTATTTTAAGAACAATCAATAATTTCACAAAAAATGAATGTTGAGTAAAATATTACTCATCTGTCTGACCCAACCCATTCAATAAATTAAGTAAATACAGGACAGGGCGCAGGAAATACAAATATTAAATACTAGATTAAAAAGAAAAAAAGAAAATTATGAATCGATTCGGAATCGTTCGAGAGAGAATCGCGATGCATCGGAGAATCAATATTTTTACCCACCCCTAATCCCTGCAGTAGGATGTGTGCTATGTGCAACTTGACAAGTGTACTTGAAATCTTGTTGTTTTAGTCAAGATTATGCTAAAATATATTTTCCCCACCTTTATTTAAAATCACTGTTTAAGCCTCTGTATACCTGGTCTAGTAAAAAGCAATATATGATATCAAGTTGGGTGTCTCAATAAGCTTTACAAAAAATCTGATTTGAAGTTAAATGTTCATAAATATTATAAAACGTAGTTGAAAAAACTGCTTTTTACAGTCTAGAATGTTTGCCAGGACTGAAATAACACAGTTAGAAGGATTTAGTGCATTTGGGTTGCTTTAAATTGAGTAAATTCCCATTTATTCCCGTTTATTCCCATAAATTCCTGTTAATTCCCATGGAAAGTTTCCAACTTTGAAAATTCCCGGAATTTTGCAACCCTAGTTGTTACCATACCTTACTGTATTCCAACCTTGAGTAATTTCACTGGGCTTTGACTCGAGCACAATAAAAGTTTCTCCAACGCCACTTCAGACAATTGACGCTGCTACGTGACAAGACGGGTCTCACTGCTTCTTTTTTGATTGGCCGGCTGTCAAAAATCAGGGAAAGTAAAGTATTTAATAGAAGGCTGTAATACTAAGTTGAAAAAAAACAGCATATTAAAAATATTTATGTTGTGTTTATTCTTTTTGTGTTCAAGTTAAGTAAATCCACATATATTTTCACTTTATCTCTAATTACTTTTTGGCTATGAAGTTGAAAATCTTGAGAAAACCCTAGCAAGGCGACAGTGCAGATGTAAAACAATCAGTTTTTCATCTATTCATGCTTATGTAACATTTAAAGTGACAGGAGAATTTCACAGATAATTTAATTAAAAACAACTCCATGATTTCTAATCTTTTATCAACAGTTTGAAAGCAATTACCCATCAAGAAAACTAAGGTATTGTGTTTTTATGTAAGGAATAGTAATATAACAATTAAAGTACTGCTGACTTGAAGCTTGAAAGGTTAGATTTCACAGTTAGGTGTCAAAGAGCTGAACGACCGCAGCCACAGACTCCCTCCTGGCGACAAATTTCATTAACAAAACTGATGTATACAGCACACACAGCCACAGTTCAAATGGACGACATAAATTTCAGCCCATGGGGAACTGCGGTCACATTACAACTAATCAACTGCTCTCCTTATACCCTTCTGGAAAAATCTTCTTTTCGGTCAGTGGGGGCAAATAAAAGAAAATATGATGCTTTAATTCTAATAAGCATAAATTACCAGCATCCATCAGGTGAGGCTCAAATTAAAAATCCTCATCTGACAAAGCAATGGGAACTGCGCTGGCTTACTCATCATGAATCAGTTTGATTTAATACGATCATATAAAGACCCCAAAGCCAAACAATTTCAACTCAGGATCAACTCATTTGCCCCTCTTCACATTTCCATCATTAAATTAAAAAGGGAACATTTGGTTGAGTGTCAACCAGGTTCAAAGTGTCCATCACATTTGTTCCTCTTCAGAACAATATGAACCACGAGATATTATATTTTTAAACAAGACCAAATAAACTTAATATTGCATCACAACATCCTATACAAACTTCTTCTTTTTTCACATATGAAATTGTCTACAAAACGTATCTGCTCTCAATGAAAATTACTCAGACTCTCACACAGAACACTACAAAGTAAACAACGTTTACAGGGCTGACAGAATGTTGCATTCCCCCTTAACGATCACATACAACCATGGCATTATTTTGTTTTATTCAAAGTGTGTCTGTGTGCTGCTGTAAGGCTGCTGACTGAACCTCCACTTACAGTAAATGCTCAGATTAAACAGATATACAAACATACTAAAAACAGAGACATGAGTGGGGTTATAGACTGTAAAGCACCAAATTATCTCCATCACTGCTCATCTAAAATTGCTTGACAACAATACATGGGGCGATTGCTTCCCTTTATAAACGGTGGAAAAACAAAGTTGAAATGATTATTGGAGCTGAAACAATTAGTTGAGTCACATAATTAAACTGCAAATATTTTTGATGGATTCTATTTGATTAAATGTCTGAATACAAATATTTTCCCAGTTTTTTATATGCGATTATTTGCTCCCTTTTTCTGCTTTAATTAATAGCAAATGTATGCATTTGTATTTTGGACTATTGGCAGGAAAAACACTTCATGCTATGTTCTGAGATTATATAGAAGCAATTATTAATCAAGAAATTGATTGCAAAAAAAAAAGTTCAGCTCTAATATACATTCTTGGAGATGAAGGCCGCTGGCTTATCCATTCATTTTGCACCAACAAATAAACCCCTGGGGCCAGTGCATCTTCTGCAGGATGAAATGAGGCCTGGAAGTCAGAAGCCAACAATAAATAGCCTAGCTAGCCTAAGCTTACGGTCTCTCCAGAACTTTTACGAGGCTAACTGTTGACTCTCAATGATTTATCTTGCTAAATTCTTCACTGCTGTGCTGTGTCACATCTCAGGTAATGTATTTATGTTTTGTTTTTTTGGCACTTTGAAACATAGAGTATTTGTTTTATTGAGGATAAATGAGCATAAGCACAGGTGATGTTGTTAGTTTAGGCCTACCTGAAGTTGTAAACGGCTATGTTGGCACAGGGTTTCAACAGGCGTGATGTCCAAATTGGTCAGTACCAAGCTGAACCGTTTTCCACCAACACCAGACATACTACAAATCCAATCCAAACAGCGGTTCAAAATGTCCTTGTGAAAACTGACGGACATTAGCGCACACACCTATGAGTTAATTGACAAGCCCCGCCCACCACTTCGACTCAAATTGCTTCCTGTTCTCAGGGATTGGTTGGACTTTAGCCTATTACACTCGTTTGCAGCATGGTTTGCAGGAATATTCTCTGGCACCACGTTATCTGTTTGGTAATTAATTTTACAAATATTTTTGCACCTTAAAAGCAAAGTCATATTGGCCTTAAAACTCTCACCTAATTTTCACACAAAGCAAATTTCATGATTCACATGATATATAGACAGCAGAACAGTATGATATATACGGTATATAATATTATTTATTCATGTTTTGGCTAATACCCAGTAGTGTGAAGAGTTCAATCTGAGTGGGTTGTTTTTCCTATCATAAATGCTTCAAGGATGGAGATCACAGACAATTACGGTTTCATAATGGATACTAAATATTTGGCCTTATTTCAAACATTCAAAGGCCAAATGTGATAAGAGTGTTAATGTCAGTTTCTTTTTAAGTAAATGTATTTAGAAAAGCATGGCCCATTCACAACTGCATGATTCATCAATTTGTATTTTTTAATTACACAATTTTACACCAACAGTGACATTACATTGAGTACAGATTACATTAATGAAATATGTGTGGTCTTAGGGCTCATATATTTCTTGGCTAAATTAAACCAATCCAATTTGTAAGTATTATTATGTTAACCTGAGGTACATGACTGCAAGAGCCCTCATGTACTTTCCTGTAAATCGCCAGCCTCTGGTCACAGATTTAAGACTGGAGTCAAAAAAACGGCACACTGTGGATATGAAACCTAAAAGCCTCTTTACTGTTTTCAATTCAACTTACAATACTAATTAGTGTAATTGATCTAATTATTAGTTAAAGTGCACATATTTAACATTTGTAAAAAAAAATATAAAAGTGGATGATTTAGAGCACTCCAGGACACCTCTATAAAATGTGGGAGGCAAAGACACACTACAATGGAACTTGTCCAATTAATCAAATAAGTGTGGCAATTAACTAAGTGAGTGTTTAAGGGCTGCAGCGGAAGAGAGGACAATTGATTTTCTCTTAAAGTACTTAGAGCCTCATTTCATTAGAACTAACGAGTGAAAAAGGTCTAGAGTCTGAATCACGATATACAATGTACAATTAAAGTGCCTGCAGCTGAATTAATAATAACATAAAATAACTATGGATATTGAGGGATATTAAATATGATCTAAAGCATAACCTAAAAAGCCATCAGAAATATGCCAAACTAATTGTTTACAATAAGACATACACATATGTGTTTTCTTTTGCAGTTGCAATACCCTGGGTTGATTCTGAAACTTGTGGCAGGGGGTTCAAAGGGAAAAAAAGCATCCAATCAGCACAGCCTTGGAAGCGGTTCTCCATCCCTAGATTAGTTTTATTGAACAGATGGCGTTTCAATTTTGAACTTTTGCACTGGTGCAAAAAAGGAAAAAAGCTTGGAGAGTCAGGCTGTTTTTCTCACATCACTGACAGAAGCTGCGCATCAGATGAAGGGGATGTGTGAAAAAGCATTCCCGAGCATTTCTGTCTCCATGCTCAGGGCACAGACGCTCAGATACAGACACGGTGCGGAGGATGGACCATGCTGCTCCATCAGATGTTAAAACCAAAAAATTGTAAAAAGGATATAGGAATTCAGCACTAGCTCTCCACTGAATGCACAGTTTGTTTTCATATTTTTTTTCTTGGGCATTTTATGCTTATTATTAGACAGGTTGGAGAGACAGGAATGAAATGTGTTTAGAGAGGAGGGGAATGACATGTAGAGAATGACCACAGGCGGAGTTCAAACCCGTGGTCTGCTGCTTCTGTGAACTGAGCCTCTATGGGGGGTCGCTCTAACCAATACACCACGAGCGCCCCCCTTCCCTTGCACAGCTTCTTTATGGTGCCCAGTTCTATTCTGTAGAAGGATGTTGGTTATTGTGTGGTTGCATGTGTTTGTGTGTGTGTGTGTGTGTGTGTGTGTGTGTGTGTGTGTGTGTGTGTGTGTGTGTGTGTGTGTGTGTGTGTGTGTGTGTGTGTGTGTGTGTGTGTGTGTGTAAATGTGTAATTAAATAAACAACGAGAGGCCAATCATGGGGGCCCTGTCATATCAAAAATAGAGAGCACCAGTCAGTTATTTAATGTCTCCATGCCACCATCCGTTTCTATTGCCCCACATTAGCAGCATCATGTTCTCAATTTTCCCCCAGTAGCATTGCTAGTCCTGGCAGCCAGCTCGCCCACGCCGGCACGAGTCGAGAGGACAACTGGAGAAAGATCACAGTTCAGGCTCAGTCAGACGGAAAATATGGAAATCAGGCGGTGGACGGACGGACCGCTGTGTGTTCCCCCTGTTTCAGCAAGCTGCCACAGTTTGACTGACAAACTGACTTTTTGAGGGGGCCTGTGCCCATTCTAGTCAGAGTTTATTGAAGGTGATTTTGATCTCCTCCATGAGGCCACAGCAGTGGTGCTGCCATCTGTCACCTTGATTGCATGGCGGCCTCTCTAGGGGGAGCGCCATGGCTCCTGATCGTTTACAGATTGCGCTGCTTTCGCCTCCATAAGGGCCACATGCACAGGGCCAGATGGTGAGCATACACGCTTATTATGAGTCTTTATCTCTGTGCAGGAAGGAGTGGAACCATTAGGCCTCCCTCAGGATCTCCACTCCTCTCTGCAGCCATGCTGTTCCTCCACAAATACAGTCCTCTTCTTCAGCTGTCACTGGCCGTCGACAACACACACACACACACACACACACACACACACACATGGCACACAGGACCACTTGTCAAAAAAACAAACAGAGATCTACTCAGGGCATGTGATGGTTGTGTTAATACATCTGCATACACACACAGACTAACATAACACCTGTGTCTAATCCTGAATAATGGGAAAATATGGCGTGTGGCAAAATGTTAGGTGGCTGTTGGTGACATTCGTTGTCTTGGTAACACAGACATGTTACAGGATTTGTGATTTGATGTGTGACACCTAGTATTATTTACATACTCTGTTAATGTCTGACCTGTACGTATTATGTTGACGGCATCCTGCAGGATCGTGGCAAAGGCTGTGTGACGCCACATGGGCCAACTGATGATGCTTTTAAAGAGGCATCAGTGTGTGTGCCTGGAAATTGTCATGATAAGATAATCAAAGCACTACAGTGTGCAACAGAGTCTGTGTGCACAAATGTCCATCCATGCGTGAGTCTGATTCAAACAGATCCAGCCTGGTATGAGACATTGGCAGGAGGCTGTTGTCCCTATCCTTGACATATGTACTGCATGACCAGGAGGGTGAAGAGTATGTTCAGGATTAAAAACTGACATGTGTAACGTCACCACACATTTGTCATGCTCCTTTAGAATCCCAAAGTTAATTTGCTTTAATGACACCCATTGTTTGGTAAACTGTGTGATTTTATAGGGAGGCGGAAATGGAATTCATAATTATTCAGCCGTTTACAGTGCAATGCCTTAATGAGCATTTACTAAGCACTTCATGAGAGGTAATATCCCACTTGATCAGAGATTAACAAAGAGCATTTGGGTGCACGCTTTAACGCAACAGGCTTAACTGCTCGAAGCATGGCTTCATTTCTCTCAATTACATCTAATCTAATGTTTGGATTCCCTCAGCAAAGATGCACTATTCAAGCGCATAGCTGACCTAATGAGTAAAGAAACACTCCTCTGCATAAATAATGTGTCAGTGTCTTTGCTGTAGCAGTTATTTTGTGTGTGTGCTAGAAACACACTAAATCACTGCTTGTTTTTCAAAAGAGTGCGTTGTTATCAGTAGAACATACAGTATGCACTCAATTGTCCTTTGCTGTCCCTGTTTTTTCTGTCCTGGGGCAAATCAGCAATGTGCTGCACTTTTAGGACAACAGCCGGTTATCTGCGAGGGTAAGCCCCCTCGTCTGTCTCCAGCACGGTGCACAAACTGCCATACTCTACGCCAGCCTGTGGTCACATTTCAGCTAAGGGCAAAACGTAAACGCTGCATGGCCACAGTCTGAGGCCTCACTGTGCTCAAACCAAGGCAGGGCAAACTGAAAAGCCACTGTAAATACAGCTTGATATCCATTTATTTAGAGAAAAAAGAAAACATTTTAGAGATGATTTTGAGAGAAATCATCTTGAGAACCATTACATATATTTCTAAGTATTACACCTTGTTCCTTCTCCATCTTATCAAAAACGTAAAAAGGTGGACCTCTAATATGAGTCCATCACAGAGAAGGAGCGTCTGAACGGGCTAAATGACCAAACTGCTTTATAATGTCACCACACTAAGCATGAAAATGATCACTCGTGAAAGAAGGTCAACGGAGCCTTGAGGGGGCGTACTGTATACTGGGCAGCACCTGAACTGGGCCTGAGTACAGATCGGTGGGGTATCATGGAAAGAGCCACAAGCATCCAGCCCTCACAGGCCTGTCACAGACTGAAGGTGTCACCCAGAAAACAGCAGTTAAATTAACCTCCATGGGCTCCGACCAAACACAGCCTGCAGCATGCCAGCACGGTCCAACTGAGCCTTTTCCATTCGCTGCCCGGTCCACTGAAGCCCTGGCGAAACAATGCTGGGATGATATTCTGTATAAGAAGGCTGAGGTGAGTTTGATATCAATCAATTAGAGAATATCTTCATTGATCATATTGGAGGGTCATCCTGCAGCCAAATGCATTTGAACAATATGCTATGCACTACTAATAAGTATTTGTTCATCATTATGGTCTTCTGTTTTCATATGAAGCCCATGCATATACTGTACGTACAGTATAAGTCAGTGTGTTGAAGAGGTCACTTTCCAGTATTGGTGCAGCATTTTTAACCTAAGGCAGTTTGAATAAGTTAGAACAAAGCAATGTGAATATGCTAAAAATTTAAAATCCTTACAATGCATCAGCTATCTGTTTTAGAGAAGGATTTGGTGGCCAAACTTCCATATAATTGAAGAGGCTATGCTCAACCCCACTGGAGACATACCATCAGAGCACACCAGAGCTGAGTTACTTAGAAGCTTCCTCTTGTTTGCCTTGGAATTAGCTCTGAGATCACATACACACATACACAACCATACAGCGCACACATACACTCACTCTGAGCCTTTTTCACCCTTCTGCATCAATCTGTTCCCAAGCTGTTCCCACATTTTGGTGATTTTCCCAGGCTTATTCCTTGGCACATGTGCGTAGTGGGGCTGATTACTTTAGCGTGAACCCATCAAGTCTGTCCAGTGCCTGCAAAGCGTGCACGCCCAAAACAGAATGGCTACCTTCCTTCTTATTGCAGCGAGCATCTCAAAGAGATCTAAATGTGGTGAGTGCAAGGTTGCAACGTACACCATTAGTATTAGTTTAGTGAATATCTACATAAACTTCACACACACACACACACATAAGCAATAATCTTCTCTGCTCAGATGCACATCGATCTTGAATACCAAGCAACCGGCAGCAACAAATCCAAACCTCGTTAAAGAATATAAATTCAAAATCTATTCGGGCACTCGGTCCAATGCAGATTTCCTCCCTCTCTCTGTCTCATAAATTACAGTTCTGGTGCACTGTGCAAATATTACCAAGCTGTAAGACAGCTGTGCCCCATTAAAATGTGTTATGGTTGCTGATTTCCTACAGCACATGGTCATCTCGCCAAATCTACAGCCAGTAATTAGCGGAGATGAAATGTTTAATTGTGCCTTAATTTTGATCAAATGTGTCCGTCACCAATCCTATAATCAGCCATTATGCCCACAAATCAACATCAGCAGATTTAGGCAGGGAGACGTCCACTAACCTGACAGACATGTTGAGATGTCACCGCCCTGCTCTCAGTGCTCAGAGCCCAGGAAACAGGACAATAGGTTAATACTGATGAGCCCAATTAGAGGGCATGATAGAGGGTTGATGTTACTATCAAAAACAGTACAGTGTTGGCTATTACTGCACAGACAGACTTGTACAGTTAGATTATGTGTGTATATGGGTGTGCAAATATGTGAAAAAATGGTGATTGTCAGTTCAACAATGGCTGCGTGCGCAGTTTGTCTCCATGTGAGCGCACAGCAAGATGGCAGCATGTGGGTGAACTTGTCAGAATCACAGGACAACAGGAAGAAAGCATCCTCCGACAGATGGACGGAGGGAGTGGGAAGAAGGTCAGGGTGGGAGAGACACAAAGCCTTCCCACACTGACTGGGAGAGAGAGTGAGATTTCTCAGGGTGCTAAAGCATGTGGTCCTGCCAAAGCACGGCCAGGCAGCGCTGAGAGGGGCTGCTCTTGGCTCTCCTGGGGGTAACCAAGACTAAAGATGAGGCAGTGAAGGGGACCATTATTAACTCTGGCAAGAAGAGGCTGAGAGTGATGGGTAATGGTGATATTACTGACTTAACAACGGCTGAATTATTGGGACAATGCTGAACTGCTCAACCAAGTAAACATCCTTATTCCGCTTCAGCTTTGCTTAGTCTTGTGCATCCTTGTGTAAGAAAAATGTTAAC
The DNA here is from genome assembly GCF_949987685.1 of Ammodytes marinus. Classification (NCBI taxonomy): domain Eukaryota; kingdom Metazoa; phylum Chordata; class Actinopteri; order Uranoscopiformes; family Ammodytidae; genus Ammodytes; species Ammodytes marinus. The sequence continues at coordinate 15,058,971 of NC_137225.1, read as the reverse complement.
ACTAAAGAGTCTAATTTTGTATCAAATCTACAAGTCCTCTAACTGACTATATCTTTTCAAATAACACATTTTAAAGTATACCATTAGAGCAACCTTGCACTTGAAACAAGGCATATTTTTAAAATAGTATGCAGTTCGGACAGCCGCCGCTTTGCATATTTATGACTAATGTTGTCCCTGAGAGGGGCCGCCCCCTCCCTGAGGGCATTATGGGTGATTATTGTCATCTCAGTGCAGCCAGTTATTCACCAACATGCACCGCATAAAACACATCATTACAAAGGTCCACGACAGGAAATGAGATGTGGGGCAAGGCTCCAGGAGCAGCCCTTTTCTAATCACAATGGCCAACTGTCACCCTCTGCATCCGCTCATCTGCCACAGCTTTAAGCAGTGTGGAAGGATTTCACTGCAAACTTTCCGAGTGGATCTGCAGTGGTAGGACATCCTGCATAACATGTGGCACCCATGATAATTACGGCAGAATTAACACAGGCGGGTTTATGGCCCTTCTGCCGCCAGGAGACGGCTGCCAGATAGACACAGGCCTCGTGTTTGATCAGCATACTTGGGTCCAGACGCCCACCCGTCTCCCAACACTTCTCACTACAACAACTGTTCTGGAGGAGAGGACCACTTTCAGCAAGGCTGCCTGTCACAAAGCCTCTCATCCACACAGCAGAGTCTGAATAAATTGAGGACAGTTCCAGAAAACTGGCAAATTAGAAACGCAGTGTGGCCAAATGAATATTGTTAGTGCTAGACTTATAGGCTACATTTCAACTCAATATTGAACCATAGAGGCAACGAGGAGGCAATCCAATCAAATCCACAGTGCTTAGGCATATCATGAACTATGATTTCTTTCCAAAGAAAAAGAGATAAAACTTAACTTGTTAGGGAGTCAATTTAAGTCTAATTTTATTTAGAGATTTCAAATTCCCTGAAGTTACAACCTGTGCAACATCTTGGACATCCGCCTGATCCTCTGTACAATGAACAGAGGGGTTTCTGTTTCATGGTTATATTGTGACTGAACTTGAGAACCAGGCCCATCAAAGTGTTTGTGTGTCCCCATATGGAAATTCCATCTAGAATTCGGCACTACAAGGGAGGGGACATCAATAAAGGAAAGCCAGCCACCCTCTCGTCCTTGATTTCTTGTTGTTTTTTTTGTTCTCGGATTAAAGACCAACGTTTTCCATTTGCATTTTAAAACATCATGATCAAAAACAATTACCCTCCTCCTTCTGTACTTACCCAACAACAAATGAATCGTATTCACAGGCCTTGGTGAGCAACCGGCTTCTTATGGCCTTGTTGCACTGACAAATATTTGAAGTTTCCTGCAGTAACTTCATTAGGCGTATTTTGTCCAGAATTAGTGGAGCGTGCTGAAAATTGCTAATGACAGATGTTTCTCCACACTGTCACACTCCTTGTATCATTTGATTTGGAAAGCAACATACGGTGTTCTGCTCCATCAGTATGTCACAGACTGTCTGCAAACAGCTGGTCATAACTCAGTTCAGTGAAAACCATTACTTTCCAATGAAGCGCTGGACACGTTCCAAATTGGGTTTTGGCATCGCCTCAGCTGCACCCATGATGCAGTGCAGCCCAGTGTTTGGAGGTACACAGTGAAGAGAGGATGGGTGAAGGGAGCAGGTGAAGAGGTTTGTCCATGACCTGTCTCTCTGCCCTCCAGCCGGGCAGGGCACTCTGACAGAGGATGAATACTGAGAGAGCAGACAGTACAGAGCCGGAACAAAGAGGAGATTAAAGCTTAATTATAAGCTTAATGCTTTGAGGTTATAACATCCTGTGTCTTTTCTTCCTAACCAGCATGTGAAGAGTTCGGTAGCAATGAGGCATAAGTGATTATTTTATTAAAAATTACAGATTTATGTAATCGGTTTAACTCTTGCTGAGCTGATTAATTTGGCCAAATATGCATAATATAATTATTAGCGAATGAAAACAAATCCAAATAACTTAATCCTAATTTTTTCTTTTTACTATGCACTTTTTAAGTAATTCATTCAAGACAAAGTCAGTGCATTTGTGGCTGGCCAGCTTACAGCCAACGTCTTTACTATTGGTGCCTGTTGGCTGTTTGAGGTGAATCAACGCGGACTGCACAAACGGGACAGAATTATGTATTTGCCCAAAATGAGATAAAGCAAAAAGAAAATTGCTCTACTTTCTGGCTGAGCACACCTTGAGAGCTACATAGATAAGAAGGTTGATACCGTATTCATGTTAGATGTGAAGAGCAGGGTTAGCCTAGCTTAGCATAAAAAGACTGAAAACAGGGGGAAACAGCTAGTCGGACTCTGCCAGCACCTCAAAGCTCACCAATTAGTACACTATATCTTATAATCCAATCAATACAAAAACCAACATGTGACCAACGCAAGTTGTGTTTCAATTATGGTTATGTGCTGGATGATTTCTTTAATTTTCATTCTAGGATGTTTCTGTGCATTCTGACTGGGCCAGGCTTGCAGTGTTTCACTACTGTCTCCTGGCATTAGCTTCATATCTAACCCACAGATACAAGAGTGGTCTCTGCTCTCTCAATAGATCAGCCAGATATAGTGTATTAAAACTATTTTTCCATCAGAACTGGAACCAAAAGGGTATCATATGTATACTCTGTAAGTGATGAATATTCCTGTAATTAAAATGTAAAGATTCTGGTGTGAAGCTACAAAGCTCTGGCCAAGAAGTGCTGTGTGCCAGGAGATCTCACAGCTCAACTGCCACCCGCATGAAGCAGAAGTGTCATTGACACCTCGCTCCATCTCTAAAGATATGGCAGTAATGACATTCTGTATTCCTGGGCCAGTCGAGTCTGGGTGTTAGTGACTATTTGGCCTGAGGTGGTAAAGATCTCAACAGCAAAATAGCACGCTGACAACATATGCTAAATTAATCTAAAATAATTCATTTTACGGCTCATCCTCATGTCTTTTAAATTTGCACTTTGAAGGTCAGAAGGAAAATAGATGAATGGTTAAAGCCTTGTGGACAGTGCTATTTTGAAACACAAACTAAGATTTCAGATACATCGTATTCTGATTCAATTCCTTTGACAATCCATCAATTTTATTTATTTCATTTATTTGTTAGGGACAATGCATATTAATGAACAGCTGTAACAACTACAGCTGTAAAAATGCCAGATTTTAGCAAAAAAGTGCTAATTTACATCTGTTGTCCCTAGGCAGGCAGAGAAATACATGTTACAAATAGAATACATATACAAAGGCACAAATGACACAAGACAATAAAAGAGTTTAAAGGTGGTCACCTTTAAATCATTGATTCATTACATTAAATGTCACTATCATTACCGTCTTGGTGTTAAAAGGGTCAAGAGCACCAGCACCGAAGGGAACCTACTCAGCTAACAAGATGACATAAAGCACTCCCACTTACTGTATCCATTTTTGTGACCTCTGGCAATATCAGGTTCTCTTATCTCCCCGATGACTGTATAACTGACTGCATAGCCTAACTGTTTGGTAGCAAAAGTGACAAAACAGAACAGAATCGGATTAATGAAGACAAATGTAATGTGTGAAGTCGGTTGTACAAGCGTGGCCTTTCCGAGTCCCTTTTGGGTGGTATTTGTGCCGCAGAGGCCTGTTTCTCTCAATCATTGCAATAAGGCTGATCCCCAGTCAGGGCTTTGACAGCTCTGAGACGAGGCTGCCCTCGTTCCGCATAGCGCCCAGTTCAGCATCGTCAAGAGGAAACAAAACACAGATCTGCAGTTGCCAGTGTACACAAGCGGTTTGTGCATTTAATGTGATATCAGGTACAGGACAAATGTTGTACTGTGAGCTGTATCGATCAAAATGGTGGGATTGAAATTCAGAAGACCTTAGCTTACGTCTTTGTCTTTTTTCATTTACAGATGGATCTGATTAGTAGAACAATATCTTACGCGTATTTAAATGAATGTTGGGATGGAAAATAAGAGGCTCAGGTGATAGTGTCACCTAATCGGCCAAAACTAATGTACACCCCAGAATGGGGCCCCACCTTTGTTTCACATGAAGTGCCCTCTTTTCCTTTCTCGCCCCTGCCCAGAGAGTCTGTGCACGGCACTGTGATGTATATTGCTTCAAGAAGGAGGAGCTGCCCTGATGTCAAAAGAAGGGTTTTCTTATTATCTGCCCTAACAGACTATAGGCAGTACAGAAGAAGTATATCTTTAAGGAATAGCGTCCCATTTAGCTGTCTCCCACGAGGGCGAAACCTTTTATTTTTTTACAATTCTATTTTTTTCAACGTTTGGCTTCTGTGGAGTGCAGTAATGTGTTGTTGTGTATAGCCGAGAAGAAGTGAAAAATGAAACATAATTTGTGTCTTCATGGTTGCATAAGCATGGAGCACACTATCCGCAAAGCATGTTACCTCCCTGCTTTTTAATGGGATGTTGTTTGTTTGAATTGGAAGGCGTCAAGTCTAATCGAGCCTAACCTCGCATTACAACGCGTGTGTGGCGCTGAGATACAGTAGCTCTCTTGTTTTATAGGTTCTACATTAATGCAAAGAAAGTGACAGCACTTATAATCCCAAACATAACTAATTACCTTTAATAAATGAGATATTTGAGCATTTTAGTATGCCGATGCTCGCCTGCTACTCCCTGACCCAAAACTGACAATTGTGTTAATTGAATCTGATGAGGTTAGTTGACACAAATTTACGTTTAACTACATTAAAGGAAAAGGGAAGAAGACATCGCCCTCAGAGTCATCTACTCAATCAACGCTAATGACTCTAACGCTTATTTGAATTTAATACTTATCAGACACTTAATTGAGGCTCAGAGGAGGACAGGTGAAGCAGCAGGACTGTGAGGACTGTGTGTTCTCTTCTGTGTCGTTTTGCATTTGACCAAGCTCTAGAGAGATCAGATTTTCCAGAAATCACATCAGGAAAGTACCAGAGAAAAAACAATGTGAGTTTTTCAGATTTTTAGGAGAAGAAGAAATGCATCCATCTTAAAATTTTTCATCTTTCCCCTCTTCTGTCCAAATGATTGTCTCTTGACCTTCACTGTGTCCCTACTGTTGTCTCTGGTGCATGTAGTGATCAGATTTCCATGTATAGCATTTCTTCAGTCGCTGCGGCACGATCTGAGGATCCCCTCTGATTCTTCCACCACAAGGATCCTCAGCAAAACAAAGTCACATTTATCTCTGTAATTGGCTTCAGCGTTTTAGTGGAAAATGCACTTATTACTGCATTATTTGTTTCATTTCTTCCCCTCCACCGCTCTTTCCTTTCATTTTGCCCCCTTATTCTCTCTTTCTCTCGCCCTATCTTCATTTTTTTCTGAAACTGTTGAACTGGTAAGTTCAATGCAGAGGCACGTATGCACTCTGGAAAGGTAATCTAGAAGCCAGTTGAGCCATGACAAATAGGGACAGCTGGCCTAATTGAATCATTTGAGCTAAGACAGCTCAACTTGGTTATCCCCTCTGCAGCCCACACTGATATTAGTGCGGGAATCATTAGCCATGAAATCATGTCTGCTCTCTCCGACTGCATCCTTTATGACATGACAGCCAGCCCAGCCTGTCTCTTTCACTCTCACACCAAGAAGAGGCCTTTGTCATAAACAGGCAGAGGTGGAGGCAACCGGGACGAGAGCGGGAGGTCTTTTTTCCCCTGCTTGTTCTTGTGAAGGCTTTTCATCAAGTTCCATGCAAAGAGTTTTGTGGTTACACAAAGGCATTACTGTATTATCAAACTAGAATTACTGCCTTGCAGTAATTTGCCTCTGCGAGGCATACAATTGCCGAAAGGTGAAAGTACAGTGGTGGTAGGCAATGCTTTAAAGAGGGTAAAGCTCCTAAGGAGCTATGATATGGTACAAGGTCACAACTACCTAACAATATTTTAGGTTGCAGTAACCTTTGACCTCCAAAATCTTATCAGATCTTTGGGTCACAGTTGAAATTTTTGCAAACTTTGACGAAAATCCCTCAAAGCCTTCTTGAGATATTGTGCTCACAATGCACGAGGTCACGTTGGCCTTGACCTTTGACCTTCAAAATCTAAAGAGTTCATCCAGAGTACAAGTTTGACTTTGTGCCAAATTTGACCAAAATCTCTAAATCCCGTTCTTGAGGCATGAGGTCACAGTGACCTTGACCTTTGATCAATGACTTCTAAATGTAATTATTTTATCCTTCAGTCAGAGTCGTCATTCGTGCAAACTTTTAAGAAAATCCCAAAAAAAGCATTTTGAGATATTGCATTCATAATAAACAAGGTCACAGTGACGTTGACCTTGACCTCCAAAATGTCATCAGTTTATCCTTGAGTAAGAGTTGAAATTTGTGCAATGTTTTTTGCGGGATGTTATAAAAATTGCTTAATGTCTTTTGTATGCGACTGTACCTCCAGAATGTACTCCAGATGTTGCCTTTGAAGAAATTTTTTCTGTCTTCTTCTGTCACACTTCATAGGCCTTAATGAGACACTACTACATTCATTCCTAACATTTGTGAATTCTGCAGTCAGGTGGTCATGATGGGCTCCAGTGAAGGATCCGAGCGGCCTCTTGGTGGAACACAAGGGGTGCCACGTGGTATGAGACCCCCCCTTACCTCTCAGCCTGTTGGCTGTGGTTCCTCTCTGCAGGGCACCCCGTCATGCCAGGCGGTACCATGGGTATCGAGGGAGCTGAGAGATATAGCAGCCAGGCATACATCTCCACCGAGAGGGAAAGCGGTTGATTTTTCTTAAATAGTTCAGTTGCACAAGGATTGGTGTTTAATTTGTTTAACAGTTCAAATATGCCAAACAGTAGAAAAACACAACTTTTATGGCCACTACAAGCTCATTATTCTCTCCTCCAGCCTTAGCGTGGTGATGATGTAGGACGTGCATCACAGTGACTATGAGCTCAATGGATGGCCCTTGTGCCGTGCGTAATAATGGACATCCATCCCAGAGTGAGGATGCCTCGCTTAATGGAGCTCAGACTGGGGATACTGTGCAATGTTCAGGCCCATTTCCTTTTGACTCACATTCCACTGGGGCAGCATGACCCCAATGAGACGCCTGCTTTCCCCAGGTGGCAGTGAGCGATGCTCCCCCCCCCCCCCCCCTCCCCCCCTACACACAGTGTTGGGGCAGGGGAGCGAGGAGACCCTTCTTTGCCCAATGGGCTGGGCTGGAAAAAACAGACGCCCACACAGACTCGCACACATCTCTTTATGCACACATACACTCAACTGCACCCTTCAACCCCCTCCGGGTCCCCCAGCCCCACTTTCAAGGAAAATTTAGACGGGAGCAATTATTGAGGGTTAGGGAGTGACAGGTCTATTCCAGGTTTTCAACAGGCGCATGGGAGAGAAGCGGACTGACGGGATTAACACTCGGGTCGAGGCAGTGCGCTGGACTAAGTGAGCTGCATGTCTGTCTGCCTCCCTTTGCCCCCCTCAGGGCTTTTTAGACGAGCGCGCTGCCTCTTCTTGGGTGTTTACACATCATTAAGGCCCCCTTGTCTCATCTCTGCTCCGTCCTTTAGAGAACACGGCTGCGTTGGTCTGAGGTGAAAGGAAAGACAGGTTCTGGTCAAGCGTGAGAGAGAGAAAAGCAATGCTGCAGAGGAGACAGCAGAATCCTACAGACAGTGCAGGGAAACCCTTCAGTTCATGTCAAGAGGAAGTATTTATAGACTTCTTTAACTTGAAGTCCAGACTTGCAAACACACCTCTTTTTGAGAAATACTTTTGTGCAATATCAAAACTTTTGTTTTGGCAACATTGTATCATGTATATTTTTGGAACATAACAATTATTATATCCTTTACAATTTTGTGAATTGAGATACCGAACAAAATCTGTGCATATTATCAAAAGTAAATTAATCAGCCATTGTTTGTATGCAAACATCATCTGCAGATCTCTGGAGAGAACTTTAACAATCTGACTTCTGAAAGAAATAAGCAGAACCAATAAAAGTCTGGTGTTCGGGAGACACGTTCGACAACACTGGTAATGAAGCATTGGCAGAAAGTGATAATTATTTTAATTAATGATAATGGTTTTAATGATTCAACATTTTGGCTAATTGATTATGATTGATTGCACATTACTAAACAAGGAAAGTGAATCAGGGAGGTAATCAGGGAGATGACAGCACAGGTCAACACTACAGCGTGACGGAACATCCACTACACATGCTAATCAGACCCGGAGAGACGGGTAGAGGGAAAGGCAGAGGGAGAGAGACGGGCAGATGGAGGGATAGAGTCAAAAAGAAGTGAATGGGTTCTCACTTGTGAAGAAATGCAGACAGAAACAAATTAAGAGATGGAATAGATTGTGCAGATGAAATATTACACAAAAAGAGCAGAATATTGTTTAGACATAACTGGAAAATAAGACACAGTTCTAAGCTTCTATCAAGTGGGATTTTAAGATGACTTTCAGCAAAAAGCACACATTTTATTCCAAAAACTGTTTTGTTTTACATACAAATTCTTACTGACTCATGCTGCAGCTTCTTTTGTATTTCAAAATATTATCCCATTACGGAACTAAGATTACGTTTTTTTATGTGATTTAGACAAAGATCAACATTTGAGGGCTACACCTTTTCAAAAATGTCTCTTATTTCTGATGAGATCTTCTGGATGGATGTTTATAAAAAGTTAGAGTTGTGTTTCAGTTTACTTTTTCAAGGCAGATTTTATTTCTCATAAGATTTGAATTATTTCTGAAGAAACTGTATTTTATGGTGTCTGATAAGCCCATGTGGGCCACAACGACACAATAAACTTGTGACTTTTTTTTCTCAAAGCCTTTGCAGTGCAGGTAAAATCTACAACCTAATTGCAGAGGCTGAAAAATGATAATAAACTTGGCCTTGAGCTGCATTCAAGTACATATTTCCTTGCCCAAGAGGTATCAGCAACACGAGTGTCTCCTCAAAGCCATGAAGTGTGTTTGTGTGAGGGCGGGGGCATTACACCTTCCTGCATCCTCATCACACCGTACAGCGTCGCCCTTGTGACCCGGCCCATGATTAACATCTAAGGAGGGAGTCCATCCTTCATCTCCTCTTCTCCATCTCCTCCTCTTGCTTTTCTCCACTGTGTAGACACTTGTCAGAAGGATTCTCCCCACTCCACCTCCATCATCAGTTGCTATTGTCTAAGCCACTAGTCCGACCCTGGGCCTATGGCATGCAAATGTGTCCCCTCCTTGATTTCCCTTTGAACAGACATGTGAGTGGAGTGGCAAAGCGTCCTGCCCTCTGCCACCCTCCTCCTCAGTCCCTTGCTCTTACCCTCTGAATGAGGCCCTCCTCAGAGTGGATAGATTGGGTTTGAGTTTAATTAATGAAATGTATGATAATGTGATTTCTTTAATAGAATGACATAGTCTAATGGTGTTGGGTGATTATGATTAATATAGTGCTTTGGGGGGGATAGAGCATCAGCCAGAGGCTAAATGAGGACCTTCTCTCTCCAGCTCCAGGCCTGGACACATGTCAGCACTGCCTTGGACGTCTCTTGGCTCAGATGTAGTGACTGTGGAAAAAACTGAACAGCATTTGTGCTTTGCCTTTTTACACTCAACAAAAATATAAACGCAACACTTTTGTTTTTGGTCCCATTTTTCATGAGATGGACTTAAAGATCTAAAATTCATTCCAGATTCACAATATTACCATTTCTCTCAAACATTGTTCACAAATCTGTCTAAATGTGTGATAGTGAGCACTTCTGCTTTGCTGAGATAATCCATCCCACCTCACCGGTGTGCCACATCAAGATGCTGATCTGACATCATGATTAGTGCACAGGTGTGCCTTAGACTGTCCACAATAAAAGGCCACTCTGAAATGTGCATTTTTTTGCTTTATTGGGGGTCTGGGGACTCATACCAGTCAGTATCTGGTGTGACCACCATTTGCCTCATGGAGTGCAACACATCTTCTTCGCATAGAGTTTATCAGATTGTCAGTTGTGGCCTGTGGAATGTTGGTCCACTCCTCTTCAATGGCTGTGCGAAGTTGCTGGATATTAGTGGGAAGTGGTGCACGCTGTCGTATACGCCGGTCAAGCACATCCCAAACATGCTCAATGGGTGACATGTCCGGTCAGTATGCTGGCCATGCAAGAACTGGGACATTTTCAGCTTCCAAGAATTGTGTACAGATCCTTGCAACATGGGGCCGTGCATTATCTTGCTGAAACGTGAGGTGATGTTCATGGATGTATGGCACAACAATGGGCCTCAGGATCTCATCACGGTATCTCTGTGCATTCAAAATGCCATCAATAAAATGCACCTGTGTTCTTCGTCCATAACAGATGCCTGCCCATACCATAACCCCACCACCACCATGGGCCACTCGATCCACAACATTGACATCAGCAAAGCGCTCACCCACACAACGCGACACACGCTGTCTGCCATCTGCCCTGAACAATGTAAACCGAGATTCATCCGTGAAGAGAACACCTCTCCAACGTGCCAGACGCCATCGAATGTGAGCATTTGCCCACTCAAGTCTGTTACGGCGACGAGCTGGAGTCAGGTCAAGACCCCGATGAGGACGACGAGCATGCAGTTGAGCTTCCCTGAGACGGTTTCTGACAGTTTGTGCAGAAATTGTTTGGTTATGCAAACCAATTGTTTCAGCAGCTGTCTCAGTGGCTGGTCTCAGACGATCTTGGAGGTGAACCTGCTGGATGTGGAGGTCCTGGGCTGGTGTGGTTACACGTGGTCTGCGGTTGTGAGGCCGGTTGGATGTACTGCCATATTCTCTGAAACGCCTTTGGAGACGGCTTATGGTGGAGAAATGAACATTCAATGCACGAGCAACAGATCTGGTTGACATTCCTGCTGTCAGCATGCCAATTGCACATTCCCTCAATGCTTGTGGCATCTGTGGCATTTTGCTGTGAGACAAAACTGCACATTTCAGGGTGGCCTTTTATTGTGGACAGTCTAAGGCACACCTGTGCACTAATCATGATGTCAGATCAGCATCTTGATGTGGCACACCGGTGAGGTGGGATGGATTATCTCAGCAAAGCAGAAGTGCTCACTATCACACATTTAGACAGATTTGTGAACAATGTTTGAGAGAAATGGTAATATTGTGTATCTGGAATAAATTTTAGATCTTTAAGTCCATCTCATGAAAAATGGGAGCAAAAACAAAAGTGTTGCGTTTATATTTTTGTTGAGTGTAAATGGGAAATATGTATAAATAATAGGGAAATAAATATAAAGAGTAAAACACAGGGGAACAGCTTCCCCTGTTAAAGCGGCTACGAGTAACATTTAAATATCTTTTAAACAGCCTCATGTTTCCTCTGATAATCATAAATTACCTTTAACAGCAAACGGGACCATCAGTGCAAAGAAAGACGTTTTTATATAGTTTTTATTACTGCTTTTGGTCTGGTCGCACACCCAGTCCGATTTTCGGTTCGCTCGTGCAGGCTCTATGGTCACATATCCGTATTGGTTGCAGATTTCAGTGTGGCGCTGCAGCGTGATTTGAGAAGCCTATCCCTCTAGGTGAGGGAAGGGGAGCGGGAGCCTTGTTTGAGACAGTTATTTGTCGTCACAATGACTGGTAACGAGGCTGAACCATCAAAGAAAAAAAGAGAATGCAATGAAGAAAAGCGAAAAGAGAGAGTGACTACGGGCGGGACGAGGACGTTGCCAAGCAACGTGTATACAATTTCACGAGAGCGAAACTAGACTGTGTTTACTCCTAAATGAATGAGCGGTTGGTACTAACACAACGTTTGCTTTGCTTCACCATCATCAGATAACCATTATCTGAAATAGTCATTATTTACATCAACAACACAAACACATTACCTCATCGTGATCCATACAAACTGCCGTCTCTCTTTCATTCGCTTTCTGTGAGGACACAGCTCCGTGAGAGAGGGTAGTTAGGTGACGCTGCTGCATCAACTCATTGCAATCAGGTGTGTACTGACTGGCATTAGTTGATGCAGTGTCAAAACCACTCTCACGGAGCCGAAAAGAGTCCCCACACTTTCAACACACGTACATGCACTATATTGCGCCCTTCTCAGTTCACACTCGCGCGCCTGGCACGAGCATTTGCGACAGCGGGCGTCGTAAAAATACTACCGCTTTTGTCCAAAGGGGACGCCAACGTGCCATCTTACTCGTAGTGCCTTTAATTCCGAAGGTTACAGATTTTGTCAACCAACAAGCTAAGCTCACCCTGCAATAACTGATGTTAGCAATATGTTAGCATGCTAAAAAGTGTTGTCTATTTACACAAGGGGCAACATCAGCATTCATTTGGAGTTGTGTTTCAGGCCACCACAGCTAGTCGCTAACTATGGCTCCCATTTGCAGAGGTGGGTAGTAACGCGCTACATTTACTCCGTTACAAATACTTGAGTAACTTTTTGAATAAATTGTAATTTTAGGAGTAGTTTTATTGCAACATACTTTTACTTTTACTTGAGTAAATATTTGAAGAAAGAACGGTACTTTTACGCCGTTCCATTTGGCTACGTGACGGTCGTTACTTTATTGTTTTTATATATTTTTTTATTACATGCGAGAGCCATTTCTCTCATGATTTCTCTCCCCGGGGACGTCTTATCACGTGACTATTTTAACCAATAAAAACCACATTACAAAAGCTTGCCAATCAAATGCAGCCACTTGAGTCACATGACAAGTGTTGTCATGTTGTCATAGGGCTCAACAATGTCCGCGGACTTTTTTTAACAGCTCCGGTGTGAGTACCAGATGTGCTCGGCTGCCAGATCGGCTCTGGGTCCTCACACCGGTTCTGCACCGATGTTGTGTCCATGGCCGTGCCATGTAGGCTCCATGCAGATTTTACAGACTATCTGGGTGAGTCGTGAAAATGGAAGAAACCGCTGATTCCAAGGAGCAATAACCACACCCCTGGCCTCACATACAAACTCACAAGCTCTCAATTACACAAACTCACAAAATAACAATCACACAATCACACAATCACATAGACACAGACTCCCACACACTCGCAATTAGGCCTACAGAGACACTGTTCTTCTTTGACACATGTCCTGTTCTCCCTGTATGTATGAATGCTGTAGTTTACTCACTGGCCCCCAGTCTGGCTGTGTGACAGCCTGAGAGTGGTCTCTTTTTTCCAGCTTCTCTGTAGTTTCATACGTTAAGTGAGTGTGCCAGCAGGTTTTGGTGTGTAACGAAGTTTAATTCTGTGTGTTTTATATTTTTGACACAACACAACCTAGATAATTTTCTCAGGGCCTGTGACACATTGTAGGAATTAGTTTAAAAATGTGTATGTGCAAAACAATGTTATAAGTAGGCCTATATTGGTTTTAATTAATATAATTCTGGATAAACCTAATTTATTATAATTGTATTTGAAGGGAGATGTAGGCTATTTAATTTGGCAAATAATTAATGTATTATTGTTTTTGTTCAAGGGTTATTCCTTTTATTTTTAAAAACCTTATTTATTGTTTCATTTTAAAGGATGTTATTTAAAATATCTTTATTTGAACATTGCTGTTTTATATTTTGTTCCTGTCTATTTTGTACCGTTTGTGTTACTCTGTATATTTCAAAAATAAATCCGGAGTAATTCAGTAGGCCTACTTGTACTCTTGAGTACTTGAGTAGTCTTTTCACTGCATACTTTTTTACTCTTACTTGAGTAATTATTTGTATGAGTACTTTTACTTCTACTTGAGTAATTATAATCTTAAAGTAACTTACTTTTACTTGAGTACATTTTTTGGCTACTCTGCCCACCTCTGCCCATTTGGTGCAATGAAAGATATTTTAAAGAGTGGGTTTTTAAAGCATTTCTCAGAATAAGAAGAAAGCTGCCTGCTGCAAAAAAAAACAAGGAGGGCCGTGAGAATGAACCAAAAGACTATAGCAGGCCAGAAACCGAAACAATTCGCTACAAAGATCCAGTGATAATTTCTGTAGATTTGTTACTACAGGCAACTGTCATGAGCAATTCTTAATTAATATGAAATATAGATTTTAGCCATTTTTACAATTGTTATCATGTTTCTTTAACCCATAGTGAAACTTACAATGATTTCTTTTAGGAAGAGGCTATGCCAGCTCTCCCCCATCTTTCCATTCTTTATACTATAGCTTTATATTTACTGTACATACATACAGAGTTTTCTTGATCTTATCATCTAACTCTCATTATCCAGAAATGACTCATTTGTTTTAAACGATAAACATAGGCTATAGTTAATCTAACCTGTTCATAAAATGTGTCAATATCTGTTCTTTTTTATAAAACAACAATGACTAAATCATCTTCTGAAAGCGGCTCCTTTTTTCATGATTGCTTTTCAAGCTACAATGTTGACACTCATGAACATGCGGAAGATTAATGTTTGAAACTGGTCACTGATGGTTCTATATATCTTTTATTTACGATGATCCCCTTGGGTCAAAGGTCGCTATTTCTCTCTCTCAGATGCAGCCTGGTGAAGTGGCAGTCAAGCATGACTCATATTATCCTTGAAGAGATTAATGTAGCTGACTGAATGGAGAGGGTAATGATGTGGACAATGGCCACTTATTCTCCCTTTTTCTAAAGAGGCAAGTCCTTTGATTTCTGTGAGGTGTTTTCTTCATTTTCCCAAATGTTCTGCCTAATTTTACCATATGGCAAGAAAAATGTTCATTAGACCTTGTTGTGTATGGAAGCAGGAAATGTCAAAACCCATAACATTTTAGTTCTGAGCTTGAGAAGTGACATCTAGGGGGGCTGGTGATGTATCAAGGTAGATGCTTCTCCTTCACAACCAAAACCTTCCATCATATCCACCTGTCTGAAGGTTGTTTGAAGGACAGAAGGGAAGCCATTGTCTGGAGAAACAGGAGGCTTGAGGGGAAGTGCTTCTCTGCAACCGTTTGTCACTCTGATATTTGGTAAATGTGATAATTAATACTGTAATTTAACTAAACCCACTCTGCGAGGTCTGTAATTAAAACTGATGTACCTACTTAGCACACCAAGCATCACAGGTGGGCCCAAATTAATCTGCAAATAGAGCTAAATTGCCTGTGCTTAGCGTGTTTCGTCAACGTCACTCACTTTCGGGGGAAATATCTGTAATTAATTCTGATATAACAAAGTCATAAATTCGAGGTTAAATGCAGCCTTGACAACAGACGCGATGACAGCAAGAGACCCCATCTAGCCGTCCCAGATGGGATCCAAGACTCTGCTCTCTCTCCGAAAGAACTTGGCTGAGACTTCCTCTGACAACGGTTCGCAGCCATAAAGACAAGAGGATATGGACGTTCTTTCTCTCACACCCTCTCAGTCTTTTTAAATTTTCAGTACAATCAAAATGAGCTGGAGTGAAAGCCGACTTCCAGGGTACAGAACGGAAAATGAAGTGATTAGTTCTGGATGGGAGCCAAATGAATGAATGCAGTTTTGATTTTGACTTGCAATGAAATGAAGCGCACCAAGATTTTACAAGCTTGTACAGTCTGTAGTTTTTACTCTTCCCTATCATTTCAGTGCTACTATAGATCCAAAAAATAGCAGTTTACTTTATGTTTTATAAAATACATACAGTATGCCCTTTGACCTATGCTGCTCATACAGACAGACTTGAAATGGAAAAATCCGTCAGTAGGGATCTTATCCCCAGATGGGAGCATTTAAATTATTTGAAAACCTAGTTTATGTAAGTAACACATGAATTGATTGTTAAAACTTTTTGTTGTGCAAATTAAATACCCTTAAATTATTCCAGTTCACAATATTACCTGCACATCAGCAGCCAAAGACCTTTTTAAAAATAAAAAAGGTTCCAAATCGTCAACAACCACAAAGACACTAAATTAGCATATGGGATCATGTTAATAAAGGTGTACTAAAGTGTTTAAAAAAAGGTATAATTAAGGGCTCCTTCTTTGAATACATAATATTGTTTATTGCTCTCTCCTGATTACACACAGCACAGGATGCACACCGCTATTGTTGAGCAAAAATAGTCGATTAAACTCAACAACAATTGAAATCAAAGAAATAATCACATATTTATGAATATTTAATATGGACGTGGCAAATAAGGCAAGTAATTAGGAGTTTCCATAAATTAGCAAATTGTTATTTCATGGTAATGAGAGATCTTCAGCTTTTTCTCCTCATGAATAATTTATGAATAAAAAAAAAAAGAAGAAATAAATAGTTGAGCAGGGAAGGAATGAGGAAGGCTGGCTGTCCCGTTGATCAGACACTTGCACACGTGCCGACACACAAGCGCACAGTTTTCCTTCAGTTTCTCTTGTTTTTGTTCAGTTTGTCACTATTTACTAGGCTGGAGATGGCAGGCTTTATCAGTTGAATGTAAAATGCAGCCTGGTGTGGAGTTGCATTGGAAGGAGAGGTGATACTGGCACCACAAGCGCCTGTTCATGTCCACTTTATTCACAGAGAGATCTTGGATGGGAAAAATCTTAAGGAATGTCAGGAGGTATAAGGTAGGGAAGAAGTGGCTTTCAAACATATCATAAATACGAGAATGAGAGTGAACTGGAGAGCTGGTAGGGGGTCTCACTAAAGGGGTTAACGTGAAGGCGGAGGGGGAGGAGTGGGTGGGGCAGGAAGGGCAGTGAGTCAGAAAACAAGAGCAAAACAAATCTGTGATCTGGAACCCAGAGAGCAGCCACTCAGGAGGGATTAATGAGAAGTAGGAGGCTGTGAAATTATGTGGCCTTTGAGTGGGGAGAATGGCCCCAGCAGAGCATGGCCCTGAAATGAGGTGAGACAAACTTCACCTGATCCACAATTAACGGCATCATGCGGATGGGTGACACAGGGTCACAGCAGGGGGGGGGAGAGATGAAATCACAATTCACTTTGTGGCAAATTATCACCACTCCAAAAAGGGCAGCCATCAGAAACACTGACTCAATGAGGAGAGGAAGGGATTTTACACACCTGTCTTTTTTCTTATTATTATTTTTTCTCAAGACAGCAGCAGAGACGAGAGGGACGCTTGTTAGAAAGATTTATGCTTAATATGGACGGGCAGTAGCAGGGGATGGAGACGATTAACAGTACGCGAAAACATAAATAAAGAGTGAAAGAGTGAGGGAAATGGGGTAGAGCTGATTGCACAGGGGCTGAGGAGCAATAACAGGAGCGCAAATGATTAAGTGGTGTTAGGGACTAAGAACACTTGTTTGCAAGGACAATCTTTGTGTGCTTTTGTTGTCTGCTGGCCGCCTTTATCTTTGTGTAATTCTCCGTCTGATGAAATGTGTTTAAAGAGATGAATTGGGATCGGAGGAGCCGTCCTGACATGATTATGAGGGATTCATCTGCAGCCATCTGCCACCGTTATGAAAGGAGGGGGGTGAGGGGGGACTAGCAGAGAGAGAGAGAGAGAGGGAGAGAGATGGAGGGAGGTAGGAGGGAGGGAGGGAGGGAAGTGCAGACCTTCTGTTCAACAACCATGCCACAAACCCACCATTACACAGGCCTCTGGCCTACAGTTTAACATAAAGACTCGCTTTGCTCCAGTATGTGAAGGTGAGCTTTGGGTCCAATTAAAGAAGCAGAAGTGGCTCATACAACTTGTGCACTTGTTATTGTTTTACAAGTGTCAAAAGCCCATTAAAACACTATCTTAAGACAGAGAAAAAGATTGCTTTCATGCTGTATTAAATTACATGATGACTGTTCACCCCTTGAGCGTGTTTTAAGTACAGTAAGCTTGAATATAATCTTAATTTATTTTATTTGAATATTTTCCAGGTACCACCGGCATTATATTCCGACTTGGAAATGGCAGCTACACACTACATCATATTCACACACCAGTTGGAGGAGAGGGCACAGCAGATGGGTCCATTGCTCATCACAACGTCCACTTGTTCTAAAGGGGATAGTGTGGGCCTCAGACAGCATGTCTCAAGTTGTGTAATAGGCTTTAAGTGGCACAAATAAAGTCACACGTTGTCCTTGAGTTGTTGGTTTTTCCCTGTTTTTTTTAGGGCTGAAAGATTTGTTTGCACAGCTCAACATCACTGTGGATAAAAATGGAGCATAAGTACATTGTTTTATAGGGGAGCAGAATGTCAGCAAACACATCGAGATTCATCACTTTTGGTTAACAGTATTGATGACCATTATCTCACTCTCTAATCTGTCAGCTGTTGCCAAGGCAGCTGGCATGCCCCCCCCCCCACCCCCCCTCAGTTATAAAAATCACAGTCTTGTTTTTTTTCCCTCTAAAAGTTGGAGTTGAATTGTACACTGGACATCTGTCTTCCCTTTATGATGATCACTATGTTCACCTGTAAAAAAAAAAATGAAATAATAATGATAAAAAAAAAATCCCTCTTCTGTGTTTCAACAAAGCACCTATTTCATTCCTGCTCAACTGTATGACTGAGCCATCACTTCATATTACAGGTCAACGATACGGTGCTTAATTATGTGCCGGCTGCTTGGGGCTCCTAATAACCTGTCATTGAGGGGAATTTGAATGTCACACCATATTGTTGGGCCCTAATGGCAGCAGGCAGATCCACTGATGAGCCGTTTTGGGACGATTACAGCGGATATTCAAATCACAAGTCCGGCTATGTGGTGAACTGCTGCGCACACAAGCTGACACGCACGTAGGCGAGCACGCACACACTTGTTGTATCTTGACCCTGCAGCCCACCGCTCTTGACACGTAAAGAAGTCCCCCAAACCCCCCCCCCCCCCCCCTCCCCTTATCACCACCCTACTGGAGCAGTTTAACTGTGGCCTGATCGCTTTTATTATCCACCTAATCCAGATATCAGCGATTTCATCAAGCCGGGAAGATATGCATATCATGAATTATTTTGACACTGGGACCTTTTAATTTTCGCCGGCAATATCTCATCCCACCAATCAGTGCCTGGAGTGGTTGTCGCCGGGCGGACGCGGCGGTGTCAGAGGATGAGGCTCCCCCCCGGCGGATCCAAATCATCCGGAGGACAATAATGAGCTATGGCCACAATTATGATCTGCCTGTGTGCATGCATCTCATCAAGGACGGCATGCAAGCTGCTGCAGGAGGAGGAGCACGCGCAGAGATACACAATGCCAGACGTATAAATCAGCGATTTCATTTTCATAATACAAATAATTAAAAGAGGACCAGAGTTTATAGTGCACATCTTCTGTTTCATTCATGTGACAGTATACTAGTAGATTTTGGTTTTCGTCCAAATTTGAACTGCCTTCAACATCCACCACTACATTTTTAGCATTAGTTGGGGACACTTTTATTTTATACCATTAAATACACTTTTATATATTTAAACCGCTGAGTTGATTCAGTGTGAAATTTAAGGAAACGGGCAGACTTGTCATTACTAGTAGAAAAGTAGAAATAATTAAAAACATTAGTACAAATAACTTGAAATGGCAATTTGTATGAATATAGTTCAAGTTGACTTACGTAACTTGAAAGTGTGAGTTGAAGTGCGGAATTGACCAACATAGTTGTTTTAACTAATCAAGTATCAAGTAGGCTATCAAGTTTAAACAACAAATGATCATTGTGTAACTATAACCTTTGTGAGCTGAGTTAACTCTCGTTTTTAAGGCAGCAGGGGAACTTTTCCAAGTTTAACCGAATTGATTTATCAGTGATTTCATTTTCACAAAAACATTTTTTTATATGAGATGACGTCATTATAAAGTGTGAATCTGCTGTTTCATTCACGTGATGGTATAGGGCCTACAAATACTCAATAAATACTTTTGAAGTAACCTTGTACATCAATACCAACAGTAGCAGGGGAAAGCATAAATACATTTAGTGAAATGCTGTAATTAAGTCTAATTATTCAAAATAACTTTTTGTTTGCAGTTTTAATATTTACACATCCTATATGTTGAGGCATTATTCATAAACACATGTTGTAACATTGACAGAGGTACCCCTGCAAAGGGTTTTCCTTAAAGCTGGGGTGGAGGATTTGGGGAGAAAATGGCAGATGGGATAGAGATTCGAATCCAAATACCTCAACCGCTCCACTTGTTCTCTTTGGTCCCTCCCCTATCCCTCCCTGACACGCTCTACACCAACAAAGTCGTGCCAAAGTGAATGGACAGTCCCAACAGCCAATAAGAACAGATAATCGGAGCCTCGCTCTGATTGGTCAAAGTGTCAGCTCATGTTAACTTTGACCAATCACAAATCACATACCCCAGCTTTAAAGTATGTTGTACACATTTTGAATGCAGGACTTTTACTTGTAATGGAGTAATGTTCAATACAAATAATCTCAATATGTCTCCAATCAATAACTAATACAACATATATTACCACTTTATGAAATTAGATCACTGTCAAGGATTATAGGCCTACTGTCAACAGTTATTACAACTCGACCGGCTATAACATTATATGGTACAATAATGATTCAGAGTTATGATATAATAATACATGGATTAGGAGTAGGCTCCTTTGCGTACTTTTATTGTAGCCTACTAACGCAGAACATTTAGGCTTACTTGTAATGGAATATATGTAGGCCTACAATGAATAGTCTACTCTGACATGTTGCTGTGTTGGGCCCCTTCGTTTATACCTTTTGTTTACATTTACAGAGATGGGTTGTGTATTAACAGTGGATTTGTTTTCAGCCCAGACACACAATAGTCTACAGGAGGTAGCAGATCGTCAGGAGATATTTAATGATTTGACAACAAACGTTCGCCAGAATAGCTGATTCCACCTTTAATGGAGTAGGAGTAGGCTATAACATTGCTATAAAGGGTGCCTTATTTTAAAGTTGTAGGCTACCAATATGCTACTTCTACAAACAAATAAGACAAATAAAACGTTAACTCACTCCTCCTTTATTCTTTTTTACTTTTCATGGAGAGAAAGATTTTCAGACTCAGCAACCACATCACTTAACAGCCTTTCCTCCCTCGCACACTCACTGCGCTGTGTCCGTCTGTGATATGTGGACTGTGTAACTTAATACTTTTGTGTCTTTGCCCAGCTCCCTGTGGAGCGGGCATTACGTGAGCAAATTGGATGCTCAAACAGTCAGTCCGTGACCTTCCCTCATCCCGGATGCTGACCCCCGTATAAAGAGAGACATTACATCTCGTTACACAACAACACAGCTCTAGCGCTTCGCCGCAGATAAAGAAAAATGTCTCAATTAAATCTTCACCGGGGCCCCCTTCCCGAAGAGTTATCGCTGCCCTGGTAGCGCTGATCGCTACACTCACACATCCTCAAAAGTTATTTGACATAAATTGCCGGAGTCACATCATTTCCTGCCACACTCTGAGCGGGATTTACGGCTGATCCCATTGACTGGGAGCTGAACCTCCAATAAAATTCCTCAAGAGCCCATGGGGGCCGCGAGACGCACCTATCTACCCTCCATCAGGCCTTCTACCCTCCCTTCTCGCAGATTAACCATGCAAATACACACAGGTGGGAGGGTGATACCGACAATACATTTATGCACATAGTATGCAACTGGGCCGATATGGCCGTGAGGGACGAGGACTTTGCACATGACTGATTGTGTGTTATCTGATGGAAAGGGGATGAAGCAGGGGAAATGGCGAGGTGTCTTCTTATCCAAATAACTCAAGTTAGTATAGGAGCAAGTGAAGTGAAATTATCTGTGTCTTTAATATGAAAATGACTGGAGAGGTGAGTGCCCCTGGTAGCCTATGATCTCTGGAGGATACCCCTGGTGTGCAGAAAAACTTATGAGAAGAGTAATATCATTATAAAGGCATCTTAGCCTTCAGGAAAATCATTTAAAACTGAAAATTGCTTTTTTAACATACACGTTCAGGCTCTTTGGGCAAAAAAAAAGGTGCACACTATATTAAGTGCTTAAAACAACCGTATGGCTGCATTAGTCTGCAAATATTATAGTGTGAAGTGAGCAAAGCATGGTAATGGTTGCAGCAATGTGTGTTAATGATAATCTCTATTCCTGCTCAAGCTGACCAGATGGAGATGCAGTTTTCAGCATGGCTCTTGGTGGCATTAGGAATCTTAGGTCATCTAATTACAAACAAGTGTTTTCATCTGGTGTTTTCAGGTTATACTATGGACAAGGCACTTTACAATTTGTTTTCCTTGTCAGGCTTACTGTCTCTCTCTAGTGGTCAGAAGTGAGAAGTCTGAGCTCGGATGCCGCACGGAAATCCTACACCAATACACATATGTGGTCCCTGGGAATATTTGGTATTCATACATGCTGTTCATGGTACTGCAAGGGACACATGCTAGATTTTGGAAACATTAAGTAAGTTATATGCAGCTGAAGGCCTCTACATGCAGAGTAGGCTACCGTGGTATTTAACTACCCGAGACAAAATGTGAGAATTGAAACCAAACCTTTAGAAAATAAGGTAATTTGAGCATATAACATTCTCTAATAAATTGGCCATCTCCATATATCAATGAGAATCATGCAAAATAAAAAGCTCCAGAACTGTTTTTGGAGCTCTACTTAAAACATTACTGGTGACTTCAATCAGGGCATCGGATGTACAACACCAGAAAAACAAAAGTCAGCTTTGAAGTAACTCTATTAGTCTACAAGTTTTACTGGATTTTTATCATTTATTTGAATTCACCTAACATTATAGTTCTGCCTAAACTGCAACTTGTTAATACATTTCTATGTGTGTGGAATAATTTTTAAATAGTTTTACGTGTTCTGTTTTGCAGAATTTTGATGTGAGATTTTACTCAGATGATTTTCCATACATATTATGGTTTCATTTAAAAATTGCCTGAGCAGATCAAAACTACCTTCCTTCCAGATGATACAGCAGGGCAGTGAAGGCCTCCGCTTCAGCTTGACACAGTGTTTCATTGGAGGCTGAGCAGCAGCAGCAGCAGCAGCGGCTTCAGGGCTTCCAGCTGGGGCACACTGCCGCCTCTGCCTGCCTACCAGCACC
Organism: Ammodytes marinus; assembly: GCF_949987685.1. Classification (NCBI taxonomy): domain Eukaryota; kingdom Metazoa; phylum Chordata; class Actinopteri; order Uranoscopiformes; family Ammodytidae; genus Ammodytes; species Ammodytes marinus. The sequence continues at coordinate 15,035,961 of NC_137225.1, read as the reverse complement.
AAGGCTGGGGGGGAGGTGGTGGGCAGGCCACAGGATCGCCCTGGGGCACTTCACTTATAAACCAGTAAAGAAAACAGAAATTTCCCCCCGTCTCTCTTTTTCTGTGCGGAGAATGATTGCTGCCTTCAGCAAGTTGATTTGACAAAGTAAGGTCTACTCTGCAGCACTGGTGTGACCACTGCACATGGCATGAGCATCCCGAGAGTATGACACACATTGGTTCGTCATGGTTTTATGGATTGTACATGTGAGAATGTTGAAATGAGTTTTGTTGGAAGACATCCATGGACGAAATAAATATAAATCAATCAATATAGCCAAGCACACAAATAAAAAGCACCAGACAGATTTGGATTTTATGTTTATCATCGTTTGCATTAACAGTGTATGGGAATCTACAGTTTTAAGATCTGCATTACATTGTATTACATTTGGTGACAGACACTTGAGGTCTGTGCACAAGTTACATTGTTGAGGATTTAGTTTGTGGTTTTCTGTCAACTTTAAAGATGCGGTTAATCTAACAGTTAAGGGGAATTTACGCTTTGATAAACACAAAAGGACAGTTCTAAGAAACAATGTTCAAGTATCTGTTTTCTTTTTCTTTTTTTTTGCAATATGAGCCGAGACACCAAATATTAAAAATGAAACTACATGATGCAATGTACCAAGATAAATGAAAAATGGACAACTAAAGAAGACATTTTAATACTGATGATCCTAACTTTTATCTCATACCTTTTATTGAAAAACATGAATCTTGAAGGCTGATTGCAATCTATAATCACTACTTTTAATGCAAAAAATATTATTATTGCTTTTCCCGAGAATAGCCACCATCAATTCAAATTATTCAGGTCATTCCCCTATCCGTTTGACCTCAACCGACTGTGACGTCTCTGCACCATCAGAATAATAAGAGTCGCCTGGTCAGCAGTGTATAGTATATAATAATTGTTAATGACACTCACACAAGTCCGAGGAGATCATAATTAAACCTGGTGTGAGTCACTGGGGTTTGTAATGGCTCAAGAAAAGGAGGAAACTTGCCAAGGGCGTTAGCATTAGCTTCTCTTCTCCTATTTAGTGACACTAAAAATGCAAATCGGTATTTGAAAAATTGAACAAAATGTTCCTTCACGTGTAAGGTTGGAGATTTTAAGGGGGAATCAGGTACCATTTACATAATGTACATAACCACACCCTTGTTCCAGTATGCCTCTGCTGTCCTATGCATTTGTGTGTGTGAGCTTGCACTAACGTGATCTTTGCTCTAAGGACACTGCTGGCTAAACTGAAATTATTAATTGAGTGGGTGAGGCTACAATACTGTAAAAATGTCGGTGGGAGTCCAGGTAACAAGCAGGCAGCTAACAGGTTGGCCTTGACCATGCAAATCGAGGTTGTTTTTTTTGTTTTACTGAAACTACGACTATGTGAGATAAGAGGGCTGAAAGCAGAGGTAGCCTTAAGTCTGTGCAAATAACACAAGGAGCTGTCAGTCAAGTCAGGATTTTTCCTGCATTATAGCATCATCAAAAGAGTTCTGGTTTGTGGTAGAAATAACACGCGGTGATAGGCGTTAAATATATTAGCCAACTAGATACTCATTTATCCTTTCAGTCTAATGCATAGAAGCCAGTTGCTGAATGGGTTGCAGCCTCTTGCTAGTGTCTAAGTTTACTTTTTCTACTGATGTGAATCCCCTCAGTGAGCTACGAGCTGGGGGGAAGCTGGCTGCCGCTGCCACTAAGTGCCGCCTAGGCAGCACAAACTTTATATCTGACATGCTCGGAGCTCTCAAATCATTTGAGTCAATTACGAAAAAATTAAATTAAAACTAAAATCTCAAAAAAGGCACGCACAATGATAATCAGGGGTCTAGGCATCAGGCAAGATTGGCACAAAAGACTCATCGCATGCTAATAAAACAAAGGGGAGAAAAAACAATCTCAGCTTGATAAGGAAATTAGAGAAAGAAAAATATGAAAAATATATATAGCAAAAAGGACAATTTGATGATTGAGGGAAAACAACCGAAAATCATGCACACAAAAAAAACGGAACTCCCAATTTTCATCGTACTTCAAAAAAATAATCAGCCTCGGAACAATTAAATACGCCTGCCACACGTCAACTCCCGTCAACGCAGCGATACACATTTCCAAGAATGTTATTTGGTTGGTCGTCTGAATCAAAGCCCCCGTCTGGCTACGTCTTTGAGAGATACATTTGCAGCTAGTATATAGTTGTGCACACACAGCCAGTAGTGGGATTTTGTAGCTCAATATATACAGAAGATTAAAGTTATTGCAGGTTTCGCTTCAGTCCAGCACTTGTTGCACACGCGTGGCCGGGGCTTCTGTGTTGTGTGCTGTGCAGAGAGAGGGGGTCTAGACTATAGTGTTAGGCAGGGGTTGTCCCGGGACGAGGCTGAGAGACGCCAAAGGTTGCGACTGGATGGTAACTTGAGAGAAAAACGTGGAGAAGAGAGCGAGAGATAGAGAATCACAGGAAGTGGTCACCAGTAAAAGGAGCGCGTCAGGAAGTTTGCGGCCGTGCTGATCCAGCCCATGCCGTCCGTGATGGAGCCTACGCGTGTCACAGCCTTGTCCTGCTCCTGGGACGGACTCTCCTCCTCGGGCAGGTAGTCCGGGATGTCTGTGTTCTCCTCTACCAGCACCTCCGAGCCCTCCTGGAACGGCACTATCCGCTGCACAAACACACAAGATAAAGTATAATTTAAAAAGAAAGAAAGAAAAAAGTTAAAGCAAAGAAGGTCATTTGGGCTTGTATTATTATGATGAAGCGTGCTATTTGTCCAAAAACTAATTTATTCCAGTAGAGCCAAATCATCATCTGGGGTCATATAACATGACTGAGCTTAGACTGACCCCTGCTGGCCACATTGTATATGACAACTAATACAAACTGATAAATATAATTATTCGCAGAACATTGTAAAGAAAACACTCTAGGAGAACATATTTTGTTAAAAAAAATAATATAAATTAGCCAACTAGCTTATCATATAAATAAAATAGCAGGTTCTCTCTACAGTTTGCCTACGAGCTACTGATTGGAATTACAGTGCAGCTAGGACTGGTGGTGTGTTTGGCAGAAAAGCACCTAGCCTACAGGCTTAGGCAGAGATGTGACTAGCTAATCATGTCAGTGTGGATGAGTCTCAAACACAGGCAAGGGCGGCCATGCTCCTTGTACACAAATACACACAACATACAGTGGGCATACTGATCGATCAACTCAGTCTTATGTAGAGGGATTTAAGGTAAACAATGCACTTTGTCTTTTTTCCTTTCTTCACATGAGCTGCCCTTACCTCTCCTCCATTCTCCATCTTCAACACCTGCTGAGCAGTCATTACTTTGGTGGAGTTGATTGCAGTGCCCAACGCCTGTGGGGGGAGAAGGAATTTGTGATTTATTAAATTTTTTTTCTCATTTTATTAACTTAATTAGATTGTTAATATTCCATTGTAAGCACACACGAGCAGCGACATAGACAATGCTTCACCCAGCACAGGTTAAGTAAATACTCACCAAATTTCCTGCATAATTTTTTTCTTTTGATGCTTTTGATATCAAAACCAACATCAACAATTATGCAAAAGACATCCAACCAATTGGATATAGTGCAGAGCATTTTCATCAATTTAAGATAAATTTATTAAACTCATTTCTTACTCTTTGTTCTGACATCTAACACATTGGATACAGCGTATGTATGATCTGCTAACAGGGCATTTTCATCCATTTTAGAACAAATCATTAAATGAATATCTTACTTTTTGTTCTAACAACTTGCAGTGGTTGAAGGGAGCAGATTTTCCCATTTTTAATATAATCAAGAAACAGGCATCAGAGCAGCAATCACTGGGTTACAGTTGCCAGCCTATAGATGGTTTGAAGACATTTTAAAAGTTTGAAATTGAAGCCTAATTGCAAGAATGGTATTACGTTTCCTGGAATGAAGGCTCAGACATGTGTGAACACACTACAGCTGTTTGGGAACCAATCAGGACTGCAGGTTGTGATTACAGAGGTGTTTATTCCATACATTAAAACTGCAAAACTGGAGAAATATGTTACTAGTTTTGGGCAAAATAACAATTGATAAGTATTTGTTATTAGACATTGGCAAACATGTTGTGTATCCCTAAAGTTCCCCAACCATTTTCAGCATCTGGGCAGAACTGCTTACCTCAGCTTTAAGGTCAGAGCGGATCCTGACAACACATCTCTTGACGGCCATCTGGAAGGTGAAGCTGATGACCCCTCGAATCTTTAGCAACGCCTCCTCACAAAGGCTCCTTCGGGTCTGACCACAGACAGGGAGGTATGAGAGGCATGAGTATACGTGTGAAACACAAAGGCCAACATATTGAGAGCTAAGAAATGCTTGTGGCTAAAAGGCATGTTATACAGTAGAAGATGATGAAGAATCAGCAACAATTTATTTAGGTCACATGTGAGCATAAAAAGAATTATAAAACATTAAATTGCTATCTGGTAGCTCAAATTTGAGAGATTTGGTTTACATGAGTATGGTTTTCAACTGCCAGATTGTTGTGTGTTTCTGGTGCAGTGATAGCGATGCGGCCCACCAGAGGCCGTCTGTCTGCTGTAATGTGATCTGGCTAGGTGCAAGCTTCCTGCAGAGCAGCATTCAGGTTCAATCTCAACGTCCTGCTGTTCAATGGCTGACATTTACATCCTGACCCCTCCGAACCCCCTCCCCCCCAATCATGTGCCAGACAGACACGGCTAAGAGGCAATGACGGCACCAAACATGCCAGAAAAAAAAGAAAGGAGAGAGATTTTAGTTTAACAATAGAGGTTGGGTGTGTCCTTACAGAGTCGTCCAGTCCATCGATGTGCAACACCACCGTTTTGGCCCTCTTGTTGTTGGAGCCCAGGAAGAAGTGGGCTTTACGCTGGCAGGAGGCAGCGGCTGCCTCAGCCTGTTCCGCCTCTTCTTTACCGGCCGCCTGCAAAATCTCATAGATCTCAGAGGCCAGCAGTTTGGTCTCACCAGGCGACGTAGTCCTGGGGTCAGAGAGAGGAAAACAGGGTTAGGTTTAGGGGGAGAGAAGGAGACAATCATAAATGAGAAATAATTCATTCTAAATTTGTCAAATGTGGTTTGTGAATATTTGTGGTTGAATCAACTCAACGGAGAATAGTTGAAATGATCTGTTGCGTTGACATGGTTGCATTCGTGTTAATAATACTAATGATGCAGTGCAGTTAAATGTATGCATGACTGATGTTAAGAATAGTAAAAAAAAATTATCTACTGTGCCAAGATATTTCTGTCTAGAGGCAGGTTAGAAATACCTCGTGAAAGCAGACAACTCATGATGCTTAATATGCTTCTGAGGGAAAGAGGATGTGTTACTAATCGTGCCTAAAACTGAAATAAATTCCTGAAGCTCCAATTTTGAAAGCGTCCGCAGTCATATCACTAATCTAACATTTTAAGAAATTTAGAAATAGCACTTTCAATCTTTCAGTCTGTTTATCTAATTTATTCTATGTACAAGCATGTTGGGTCCCAAAAGACATTGCTGCCATTTTAACAAAATAAATCCATAGCAGGACAAAATATTTGAGTAGACAGCAGATTTTCTAGAAAAAGCCAAATACAGGTCAATTGCAGTTGCTGATTTTTTCTTTTTCTTTCTGATCCTGAGATACCCCTGCAGGACAGTTTTATATGTCACCCAGTCATCACTCCTTCTATAGTAACCACATAAGACATCAGCTGTCTGGTGTGGATGCCCTCGGAGCTGTAAAACACGTTGCTATTCGTGCTCTGTGGAAGCCTGTCAGCGAGCCAAACACTCTCTTCTAATAAACTTATTTATCTATTCGTCCCTCTTTATTCATTGAATAAAAGGCATTTTATTATTGGGATGAAGATCTTACTTTGTTGAAGAAATAAAACTAATAATAATAATAATAATAATAATAATAATAATAATAATAATAATAATTGGTATTCACACCTGTTTGGTGCAACAACGCTGGGTGCTTCCCCCCCCCCATCCCCACCCTCACCCCCCAGCCATGTGTTCCCACTTTGTCCAGCTATGATCGACCTCTAACCAAAGTCACATGGACGGGACTGCGAGCGGGGAAAAGCTGCTGCCATTACTGCAGGGCTCCTCTTGATGCCGTGCCTGACTAGCTGAAGTGACTGGCTCGGTCCCGGGGCAAGCCAGAGCTTTGCCACAGGAAGAGAGAGGGGGACGGAATCATATGAGCTACAGACGGCCACTTGAACAAAAGGTCTATTCCTATCAGGGTGCTAATGATGAACAGCAGTCACTTAGCAAAACTGCCACGGACCCTAGGGTCAGTCCGGCTATCTGGAGCAAACATCACCTTCGCAAAAATCAGACCTGGGTGACCATTGAGTGTTCACCATGCCCTTTTAGAAAGTTATACTATACACTGGTTACAATCCCTCAAGGAAAGACTGCTTGGACACAAGATTAAGAAAGATGCGAACTAAGAACTAAGAAATAGCCTCACAATAAATACCATACATGCTAAATAAGCCACCTCTGCTAAATAACCTGCTAACTCAGCGACAAATAAAGAGCAAATATTAGCTCACATCAGTAAAAAAAAACATGCAAGTGGACTCATCAAGAAATTTGCAGAGAGGTGGCACAATGCATTAACATCCACGACATGCAGAAAAAGCAGTTTAACTGTTTACCACCCTATTCTAACCTATTCAACTCTAATAACATTCATCTTGACAGGGCAAACGGAAGGGCGTCATCCCGCCGGGGAAAAAAATTGCAGACTTGCATACATTGTCCGTGCAAACAAGAGAAATTCTGAGGTTGAGGTTGTTTTTTAACGTAAAGAAAGTGCACAGTGAGCATGTGTGTGTGTGTGTGTGTGTGTGTGAGAGAGAGAGATGTAGTGATGACAGGGACTTGCTTCTGCATGACATTCTGCAAACTCAGCATCATGCCCAGCTCGCCCTTCATCTTCTCCCTGTTGGCTCGACATTCTGCCAGATAGCGCACGGCCTGCAAGGACAAGGGCAAGCGTTATCAATCCTGCGCTACGAGCTTATGAGAGAGAGAGAGACCCTTTGTGATATCATAAGAGAGAGAGTGAGACAGAGAGAGAGAGCTTTTTAAAATGGGTGAGTGCATGCATTGGTACAATATTACATAACCAATACAAATATGCAATGCACTGACCGGTTACTCTGGTTTATCGTCAAGCAGCAACTGTTACATAAAGCCACTTAAAGGTTTACTCATAATACAAGTTGTGCCGTACAAATGGATTGCGGTGGTGGTGGAAGTAGATTGCTGTATGAAAAAGTTGTATTGTGTTTACAACACTCAACAGACAGCAGATGTCACCAGTGTACAGTGTTTTGAAATATGTGGCTGTTTAAATGCCAGCGCATGTCAGCTTGTGTGTGACGGTGACTGGGACACAGCGGTGGGAGAAATGGCCTTTAGACCGTCACTGAAACCTGCTCTGACACTGCTGGACAGCAGGGGGGGACAGACTATGACATGAACAGAAAACCAAGATCACAGAAGCAGTAGGGAAGTCAACTGATTGTTCAACCAAGGTTGCGTTCCGAATCGCATACTCTTTCTTTTTTCTATTCTACATACTACATCCGACGATAAAAAGAATCTAGTTAGGATGCAGTAGGCATACTATTGGGACATACTTTTCTCTCTTATTTCATCATAACATTGCGCCTTGATCTTGCCTCTTGCTTTTATATCCGTCGCATCCCCGTTTGTTTTCATATGGAGGCTTCGTCGATGTTACGTCACTTCACGTGCGCACTGGATTGTGGGTCAGAATCGCCCAAATAGGATGCACTTTTCAACACTAACAATCTTGGCCGCATGAAGTAGGACATCCGGGTACTTCTAACCATCCTAAATCTGGCCACAAGAATCGGGACATCCTAAATCTTTTTTCTACATACTATATAGTAGAAAGTATGCGATTCGGAACGCAACCCAAGACTAATTTAATCTTAACAGCTGCTGGAGAATTTCTCTCTTTGTGAGGCGATATTCAAACCTTCCAGTTTACCTTGAACAGTAACTTTTATTGATATGTGAACATATCAATAAAATGTACATAAATGGATGATGCTCACCAATAGTGCAGAGTAGACGATTGTTGGGTTGGGGTGGTCCAAAAACAGAATGAGACCAGGCAGACAGCCCTGGTCTTCTACTATGGCTCTCCTGTTCAGGGGGTCTGCAGCCAGATCACGCAGCTGGTTCACCACAGTCAGTGCATCCATCTCCGCACTCATGGTGCCTCTTCTCTTGACGTCCCAAGCATCAAACCAACCTCTTTTCTCTACTGAAAAAAAAATTATCATAAAAATAAGGTAATGGAGGCAATTCTTTTTTCATAATAAATGAAGCTGTAGATGTTCTTTGTTAATGGTTTGGAAAACAAAATCTCAGAACATGTGGGAAACTGTCCCAACTTCTCAGAGTCAAAGGTGACCTCTTTAAATTACGTTTCTTCTGGCAAATCATCAGTTATAAGGCCAAAGATATTGAATATGAAATAATATTAAAATAGAGACAAGCAGCACATTTTCTTAATTGGGAATCAGGAAACAGTGCATGTTCGGCTTTTTATCTACAGAAATGACATGATCATTTAATGGATTGTCAAAGATGTTTACACATTTGAATAAACTAATCAATTAATCAACCAATAGTTGCAGACAGCTATTACAGCTTTTGAAGAGTAATACTGCACCTTGCAATTTGAAGTGTCAGTTGCACTATTTAAGTTTTACAACTTAGCTCCGAATTGATCTGATTTATAAGACTTTCTGAGGCTTTATATCAACAAGAACCTCTGATATGTAGTGCTACATAATCTGACTGATTAGTGCCTCTTGTAAACTAATGGTGTGTACTGATAAGCATTGATTAGGCTGTTGTTATCCTCTGAAAGAACAAAAAGATTAGCACACTAACGCTTGATAGGCAGATGTTGAAATACTGCGGTTTAATGTCATGAGTTGCTGCTAAGTAAATCAAAGTCATTTTCGTAACCAAAACTACCAACACTCGTTTTTGTGATCAGTGACACACTCTACGACCCCCAACCTCACCTCAAATCACGCCCTGTGGTTCAGAGGCGATCCAGCAGCTAAGCTAAGCTAAGCTAACGTTACTTGACAGTCATAGCATACCTTTTTGACAGTTTTCAGCGAAACCATGAGACAACCCCAGCTAACTTCAATTACACCAAAAGCAGAAACGGCAAAACAAGACGAAACAACGACGTTCCGATGCCACGAATAAAAACAACTTAATTTCACTAACGCTAGGCCTGGGCCTCTTTCTTTTCTATGCTCCTCCAGCTAGCAGCTGTGCACTGTTTGGGTTTTGTGGCACATCAGGGGATACACCTGTTTTGCTATTCAGGACATCCCAGTTTTCCAAAAGGATCCCAGCGGTTCACGCCGGACACCACCCGGCGGGGAATCTGGATAATCAAAACGAGCATCCACAGGTTTCACGCCATATGATTGGACATTTGAGTTTGATCGACTTATATAAGGACCAATCATCAGATAGCCTTTGTTATACAAATCAAATATAGTTGGTGGCTTTGTCGGTCAATCAATATGAATAACCAATGGTGGCGTTCCATAGTCACAACCTAGATATTGTAATCCGTGTTTTCCAATTGGCTCACCGTGAGTCTTCCTACGCCTCGCGCTGCAGATGTCGGTTAACAAGGTGGAAAAATTTAATAAGTTTTCTGTCAGCGTCAATGTCGGTAAGTTCGCTTCTATGTCACACACTAACTTTCTTCTGACATGAATGTTATGTGTACACGTGTGGTAACGCTTCACTCTGGGTCGTCCTTGTTTTTGACACATCCTAATGAATTTGTCAACGGTGGTTAAAAGTTTGCTGGACATTGCTATCCCGCTAACGTCGTTAGCATCAGTTAGCCGCTCAAGTTAACTTTAAAACTTCTATGTACAAATAACCTTTTTAATGTTGCTGGGTTAACAACACGTTAACCTGTCCCAAGGACGTTTTTGGCTAACATCTGTCATAAAACTGACCCTGACACACCTGTTCACGTTGTTTGGTGTCCTTATTTTACCAAAGTGTCAAGTAGTGTTAAAGTTTACAAGTTGGGAAACATTTGACAATGATTATCGAGCAGCTGTGGCATAGATAGATAGATAGACAGTGACGGATAGAGAGGTAAGGTAGATAGGTCTGTAATCCTGGATAGATACTTTATTCATCCCCGTGAGAAATTACCGTGAGCAGGCATGCCAGACCAATACAAACAACACAGACGTCAATGTCAGTCATTAATGTTGAATCAACTTTAAGATTGTTTATTTGTCAGGTTCACAGCAATTATAGGAGCAGTCTTGGACAATTCAATTATTAAGTTCCAGGCTCCCTTCAACAGTGCTACATAAAAATAGCAGAAGTATGAAGAGGGACACATAAGTGAATAAAGAAATCTGATCCCTAAATACTCCAAAGACAGTGCAGAACATTTAAAATTTAGTGATAAAGAAGTGCTGTACAATCTTTATTTCTCGCTGTGCTACTTTTGGTTTTTGGAATACAGCTCCTAAATAAGTAATTGTTGTTTTTAAAGTGATCCAACCTGACATTTTTTCAGTCTTGTATTGTGTTTCATCTAGATGACTGTTTCGTTATGATGCCCTTGGTATCGAGGCACGTGGCCATGTGCCATCCTGAAACACATCAACAGAAATGAGTAAAGACCATGCACCGATAGAGATGGACCAGGTAAGTGACAAACTGCGTTGATGTCTGACCCCAGCAGGTGTACATTGCAAAATAAATGTTCAAATTTGTATTATGTTTCTGTATATCAGCTATGGACTAGTGAACACAGCTAGTGTTAACTGCTTCATAACATATAAATGAACAATCATGTATTTTTGTGTGTTGTCTTTTGTTTTCCAGGCTTGTGGATCAACTAAGCCCTATGGGTCCTCCAGAAGTATTGTGAGGCGAATAGCTTCCAGTCTTCCTCTGCAACCCTGCCAGAGGGTTCATTTTCAGGTGAGGGAAAGTTACCAGGATTCTAACTTTATTCAGTGTTACTTAAGGGCGTTTCAGACGGAACGTGTTTGTCACCCCTAGCAATGCATTGTCAATGGAGAGGCGAGCGGGCAGAGAGAAGGCGCGGCGTTCTGTCAGGCGGCACGACAAGCGGGCGCACTCCGTGGAACTGTCGCTTCAGTGCTGGTCGAACGCTTGCGCGCGCTCGTAGGAGCCGTTGGAAAAGTTGAGAACTGTTTATCTTTTTGTCGCGGCAGTTGAAAAATCACAACCGCTTTCCTCCGCCTGTCACTTCACACGGGGAGCGCAAAGTGAAGCCGCGGTGCCAGGGGACAACGCGAGCGGAATGTCGCCTACCGTCTGAAACGGCCTTTACTCTCACCATTTTTTTTTTTACAGTATTTCTGTAAATAAGATTTGTGGTATGTTTTCCCTCTTTTCATTGCTTGTTTATTGACAACTCCTCTTGAATGTTCGAGTCACAGCCATGTGACAAATCTCACACCCCCATTCACTTTTTCACCTCTGCTTGTCTTGACTGTTTTCATTTGTGAACCATAAACAGTGGGTGGAATCATTGTTACAGAGATTATCTTATCATACGAGCACTGACTGTGTTCGCACATTTATTTTTATTTTTTTAACAAATCAAACATTTCAGAGACTACACTTAAGCCACCCTTTTAAAAACTAGTTTTCTTGACTTTTCTGTCTCCTTCAATACTGTGCTTTCTCTTGTCTTCTTCTCTTCTTTCTGCAGCCACCCTGCCTAGGTATGAGGAATGCAGTTTGTCTGCTTTAGGTCAGTTCATTTAACAACCTTTAACAACCTTCAGCTGATTAAAGACCGACTGAGCTACCTGGACCTTTCATTAACAGGATATAGATCCTCTCCACACCTCCTCCCTCTTAACTGCTCTCCTTTCTTCATGTTTACTTAATTATTTCCTTTTATTAGTTGTTGGAAGCTTGTAGTTGTTTGCAGTGTTGTTATGTGACTTGGTGTGTGCGCTCTTCTCTGGCATGTTTTTTTAAATATTAAACATTGCTATTCTCCGACAGCTTTATCCATACTCTGAGGATGCTGGTGTCCTGATTAGTGCCAGGCGGCAGAGCGGTTTGGTGGCCTCTCTGGCTGATATTGCTTGGATCGATAAAGATGACGACGATGACGAAGACTTTGTCAGTCCCTGGTGAGAACGTGAAAGTGATTTGACGCCTAATATCCTCTTTTGGACGATTGCAGTTTTTTGTGTAAGAATTTTCAATGTTCAATCTACCTTTATTGAAACAGGTCAGGGGTACACCCAGGCGTTGTCTTTCGAGGCCGCCAGCCTGATCCACAGAGGCAACGCTTAACCCGCCAGAGGTCACTACCAAGCCTGCATCAGGAGCCTCCGGACCCCCAGGGGCCAACAGTCGCCAACAATGAGGCTATTCAGAAGATTGGTGCACTGGAGACTGAACTTGCCAAACTCAGAGCTCAGATAGCACAAATCGTGTTGGCTCAGGAAAGGAGCGCACAGACGGGTATTATTCTTCACAGCCTTCATAAACATAGACTCAACCCTCTCTCTATGACAGAAATGCGAGTTATTTGTGTGGTAACTATCCTTCTCCTCTAGATGGCAGCAGAATTTCACACCACACAGCCCTAAGATTTTTTCTATTCCTTTGTTTCCCTCAGCTGCTACCACAGGGGCACCCCCTCCCCCCTCTGGCACCCTGCCTCCCCCTCCCCCACCACCACCACCACCTCCTCCTCCTCCTCCACCACCACCACCACCACCCCCCTCAAGTCTCCAGCGGACATTTTCTGCCATTGACTTGATAAAGGAGCGCAGGGGGCAGAAGACAGACGGGCAGACAGTTTTGGATTCAAAGATAGCAGAAATCCCTAGCATGCTGGATGTCCTGAAAGACATTGGCAAAGTCAAGTTGCGATCAGTCAAAAGGTAGGCCGCTACTTATATAGTTAAACAGTTTAAAATCCACTCAGAAGTGATTAAATGTAAACAGTAAATTGGAATAGGCAAATTATTAGTACATCGTAACTGAATGTACCTTCAGACCAAAACATGGTTCTTTGGCAGCTACTTCAAATAGGAAGACATGTTGAAACTGTATATCACCAAAATAATTATATTCTTATGATTTTAGAATTGGTTTTAATTGCTCTATTGAACTGTATGTCCTTTAGTCGTCCAGTGGATAGTGATGCTAAACTGAAGTCCAACGGACCAGTTGATGCTGCAGCTCTCATAGCAGAGGCCCTGAAACGCAAGTTCGCCCATCGCCATCGGCACGACAGTGGACGAGAAGACCAGGAGGAATTCCACCTTCCCGTTCCAGACGTAAAACCTCAAACCGAAACCCCTTTGGTGAGAAATGTTCGTGTATTCACCATTAACGTTCTCATATGTGCTTTTGTCATCTTTGGTATCATATCTGTAATTTGACTGATCTGATTTTATTGATTCTTCTATCTGTTTTCACAGTTTGGGCAGCACATGTTGAAACAAACTGGAAAAAAGAAGTTCCTGTGAACAGGTGATTCTGAACCGAAGGGGCCGGATGTACCTTGGACACTTTAAAGTGCCTCATCATGTTTTTTAATATCGGCTGTTTCTGTGGAAAGACAAGGGATGGTTGCCTGAAGTGGATGACAGCTGCTCCAAGTATCTGACATCTCATAGTGTTGCATCCGATGATCATCATGACCATTTGTTTTTGCACTTTTCTAACTTATGATATGAGCTTTCTGTTTTACAAACAAGATTTATTTTGTTTAGTTCGACTGAATGTGTTTTTTTTTTGTTTTTTGTTTTTTTGTGTTGAATACTCTCAATTTCTGCGTATGACAGTGTTTGTCAGGGCTACATGTGCATTTTCAAGCAACACTACAGAAGGTTATTAGTGCTAATGTTCAATCACTACTTAGTTTGTTGTTCAAATTTGCTCAACATACCATATTGGTCAATTCTACATTGACTTTCGAGGTCTGTGAAAGCTGAATTCTTCTACCACATAAGAAAGCGAGCAATTTCTTACTTGTGGAATATCATGCTGTATTCTTTATGTGTGCTGTCTTTTTGACTAATTTATGTTCAGGATTGTTCTATTTAAGTTAAAGTAAATAATTAAGTGTTAAGGTAATTATGTCAAAGATTTGTCCGTTATTAATTCCAGTTAGATTTTAACAATTGTGTACTTTCTGTTGAGCCTGTGTACATTTTGTCCCAATTGTTTTTATTTGGCATTATTTATCATTTTAGTATGATCCGTGTTTAAGACCCAAAGACATTCCAGTGATGCTCTGTGAGATTCTGCCTTTCACTTCCAAATATAACCATTTCCTTTTTCTATTTCTGATGTAGGATGCTGCTTGTAATAGGGAGATACTGTAACTGTTAAGCCAACGTCATATTTCTGACTGTGTAGGTACCTATGCAATCATTTATTTATCAGAGCCTCTTTTAATCATTAAACACTTAAAACACCAGTACAGAGAAGTTAAGACTCAGTTCAACATCGTATCACTAAATAAATACTGTTAGTACATGAAGAACATATTTTATTCATGGGTCCAAAGACACCCCTTCTTATCTGTATCCCAAAGGTCTCAATTATACTTCTTTTGCCAGTCCTATTTTTCATTCAGTTTGACATTGACCCATCAAAGTCATGTGAGTTGTTTTGTTCAAATTGACTGATGCTTATCGTTTCCACTTTTGTTCACTATGCCAGTGTAGTTCAAGACAACTTTACTAATATTACCTCTAATAAGGGAAGATAGGCAGGGTATGTTGGTAGTGATTGTCATTTAAATTTACTGATTAAGATTTTGTACAAGTGTTGTCTTATAAAAACTTAAATAGTCAAATCTCTAAATAAATAAAAGTTTATGGTCAGTCCTGACTATGGTGTAAATGCTTATTTTTCTCCTGAATAGTTTGAATGTAACTTTGTGTGGACATTATGTCACCTGAATATTACAGTTATATGCTTTGACCGTGTGAAAGTCAAAGAGACATTTGTCAACAACGGGTTTTATTATTCAAATGTTTAACTGCAACAGGCATGTATCAAAAAGGTCAATACAGCAAAGCCTTTACAAAATCTGGCTCGACATTTAAGTCTTCCCAAAAATGGCCGTCGCAACAAATTGTAAACAGTTTTATCAACAGTCTTACAGCACTTACAGCGAAATACAAATCAGCTAAAGTAAGAAAAGCACCTTTTATCTTTCAAAATCTTTTAACACAAACACAATTTGTGCCACTATACAGAATCAAAGTTGACAAACCAAACACAAAGAAATGGAATGTTCAAAGTCACTCGACCATTTTGTTTCCGTACAAAAAGAAAAGAAAAAAAGACAGCCGGAGTTGTTCCTCACAACAAAAAGGCAAAGGGATTGGACAGTGCATTCAGAGACAAGCACACCATGCACTTGATGGGAACAGGAGCTGGTTTGGTCACTTAGCATAGTTTGTGCATAGTTATAAGGCATCAATCGAGCGGTCCTATAGGTTGCATGTGGCTGAGAGAGACATTCTGCGGAGAGGGAGAGTCTCCTTCAGTAGATCCTAGCCAGGAAACAAAACAGAGACAACCTTGTATCGCACTGCAGTCAACCTTCCTCTCCCTCTCCATCTTGATAAGAGACTGGCATAACCCTGAGCGAGTAGAATTGCGTGGAGTTCCAGGTGAGATGCATGTGCAGTGAGTAACTCGATCTCCAGTCTGGGAGGGAAGCTACCCCGAGTTCAACCAGCACTGGAAGATTCGGAAACATCGTCAGAAAAAAAAAAAAAGAAAGGACTCATTTCAACAACACCTTCACAGGGTCTCCTGGAGGTGTCGCAGAGACAAAGCTGCACGTCCGACACCATCCGTTATTTGGGAGTGCAAGAACACGTCGTAGCACAGGTGGAGTTACTTATGGCATCTGGTGTGTTTGAATAAGGTTCTGCTCATGGCTTCAACAGTGGGATGACAGTTCAAACAAAGTGGTTCTTCACATCTGTGCTTCGAAAGGCAAACCGTTGAGCCGACATGATTCAGTTCAAGGGGAAAGGAACAACAAACGAGGACACGCGTAAACAGTCTTCTTAGAGGCAGCAAAAGGACTGGGCTTGTCACATTTTTTCCTTTTTTTCTTTTTTTTTACATGAGGAAGAATCTTCAATACAAAATGCACCACCGCTTTACTTTAAAGTCTAAGAAGGTTCTCCTGTCTGAATACTCCAGTTGTCTCAGTCAATTCAGTTCAGATCATTCTTCAAATCTTTGTTTTCAAATGGCACTTCAAAATACCAGAAAAAAAAATTATTCTTCAGTTCTTACACTGCTTTCCCAACAAGGTTCACTAACAGAAAAAAATTGTGTTTTCAGTCAATAATGCCAAAACTACAGTGGACAAATAAATAAAACTAAGCTAATAAAAGAAAATACAGCAGTAGCCAAATGAGGTATCTATGTATTGCTCTATGCCAAAAAAAAAATATTAAAAGTTAAAATTAAATAAATTAAATAAAATCAGTGGTTTATCAAGATGGGAGGCAAAAGCAACAAAAAATAAACAAAGGAGTTAGGATCAGGTGGTGCTGCAGTGCCCCACCCGGCCCCCAGTGTGTGGTGAGGCCCTGAGGCCGGGGTCAGGAGGTCGAGGTGAAGTCACACAAGGAGTGTCAGGATTCTCTGCTTCCCTGAGGTATGTCTTTGGAGCTGGTTCCTCCTGCAGTTGTGGCTGTGTTGCTGTCTCTTCGGGCGGCGGCTGCGTCTCCGCTGCCGGCTGTGCTGGGCTCCGCTTCCTCGGAAACAGAGGTTTGTTGCTGCAGTAGGCCGACCCAGCTGGCCTTGTTCAGGACCATGTGGCCCATCATGGTCTGGGACAGACGAGTGTCAGAGAAACGTGCCCACTCTGTAAACAGCGGCTCCGCCACATATGTCATGAAGGCTGAATGGGGAGGGGAGGAGAGGTGACGGACTCACATTAGGGTTAAAGATTCGATGCAAACTATAAGTGAAAGCTTATTGGTGGAGTCAGCTATTCTCGAGAATGCAGTGAATATCTCTTCACGATCCACTTCCTGTATGAACTGTGTGTGTGCTGAAAAAAATCCAGTGTCAATACACAGCCTAGGCTCTGTAAACGATCATTGTTGATAGCTACGGTGGGCCCCGTTGTTTACATACCCTTTGTTTACATACCAGTATACAGAGCTTAGGTTGGTTATTAACACTACATTATGTGAGGAGATATTCACTGATTTTGACAAAGTTATTTTGACAACAAGCATTGTCCAAACTCGCAGACTCCACCTTAAATACACAAATATACAACACAGCTTCTTACCTATCTGAATGTTGCCTACTGTATTAGCCTCTCTGTCGCAAAGTGGGCTGACCTCGAGTTTGTGCTTCTTCTCGATGTCTCCTAAAAAGGGCAAAACAATTTTATGTCTATTAAATTGCATTATAAGTTCTATAATGACAGGTTTATTTGGTTAGAATGAATAACACACAACAAACAAAGAGAAAAATAAGTAACTGCATTAGAATGACAGAGTATGCAACAGGAATAAAAGGTAAACCTTGTTGGAAGAACTCATCGGTCACTTTCTCACTCCACTGTTTGCTCAGCTCCCAGGGTCTGCATGGGTTACAGATGTCTGCACACTTCAGAGCCATCTGGAAAGATTAAAAGCAAATTAAGGGCTCACAGTTGTGCTGGGAAGCAGATGATGTGTGTTTCTGACAGAGGATGGGAACCAACCTGCAGGAGGAAGTGACGGTGACTGGCGTTGCTCAAACACAAGTTGTCCTGGTCCAAGTGCCTGCGAAACCTGGACAGGTAGTCGTTCTGTCTGCTGATGTCCGTGGCCAGAATTAAAGAGCCCAATTCCCTCTCCATGTTCAGGCTGAGGAGTGGGAAAATACACTTTGATCAGACCGTTTGGCATCTGATGAGATTTCCTCAATAAATCTAAGCAGAGGAGGCTTTTGAAATAACTGCATGTTCTGAGGCAACATGTATAACCGCTAAAGGGATGCTATCTTGCGTGTGGCAGTGTTTTTCTCATAATTTTTTGTCAGACTGACCTGTCTTCAGCAGGCAGATGGGAGAACAGCCCAGTCTCTCTGAGCAGACCCACTGCAGACTTCCAGTGGTGGTTTTCCAAAACAGAGGTATTCTGCACATTAAAAAAGATAAAACAGAATTAATAAATCATATGATGTCTTCTGCAGTGCAGCCATAAGAAGGTTTTGGAAGCTAAAGGGTGAGTGTAGTGTGGTCTTACCCTATATAGTGTAGCTAGATAGTGGTCAGTCTTGATGAGGAATGGCTGGTTGACTCCAGGATGGTCCAGGTCATGTGTGGCGGCAGCTAGGAGGCCCAGTAGGATGTCGCAGGAGGTCAGAGACTTGGCAAGCTGCACTCATAACAAGAGAATGTCACAATGGTGATGATGACTGGAATTCTATACTGACACATGTAATAGTTTTTTCTTTCTTCTTCTTTATTTTAAATGGCTTCGTAAACATTTGACTATTGTATAAAAGTAAATAATTTGGTGCACATATGTAAAAAGGTGTTTGTCGCTGATACATTTATATCAGATAATTATAAGCACTTGAATAAGGGGTGGGAATGTATAAGCTTTGGCTTCCTCCTGCTCATTTTTTGACACAAACGATTATTTTATTTATGAATACTGTTTTTGACACTTTATAATTATTTTGTTCTGTGTTTTTGTATTTGTTTTTGTATGCTATGTCACACTCTTAGTATGAAACAAAGAAGAAATTAATGAATAAATAGAATAAATACATTTAAAAAATCGTTAAAAAGATTGTCGCTGAAGCCAAAAAGCACTGAGACGGCTTCTTTGCAGGTCTCACCATGGGTTCCCGCATGTAGCAGTACATGGCCTGTGTGACATCTGCAGCGTGGGTGGCGTTGTGGTAGGGGTTGTCACTGTGGTAGTCCTCCTGGACCATGACCAGGAACCTCCAGAGTTTGACCATGTCCAGCTGGAAGAGCTCCACCAGGCCATACTGGTTCAGCAGGTGGAAGGTCAGGTTGATCAGGCTGTTTCCTAAACAAGAGGACAATCAACAGTGAGCGCTGGGCTTTCGTCTTTGGCTTGTGTAGTTTTTTTCCCCACTTGTATTTAAAAAGGAGAAATGGCACTGTCACACATTGTTACGATGCAAAATGACATCAATCTTTTATGCTCAGTGTATTGCTGAAGTAATTCTTCTGTTTTGTAATGTATATGTTATTGGCAAACTTCCTCTAAATCTCTTGCTTTAGTGTTACACTGTATATATAGTATACACATCAGGGGGCCTATTTCAGGTAGCTGGTTTTACATACTCTGAGTTTAATCCTGCGCTCTGAGTTGGTCAACTCAGTTGGTCAACTCAGAGCGCAGGGTTGATGAGTAACTCTGGGTTTTCGGTTACAGAACAGTGGATCAGCGTTGGGTCAATCAACTCTGAGCTTGTTCACTCTGGGTGGAGCGTGTGCATAAAAGCCATCGTCAATGGATCGCTGATAACATGATTCACCATGGAAACAGAAGAAACAAATGCGTGATCCTCCCACTTCTCCACTTCTCAAAAAAAAAAAAAAAAAAAACTCCCACTGGAGTTAGAAATATTAACGAATGAGTTTATGGTAGCCTATGGAGAAGAATTAACGGGGATATTGTCACATAACTCTGATCTAATCTCCTCGGCAATTCAGAAAAAAACAGAGCAATCATTTCGCTTCCGTATGAGAAGCCATAGTCTATTTTAAAAAGTTACGCATATCAGCAGTAAAGTAATAAAGCTGGCGCGGCACAGCATTTATATTCGCTGTATAATATGTTGGGAAGCTATAGCCTAATAGCCCACTGTGCAGTAAACAGACTGTCGCTTCTTTTAAATGGGGAGTGAAAGACATTAACGTCTGACACATAAGGTGACAGTTTCCATTGAAGAGCCTGATTGATTTATTACCAGATCCATTTTCCTCAAGTGATCACAGTTTAAATTATTATATAATTTTTATATTCATATTAGGCTATTTAACGAGGCTCGTCTGTGACTTTAGGATCGCACAAGTGAACAGTAACAATCGCGTGCAGCCGCAGCGTTACATGAATCCACCTGACATAAATCTGTTCAGTGGCACAGATGTTAAAAAGCATACAATACAAATGGTTATTTATTAATCTGAATGTAGAGCATGTCACGATGTGTAAGGTGGCCGCCTATATGAACGGACCGAGGGCTGAGAACAAGGCTACTGATCAGATAAATGATCGGTCAAACGTAAAATCATCAGGAAATGATAAAAACATCCCGATGGAGATTTCTATGGAGTGATTTTGCTTCAAACTGTACAGGGACGCGTGTGACAGTGACACTCTTTCTTCAGTCGGAGCTGCAGCGTAAAGTGAAAACAAACTCAGGGTAGGTCTAACCACCTATCCAGCAGGTTAGACCCACGGCGTATGTTGCCGCAGTAACTGACTCTCGGTTGCGCTGAACCTGCTACCTGAAACGGAAAACCCAGAGTTTCCACTAACTCAGAGCGAACAAACTCTGGGTTGCCTCAAAACCAGCTACCTGAAATAGGCCCCTGGACAGACGGACATACAATAACCAAGAACATACTATGTATTAGTTTCAATACGCTCCCTGCATGACTGTTGAATGGTAAGATCGATATAAAGAGACGATATTGCTGCTGTCCTCCTTTGAGGCCTTACTCCATTACAGCTGCATTGGAAACTTAACAATACATGGCGGTGTCCTCGTCAATAGGCAAATGACAACAAAAGTAACCCAGAATTGAAGATTGCTCTTTTTCTCTCCTATTTACGAAATAAGTTCATCTTCATACAGCCAAAGCCTTGTGTTAGCCAGCGTCCAATAGATGGCACCACTGGTAACACGTTGGATCTAAGACCGGTTTCATTCTGGTTTCTCCAGTAAGACTGGTTTCATCCTGGTTTCTCCAGTCCACGCTGCATGGCCTTCCACTATCATGACTCACAATAACTTGAGAACCAGATCAGACTTTACCTACCGTTTGTCAACCTTTCGAAGAGGAAAATGTCGAAATTCCAGGTTCCGACTTTTTCCAGCATGCACTGAAATAGAAATAGAAGCAAAAGGAAAAGCATCACATGAGTGACGTGAAGTCTAAAAGGTGGAGTCACTGATTCTGGAAATCAGTGAATGTCTCCTCACAATCCGCTACCTGTACGAACTGTGTGCACGCTGAAAAAAAAGCTGGTGTTAATACACAGCCTAGGCTCTGTAAACTGTTATGTAAACAAAGGTGGCACACCGTAGCTAGCAACGTTAGCCCGTTTAGAGAGCCTAGGCTGTGTATTCACACAGGATTTTTTTCAGTGCACACAGTACGTACAGGTTGCGGATAGTGAAGAGATATTGACTGATCTTGACAAAAAGCGTCTCCAGAATATCTGACTCCACACAACAAAGCGCATCATCTGCATTTCAACAATCTTATTTTGGTGTCTTTATTTAAAGTTGGAAGTCATACTCTGGCCTGTCCATTGTAGTCTTCATCCAGGATGTGGAGGGGGATCTGCTGGGGGATTCCCCGCAGCATACGGGATGAGTGCAGGTACCTCTGGAAGCTGAGCAGTCTGTGGACCCTCCTTTCAGGATCAGAGCTCGCCGACGTGGACCCGCAGCCCAGCCGTGCTGCACACACAGACACATGAATTTGTTAGCATTGTTCTATGTGTAGCATTGAACAATGCTTATTGTAAATGTGTGTTTGTGCATGGTCATTATGCTCTGAGAGTCATTTTGGGTCGCACTAAATCGGTGGGGATCTGACACCGACGAAGAGATATACAAACAGTTGCTGCTGACACAGCCTTCCACTCGTAAGCCTTTTCGTCTGGGATCACACAGCAGACGTGCTTTGTCAGTGGTCTCACACAAACACACTCATACATGCAAACAAAAGCGCTGTGTCTGAATAAACCGTGACTGCACTCCGGAAATACGTCAGCATGAGGTAGGATTACGGTTGGGTCAAAATGTTCACACACACACACACACACACACACACACACACACACACACACACACACACACACACACACACACACACACACACACACACACACACACACACACACACACACACACACACACACACACACACACACACACACACACACACACACACACACACACACACACACACACACACACACACACACACACACACACACACACACTTTGTAATTGTTTGATGTTCTCTAAAAGCTTTTCAGTGAGTATGAAAGTGATTATTTTATCACACACGTATTTATAAAGCATTGATAAAAAGCCTCTAACAAGGTTAACACTAAGACAACACCTTGGTCTTTATCGTCATGTGAAAAACTGTATCAAAGGCGCACACAAACATCTGTCAATCTTGCTGGAGAAGAACAAACAGTTTCATAATCTCTCTTGGTATCAAAGTGGCTGGCGAGTCTGGGTAAATTTGGCTGTGATTCATACTCACTGTGAAGAGTTCTGAAGTCGATACACAGGTATGGGTGGGAGCTGCTTCGTTCCGGTTCAAATCCAACCTGACTTCTCACTCTCACATCTCCTAGAAGAAATCAGCACTTATTTCCTCAAGATTCATGCGGTTTGAATGTTCTGAATGTGCAGGGTTAAGAAGTATTTACAAATATCTTTCATGTCTATACTGGAATTAATCTTACGTAGGTGCCACAAGGATGGGCTTTACCACAATGTAATGAACAAAGCACTAAATAGGATATTGCAGATGTATGTGACATTACTAACAGAGCTGAATCCATGTTCTCTATTAAGAAAGCATCCGTTGCACTGGCCACAGCGAGACACTATTATATTCATCTTTCATCATACTTTCTTAAACCTATGTGCATTTTATTCAAATTTGAGTAACTTTTATTTATAAAATCATATATTTTAGCCAGAAAGAAGAATTTCTGTCAAAGCCTTACGAGCCATAATTGTTGAATGCAAACAAAATAACCAATCTTTGATATTTTTTAAATGAGTGGGCGTCTATTTTTTCTAGTCAATGTGGTAGGTGGATATGCATCTACTGTAGCTCACAGTGTGGATAGAAAACACCACCATCTTGTTTCAGGTCTTCTTAACAATTAACTTAGAGCACACTAAAACTTGCAAAAGCTGTGATTTTGTAAATACTTTTTGACCGAAACCTGATGTATAATATCCATATGAAGGCCCAGTCACCCACAAAACACACACTCAAGTAAAATTGAACATAACAGAAAAGTCATTCAGACAGCTAAGCTACACCGCTATGTCAGAACAATCTTCTCTACTACTATTAGTACTCAAGGCAGATGGCGGCCTCCCTGCTTGTAGTCTGCAGTCAGTAGATGTGAGAGCATAGTGAGGTGAAAGGAGGCTGCTATGAAACTAATGCAGTATAATGCCAGTGTGTCATTCCAGGACAAACTCTTTATGGCAGAATACTCATCAAGGTGCTAAAGAGTGCAATGGTATGTTTCCAGCATGATTGTGTCGTGTTGTGCATTAGAGTTCAAATCAAAGCAGTCACACAGTTGTGTTCCCCCAATGAGCATGTTACTTACTTGCAAATAGCTGTTTGAATACTACACAAGCTCCTATCAAAATACCAGAAACTAAGTATTACAATTTGAGGCTTAATGATGCTCAACATCGTTTTGAAAAGCTTTCAGTTTGTAAACATGTTGGTATGAAATAGGAGATTTGTTTATTAATTTCACATGCAAAACACAAATGAGTGAGTGATTGTGTGTTTGTGTGTCTCCACATGCACGAACATCTGTCACATCTGCAGATGCATGTGCTAGGGGTCAGCACGTGTGCGTGTGTTTTGAGAGTCACGGGGTCTATGTTTCCCCTGCGGTGCATTAGCGCTGGCGCTCTGGGGTGGATGTAGGTCATGTCATTATAACTGATGCAGTGAAAAGCTCAGTCCTGAACCCTGGCCTAGGCAAATACCAGTCTGCATTTGCGTGCATCTTCTCAAACACTCAATTTAATAGAGCATCTGCAGACACGGATGCTTTATGCCGGTGACGTATGAGACCGCCATCATACTTAGCCAAGTAAAATGATTAGAAAGCTAAAGCTCCTTCAGTCGGCTTAATAAATCCCTGTTACGGTGACCAGACACACGTGGCAGCAGCTGACTCGCGTGCATTATCAAGCTGAAGTGAAACAAAGTATTGGGATATTATGAAAATGCTACAATAAACCGGATTTTAACAAAGACATTCAGTAAACCCTAAATGGCCCCTGCTGTTTAATGCCCTCTGCCTACTCACAATGCTTCACAGCAGCATTTATGAACAACACTAACAGGATAACACTGTGAGCAATTATCCTTTTCTTTCTTTCTGCTTACTGCCAGGCAAACAGTTTGATCTATGAATTACTGTGGCAAAACTTGCACGCAAGCGCATCTGAATGTTGTAGACTAATGTCAGAGGTACAGCCGGGCTCTAAGCACACCATTATCCCCAATAACCTCATTGATTAGGAGGCTGAGCTTGCTGATAACTAGAATCATCTGCCAAGTAAATCTATATCCCCTCATCCATTTTCAAAACTGCTCTGTTCCATTAAGGGCAGG